>NC_057854.1:72885051-73510051 GCF_015237465.2 Chelonia mydas | reverse complement strand
CCTCTGCCCCATCATTTCACTCAGTGAGGCAGCAGGTCGTGAGGGAATGATGCACAGAGGGGCCAAACTCGAAGACTTTCTGTGCACATAACTCCTATTGAAGGCAAGGAGAGCATAAACTGTAAATAAGTGCCAGTGTTGGGCAACCTGGTCCAACAGAAGAGTTTTCTTCCCAAATCTATGTCCTCTGTCCGGCTGACGCGATTCAACGGGGTTGGGGAGAGAGACACAATCAATCAAAAGGTTTTTACAAGATGAGGAAAGCTTGACATTCAGTTCAGCGGCAACAACAAACAAGCTACCACTAACCCCTAGCTATGGCCATGCGCCTTCTCAGAGGCTCACCCCAGCTGACTATCGAGGAGATGTTTCTCCAGAGCGCTCTGGTTGAACCTTGACTTCCTGATACGCTCTAAGGCCCAGATTCTCAAAGGTAATGAGGCACCTAACTCTCATTGAGTGTCTCTACATAGCAATGTAAGCCCAGTGTTCATGGCACTCATTGCACTTTCATTCTTGTGTCAGGAAATGGGCAGCGATTCCCAGAGGCACTGGTGGACATTTTGGCACCATTTTCTGACCTACCAAAGGCACGTGACAGAGCTTTAGATGGAGCAGGAGGCAGTGGCAGAGGATGAGTAACCTGGCATTGCAGAGTAGCATTGGCTGATACTGCTCCATACACACCCTATACCCACCGATGCCCCCTACATAGACTGGAGCTTCTGGCACAGGGCCACAAACACAGACTGGTGGGCGCACATCATGATGCAGACCTGGGATGGCCAGCAGTGGGTCCAGAACTTCTGCATGAAGAAAGCTCCATTTCTGACACTTTGTGAGCCACTTGCCCAAACCCTCCCATGTAAAGACACACAAGGCCACTGTTGCCGGTCCAGAAGCGGGTCGCTAGAGCCGGCTGGAAGCTGACTGTCCCACACTGCTACAGGTTTGTTGCCAACCAGTTTGGTGTTGGCAAGTTGACTGTGGGTAAAGTGGTGGCAGAGGTTTCTCAGGTGGGTGGTTTACCACACGGTGGTGGGCATAACTAATATTCCTGTGGTAATTGCTGGCTTTGAGAGACTGGGGTTTCCAGACTGCATCAGGGCCATTGATGGGACTTGTGCGCTCATAGTTTACCCTCCTCAAGGAAAATGACTTTATAAACCACAAAGGGTGCTCCTCCGTTGTTATGCAGGCCCTCGTGGCCAACAGAGGGCAATTTCTGAATGTCAACAGGTTTCAGAGTAGCAGCCATGTTAGTCTGTATTCGCAAAAAGAAAAGGAGTACTTGTGGCACCTTAGAGACTAACAAATTTATTTGAGCATAAGCTTTCGTGAGCTACAGCTTTAAGTGAGCTTTAGCTCACGAAAGCTTATGCTCAAATAAATTTGTTAGTCTCTAAGGTGCCACAAGTACTCCTTTTCTTTTTGTGAATGTCAACAGGGGCTGCACTGGAAAAGTTTGTGATGCCAGAGTTTTTGCTGATCAGGAGTCTACTTGCATAGACAGGCTGAGACACTATTCCCCCCAAATGATCTTGTCATAAACAGAGCTACTGTCCTCACTGTTATTCTAGGGGATCCCACATACCCTCTTTTGCCTTGGCTTATGAAACCGTATCCTGATTTCAGAGGCCCTGGC
Source organism: Chelonia mydas (assembly GCF_015237465.2). NCBI lineage: Eukaryota > Metazoa > Chordata > Testudines > Cheloniidae > Chelonia > Chelonia mydas. The sequence goes on along the minus strand of NC_057854.1, from coordinate 73,508,406 downwards.
CAAAGGCAATTTAATTACAAGCTCAGCAGGTGTAGAATGGTTGCTGAATGTCCTTTTGGCCAACTGAAATCCCATTGGAGATGTCTATAGACCTGTTTGGATGCCAGTGTCATCAGTGCTGTCTGCATCACTGTGGCTTGCTGTGCTCTACACAATCTTTGTGAAGCAGAGGTGAGCCTTTTCCCCCTGACTGGCCCAATGGCAGTGAGGGACTGCTGAATCGGTACACTCAGCCAGAAAGTGTGCCTACCACAGCTGGAGCTGGATGTACGTAGGAAACAGAAATCAGGGGTGCTTTGTGTTCCCACATTAAGAATTTGCATGGCCCAATAGGAGAGGAGGAAAAGTACCTCTCAGAATGTGCTTGTTGGGGGAATAGGGCTAATTAATTTTTGGGAAATTCAATGCTTGGGAGGGGTGGGGGCTTGAGTGCCATGCAACATACTTATGAATGACATGAGGAATTATGAATTGGGGGTGGCTGGACTTTACTGCAGCCAGAGCTGTCCTGAGCAGTGCTCTGGTAAATATTTTCAACCCCCCTGGAGTTTTTATAGCATGTTAAGGAGGGGATATGTGGGGGGGGGGGCGGCTCTGGGAAATATGCTATAAGAATTTAAGTCCTGGGGGAGAGGGAGGGATGATTCACAGTATGGGGCCATACAAGGCAGTGATTGAAGTGTGAACTGGTGTACCTAACTGTATAGAGGAATAGCCTTTGCTTAGTAATGTCTAATTGCTCCTGATCATGTGTTTTATTTCAAAACATGATTGTATGATGAGATGCAGTGACAGCAATAAACTTGCTTGATGACGTAAAAGGCTTTATTTGTAAATAAATGCTGCACAGTACAGCAGTCACCCATTGCCGGGCAGGCCAGCTATCATTGCAACATCCAAACACCAGTCACAAAAAAACGTTTCCAAAACAAAAATGCATTAACCAGCACAAACATGGCAGAACCCTCCTACTGCTTGCATGTCCCCTGGTCGCCCATTTCCTTGCCTCCTGTTCCATAAACTTTGTAGGTGGGGGCCGGGGGGGGGGGGGAAGGTATCCACAGAGACAAGATCAAGAAGGAAGGCTGCATGGGGTTATTTGCCCTGTCCAGCCACCCCTGGTCTCTAATTGCATGGGCCACCCACACATGGAGCTGTCCGGGCTGTTTCTGGACTGAAGGTCCGTTGCAGGAGCATCTGGCTGTGGTGAAGCAGAGGCAGCCAGACCTGGTAATCTTGTGGCCATGATAGAGATGAGCAACCCAAACAATTCTTTCTGCTGAGCTCTGTCCTCCTCCCTTAGCCACCATTCCTGTTCCAGGAACCATGTTGCAAGTGCCTCTCCCATGATGAAACCCTGTCCTCTAGCTGTGCGGCGGGCCTCAGCCTTTCCTCTCGCCAGGCCTTTCCTCCAGCCTTAAGTCCCTCTGCTTCTGTACCTGGATGCTCTTGTCAGCCCTCTCAAGAACTTTGACCGTAAGCTCATCACAGAAACACTTCTTCTTGGGAAGGTATGTTGGGCCAAGGAGGTACAGCAGCCAGTAAAGTTCAAGGGGCCTGAATAGGACAAGACACAGAGGGTTATTGTCTCAAATAGCTCAAGGAGGAGCTCAGAATTAATTCTTGTGGAATTTCAAGGACATAAAATGTTACATTTCAAAACTGAACTGCAATATATTGTGAAAGGGATGCTTCAGGCCACAGAATCTCCCTGGACAGAGCCTGGTTAATTACAGTTATAGAAGTGCAGAGACAGTGGTAAGTTTAAAATTATAAGCTGTTTCTGTTTTATAAGGATTACATAACTACTTAGGTTGCAAGGTGGGTGGGTAGGCGGCCAGTGGCCTTGCAACAAAAGGCTTTTTCTATCATTTCATGCCTTTCACATTTTGGAGGACATAACTGTTCTTGTGGTGTCCTATTGGCAAAGGGAGATGTTATTCCAAGCTGCTCATAGGAAACCTGCAGTGAACGCAGCCCAAAGTATTACAAACGTATAGTGACTGAACAGCACATCTCTGAGTGGAGTGGGCTGGTCAGCTACCAAGGTGGCCCTGGAAAATACGGCCTTCCCAGCAGTGTGCCTACCTCTCTGGAGTTCCTGCTTCAGGAACAGTTTGCAACTATCAGCATCTGGGATTGGGTCAGAATCCAAGAGGGAATCAATAAAATGCTGCGTTAGCTTCTACATGGCTTACCTTGTTATGGCTACATGCAAACATGCAGAACTCCACAGCCTTCCTCCTCCCTACCGCTGGCACATTTCTGGACAAAAATCGAAACCCCACGCATACCTGGGACAAGTGACTGTCGCCCATGGACTACCTCTAACTGAAGGGGACTAGATTTGGAAATGGGACACATTTCTCCAAACATATACATGCGCGCACACACACAGTTCACTATTTCCAGGCAGCTCAACAGACCACTGAGTGATTACAGAACGGCAAAATTAAAGCCACCGCAATGTAATATTATTTTAAAGAAAACAGGAATCACCCCAGCAAAAAGATGTGCCTGTCCACTAAAAATACTCTTTAAAGCTGTTCTTTACTGTTTGCATTTCCCAGTCACCATTTTGAATGCCACATGGTGGTGGGGTGGGGGGGGGGGGAACGCCAAGGCGCTGGGATACAATCTGCCATTAGTGGCTATGTTCTGGAAGCAAGGGGCTTCTTATAACTTTTCCATTGGTTCTTAGAGCAAAAATCCCTCCCATTACTGTAGCTATAAACTTTAAATTGGAGCCAGAAACTTACATTGCTCAGGGGCAGCTTCTGTCTCCGCTGGGTTTGCTGCAGGCTTGGCGGCAGGCTGTTCCTTGGGGAACGCAATCAAACAGCACCTGAATGGACCCAGAATTTGTTGCTGAGCCTGTCCAAAGCCTGCTCTGGGACTGGTTTCAGCAACAGTGTGGTCCTCACTAGGAGCCTGCAGCTGGCTCCCATCAGTCGCCATTCTGGATTCAGGGGCCAATTTCTCAATTAAAAAAGATCTGAAAACCAGTTATTTTATTTTAAACATTTGGGGCCTGATTCTGCCCCCTTACCTTTGTTGTCCTGGGACTATGGGAGAATAAGGTGCCTCCAACACAAGTAATAATGTCAGAATCTGACGCTTATTTATTAATAACATGTGTTAAAGCTGATTTATTATTTTTAACAGGTTTTTTCTAAAGCAGATGAACTGTAGAAAAGACGGTTACCTTTTCCGTAACTGGTGTTCTTTGTGATGTGTTGCTCATGTCTATTCCACAATAGGTGTGCGTGCTCGCCACGTGCACCGGTGCCGGAAGTTTTTCCCCTAGCAGTACCCGTAGGGGGGAGCACCCCCGCGCAGTGCCTGCCAGGTGCGGTATAAGGGGGGGCTGCGCTCCCCCCTCCCTCAGTTCCTTCTTTCCAGACAACTCCGACAGAGGGGAAGGAGGGTGGGATGTGGAATAGACATGAGCAACACATCTCGAAGAATATCAGTTCCGGAAAAGGTAACGGTCTTTTCTTCTTCGAGCGATTGCTCATGTGTATTCCACAATAGGTGGTTCCAAGCTATATCTGTTGGATGTGGGTAGGAGTTCAAAAGTTCTCAGGACTGAGTACCGCCCTGCTCAGCCCGGCATCATCCCTGGCCTGGGAGACGATCACATAGTGGGAGGTGAATGTGTGAACTGTGTGAACACGTGGCGGCCCTACAAATGTCCTGGATGGGGACGTGGGCCACGGAGACAGCCAATGAGGTCTGCAGCCGAGTCGTGTGCCCTCACAATGGGCGGCGGGGGAACCCCCGCCAGCTCATAACAGGAACGGATGCACGAAGTGGTCCGCTTCGAAAGCCGCTGAGTGGAAATCAGCTGACCCTTCGCGCACTCAGCAGGGGCAATGAACAGTTGCGAAGAATGGCTGAATGGCTTGGTCCACTCGAGATAGAAAGCCAGAGCTCGCCACACAACAGGCATGTGGAGACTGTGTTCCTCACTAGTCGTGTGAGGCTTGGGGCAGAGAACTGGCAGAAAAATGTCCTGACCCATGTGGTAGGCGGAGACCACCTTCGGGAGGAACATAGGCTGTGGGTGGAGCTGGACCTTGTCCTTATGAAAAACCATATACGGCAGTTCGGATGTTACGGCCCTGAGTTCCGAGACCCGCCTGGCTGACGTGACATCTACCAGGAAGGCCACCTTCCATGAGGTGTGAGACCAGGAACATATGGCCAGTGGTTCAAACGGGGCCCCTATGCGACGAGCCAGCACCAGATTTAGGTCCCACTGTGGAACCAGGGGCCTGGAATATGGGTAGAGATGGGCCAAACCCTTAAGGAACCAGCCAGTCATAGCATGGGAAAATACCCCTTGCCCTTGCACCAGGGGATGAAAGGCTGATATGGCCACCAAGTGCACCCTGACTGATGAGGGTGCCAGTCCCTGGGCCCTCAGGTGGAGGAGGTAATCAAGGATAAGCTGGATTGGGGTGGCCATCGGAGAAACACCCTGGCCTACTGCCCACCTCCAAAATCGAGACCACTTAGCCAAATAGGAGCAGCGAGTGGAGGGCCGTCTACTTTCCAGGAGGACGCGCTGAACCTGTTCCGAGCAGGTCCTTGCTCGCGACCTAGCCACTGCGCAGCCACGCCATGAGGTGAAGTGTTGCTAGGTTGGGATGGAGGCAGTGGCCCTTGTCCTGAGAGAGCAGGTCCGGGCGGAGCAGCAACTGTCACCAGCACCGAGAGGTCCCGTACCAATGCTGCCAGGGCCACGCTGGGACAACGAGGAGGACCCTGGCTTTGTCCATCTTTATTTTCTCCAGGGCCCTGCTAATCAGAGGGAACGGTGAAAAGGTGTAGAGGAGCTGGCCTGACCAGGACAGGGTAAAGGCATTAAAGATAGCGCCCCTCCGTAGGCCCCCCGGAGCAGAACTGGGGGCATCATCGGTTCTGCCGGGTCGCAAATAGGTCCACCTTGGGAGTACCCTACCTTCGGAAGAGCTGGTGAGCCACTTCCAGGTGTAGAGACCACACGTGCGGAGAGGAAAAATCCCTGCTCAAGCAATCCGCCCTCACATTCCGGGCGCCCAGCAGGTGGAAGGCCTTTAGGTATATGTTGTGGGGTATACAGAACTCCCACAGACTGAGAGCTTTGTGACAGAGGGCAGAGGATTGGGCCCCACCTTGCCTGTTGATATAGAACATCGAAGCTGTGTTGTCCGTGAGGACCTTGACTACCTTGCCCTCCAGGTGCGAGCGGAAGGCCATGAACACCAGTCGCACTGCCCTGAGTTCCTTGACTTTTATATAAAGGGGTAGGTCTTGTAGGGGGAGGGATAGCTTAGTGGTTTGAGCATTGGCCTGCTAAATCCAGGGTTGTGAGTTCAATCCTTGAGGGGGCCATTTAGGGATGTGGGGCAAAAATTGGGGATTGGTCCTGCTTTGAGCAGAGGGTTGGACTAGATGACCTCCTGAGGTCCCTTCCAACCCTGATCTTCTATGTTTCTATAACCTTGGGTCTGAAAGTTCCCCAAACCCAGGTCTGATGCGTCGGACACCAGCTCCAACGACAGGGCCCTGTCCCTGAACGGGATCCCTTGGAGCATGTTGTTTGGGACGGACCACCACCGCAGGGAAGTGATCACCACGTTCGGCATGGTGAGGACTTTGTCCATTCTGTCTATGGCCTGGGAGAACTGCAAGGCCGGCCTGGGAGAACTGCAAGGCCGGCCTGAGCTGGAGGGGCCTCATTCTGAGTCTGGCGTCACGGACCACATATGTGCACACAGATATGTGACCCAGCAGTTGCCGGCAAACCCTCGCTGTCGTCACCGGGAAGCTTGTGACCGAGTCAATGAGCCCTTTCAGGGTCTCAAACCTGTCTGGTGGGAGAGAGGCCCTGGCTGACGTTGCATCCAGTAGCGCCCCAATAAACTCTATGCATTGGACTGGGGATAACGTGGACTTGGTATTGTTCATCAGCAGGCCCTGGGCAGTACATGTGGACAGGAGGAGCTCCACATGATCCCTCACCTGCGACCAGGAAGTGCCTTTGACAAGCCAGTCGTCCAGATATGGGAATATTTGGACCCCCTGGAGTCTGAGGTAGGCTGCTACCACCGCCATACACTTTGTAAAGACCGTGGAGGCAGTGGACAGACCAAACAGGAGGACCGTGAATTGATAGTGACCCTGTCCCACCACGAAACGGAGGAAGTGTCTGTGCCCCTCGAATATGTGGATGTGGAAGTACACATCCTGTAGATCGAGGGCAATGTACTAGTCCCCGGGATCCAGGAAGGGGGATGATGGAGGCCAGGGAAACCATGTGGAACTTGAGTTTCACCATGTAGTGGTTCAGACCTCACAGGTCCATGATCGGCCTGAGCCCCACTTTGGCCTTCGGGATACGGAGATACCGGGAGTAATACCCCCTGCCCAGGAACTCCTTGGGCAACACCTCTATAGCTCCTAGGTCCAGGAGCCGTCCCATCTCCTGCTTGATCAGGGCCTCGTGAGAGGGGTCCCCCGGAAGGGACAGGGGCGGAGGCGGTTGGGCAGGGAGCAGGTAAACTGAAGAGTGTAACCTCGGGAGATGGTGTTGAGGACCCATCGGTCTGAGGTGAGCGGCGACCATTCCGGAAGGAAAGCACACAACCGATTGGAGAAAAGGAGCTTTATTGGGGGTAGGTCCCTGCTGAGAACTGGCAGGGTACCCCAGAGCATCCCCTCAAAAGTGCCTTTTGCCCACCTGTTTGCCCTTAGAAGACCCAGGCTGGGATTGCCATTGCAGACGCTTTCTATAGTCCAGCTGCTTTTTGTGGGTGGCCTCGTACTTCGGGAGGGTGGCCTGGGCGGGAGCCTTCTGTGGCTTGGACTTGGGTTTTGTCAGAGGAGGGACATAGAGGCCCAAGGTCTTGAGGGTCATGCGGGAGTCTTTCATGCCATGCATCCTTGTGTCTGTTTCCTCAGCAAACAGAGCCTTCCCGTCGAAAGGGAGATCCTGCATTGATGACTGCACTTTGCTAGAGAGCCCAGAGAGCAGAAGCCATGACGCCCATCTCATGGACACTCCCGAGGCCATGGACCATGTGGCTGTGTCCACTGCATCTGAAGTGGCCTGCAGGGATGCCCTTGCAGCCACTGTCCCTTCCTCTACAAGCACCTTTAAACTCCTTCTTATCGCGTTCCCGGAGGGAGTCCTCAAACTTGGGGGGGGATTCCCAGAGGTTAAACTCATAGCGACCCAGGAGAGCCTGATGCTTTGCTACTCATAGCTGAAAGCTTGATGATGAATAAACTTTTCTCCCAAAACTATCCAGCCGCCGAGAGTCTTTGTTCTTGGGGGTCGGGGCTGGTTGCCCCTGCCGCTCCCTGTGGTTGACTACTCGATCACCAAGGAGTTGGGTGCCGGGTGGGGATACAGATACTGATGGCCGTTCATGGGTACAAAGTACTTGTGCTCTGCCTTTTTAGAGATGGGAGCCAACGAGGCTGGTGTTTGCCACAGGGCATCTGAAATTCTTGCCACTCCTTCATGGAGGGGCAAGGCTACCCTGACTGGTGCTGAAGGGGACAGCACGTTGAACAGGGAGTCTGAGGGCCCTTTCATCTCCTCAGCCTGGAGGTGGAGGCTCACTGCCACCCTTTTTAGGAGGTCTTGGTGAGCCTGGTAGTCCTCCTGTGGGACGGAGGGGGCAGGGCCACAATCCGCTCCTCTGGACGGGGCAAAGCTAGTACGGTGCTTTGGGTACCATCCAGCACCGGAGGATCCAACACCTGGTCGGACTCTGGGCACGGTACCAAGAACACAGGTCCCACCGACCTTTTCTAAAGATGGCCGCTGACAGTGCTTGCGAAGCCTTGGCCACTGAGCAAGCCCCCACTGGGGGCTGTGCCAGACGCCACAGTACCCACTGGTACCACTGGGCTGGCGACGATGTTTGGTGCCACTGTATTTGCTGCGGCACCGGCGGGGCCAGCTGGTCGGGCTGGCTAGCTTGGCCTGTAGACGGGTGGTTGTGAGGGGAGGCCGGACTGGCATATGATCCGCTGCTGTTGCTGGACCAGGAGTATCGGCTGTGCCAGGACCTATGTTGGCCACGGGACCACGATCTCGATGTGGAGGAGCGGCAGCAACGGTAGTAGCTGCTCCACGAACGGCCTCGACAGGCGGACCCGTGTCGGCGAGATGCCGGCGATCGAAGCCCGGGGCTATGGTGCCTTGGCAGAGACTTGGAACAGGAGTCCAAGCAGGAAAGGCATCGACGATCATGCCACGACTGACTGTGGTATCTCCTGTGAAACGAGGACCATTGGCAACGTCCACCACCGTCCTGTCGATATTTGCTTCGCGAAGACGAGCGGTGCCAGGAGTCCCGGTCGGACCGCACCCAGCTGGACAGTCTGACTGGCGTTGAGGGCGATCCACATGGACTGAGCCTTGAACGGTCACTGGGCGGGTGGTGTCAGGAACGTTCCCTCAACTGAGACCGGTACCGGGCCAGTGGCGACTGTGGTGATCCCAGCGGCAGGTTGCCTCTGGAGCATGGGGCTGACATCGGCGGAAGTACAGGCACCAGCATGGACATGTCGTCCCTGGCTGCCTGGAGGGCTTCAGGCGTAGATGGCATCCGGACATCCGGAGAGGCCTCCTCCAAAGGGACCGGGCTACTCTGCTCAACGTGAGTCGGAGGCCTAGGGCCTGATGGGGATCGAGGACTACCCGACATGGGTCTAGCCTCTGTCCCAGACTTCCCTCGGTGCCGTTGTGAGGAGGGAGTCTTTCCGGTCCTCTTGGCATGCCCCATGGATGGGGAGTGGTGCCGACTGCACGATGGTACCGGAGGGTCTCCGCGTACCAACTCCGCAGCGCCAGGTACTGGTTCGGTGCAGCGTGCCAGGGTCAGGGCCAGCGCCAACTCCATCAGGATGACCCAGAGCCTAACGTCCCTTTCTTTTATAGTCCGAGGCTTGAAAGACTTGCAGATCTTGCACCTCTCACTGATATAGGTTTCTCCCAAGCAGCGCAGACAACCCGCATGCGGGTCACTCCTTGGTATAGAGGACCTACAAGAGCCGCACGACTTAAAGCCTGGGGCGCAGGGCATGCCCTGGCCCGGGCTCAGTGGCTAACTAAACTAACTAACTGACTACAGGTACTACTGAACAAACGAAGAGTTCTGGGGACGAGCTGCAGCAAAGCTGGAGCAGAGCAGTTCCAATGCACCTTCACTGGTGGCAAGAAGGAACTGAGGGTGGGGGAGCGCAGCCCCCCTTATACCACGCCAGGCAGGCGCCACAAGGGAGGGGACTCCCCCTACAGGTACTGCTAGGGGAAAAACTTCCAGCACCGGTGCACATGGCGAGCACGCACACCTATTGTGGAATACACATGAGCAATCACTCGAAGAAGAACTGGTTTTGTGCGTGAAATGTCAGCTTGTGTGTGTGATCAGATATACCCATGAACTGTGTGAATGTGAGAGAAAGCTGAAGATTCTACAGGGTACGTGGAAAACTAAATTTAAAGACAGAATAAACTCCAGCTGAGTTTTTCATCACTTCTTCCAAGATATTTTTGGCTACGCCTCTCTCAGATTGTGGAGTAAGTTTAAGTTTTGTCCAATACAATTCTCCAGACCCTCACTTACACAACAGAGGACCTGAGCCTCCACAGTGCCAAGCACCCACACCTTCCATGACAATCAGCTGGAGTTACGGATGCTCAGCCCCTCACCAGGTATTGTTGATAACAAATAAGAGTTATTTGTCCATGTGAGGATTGCACTGCAAGGATTGGACCTTAATCTTACAGCCAGATTGCCATATGCAGGGAAAAACCCTGTACACTGTTAATAGCTATGAGTTAACATGACATCCTGTGATTTTAAAAGAGTAACATGCTTGCATATTTCCTTGTGCCAGGCCTGGCTGGTGTAGCTACAAATGTAATGACTGAGCACATATTTTTTTCTATATTTCCTTTTTCCCTAGAAATACCATTTCACATATTTTATGGCTACAGCTTTTGTTCTTGCTATCATCATTACAAGGATTGGAGAAACCAGAGGTATCAGTTATATTATGCAATAGATAGTGTAATATACCCTGATTCATAGCAAATGCCTTATTGCTTTTATATTTCAAAGTTAATTTGGTATTTAATTGGATAATTAATTCTTGCAAAGTAGAAGTGCATAGGTGTAGATTGGGGTTGTCTCTTATTTATCACAATTTATCCCCAACCAGTGAAAATAAGACTGTGGCCAACTTGTGTGTGAGTTAAGCAACATTTTCACTGCTCTAAGAGGCTGTTTATAGAAATTTAATGCTACTGAGATCATCTATTGCAAATCACACTGTTGCTGTTTTTGTGCTTCTTATTCTGTAGCATATGATCCTTAATGCTATGGGCTACTGGATAAACATGTTTTATAACTATTATTTTATACCTGAACCAGTTCATACACTCCTTTAAAGCAAAGAAGTAAAAAAATTCATAGTGTACATTTACGATCAAGAATTTCATATATCTTAAAAACGTATAACTCTGCTTTAGAACTATATGTAAACTAACTCAATCTGGAAATCCACCACGACCAGCTATATGGTTTTTAACAACCAGTCTCACTATAACATTTGAGACCTTATTATGAAAGTCTATGGAAAGCCTTGTCATAACCTAAAAGTTCACCACACAAAAGGAGCAGAATAGGAGTGAGCTCTCCTCCCTCCCTCCCAATATGCCCAGAATTATGGAAGAGTCAGAAATGACTCCATCGTTAACTTTGCACTGAGATTTTCCACTTAATGTTTTATACATTATTGTCTGAATCTGGTCTTCAAGTCTGGCTCAATGACTCTTTAAGGGGCAATTGAATGTTCAAATTATTTCATCAGTAAAAGAGTCTATAACTTTTGAAGAGGAAGCATTTAGATATGCTCCCTTTTTTAAATTTAGGCCTTATTTTCCTTACATTCCTTTGGGTTCTTCTAGCTTAAAAACACAAATATTGCACTGGCTTCAAATTTTATCCAGAAATTTGTCTTCAGTATATCTCAGGCTTAGGGTGGTTTTTTTAAACCTAAACCAGAAAAATAAATGCATTTCTTACAAATCCATACAATCAAATTGAAGACGTAACCTATCTGCAAACTTACAGCAGTTTAATTAAGAACTTATCTGCACAGGCATTGCACCATTTTAAACAATTTCAAGAACTGATTTAGTTAAACTGGTGCAGTGCCCTTTGTGAATACTCTTTAATCACTTTAACTCTGATGTATAGCAGTTTAGTCTGGCTAAATCAATATAATTCCAGTTTCAAGTAGTAGGTGTCTAGTGACACAGTTGCACTGGTTTAACTGTTTAGAGGAGCTGATGCTGGCGGGAAGAGAAAAGTATTCGGAGGAGTCTACAGCTATGGTGCAGTCTTTGATTGAAGATTCACATCCACAATTTGTCAAGTCAGTCCGCAGTCCAGGAATACTCTTGGATTCCTCGGTTGACACTGGGCTCACACATTGCAACGGCCATGTGCAACACTTTTTAACCATCTCTGGTTGTCTAGGAGACTCTGTCCCATTTTGGCAGACAAAGACCTGACCTCAATCATTCCTGCTTTCTTCACCTCTTGGCTGGAGTACAGCAATGTGATATACTTAGGCATGAAATCTTCAACACTTAGGAAACTCCAACAGTACACAACACCACAGCACGTCTCCTCAGCCACACAGGCTACGGTGAGCAAATCACACCTGTCCTCTGCTCCCTGCACTGGCTTCCCACAGAATATCAAATCAAGTTCAAAGATTTGGGCCTTATTGTCAAAGTGCTCCATGGCCTGGGCCCAGGACACCTAAAAGAGAGTCTACAGCTCTGGGATGAAGACCGCGGTTAATAACTTCACTTCTCTGGTACAATGGAAAGTTCAACAATAAGAGTAAAGCTCCTCTGTGTGGGAGACCGAATCTTCTTGGAGGGTGGTCAGAGACCGGAATGAACTTGCTCAGGAACTAAAGACCATCACAAACCTGACCACTTTCTGCTCCAAGTGAAAGGCACATTTCTGTGACCACGCCTTCTCCAATACAAACATATAGCAACAGGTACATTTATTTATTTAAAAAAAACAAAACAAGAAAACTCCAATCCCTATCAAAATCCAACACTACTAACACAAGCGTCTCCCACTGGGGCGAGGATGAGAGAACAAAATGCTCAATAGATGCGTAATCATATTGCTTAATGCACTACTGGAAGGTGCTCAGAGTATGTCTACACTGCAGTCAAAAACCTGCCGCACTGAGTCTCAAAGCCCAGGGCAGCTGACTGGGGCTCAGGCTATGGGGCTAAAAACAGCAGGGTAGGTAGCCAGGCTTTGGCTGGAGCCTGGCTCTGAGACTTCTGCCCCCCCCCCCCCCCCCCCCGCCCCACACACACACAGGGTCTCGGAGCCCAGGCTCCAGTCCAAGCAAGCCTCTAACATGGCTGTTTTTGACCCAGCAGCCCAAGTCCACTGACCCAACCATGGCTGTGCAGCAGGTCTTTTACTGCAGTGTAGACACTCTCCAATACGAGTGATAAGAGCAGTATAAGAATCTATAGCACACATACCTTTAGATATGCTGATATGTAGATAAAACCATTAAAGAACATGATGAGCACACACAACTATTTTTGTCAACAAATAGTTAAGTGTCATTGCTAGTCCAGGACCTAAAAAAATTATATGAAAATGTTTCTGGCCCTCACAGTTCAGAAGAAACCCTTGAAGAAGTGATCCAGGTGTAACAGTCTCTCAAATATAAATCCTAGACCAAGGGTAAAGAACAGATTCTGAGTAACAGTGTGTTAGTAAAAAATTAACATTCATACATTTAAAAAATGGTTTAGGCCACAGATATTGCTACAATATAGCACTGGGGTAGTTCTGCTGTAAAAAGTGTTAGATCCCCAACAGGAGAAAGCTTTAAAAAGCACTCAGGTTTTTTTGGCCAGTGCTCAAAAGCTTTAGGCTTCCAAATTCTCCCAAATTCATGTGAAAAAAATCATAGAACTGGAAGGGACCTCAAGAAGTCATCTAGACCAGTCCCCTACATTCAAGCAGGACTAAGTATTATCTAGACCAGCATTTCTCAAATTGGGGTCTGCAAGGGTATGCCGGGGGGGAGGGGGGAGGGTCAGTGGGCTCTGCTGATCAACTCCTCCCCCTCTCTCCCAGCGCTTCCTGCATGCTGGGGAGTAGCTGTTCAGCGGTGTGTAGGAGGCACTAGGAGGGAGGGGGAGGCACAGGGAGGTGCGCTCAGGGGAGGAGCGGAATCATGTCCAGGGCTGCTGGCCCCTGCTGATCAACTCCTCCTCCTTCCTCCCAGTGCCTCCTGCATGCTGCAGAACAGCTGTTCCCCACCGTGCAGGAGGCACTGGAAGGGAAGGTGAGTTGATCAATGGGGCCGGTGGACCCCTGGAATACCCTCGGTTCCCTGGCGTTCTCTCTCATTTTCACTGGCACTCGTCATGTTAGATGTCTAATTGCTACTCAGCTTTTTGGTGGAAAAAAAAAAAAAAAAGGTCATTTAACACTTCTGTCATTTCCACATTTTCTGTTATTGTTTCCCCATCTCTCACTGAATAACAGGCCTACCCTGTCCTTGGTCTTCCTCTTGCTTCTAATGTATTTGTAGGATGTTTTGTTACATTTTATATGTCTAGCTAGTTTAATCTCATTTTGTGCCTTGGCCTTTCTAATTTTGTCCTACTTGTTTATATTCATCCTTTGTAATTTGACCTAATTTCCACTTTTGCTAGGATTCTTTTTTAATTTCAGATAATAGAAGATCGCCTGATTAAGCCATGATGTTCTCTTGCCATACCTCCAGTCTTTCCTGTACAGTGGGATAGTTTGCTCTTGTGCCCTTAATAATGTCTCTTTGAAAAACTGCCAACTCTCAAACTGTTTTTCCCCTTAGACTTGCTTCCCAAGGTATCTTACTTACCAACTCCCTGAGTTTGATAAAGTCTGCCTTCTTGAAATCCATTTTGTTAACTGTGCTGTGTTCCCTCCCATCATTCCTTAGAATCACAAAATCTATCATTTCATGATCACGTTCACCCCAGCGACCTTTCACTTTTAAATTCTCAACCAATTCTTTCCTATTTGACAAAATCAAACCTAGAACAGCCTCTCTCCTAGTGGCTTTCTCCACCTTCTGAAATAAAAAACTGTCTCCAATACATTCCAAGAACTTGTTGGATAATCTGTGCCCTGCTGTGTTATTTTCCCCCAGTAGATGTCTGAGTAGTTGAAGTCCCCCATTACCATCAAGTCCTGTGCTTTGCATGATATTGTCTTTATAGAAAAAGAAAGCCTTATCCACCCCCTCTTCCTGGTTAGGTGGTCTGTAGTAGAGACGCCTACCCTGACATCACCCCCCCCCCCAGCTTTTTTTTTTTTTTTTTTTTTTTTTTTTACACCTTTTTTAGTCTTACCCAGAGACATTCAACAAGTTTGTCTCCTATTTCCATCCAGTCAAAGTGTATACATTTTTTATATAAAAGGCAACACCACTTTTTCCCCCGCCTATCCTTCCTGAGCAAGCTGTACCCTGCCACACCAATATTCCAGCCTGTACGCATTATCCCACCAAGTCTCGGTGATGCCAGCTGTGTCATAGTTGTGTTTATTAACTAGCATTTCTAGTTCTTCCTGCTTATTCCCCATATTTCTTGCATTAGTATACAGACATCTAAGATATTGATTTGATTCCCGCCCTGTGTTCCGTAGTCTCAGAGTGCCAAAGAGGAAAAAAGCATTTTCACCCCCCTATATGAAATATAACTTAAGCGGAGGAGACTGATTGTTTCACTGGCTCCCCAGCACTGCATCTCTTTCTCAGCTGACGCTTGGTCTGGTCCTCAGTCCCAATGCTAAATTTATACACCCACCCACCCCATTTATCATTTAATTTGCTCATATTTATAATTTTCCAGTCTAATGTATGGTAAGATCTCAATTTTAAGAGAGTTATTAAATAAGGTCCCAATGGCAGGTCAGTTAAAGTTGTGCACTGTAGTACAGTTAGCTATTGTGTAGAATTCAGCTATTTGGATCAGGCTTAAACCTTGCTAGTACTCTCTCACTGATATTTTGATAATGAAATGGAAAGCAGCAGCATGAATAAAACAATCTAGGCTATTAACATGTATAAAAACAAAGTTCAGGAAACAGCCCTTACCAATTAGGCTCATTCACTATCACTGGGGCAGTCAGGCAGTTATTGCAAGATCATAACACTTTGCTGTTCAAACAAAAAAAGATTTTACAACCATCCTCTAACTGAATTTTGCTCCTGCCACTTAATGCAGAATATTACCTTTAAGAGAGACTTGCAGCTGGTATGGACAGGCAAAGAATAATTTGTCATCTATCCACATGGGTGCCAATGATCCAGGTGCAAACAAAGGTGGACAGATGCTTATTAGGGGAAAATAAGGCAACTATCACCTAAACGTTAGTAAGCAAGAGAGCTCAGATTATTTTTGCTTTGTGACATTTCTAGCAGGGTTCAGGTGTTAAAACAGTAAATGTTTATTGCAATAGGGTGAAACTTCATCATGTGTGATGAGAAATATATTGTCACAGATAAAGTTAATGTACACCCCCAAAAAATAACTGAGGCAAAGACCAGGTGTAGCAGGAGCTCAAGTAGTAGCTAACTTTGAAGGTGTCACCTGCCCATTTTATGGTCAGTTATTGCCTGGATATGATCGACATAGGAGAGATAGTGTGGCAAAGATGCCCAAAGCTCACTTCTTTCATGGAGCTGGTTTCCTTTAAATGGTCAGGTTCTGTAACTAGTTTAACTCACTAAGTGAAAAAGGATCCTGTGTGTCGGCCTCATCCAAAAAGACTAGGAATCTTCAAAATTAAAAGCCAAGGAAATGTAAGTGCCCAATACGGGACTTGGAGACTAGGGCTCCAGTTCAGCAAGGTCCTTAAGAATGTGCCTAACTCAACACACTGGCAGTGCCATTGAAGCTCATAAGCATACGCCTAACTCTAAGTACATGCTTAAATACCTAGATGAACTTTAATATTTCTAGAGAAAGCAAGCTTGTGCCATAACCTTGCAGTATCATTTAATTCCTTTCAAATCACAAGCCGTCTAGCTGCTAATATTAACAGTACATACTTCCATGGAATTTGTAACTGAGGAGAATGGCAGTGATACATTTATGTCAAGAAATATTCTGGCCTAGCGAGTGTCTGAGACTAGTGTCTCAAATGCTGCGCAGGACGAAGTAGCAAGTCAGTTTGCTCAAAAGGCCTTGGAAAGGACAGGAAGAATTTGAGATCTAATCAGGGCTTCATTTAGGGGTGAGGAAAGAGACAGGAATGACCAGTCACCCAGCATGCATTCACTCCATGTCATTGCTCCGTATTAAATCATGTGCATCTTCATTAGATGCACGAAGATTAGCTTTTTGGTTCTTAGATATTCTTATAATGAAATTCCTCAGAATAACTCAATATAGATATCTTTGACCAATCCTTCATTTGAGCGGTAGTTAATTTAAAACCAGATAAAAATACTTTCCATCTTTATCTGAACTACTCTCTGGATCCGCACTGTGCAATCACCTATAGAATCTCTAGGATACAGACGTTAGTTATTACTAAGCAATACGTGCTACAACAAGTGTTAAATCATGAAAAATTTATTATAGTTTTTTATATATATATATGAAGTTAAAAGTTCAGTCATTAGTGTTTGTGAAAAAGCATTTTAGTTAGACATGAACCTGCTAGTGTCAGTAGCTAAACAGAGATTAAATGTAAGATGAGTGTTTTGCCTCAATTTTGTAACTCACTATCAATATGCATATACAGAATTCATCTTCCTGTTAGAATGCCAAGAATAGTCATTTTGCAACATTTACATTCCTCATATTAAATGTGTAATATACATATTCAGCTTGCTGCAGAGAGATATAAACATGTACAAAATAAACATTATTGTAGTTAACATACTTTGACCAGGGTGTTTTTTTTTTTTTTTTTATTAGCAACAAATCAAAAGCAGATGCACAAAAATTAAAAGTCAGAATGATTTTAAAAACCTTTTGGACATTTGTGACCATTAATTTGTATTTAAAAACAGAAGAAATAAAGGCTTGTGTTTGGAGCCTTTTATGGGTCTCCAATAATAGTTATGTTTAATTAAAACCAAACAGTCAAACAACAAAAAATAATCAGACACCATGATCAGCCAGTCTGCTAACGTCCATCTTGATCACAAATGGATAACAATGTAAAAAGAACACATTTGTTCACGGAGTATAAAATATTGCACAAGAGCAGTTTCTTTTGAAGAAAAGATTTCCCAAGTTTAGGAACTGCAAAATTGTTATGCATTTAAAGAAATTATATATTTGCATTTTCTAAAACAAGGAACAATCAGTAATACTGTTAGAAGTGTCATCCATCAACTTCTTCCCAACCTACTCTCTAGTATGTCAGTGATGACAATTTGGCAAAGGTAGAAGGCAAACAGTAAAGTGTGTATACATATATACATATATTATATATAAAATATGTCAGACAAGCCACAATAGCTATCTAATCCAAGAGCTGGGCATTTTTAGTCATTTGACAACCTAACCCTTAAAAGAATGCTGAAGTCTTAGATGCTAGTCACAGTGATCATCACACAGTAGTAGAGTAGGATTCCAGTCTTTGCTGGTTCTTTCGCTTTGGAATAATCTTGTCCGTATCCCCAGTATCTAGGACACCGTCTTCAGTATCACTGTCACTGCTATCTATCACAGGTGGGTCCAAAGTCATCTGTCCAGTCCTTCTGTGTAAATGAAAATGGACCCCACCCTCCTGTATGGAGTTACTTATAAAATCTTCATCAGAAGAATGAAATGACTCATCTATCAAATGGTTGACAATGTGAATCCCATCAAAAGTGGGTTGGTCTGAGAAGCCTTTCTGGCCTTTTAGGCATCTGATCTGTTAAAAACAAGAGTTAACATTTAATCACAGATGAAGAGTCCAGCAATAGGAATAAAAACAACATGTTTGAGAAATAAAGTATCCTTGACATTCAGTGATTTCTAAATGCAAGCAGGACCAAGATTGCCAAGATTGAGTTACTAAAGTTTGAATATCCAAGAAGAGAAACTTTAGAAAGGGGTCGAGTGGATACTCTGCACTTTTTGAAATCAGGCCCTTTAGGGTGTTTCAGGTTTGGTACCAAAAAGCACTAATGGTACTCCTGAAAATTTTAAACTGTATGTACAAGTTCCTCTGTTACTGAGGCTAAATCTTGTGTCTTTGGACATCCCCACTGAGAAAATACTACAGCTGTGGGATTTCAGGTAGCCCTATTTATTACTCGACAGTCACTACTTTTCTGTATTTCCTTTTGTATTGTATTATCTCAGGAAGGGTTTTTTGTGCTTGTCATCTAATTTGAAAAAAAAACAAGGAGAAAAGCTTCGGGGGGGGGGGCGATTGCCAAATGTTTTGTGGAAGAGCGAGTAAACAGCATTCAAGAGCAATAAAATCGGTTCTCTCCACCTTGAAAGATAAAGAGCATCATTTCTCCCCACCCACTCAACCTCCAATGAACCACAGCATGAAGGTTTTAACCTGCATTCTTACTCTGAAACTTACCTTTCCTCTCAGTAGAACAGACTACTCTCAATTTTAAAGAGAAATGTCTTACAAAACAAAACTGGTTGGGACACAGGTAAAGTGTACTTCGTATTTGCATTTAAAGTACACTGAACTTTAGTGACAAGCTAGCTACTATGACCACAGGTTTAAGCTACTCTGAAGGAAGAAAAAAAAACACCTTAATGCTGAGCAAGTCACATCATAACTTAGTGAAACTAATCTTAGCTGTTGGAAGATGTCTGAGATTAGTTCTTAGAATTTCACCTGAACAAGCAAACTCATGCAGGGGTCAGTCATACATTTTGCTAAGATTGTGACAGTAATACAGTTACATGCTTTTAAGTAGACGCATCTGCAGGCACCTGTGTCTGCGTGACACAGCCAACTGGGGCTGAGCAAGCCAGTTGGTGGAAAATACAGAAGTGGCCAAAACCTTGCGCCATCCCAAACCCTGAACTTGAGTCTGGATAAGCAGCCTCTCCTTAGGATCTTTCTATCCTCCAATACCAGCCAATTCTGCATAGCGTATGAAGCAGTCACTTTAAAAACCTGGAAGATAGATTTTATCCTGCAAAGTTTAGCTTCACATCTTGGGGCTGCCATTCTGGATTCACTTCTTTGAGCAATGAAAACTGTTTTGGAAGCTTGAAGTCCCAAAGCCTATTTGAACTTGTTAAAAATGTGAATATTGCTATTTAACCCTAAATGACCTGAAGTGAAATGTCAGTGCACTAACCTACTGCAAAACCTGGACTTTTCCACAACAGAATAAAAAATAGCAAGTTTTAATGTAAAACAGAAAACATTCCAATACAATTTGTTGGTTTTTAACTGAAGAAAGTAAAAAATAATCTGAATTGTACTATCATCGAATTTCATTCTTTTCTAGAAATGAGCGACTGTTAGAAAACTGAAATCCTTAAAACAGCTACCGTTCAAGAGATAACTTTAAGGGTATCGCTGTCCAAAATTCAAGGCAGTGCATAACATCAGCGCGAAAGGAGTGCTTAGGTACTTACTACTCAGTAGGCTTACGAGCTATAGGTCTGTAGATGCTCATTACCAAAGCATACATTGCACAGATCCTCTAGTCCTTCCCTTCGCCCAGTGATTTGCTATGGACTGAAGGCTTACTCGGTATGTGTAAAATTTAAAATTCAGCACAACATGCCTGTGCTCTGAGAGGATCAGATGCCACAGTAGCTGGTACCAATTTAAGAAACTAAATGGATAGTACCTTTTAATTTGAGGATCTACAGAACCATAAAGCTCTTTACAAGATGTAGTGAACCCAGGTGCAGCACATCTGACAGGTAAGCCATATTCTCTAGTTTATAATTTGGGAAAATGAAACAGATAGAAATTAAGTGATTTGTTAAGGTCATGAAGTCCAGGCAAGAGCCAGGAATTAAACCTAGGTTTTCCAGTCCCATCTGTGATCATAAGATCACTTCCTCTGGGAGGAAAGAGGGTTAGCCCTTCAAGGACAGCCCAGATTGAGTAGGAGCTGGAGTTACATCCCTGGGGCACGGCACAGCCGTTGCCAGGCAGTGGAGCCCTTCTTTGTGAGGGAGGTCACCATTGGTTAAATCCCAGTCCTCCTTTCAAGTGCTGTGATTGGCTTTTCTGCCCACAAAGACGTTCATTTTTCATCTCTCTCCTCTGCTCCATTTCTAGAAGACTGGGTGGTTGCTTCATGCAGTGGTTCTGTGGGGGCTCTGGCCTGATCAGGCTTGGGAATACAAGAGGTCCGGTAGACCCACAAACATTAGGAGGGAGGCCTTTAATAGTTTATGGTGACAGTAGCTTTACCCACACTTTCACTGCTGCCTAGACAGACTGCCTTTAGGAGATCAAAGTTGTAGCCACATGACCAAAAAAGAGACTGTCTCCACCTTTGCCCCCTCTGTGCCATTCACAAAGCTAGTTGCATCAAGAACAGAACCTCAGTAGTTGACAGTATTTGCTTACATAAGCCTTCTCATGTAAGAAGCCATAAATTAGAAACTTTTTGAAAACAGAATGCATGCTTAGAGTTTATGATTATAAACATTGTCAAAGGCTAATGGAACTTACATTTATTAATTCAGAGCAGTTTGAGAGAAGACATGCATGTAATATTAACCAGTGTGTCATTGGACTTTGGCAATACACTCTTACCTGAAGCTGACTGCCTCATCAAGCCATGCATGAAGGGAAGAGACAGCAAAGAGATTTTCAGGTTTTAGTACAATTCAGTTTTTCCATATTAAAGGTAGCAAAATGAAGGGTGCGGACATAAGCGCTCACACAGATCATATTTTTAAGATACCCCCTTTATATCTGTTTGAAGCTATTAAGGAAACATTTCTAAACAACATTAGAATGTCAGCCTACAGTAAATTTTAAAGGAAAAGATGCAATGAAAAAATGCTAGATTAATATTCTGATACTGGTAAGACTGTGATAGAGATTATGGCACAGACGGGAGGCAATCATTTCTGTTTCTTCTGAAGACTTTAGAAACCACAGTTCTAAAGCAGTCAAGAACTGTACTTCATGTTAGACATAAAAATGCTTGCCTAGCAGAGTCAAGCCACTCAGTAGTGATTACTAATACCGTTCTATAGTCTGGAAATTGGATCAAAGCATGGGCGCTCTTTGGATTCAAGGTAGGAAAACAAATTCGTATTAAATCCATATGGGGGAAAAAATCAATACTGGATTATGCAAATCTTATTACAACAGGAACAGTCTGAAGAAATCAAAGCCCTTTTTTGTTCTGGACCTGAGTAAGATTTCCTGATTATAAAACAGACATGAGTCAAAAGAAAACTAAACTGTTACTGAAACTATATGCTAACCACTACATCTAATTAGAGCAGAGAACGTCATTAACATTGTAAGTGAATATTGTAAGAGAATCTAACAGAAAGCTACCATCTTAGCAGCCTCATGAGGCAGATTTAGGAGTTAAAAAAACAAACCAGATTCCATTCCATTTTTTCAGTGGAAAAAAAAACCAGGCAGTTAAGTAACAACGCAAGAGCTGTCAAGTTAAATGCTATTTAAGTTAAGCATCAGTAAAAGCAACTTAATCTGAACACATAAAATTTTAAAGTTTCCTTAACTCTAATGGTGTTTAGTGGGTTCTGAATTCTTAGTCCTCATCAGGCTCATGACTGTTGGCCTCTGCTCCCTGCTGAAAGTAAAATACTGTTTAAGAATGGCAGTCCCAACCTAGAGACGGTCACTAAAGAGATACTGAAACAGTGTCAGCTCTCTATAAAAAACCTCAACAACTCCTTTACTATACCTATTCTTTAAGTAAAGATTTAACTCAAAGGAAATTACATAACATGGTACCTTAAATTGTCTGTCAACAGGGAAACAGACTTTTAAGTCTCAATTAAAACTGAAGTTCTTCTCTGTCATAAAATATAAAGGGAAGGGTAACCACGTTTCTGTATACAGTGCTATAAAATCCCTCCTGGCCAGAGGCAAAACCCTTTCACCTGTAAAGGGTTAAGAAGTTAAGGTAACCTCACTGGCACCTGACCCAAAGTGACCAATGAGGGGACAAGATACTTTAAAATCTGGAAGGGGGGGGGGGGAGACAAAGGGGTCAGTCTGCCTGTGTGATGCTTTTGCCGGGAACAAAACGCAAAAGGAACGCAGCCTTACAACTCCTGTAAAGTTAGTAAGTAATCTAGCTAGAACATGCATTAGATTTTCTTTTGTTTAACGGCTGGTAAAATAAGCCGTGTCTTTTTGTAACTTAAGGTTTTGCCTAGAGGGATTCTCTATGTTTTGAATCCGATTACCCTGTAAGGTATTTACCATCCTGATTTTACAAAGGTGATTCTTTTACCTTTTCTTTAATTATAATTCTTCTTTTAAGATTGATTTTTCATTGTTCTTAAGAGCCAAGGGTTTGGGTCTGTGTTTACCTATACCAATTGGTGAGGATTCTTATCAAGCCTTCCCCAGGAAAGTGGGTGGAGGGCTTGAGGGGATATTTTGGGGGAAGACGTCTCCAAGTGGGCTCTTTCCCGGTTCTTTATTTTAAACGCTTGGTGGTGGCAGCATACGGTTCAAGGACAAGGCAAAGTTTGTACCTTGGGGAAGTTTTTAACCTAAGCTGGTAAGAATAAGCTCAGGGGGTCTTTCATGCAGGTCCCCACATCTATACCCTAGAGTTCAGAGTGGGGAAGAAATTTTGACATGGTGGCAGAGCGGTGGGATCATTTTGAACCAGAGATCATTTTGAACCAGAAGCACAGCAGGATTTTAAAAGGTTTTGTAAAAAGTGATTGCAGCTGTAGATTGTCTCTCTCTGCCTGGGGGACAGAGCAGCAGGCATAACAAAAGGATTTTTCTGTAGGCTGAGAACAGCTATCAGACAAAAAAGGTATCAGGTTACAGCACAGGAAAATTTTACATGCCAGGTTTTTTTGTTTTTGTTTTCTTTTTAACTCTCGGGTGTAAAGTTGTTAAAAACAGAGAGGTTAGGATGACAGAATGCAATGTTCAACAGAAGCTGGAATTAGCCAGATTTGAGGCTGAGGAAAGACAAAAGGAACATGAAAGATGGGTAGAACTCAGACAGATGGAAATGGAGGCCAAAGAAATGGAAGCAAAAAGAAAAAGAAAAGAAATGGAAGCTGCCCATAGGAGAGCTATGGAGGCCAAAAAAAAAAGAAATGGAGGCAAAGAAAAAAAGAGAGAAAGCATGCACTGGAGATGGAGAAGGCAAAGGCTCAGCAGAATATACCGAATAACCCTAACAATCCTTCCCCAACAATCCACAAATGGGAGTGACTATGTCCACAGTATGATGAATCCAGTGGTATTGCTGAATATTTTCCTCACCTTTGAGAGGCTGTGCACACTCCATCAAATTCCTGAAGCTCACAAGATGACCACATTGGTCTCAAAATTGACTGGAAGAGCTCTGGACATATTCAATAAGATGCCTATTGAGGAGGCTTCTGACAATGGTAAATTTAAGGATTTGCTTTTAAAACAATTTCAAGTTACACCTGAAACTTACAGAGTAAAATTTAGAGCCCTTAAGAGAGGGCCTGAACTAAGTAATGTGGCTTATGTAAACCAGATGAAGGTTCTCTTAGATAAATGGGTCAGAAGAAGGGGTGTAACTAGCTTTGAAGGAGTGTGTGATTTGATGACTCAGGAACAATTCCTGAATATGACCAATGATATAAAACAGTGTTTATGGGATAAGAAAATGACTCAGCAGAAACTCTTGCTTCTTATGCTGATCAATGCGAGCAGTTCCAGATCTGCCAGAGAGGCAGGGCAAATTGGAACAAAATGGGTGGAGGGAGGAGAGAGGAACAACTGTGGTCGCAGTTGGAGCAGATACCAGAAGGGACAACCTCAGACCACACCCTACTACCGGGGGCAGCCCAAGGCCCCAACTACACCCCCAAGGAACACTCCAGACACCTTATCGTCCCACCACACTGTTCTCCAGCAACCCACCTTGTCCCAGTAACCAGTCAGCTGGGCGACGTTTTAAATGTAACAAGCCGGGGCATATAAAAGGCCAACTGCCCCAAGAACCCCAACAGATTACAGTTCATTGCACTGGAATCACACCAGAGGTCCTCAGGCCCAGATACCTCCCAGATACCCTCGAAGTGGAGGGAAACTGAGTGTGGGTGGAAAGAAGGTCACCGCATGGAGGGACACCGAAGCGCAAGTGTCGGCTATCCATACTTCCTCAGTGGACCCCAAATTAATCGATCCAGAGGTCCAAGTGATGATTCAACACTTCAAGTCAAACTTTTTTGACATGCCTACAGCCAAGTTGCCTGTCCAGTACAAGGGCTGGTCAGGAACATGGACTTTTGCAGTCTATGATGATTATCCCATCCCTATGCTGTGGGGGAAGACGTGGCCAACCATGTGAAGCTAGCCAAGAGGGTGGGAATGGTCACCGGCAGGCAGGCTAAGCAAGCGGTCACACCTAGCTCTGTTCTGGAAACTTCTACCAGGACCCCGTCAGAGGTACTGGAACTGGACCCCATGCCAACGTCTGCAACGGCAGTAGTGGATCCAGGCCTAGAGAACCAGACAGAGCCAGAACAACCAGCACCAGAAGCATTGCCAGCACTGAATTCAGTACTTGCAACCCCAACACCAGAGGGCCCCACTGAACCTGCACTGGCAGCAGCAGCAAACCCTACACAAGAGGCTCAGCCAGAGCCTGAACCCCAACATAGTGCACCAGCGGACAGCGGTACACAGTCAACGGAAACAGCCCCATCACCTGCATCGCTTCCAGAGGGACCAAGCCCCGGTCCACAATCCAATGAGGAACTGATGTCTCCAGCATCAAGGGAACAGTTCCAGACCGAACAGGAAGCTGATGAAAGCCTCCAGTGAGCTTGGACGGCGGCATGGAGCAAACCACCGCTTCTCAGCTCTTCTAATCAATCCAGGTTTGTTGTAGAAAGAGGACTTTTATACAAGGAAACTCTTTCTGGTGGACACCAGGAAGACTGGCATCCTCAGACAGTTGGTAGTTCCAACTAAGTACCGGGTAAAGCTATTAAGCTTAGCCCACGATCATCCTAGTGGCCATGCTGGGGTGAACAGAACCAAAGACCTTTTGGAAAAGTCGTTCCACTGGGAGGGAATGAGCAAGGATGTTTCTACCTATGTCCAGTCTTGTGAGGTGTGCCAAAGAGTGGGAAAACCCCAAGACCAGGTCAAAGCCCCTCTCCAGCCACTCCCCATCATTGAGGTTCCATTTCAGCGAGTAGCTGTGAATATTCTGGGTCCTTCTCCGAAAAAGGCACCCAGAGGAAAGCAGTACATACTGACTTTGCCACCCGATGGCCGGAAGCAGTAGCTCTAAGCACCACCAGGGCTAAAAGTGTGTGCCAGACATTTTTGCCAGGGTAGGTTGGCCCTCCAACATCCTTACAGATGCAGGAACTAATTTCCTGGCAGGAACTATAGAAAGCCTTTGGGAAGCTCATGGGGTGAACCACTTGGTTGCCACCCCTTACCACCATCAAAAAAATGGCATGGTGGAGAAGTTTAATGGAACTCTGGGGGCCATGATACGTAAATTCGTAAATGAGCACTCCAATGATTGGGACCTAGTATTGCAGCAGTTGCTCTTTGCCTACAGAGCTGTACCACATCCCAGTTTAGGGTTTTCACCATTTGAACTTGTATATGGCCGCAAGGTTAAGGGGCCATTACAGTTGGTGAAGCAGCAATGGGAGGGGTTTACACCTTTTCCAGGAATTAACATTCTACAAAACACTAAAAAACTAACCAACCTACAAAACACCCTCCAAACCCTTTAGCCCTTGCTAAAGAAAACCTAAAAGATGCTCAAAAAGAGCAAAAAGCCTGGTATGATAAACACGCCAGAGAGCGTTCCTTCAAAGTTGGGGACCAGGTCATGGTCTTAAAGGCGCTCCAGGCCCATAAAGTAGAAGCGTCTTGGGAAGGGCCATTCACGGTCCAAGAGCGCCTGGGAGCTGTTAATTATCTCATAGCATCCCCCACTTCCAACCGAAAGCTTAAGTTGTACCATATTAATTCTCTAAAGCCCTTTTATTCCAGAGAATTAAACGTTTGTCGTTTACAGCCCAGGGAGAAGATGACACTGAGTAGCCTGAAGGCGTCTACTACAAAGGGAAAAGTGACGGTGGCGTGGAAGAGGTGAACCTCTCCATGACCCTTGGGCGTATGCAGTGACAGCAGATCAAGGAGCTGTGCACTAGCTACATGCAGACTTTCTCAGCCACCCCAGGACTGACTGAACGAGCATACCACTCCATTGACACAGGTAATGCTCACCCAATTAGAGCCCAGCCTTACTGGGTGTTTCCTCAAGCTAAAACTGATACAGAATGGGAGATCCAGGATATGCTACAGATGGGTGTAATCAGCCCCTCCCGCAGTGCATGGGCATCTCCAGTGGTTCTAGTTCCCAAACCAAATGGGGAGATAAGTTTTTGCGTGGACTCCTGTAAGCGAAATGCTGTAACTCACCTAGACAACTATCCAATGCCACGCACAGATGAACTATTGGAGAAACTGGGACGGGCCCAGTTCATCTCTACCTTGGACTTAACCAAGGGGTACTGGCAGGTACCGCTAGATGAATCCGCCAAGGAAAGGTCAGCCTTCATAGAATCATAGAATATCAGGGTTGGAAGGGACCCCAGAAGGTCATCTAGTCCAACCCCCTGCTCGAAGCAGGACCAATTCCCAGTTAAATCATCCCAGCCAGGGCTTTGTCAAGCCTGACCTTAAAAACCTCTAAGGAAGGAGATTCTACCACCTCCCTAGGTAACGCATTCCAGTGTTTCACCACCCTCTTAGTGAAAAAGTTTTTCCTAATATCCAATCTAAACCTCCCCCATTGCAACTTGAGACCATTACTCCTCGTTCTGTCATCTGCTACCATTGAGAACAGTCTAGAGCCATCCTCTTTGGAACCCCCTTTCAGGTAGTTGAAAGCAGCTATCAAATCCCCCCTCATTCTTCTCTTCTGCAGACTAAACAATCCCAGCTCCCTCAGCCTCTCCTCATAAGTCATGTGCTCTAGACCCCTAATCATTTTTGTTGCCCTTCGCTGGACTCTCTCCAATTTATCCACATCCTTCTTGTAGTGTGGGGCCCAAAACTGGACACAGTACTCCAGATGAGGCCTCACCAGTGTCGAATAGAGGGGAACGATCACGTCCCTCGATCTGCTCGCTATGCCCCTACTTATACATCCCAAAATGCCATTGGCCTTCTTGGCAACAAGGGCACACTGCTGACTCATATCCAGCTTCTCGTCCACTGTCACCACACGTCGGGCTGTATGAATTTGATGTGCTCCCTTTTGGGCCGCAGAATGCACCCGCCACCTTCCAAAAACTTGTAGATGGTCTCCTAGTGGGACTGGGAGAACATGCAGTTGCCTACCTTGACAATGTGGCCATATTTTCGGATTCCTGGGCAGAACACCTGGAACATCTACAAAAACTCTTCAAGCGCATGAGGGAGGCAGGACTAACTGTTAAGGCTAAGAAGTGTCAAATAGGCCTAAACAGAGTGACTTACCTTAGACACCAGGTGGGTCAAGGAACTATCAACCCCCTACAGGCCAAAGTGGATGCTATCCAAAAGTGGCCTGTCCCAAAGTCAAAGAAACAGGTCCAATCCTTCTTAGGCTTGGCTGGATATTACAGGCGATTTGTACCGCAATACAGCCAAATAGCAACCCCACTGACAGACCTAATCAAAAAGAAACAGCCAAATGCAGTTCAGTGCACTGAAGAGTGTCAGAAGGCCTTTAACCAGCTTAAAGCGACACTCATGTCTGACCCTGTGCTAAGGGTCCCAAACTTTGACAAACCGTTCCTAGTAACCACAGATGCGTCCGAACTTGATGTGGGAGCAGTCTTAATGCAGGAAGGACTGAATCAGGAGTTCTGTCTGAATCCTGTCGTGTTTCTCAGCAAGAAGCTGTCTGAGAGGGAAAGCCACCGGTCAGTCAGTGAAAAGGAATGTTACGCCATTGTCTACGCTCTGGAAAAGCTACGCTCATACGTTTGGGGATGGCGTTTCCACCTGCAAACCGACCATGCTGCGCTACGGTGGCTTCATACCGCCAAGGGAAATAAAAAACTTATTCGGTGGAGTTTAGCTCTCCAAGATTTTGATTTCGACATACACCACATTTCAGGAGCTTCTAACAAAGTGGCTGATGCACTCTCCAGTGAAAGTTTCCCAGAATCAACTGGTCCAAATCATCCTTAAGATGTAGGAAATGGGGTTCAATTCAATTCAATTTGCCTATGCATTCCATGGCAAATTTAGTTTCCACGTATGTCAAGAAAACTAGGTTTGCCTTCTGTCACTGATCTTAGGGAGATAACTTTCAAATAAGATTGTCTGTTGCTCTTTGAGGTTTGAAAAGGCAGAAGCATATTAGTAATTAACATAATTGATAATTATAGTAAAATGATTGCTTGAAAGTTAACAGGCCATCACTTTAATAGGACATCTTTCATTTTTACAGTAATTTGCAGGGCAAGTTTCACTCAAATGCAGGATCAAATGCAAAAAATCAAGGGCAGATGTTTGAGGAGAGCTGTACAACCGGTCCTTAAATCAAGACGCTCCATAAATGAACCCAGAAATGCATATTGCACCTTTCCTCTATTAACCGACTTTCCATGTAAAGATACCAAATGAACAAATATTCTTAATACCAATTTAAAGGAAATTGTACAGTACTTTGATTCACTGCAAATACTACATGCTTTCAACTATATTGGACAGAGTTCAGGTTGTGGTTTTTATTTCAGTGACTGCATTTCCTGTTTAACTTACTTTTTAAGTTAATATTAGCAGCTGCATCCTCAAGCCAGGATATTATGCCAGGAACTTTAACTTTAATCTTAAAGTTTGTGGGAATTTACTTAATTTTTAAGATGGTCCCTGGGTCTGTGGGACAGGAGCCTTGTTCTTACAAACTCCAGAGGGTCCACAAGAAAGGGGACCCTACCAAGCTGATCATAGGAGATGCTAAGTCAAGGGAATGTCCCCTTACTCTGCTTGCCACAGTCTCCTAACCATGGTCCTGAAGCACTGTTCTGTGGAGAGAGTCCTAATATACCAGACTCCCTAATGTCTGCAAGACAAGAGTGCTGTTCCTGCAAATGTTTAGCTCCTCAGGATCAGTGCTCCTTTCTCTCACAGATTTGGAGAGCAGCTGCCCTCCTGTCCATTCCTAGTGTTTGAAGGACTGGAGATCTCTTTCCAAGTTTGAAGCACTGGAGATCTCTTCCTGCCCCACAGGAAGGGCAGATATGGCTGGTAGAAGGATTGGGGGAGGGTGTCAGTAGAACCAGGGGAAGAGCCTGTCTGCTGCTCCCCAGTCCCCATAGAGGGGTTTGTGGGAATGAAGACTCCTTCCCTGTCTGCTCTACAGGAAAGCAGATTCCCCTTAGGAAGTAACACCCTAGTAAGGCTTGTGGGGACACTGGGGGGCTCAGAAATGCCCAGTGAGCTAAAGGGTTAGGAGAATTTGGTGTCAAATTAGCTTTTTATGACTGGAAGCTCATCAGCCCCTCTTACCAAAGAATTTGTGGGATTTTCCCCTTCTGCTGACTTCAGAAGTTCACACGAATGGGAGAGGGAGGAGATGTGGCCCTCCGATATTCTCCCAACACTCACTTCTTGCTTTCTCCAATGCCCTACCTAGTCCCAGATTTTAAATCTGGGGAAAGTTAACTGCTTAGGGCTGTCTGAAGTCTGCATTGAGTAGAGATCCCCAGTGAGCCTTAGGAGCCTTAGATCTCTGCTGGAGGAGTCCAATAACATAGGTGACAGCTCTAATTAGGTGTCACTTTCAAACACATCCAAAAAACCTAGTAGCTCTATTGTTAGGGTGTCCTTAAGGAACAATTTTGAGTCCCTTCAAATTTTTTTTACAAAAATTCTGTTTTAGCCCAGGGTCTAACTTACTTATTGAGGATATGATTTTTATAGCAGGGACCAACACTGGGCTTACAATACAAACGCTGTTATACCCTAAATATGGAGTACAGTTGTGCTGCTGCTCCATACAGCCTGTCCCTTACTACTTCCTGTTCAGGTCTGAACAGCCTCTCTTTCCTGTCCAGAAACTTAAAACAAACTGTTTTATACAAACATTAGTAAATTTGTATAGATTCTCTGCATGTTGCTGGAGAACTGAAAAAAGATAGCGGCACCTACAAAAAAGCTAAAACCAGCAATTTTCCCAGCTGTCAGTTAATGGGGGAGGAGATGCGGAATAAAAGAAGGGAAGTGAAGACCTGATATTTGTAATGCATAGAAAAATGCAAAAAAACCAAAAGACCGACCAAGTAAAATATCTGGGGAAACTTAGGTAGCCATGACATCTCATAATAGAGCAGTAAAAAGCACAAAATCATTTCCCCACCCCACCCCAGTAATTAGCCTTAAAACCAAATAAAAATCTTCACCTCATCCCATTTAACTTTATATACATTTATACTCTGCAGCACTAGGATTTTTTCCCCTAGAACATGCCCAGATTCCAGCTATGGGATTATCTATAGCTGACACCATGAACAGTAATTGTAGCTTTTTAAAAAGGGAAAACTGCAATGCTATACATTAAAATTTTAATCACAGTATCTAATTAAAGAGTAGAATGAGTCAGTAAGTGTGTCTAAAAGCAAATAAGCAAACTAGAAGCTGCCGCTTTGACAATCTGATACATAGGTATTGTAGGTTAAAGACAGGAAATGCCTTGATCGTGCATACTAATGCTGTGCGGCAAGAGACTTTCAAAACTTGTTTTCAAAACTTTTTGGGGTTAACAGTGAATAATACAGCACTAAACAGTGTTATAAAAATACAGCTAAGGCATAAATGACATTTCTTGTCTCTTGTAAGTATTAAAATGCTGAACAGCTTTTTTTTTTTTTTTTTTTGGTCTTAAACTTACTTCCCAGCAGAGGGTTCTGTCTGATCTATCAGTGAAACGGAAGTTCCCATTGACCCCCATTTACACTGGCCTTTAAATAGAGTTCAGCAATAAGATTTGAACATGAGCTCAGCTTAGCTGTTTGGCTGGTTTGTGTGGCCAGAGCCAAGTAGTTTAAAGAGTGCATTCGGGCCCAAATGAATACATTTGAAAAGTTAATTGGAACTAAAGGCTGGTATTCTTGGAGTGAGAACCCAGCATCATTCACCATGAAAGAGATATTCAGTGACAGGCATTTCTAAAAAACAAACAATGAACATTCGTTTTAAGAGATATTTAGTAAATAGAACCAACTGGCTAAAAAACTAGGCACTGCCCTTTATTAATGGGAAGTACAGACAGTTATCTACTAGCATATTCTATTTGAGGATTTTATAATGCCACTATCACCATAGTACCCAGGCACCTTCCACCTAAAACATATTAGCAGTTAAAGAATCAGAAATGTAGGGCTGGAAGGGACCTCAAGAAGTCAGTCCATTCCCCTGCCCTCACGTGGAACCAAGACCAGCCCTCACAGGTGTTTGTCTAACCTATTCTGAAATACCTCCAAAGACTAGGATGTGACAACCTACCTAATGAAGTCTCTAGAGGACTTCATAGGGTGTCTGGCTGTTCTCCCCTTTTGGGGTATAAAATGGTTTCTGGGGTAGAGTTTGATGGGGGGGGGGAAGCGTGGCAAGGGGCAGATAGAAAGTGCTAGCATTGCGTCATTCTCATTATGTCAGAAAGTCTCCCCCCCACCCCAAAAAAAGAGGAAGGCTTTACAGTATTTCCTAAAGGTGGGAAGACTCTGGATTTGTTTAATTCCTTCGGGAAGTTTGTCCCATAGCCAGATCCCCTTGACTAATTATACTGTGTTCCTAGCACTCCCATGTTTCATGCTGGGCTTAGTGACCTGTACTGTCCCAGAGGAACACAACCGTCTTGTTGGTTCACAGAATGAAATTCAGTTTTTCATGTACCCGGGGCTTGATCCATTAATTGCTTTGGCAGTTAGCACAAAAAAACCAACAACTTTGAACTGGCAACAAACTGAATGGCAGCCAGTATGACACTAGAGCTTGAGTTGCTATGAACACATCAAGCCCATAACATGGAGGCAACAGACATTCTGTAGCAGCTGGAGCCTGCGCACTGTTTCCACATTCAGCTTCCTATCAACATGACAGGTTCTCTTTAAAAATGCAAAGATGCTCTGGATTGAGATAATTTCAGTTTACTTGTGAACAGTGGGAGTGAAAAGGGTAACAGTGATAATGGAACTGCAACCATGATGAATGGTAAAGATATGCAGTTAACCCCTTCGGCCTGCGATTACCAGTGTGATAACCATTGGTAACTGCTCAATTCTCCAATTTCTGAAGGATGATCCAAAAAGTAATTTTCTTTTCTAAACTACTAATTTGAAACAAATGCATAGTGTTAACAGTGGCACACAAACTGAAATACTAATGCAAATGAACTTTGCTGACCATATCACTAGATGGTTCAAACCAGAGCAACACGTCATAAGCGAACAGCAAAACAGTAGCAACAAGTTTCCAAGATTGAGTCATTTCAGGCTTATTTTTATAGCACCTATTTAGTACATTTGGCCTTTTCATTTTGTATTCTCAGGTTCTGGAAATTGTAGTCTTGCAATAAAGAATGCCTTCCAGTGGCTGTACAGGATGGCAGGAATCATGCAACTGTTTGTAAGTTAATTAAAACCATGACATTTTATGTAAATTTTAATGCATAAAAAAAAATCTCATCTCCAGTTGCCTTCTAGTTTTGTATTTCAGATTGTTCTGCATTTGTTTTTACAACTATGAATATGAGATTTTTTTTTTTTTTATAGAAAGTGGTTTTTACAGCTTTATCAGTTATCAAGGGCTCAAGAGCCAAAAGGAAACAAGATGCTAACTCTGTGCTCTGTATCAGCTTTACCAAAGCCTAGGCTGCTGTATTGTAAACGTGACAAAGATTAAAACTAGCGACAAATGTTCAGACCAGAAGGTTTCCAGTGAATCAGAACAGGAAACCAATAAAGCGATCAATGGGAGGTCATGACCTCTTGATCACTGCACTACATGGCTGAAAACTATGGTTTTGATCTACTGCCATATAATCCAATTAAACTTTGAAATTCTACAGCAAATATGTGATTGAAATAGTAGCAAAACAGTGTTGAGAAAGATATACTTTACTTTTAAGCTGCCCCTATTCATAAAAAAAGTATCTGGTCATTACAAACCAAATTTAGTTAATTAATTTTCCTAAAAACTGGAAAATTTGTTGTAATAAAACAATGATTTTTTTAAAAAAGTTTTCAGCTGATCTAGCCCTGGGAAGGTGCTATGAACTAACTACTTGGTAGGTGGAAGGAAAATTCCCAGAATCTTTTCCTACAAAAGGTTCTAATGCAAGTGTTTATTTGAAGTAAGGAAATGGCAACAAAAATATTTTAAAACACTGATCACACTGCAAGTACCTGTGACACTTTGGCCAGGGAACTATCTGCACATCTCTACTCCC
This sequence comes from Chelonia mydas, assembly GCF_015237465.2. Classification (NCBI taxonomy): domain Eukaryota; kingdom Metazoa; phylum Chordata; order Testudines; family Cheloniidae; genus Chelonia; species Chelonia mydas. Next base: position 73,474,701 of record NC_057854.1, on the reverse strand, counting down.
CTCTTCCTGACAGCTGGCACCTATAAATAAAATTACTGAAGCCTCAAGCATTAACCAGAAGGTACTGGTTCGCACAGAGGCTGAGTACATACATATTATGGACATAGATACGGTAGTTACAAGAAGCAATCACTTCACACTTTTGCTGTCTTTTTAAAGCCAGAGTTGACCCTGTATTCTTAAATTGGCTAGGACACAATTGCTTCCTACCCCAAATAAGGGTTCTACCCACCATGGTCGCATCACGATGATCAGGGCCAGTCAGACTTTTAGGAAGGTAATTGAGAGGATTCTTTGGGATAGGAGAGTGAGCATGCATCATTCAGTGGTGTGCAGCCTCACTGCCCTCAGCTTTTTGCTAAAGTGGAACCCTACCGTTGGTGCTGGGATATGTTGTATAGTTGCCAACATCCCATGTATGTTTTACAAGGGAAAACTGTTCAAATAAACTAGGGTAACTGGGCCTACTAGGGCCTCAGTTACTGGAAGGTTGTGTACATTCTGGTGAATTGTAAACACTTTGTGATCCCTACCACGACTCCAATGAAAATTGGAAGTTCACCTTTTTAAAACAAAAACAAAAAACAAAAAACAAACACCCCTGCCCACCCCTACTTCTCCCCCCTCACCTCCAAGAAAATTCATGCAGAAAGTTTAGGTGACTTGACTAAGGCAAAAAGCAATCAGTATTAATGGTAGTATTAGAATGCAGGACTCTCACATTCTTAGACCTATGCTTAGTTCACAAGACCATGTAGCTTCATGCCAATGAGTTGCCTTTATTTGTGATCAGAGGCCATAGTGGCTAGTTATGGGAGATGGCTCAGTTGCAGAGGGATTTTAGAGTGGCCCTAATGACAGCAGCAGCCTCAGCAGTACCACTCTACTGAGCTACACACACAGCAGTCTGTTGTAAAAACTGGGGAGTGGAAAGCTCACAACTGGAGTAGGCCTAATTGGTGGAAAGTGGATAAAGGTTCACAAGTTTTCCCAATGGACTGTTACATAGAATTGTTTAAAAAAGATGCAAAAAAGAAACAGACTGACTTAATTTAAACAAAGATCTCCTGATAACACTCAAAGAGTGTGTTATGGTCATATTTGGTAAACAAGAGGAGTGTGGAACCAAAATTTAGGCCTAATTGGTGGACAAAATCATGCAAGGATTGGCTATTCTGCTCATCACCCTTTAGTGGCCCTTAAAGAGAGACTCTGAGGGGGCAAAAGGGGGAGGACTATCACCATTACTACAGGCCCAGCAGAAGCATTTCTTATGGTGACACCCAGATCTCAGCACACCACTGGCAATACCTGACCATCAGTGCTGCAAGGACCCCAGCCAGATACATGCAAGATCCTGCTCTGTCTTCTCCCTTGTCCTCCTTTCCACCCTTCCCCTGCCACTATTTTCCTCTGGTCCCATCTCCGATAGCTTTTCACTCGATCCTGATATCAATTGTAGTAACAGCAGCAGCATAACAAGATGAGAAAGCACAGCTAGCTCTGCTCAGCCTGAGAAGAATCAGTGAAGGATAGGAACCTGACCACACCAACCAAATGTTGCCCCTGACTAGGGAGATGAGGCAGGGTCCAGAAGAATAGCTGTCATGGACAACCTGCCAACCCAGAGCATCCTTCCATGATGGAATAGCCCAAAATCAACAAAAGCCTCATTTCCCCCATATTTTACTATTCTCTCTTCCCCCCAACTTTTGGTGTTTGTTCTGTTGAAAGTAGGGAAGTGACTAATCAATCATTCCCAGCTCAAAACTGAACAGAACAAATCCTTTCTTCCTCACCAAGGACTGCTTGACTGAATCAGAGACTAACCAATATTCCTCTCTAAAAAGAGAATGACTGTAAATCAAACAAAATCTTACTCAATTTCCATTTCAGTGCTTTAGCTTTGTTTTGATTCTTTACCTTGCATGTCTCAACCAATAATATTCTAACCTTTGACATTTCCTAGTTTATTTACCAAGGCATCTGTACTTGGAACCCTGAATTTGTTTAAAAAACTGTTAATGTTGTACAGTGACAGGGGCATGTTAACACCTTTGACTGTTTGGGCCCATATATTCCATCAACAGTGATAAAGCAGGTCCCTTTTCCTCCCTGCAAAAAAGAACAAAAATCAATGGACATTGGGCAGTGGTTTCCATGGATACCAAAAAGGTCCACATTGGGATCCACAGATAGTACAAAGAATAATCTGATATTCAGAGGAGTCAGTAAGAAATTTTTAACCCCAGTTTACATCAGGGGTAGGCAAAGTTTTTGGCCCGAGGGCCACCACTGGGTATGGAAATTGTCTGGCGGGCCAAGAATGCTCACGGTTCCCGGCCAATGGGAGCTGCGGGGGCGGCACTTGGGGCACGGGCAGCATGAGGAGCCCCCTGGCTGCCCTTACGTGTAGGAGCCGGAGAGGGGACATGCCACTGCTTCCGGGAGCCGCGTGGAGCCACAGCACGTGCAGAGCAGAACAAGCCCTAGACCCTGCTCCCCATCGGGAGCTTGAGGGCCAGATTAAAAAATCTGAAGGGGCGGATGCAGCCCCCGGGCTGTAGTTTGCCCACCTCTGGTTTACATCATATTAGGATTTCAAGGATCTTTTTGCATTTTTTTTCTTGCATGGTGAAATCCATGATTCTCCTTCATATTTCTCCACTCTCAATGTTTTGGATGGGGAGGAACGGTAGAAAGCCATGGGCCCAAATCCCAGCTAGGTGTAAAGCTACCATAGATGGTATACTTCACAACTTGGATCTGTACTTTACAGAGGTAGGAAGTGAGCCCTATCAATCCCTACTGAAGGATCAAGTTAGGAAGACCCGAATAGTGATGCTGGAATTTGAGCTGCAGCGCTCTCTCATTGCCCATTGGTTGGGAAGATGGAAAACTAATTCGAGACACAACCTTCTGAAATCACTATTCAGGTTCTCCAAGAATATGCTGAGAACACCAATCAGAAGGGGGCAGTGAGGAATTCAATCTTAATATTTTTTTAAAAAAGCAAAAATTACTACAAAGTTCTTTAATTATGAAGCAATTAGCAAAACAGTAATAGACAAGTGTTTTGCTACCTATAAACATTAGTCTAAAAAGTGTTGTGTTGCTCATTAAGATGGCTCTGAGCAGCCCGCTCAGAAAACAAAGTTTTCATTAAAACCCATTTTAAAATGTGTGTTTGTAATTTACATGTCAAAAAGTGTCCTCACCTTATCAACTTTCAGACTGCTGTCTTGAACAAAACAGAGGAAGCTCAAAATACAGCAGAAATTTAAGACTAGATGGTTTCAATTTAGAAATATTATGCTAAGAACATGTAACTAATACTGTAACAAATGGCACTTGTCATGCATTTACAATGTACATAATGAACTCATTCCATTAGATGCTGTCCCTCAGTGAAGGAGGAATATTAGTAGAGTGCTATCTGGAAGTGTACACTGCTTCTGTCTACACTTAACTGTTCAACAGCTAAAAAGATTTCTGTATCTGTGGCTGTTAATTCAGAAAGCCATACAAAAAACAGTACAGAAAAATATTAATAAGAGAACTACACTTCCCAAAAATGACAATCTCAGCAGAAAAAGGGTTTATGAAAGTGGGACTTTGTACTTAAGCTATAGCATCCCTATATCCGTTTTAGAGGAGTCTGAGGAAACAACGGATGTTAAACGGAACCAGATTAATTTTTTTTAAAGGTAATCTGTATGCCAAAAAACGATTTACCAGAAAATATTTTACAAGCTACATAATCATGACAATTCCTCAGTACTTTCCTTTACTCATTCAGTAAGTAGCTCCATGTTAAATTGATGAGAACGCAGTTTGGTTTTTTTAACATTACATTTTTTGTACCACAGGACTGTAGCTTCTCTTCTGCATGTACGTAGCGTCTACGATGCAGAAGAGAACTGCAATGTGCACAAGAATTCAGATGTTTTTTTGACTTGCCAAGATAGCTTTGATAGTCCCAAATATACAATACTCAAGGACTGGTGTACTCCCCTGCAAAGTGGACCTAGATTCCTCAGATCTCTGATGTGGTAGATTGAAAAGTCTGTGGCAACTTCATTTCAAAGTTAAAAAAAGGAGGTTTCTAAACATAAAACAAGCACATTAAACTTTACTATTAAATCTAATCCGAAATTGCCAGCAGTGAAATAGTTAATGTCGGCACCTAAACCGACATCTTTACATTTCAGTCACATTGAGATGAACAGAGCAGTCTATACTGCTCCAGTACATTGTTTCATGCTGGCTGCAGACTCAGGAAGAGAACTCCACATCAGTTTATACTGCTCACATTTGTTAGGTTTTCCTTCAACCACGAGGAACAGAAGGTATTTTTTGTAAAGAAAAGTTAGATGCAGGAGCATAATTCCAAGGCAGACTCTGTGGCCACAGTTACATAGTAGAGAGCCCTGATTATTAGGGAATCAACCTTAGTTTTTCTGTTAAGTGTACCTTAGATGTCAATTTGTGTTAATGATGATGTGAACAGCTAAGACTACTAACTTTCATAAATACAGTGTCTTAGTTCTACAGTAATGCTTTTGCCTCCATTATTTGCTTATGTCAAAAGCAGACAGGTACTAAAATTCCCAGCCTCAAAATACATGATTTCAGCAAGGACAGAACAGCATTAGAGAGATCTATATAATGCTGCTTCTTCATCTTTGGTTTATTGCTTAGAGAATGGGATTCCATCTACACCTTCGACCTTGGTAACAATCTTTATAATTATCTACTTTGTAAAAAGTCCCTGATTCTCAAGGACATAAAACTAAAGGGCAAAGTTACCAAAGAACAAAACTTTTAAAATGCATTTTTTATACACACACACACGGTAGACAAAGCTGCAGCATTAGATTGGGTGCTTGCAAACCACATGACCTCACGAATGCTATCTTATCACATCACAGGTTCCTCAGACTGACCACAACCACTTAAATCAGACTCCGCCAGCATAGAGGCTCTATCTTTGACATGTACTAGTAAAGCAACAGCATTTTTAGCTGGCCAGCAGCCTTGCAAGAGCTCTGCTTGTGGGAGGGCAAATCTGATGGTCTCTTGTCCAACTGTGTTTGCAAGATATGATACAAGAAAAGCACATGATTTATTGCACTATAAACTTCAACCACAAGTTGAAATGCTTACTCTTTGTAAATCTGAGGGCTAACATATTTCCTTTTAATGACAGCATTTGTTATCAAGCAGAAAAACATTTAAATGCAGCCACTTATTTTGAAAGCATTCATCTATAGTAAACAAAAATTCAAACAATTAACATTATATTTAGAAGGTGAATACTTAATGCAAACGAATTTTATTTGGTTTTGTTTAGAAACATTCATTAGAATCTTAAGTGTTAATAAAAAGATTGTAACAGTCCAAACTTAGATACTATAGTAATGGGTGCAAATTTACAGATTACTGAAAAAACCACTGAAAACAAGAACTGGACCAGTATCACTCTGCCTGGTGAGGGGCTGATAATCTTATGACAATGGCATTGAGGAAACTAGAACTGCCAGGAGACATACGTGCAAAGCTGACATAGCATACGTCTACTGTACAATTCCCAGGGTGCCCAAAATTGCAAACCAACCAACCTTGTATAATATACAAGGCAAATAGTACACCCAAATGTCATCTTCAGTGGGAAGGGAGATTCAGTCAGTGAGACCAATCATCTAGGCTGACACTCATTTACAGCAGTACGTAGACTGAGAACGTATTATGCGATAACCTTTTAGATGTATTATACTCCCTATACAGGCTAATGTCTTGGGCTTTTGTTTCCAAGGTATCTAAATGCCATTGATAAACCAAATCCAGTACCATCCCAATAGCAATTGCCTACATTGCTTGAGCTATCTACAAGCCAAGAAATACCAGACAAATAATACTCTATGTATGGCACAAGCTGAAACCTTATTTCTAATAGGCTGGAGTTGCTAGATTCCACTTTTCAAGGCAGAAAATATTCAAAGCTTCATAAAATATTTGTTTAAATATTAGTGTGTACAGTTTACTTCTAGCATTAATTTTATAGATTCATAGAGTTGAAGGCCAGAAGGAACCATTAAATCTAGTATAACCTCTTGAATAACAGAGGCCATTAAGTTTCACCATGATCTGTGTAGTGCACTAATATATAGTAGTTTCTTTAATTCTTTACACTGATGTTCTTAGTTTAATTTTCCTTCATTGCTTCCTTGATTAGCTCTCCAGGTTTCCATTCCTGCAACTAAAGTTACAAGATGCCCCCTTATCCTCAGCTTTACCCATATTCCAGATTACTCCTTTTGTCATATCTTATGCATTATTTATCCCCAAAGTAATTACTTAAAGGGTCTTGAATTTTATTTACACAAGCAGAATCTTTTAAAAGCATGGCATTTAATCTCCAACTTTAATGTCTGTTTTCATTAAGCCAATCTTAAAAGTGTTAGATCAACAGGAACATGATCTGACCAAGAGATAATACCTATATCAGAATGTTACTGACTGCATTAGGTCCTTAGAATATAATATCAGATCAATTTTAGGATGAACTGCACACCGGTGGGAGTAGAAAGAGTAATAAATTGAGGAGTCACTAGTTCTCCAAACACAAACGCTTTGTGGGCAAACGTGTCAATGCTAATCTTAAGTACCACTCCCGTAAAAATTTTAAATGTGTCAGATATTGAAAATGAGAAATTTTTTAAAACTATCTTTCCACCTGCTCCATCTACACTAGGATTTAGGGTACAATTAGAGAGTCTCCCTCTAAAATCATTTCACCAAGTTATTGACTAAGAACTCACTAAAACAGTCTATTCAACTCTGATTAGGGGAACAATGTTCTAACTGTTGTATCTTTTTCCTGAAATCTTTTTCAGAATAAAAAAAATTCCACTCTGGTCTATCAGTCAGTTAGAAAGACTTAAAAAATTAAAATATCATGTTTTGTTTTTGCAAATGAGAAGAGTGCTTGATTTCATGTTCACTTTTAAATTATTTTCCTGTCCTACGTTTTCATTTCCACTGAAAGAACTAGCACAGATGAAAATATGGAACATGTGCTCTATTACTGGACAGACTAATAGCCTGAGCTGATTTCCTCTCCATAGGCTTGTCTTCATGTTACTCCTTTTCCATGGTTCTGTACATAAAATGTGTTGCTAATAAGTATATATTTTTAACAATTTGGAACAGAAGGGCACAGACAGCATGACTTCCGTTTTTATGAGACCCCATGTAGAATATGTTGAGGACTCTGGAGAACTAGAACTTACTTCCTGTCCCAATACCCCCTCCAAAAAAGTATGTGGCGTGTCTTCCAATTAGTGCCAACAGAGCAGCATTAAAAGCGATTCAGTTTGGGCCTTGACAGGTTGTACTAATGTTGGGGTAATGGCTAGACAAAGTGAGGTGGAACCACTCCATTCTTGGGGCCACATGCTGTTTGCAGAGAATGCCTTCTCCATAACTAGAAGAAATTTGAGGAACAGAAAAGAGGTCATCTCAAGAAACAGTGTTTCAAAACCATTTACCTTTCTTCAGTTATCCTCTCCGGTACCTAATTTCAGGTTTATTAACCTTTGCTTTAAGAAGTTTAGTTGAATTCTTCATTTGCTCATTAGTTTTGTTTTTCCTAGGAATGCCCAAGACAGAAAATCCTGTAACGTCTACATTTCCAAGAATGGTGCATTCAAATTTAAGAACATGGATTTATCTACAGTAGCTCCTCTGTGCGCCTACAAAATACACTTAGCAAGACCTGCGAAGTCTTCAACCTGGAAGCCCTTCTTAGCCTAGGAATAAAGATCCAGAAGTTGCTTCAACACACACCCACCCACCCCACTCTTTTGCTACCTATAAGGTTCAAGGATGTCAAGTGACTTCCTGCTTCCAAAAATACAACTGCATTGAAATGAACAGGGGATGTAAAGCTTTTCTAAAAATATATATTTTTAGAAAAGATGCAAAAAATTCCTTTATTATGAGTAAAAACAACCAAACTAATTTCAGTAAGTGGTGTTAAACTGCTCTCCGGTTAAGAACAAGTACTGGAAACCTAAACCAGCCTAAGAAAGTTGTTTTGTTTTGTAAGAAATTAAGTCTTTAATGTTAGAAACACCTCTTTAATGTTCACAGTCAACCACAGCGGATGTAAAATTGCTGTCTTCAGTGAAATCCTGGAGTCATGAACTTAAGCTTCAGGGCTGGATTAGGGGGTTTTTTAGCTTATCTCACTATGTCTCCTAAGTTAAAATTTGTATAGCATATAGGTGAAAAAAATTACGTGACTAACTGACAAGAGCTTCAGAATGGTGCCTGACAGCAAGACCACAGTGTCCCCATTATTATTACTGCGGAAGCTTCTAAATACATGCAATTTCACATAACATTTTAAAACACCTAGCACTCATTCGTACACTGTAGGCAATGAATGGGGGGAGGTGCAGAGCTCCTAGGCATGCAGACACATCGTGCCTGCTGCTACATCCTTTTTTAATAGTACAGCTTGCTACCCCCATGCAGCCAGCCGACTTTGTGGGCCAGTGCCAGTGCGGGGCATGGTCACGCTTTCTCTGGAACGTTATACACCCATAAAGGAGTAGGGACAGCAAGTCTGCCTGGCTCCCCCATGTAAACTTGCATAAATGCCCGGCATAATCTGCCTCAGTGTGAAACTAGCCACAAGAATAAAACTAATTGCTCCATTTAAGATACTGCATTAGTATACACAGAAGCTGGCATTTTCTACTGTGTAAGACTCCATTAATTAAAAACAGCAAAAGAAAGCATTTACACTACTGCATTAGTATAAATTCCTTGTGTAATATTTTTAGCTAACAACAATTTCACAAAGTTTTAAGCAGTTCAGTCCTAAATCACAAAACCTGTAAAACGAGAAACCACTATTCTTAAACCTTGCTTCTGTCTCCAAAGGTATCTTGTGGTCTGTCAGTGTAGTTTGCGGGCAAGCATGTCAATGCTAATCTTTCGTACCACTCCTGTAATCTAGGTAACACATTTAAGCCTTGCAACATCCAACAGGAAGCAGACACAGCTGCTGTGTAATACACACAAAGTGACTAAGTATACAGAGGTAGTGCATAAAACACTCCCAGGACTAAGGTAGTTTATAAATCATTTAATTCCATTCAGTTTGAATTAAGAGTGAACAAGAGAGGCAGCAAGAACCATTAAACACTGGTCAACATGTACACAGTGTAGTCTCTATGTAATTTTATGCTGGACTGGATGACAGCATCCAGCTCCAGATATTTACTCTGCTGGTTTTCCTTAAGCCCCCAACTTTATTAAGTTGCTCAGATAAACCTATTATAGCCCACTCTTTTCGTGCATAATTTCTTAACAAATGAACTGCTTAAGTACTAGACACCAAAGGAGGCAACAGTTGCTGATACCAGGATTTCCTCTTTAGAGCAGGAAAAAAATGGAAGCTTTTTACAGAGAGGAATGGCTTGGATCAAAAGGAGGAGAACTGCAATGGGATTACATTGGTGAACAGAGATGTCTCACAGGTAAATCAAGAGGATACTAACGGCTTTGACGGAAGCTCGGTTCAGCCTTCCTGTCTGAATTAGTGACAATTTCCAAAATGCCACCAGATTTTTACAGTATCTCAACCTTCAAATCTTTACGGAGAAAATTTATAAAATTGGTGTCCAATGAAGTGACTTAATCAGTAAGGAAAGAAGTATCACACTGCCATCTGATATTGTAAATTTAGATGACTTTCACAGTATCAGTGATTCAAGCTATCTTAAAATATTTTAAAAGTGGAAGCCCTGGAGTTTTTGCTTTTGACTTTCTTTCTACTATCCAGAGTCCATTCCTGTAGCTGTGTTGGTTATCTAGAAGACAGCTGAAGTACAGAATATCACTGTCCATGTTGCTGGAGTTTAAAGGGATAGCTGTCTGATGCACAACAGAGTTAATGCTTGGCAATATGCTTTTACTGGAAATATCAAGTAAAATTATTAATAGAGAAAACTAACAGATTGGTGAATGATTTCTAGACAAGTGAACTCAGTTTTAGTAGCAAAAATTTAGTTGCTGTGAAGAATTTAAGGGTGTTTTGAACATATATTCAACATTATAATTAACAGTATTGCATATTTTCAACTGCTGAGTTGGTGCTGAGAGAACAGTGTGGGTTTGTTTTTTTGTTTTGTCTTTTTTGTTTTTTTGGGAGAGAGAGCTGGGCATAGAAGAGCGGTCCATAATACTGAGTCGTACAAGGTGAAGACTATTGACTGGCTATATGAGGAAACACAGGGAGATCTGCAGCTTATAAGAAGTGATTTTTTTATATCTATAACTTTTACTGTATTTGAAAGAATAGAGAAAGGAGTAAACTTTTTCAGTTTATTTACCTCCCACATTTAAAAGCAATGTGTGTGTGCGTTTCCTATGTATACTGGCAATTTCCTGACTGTGGGGGTGTTTTACCCAGCAACAGGGGAGGACAGGCAATGTGAATTTACTGCAAATAAATCTTTTCAGTCTAGACCAGAGATCACTTGTGAACTTTTGATTCCTATGCCCACATAGGTTACAAAGCAGCTGAAACGCAGCATCACTATGTAAGCCTTGGAAATGCACCACTGCCTCAGTCAAGACACTGACGTTTTGTGCTCTAGAAAATTAACAGTTAAAAGAACCACACACAGATAGGATTAAACCCAAAGGATTCCTCGGCCACGAGAAGATTTACCTGAAGTCAGTCTTTCAAATGATCCATTAATTTCAAATGATCCATTCTCACATGCTGTAAAATACTCTGGCCTAGAGTATGTTTGGAAGAAGCAAACAGTCCTCCTAAAGAAGAGGGTGGAGGGAACAGTAGAGGAAAATAAGGAGGCAAGGAAGGGGAGAATGACAGACTGTAGAACTGGGCAAACAAATGCAGTATTTGAAGATGCCACAGCAACCTGATAGGATTTGGGAAAGGGATGTAGCACTTGTCAGCTGGATCTTTTGCACATCTCCTTGTCGGAGGCTATACTTCTGCCCGAGATGTAGACAGATTTTGTTTTGTGAGCTCAGACTTGGAGGTTTTCCAATCTCTGGTAAGCATCTACAGCAGCAGTCCTGAACCTTCTGGAGAGGATTTCCATGGACGCTTTGAAGCCCTTGTTTTTACCACCATAAGCAAGAAAGAATATGATTTCCTAAAGGATGTGACCTAATCAAGCTGGATTTGAAGGCTATGCAGATATCTAGACAGTGCCACCTGTGATCTCTTGAGGATGAGGTGGTCTAAGACAACAAACAAGGAATATGTTCTGGTTAAGATGGCAGGGCAAAACCCTTGTAAATAATTCTGAATCTCTCTTGGGGGGCAGGGAAACTGTAGGAAGGGCTTTTTAATGGACAAGGCATTAAGTTCAATAGCTCATCTGGCAGTCACAGCAGCCAAAAAGGCAAGACTGAGGAAAAAAGAATAATAAAGATGGTAGCCATTCATTCAAAGGTTTGGTTCTGACGGTGATTCAAGACTAAAAGTTAAGCTTACAGTTGCCAACAGGTATCTTAACAGGATGATAAAGTTTGGTAATTGTCTTCAGGAATCTGGTGACGCAAGCAAAAGATGCTGGGGACACACCGTGTAAGAGCTCCCAGGGAAACAACTTTGAATCAAGAGGTAGATGCTCAGTCCTTTGATAAATCCAGAAAACAAATTTTGAGGTAGGATTTGGTGCTCACATTATACTAGGTTCCCACCACCTTACAGATCCTATAATGAACTTGAGGTGGAGTCATTTCTGGCAAAAGAAAGAAATCCACCATGGCATCAAAATATCCAAACTTTTAGAATTCTACACTCAAGCTCCAAGCCGTTAGCTGGATCTTGGCATTTCATTGGGCCTTGCATTAGGATTCCTTCTGAGAAAAGTAGCTCCCAAGAAGGGGAGACATCTCTTGGAGTCAAGGGAACCAGGGCCGGAGAGTCCTTAGGAGGCTATCAGGTTCACCCCAGCCCTGCCCAATCTAATCTTCTTGCTGGAATCACCAAGAGGCAGAAGAGGAGGCAAGGAATACATCAGACCTTCTTCTTTCGCATGGCTTCGGTAGGTAGCAACAATTACAAATTTATATCTAAGTTTGATAGCCAGCACATTGCCGCAGCAGTGAGCTGGTAAATGTCCTTCAGGCCCCTGGTGAAAGAACAAAGGGAACATTCAGATATGATGTGCTCTATTGTTTGTGCTTGGTGACCACAGTCACAGAGGTGTTTGCCTCATTTTCCCACTTAATGTGGACAAACCCTCTTCTCCCATGAGATGTCCTGATGCGATTCAATTGGCACCAGTCTTTCCTACATGAGGAACCACCAGGTTTTGCTTTAACAGGATCAACGACTAGCTGTTTGAGTGGTTGAAATGCTCCATGAGACTCTCCACTGAGCCTCAGCATCAAAGTTAGGTGTAAGGATCTTGATACAGTTCCATAGAGAGTTGTGGGATTTTAATCTCGTTTTTGGTGGATTCTGCAGGTCATGGTGCAGTGGGATCATCGTATTTGCATTGACATGATTAAGAAAGTGAGTTGTCTGAGCAGCTCTTCTAATCTGTGGAGGCTGGATGTGCAATAGGACTGGGAGCCAGTCAACTGGAGTAGATTTGAGCATCCCCGACACTATGTGCATAGCGTGACTGAGTTGAGTGTCAAGGAGTTCAGTGTGACTGCTATAAGATCACACTGGTGCACAATATTCAGCTGCAGAATATACCAAGGCAATTGTTGCAGTTCGTAAGGTCTATGGACTGGAGCCCCATGATGTTCCAGCCAATTTTCTGATAAGCGCGACATGAGACCTGACCTTATCGCAGGAGTTCGAGGTGTTGTCGAAAGGTCAAACTCCGGTCCAGTGTAACGCCAAGATACTTTGGATTAGCTTTGTGGCGGACACTCTCACGGCAGAACTGCACATCAAGTTTGGTATTAGCCATTTTGTTGTTCAGATGGAAAGTAGCTACTGGGGGGGGGGGGGGGGGGGGGGCGGGGGTTGGATTAGGCCTAAGTTTCCAGCATTGGAAATAATCAGCCATTGTGCGAAGGTTAGGGTGCAGGTTAGGGTGCAGCTGATTGTATGGAGGCTTGTATGCTGAACAGCTAGGGCAATATCATCCGCATACATGAATTTCCTGACTCCATCGCTAGTATATCCGCGGAGTATAGATTAAAAATTACTGGGCCCAGAACAGAGCTCTGAGGGATGCCCGAGTTAATGGCCAGATCAGTAGACCAAGAACTCTTAAGGTGTACCTTAAAGCGGCAGTCCCCAGTCATTGCTGCCAACAGGCAGATCGTTCGCTGGCAGTGAATGACGCGGGAGACTTTGAGGCGGCAGACCTGTCTCCAGACAGTGTCATATGCAGAGGACAGATCAACAAGGGTGATTCCCGTCTTCAATTTACATTGGAATCCTGACATTCGGAGTAGTTGAATGAGAAGGCATCGGTCCTCCAGACCCATTTCTTCCAGTGCCTGGAACAGACAAGATCCAAGGCTTTTGTTTTTGCAGAAGGCAAATAAGAATTTAGTAAGTGTCCCATCTGATAACACTTGGTGGAGAACCGTACTGTTCAATTCCCATTTCCTTGGGGAAAGGTTGTAAGGGTTGAGTCAATGGGCTTGTGTGTTGAGCTTGCCCCTGACAGACTGCTATAATGCAGAGTTGTTTCTTCTCTGCCCAAAGGAGGATTCTGGAGGATGCCTCCTATACAGAAGAGCATCAGGTCCCATCTGCCTGTCTACGTAAGCCTTCGCATTCCTGTTGTCTCACCATTAGGAAGGCAGATGAGGTCAAGAGAGGAGAAAGGCATCTGAAGGCATTCCCAATGGCTCAATTCAGGCAACTGATGTTCTTTGTGCCTTCTGTTGAACCATCTCTCTTGGCAAGAGTATGACAGCATGAGGGCTCCCCAAACCCTGAGAGGCATCCATACCAATTCTGATCATGGCTGGGCCCAACAGAAGCTTTATCTAAGAGCTAATCTACACTAGAAGAACTACAGCGGTGCAGTTGCACATCTGGTGAAGATACTCTATGAAGAGTTCTCTCCCATCAGTGTAAATAAATCCATTTCCGCAAGAAACGGTAGCTATGTCGGTGGGAGAAGCTCTCCCACTGACATAGTGCTATCCACACTGACACTCAGGTCAGTGTAACTTACATCATTCAGAGGGATGGCTTATTCACACCACTTACTGGTGTAAGTAAGTGGTAGTATAGACCTGGCCGTAGTGAGGCTCTTAAACCTGTAGTAGTTGTGCAGATGTGCTAATGAATGGCCTTAAGCCAGGACAAAAAGAGGGTCTGAAGATGGAAATAGAGGACATAACTCCTCCTCAAAATACTGTGGTGCTATATTTTATCCACAGGGTGCCTGAGAAAATAGTACCCTCTTAGGGACAGCACCAAACTTTTACTGCTTTTTCTTCAGGAGAAGATAAAAGGGAAGCATAAACCTTAGGAATGGATCTTTCTATACACTACCTTCTCCAAGGAGCAAAGCACCTGAGACACAAGCTATGTCATGCTGAACAGGTTTCCCATGGGATACCTTAGCAGGGGAAGCACCTCCCTGGGTTTTCCCCTCTTATCCTAGCAAAACCTCACAGCCTTTCAGAATCCAGAATGTTTGACACCAGGGATACTGATGCATTTATCCTGAATCACTCTGGGAGGAAGCAGAGTTGCTCTTAGAGGTTTGTTTGTTTTTTTTTAAAAAAGCTATATTGGACGCCTTATTTTATTAGAAGGGGACCCAAAGGAGGACCAAGGCAAATCCCAGGAGCCTCTGCAGTGCTGGGGGAAGAGGCAGCTGGCTGGTCACTAGAACTGTGGCAGTGGGCTCTCTCCAAGTATAATCCCCACAGTAATTATAAGGAACAGTTTAGTGACTAATGTAACTTCCCAAACATCTCATCTCATTTAGGAACACAAGTCTATGGGTGGACTAGCACACCCTAGAAGGCAGCCCCCAGTGGGCCAGCTATTACCAGTGTTGAATGCCATGTGGCTGAAGGCGAATGACGAAGAGGATGGGGTAGGAGAGTTCAATAGCTTGGGATATTCAAAGGGTTAGGGTGGATCCCCTTTACCCAGTATCAGTCATATGCCCACAGGCCCTTTTTCCATGTCCATCCCTCCATAAAGCGGAGCTGCTGAGAGAAGGTGTTTCCTGTGGCACAGAACTAAAACTGGAACTGTGATTCAGTTCCAGGGCTTATACAGGAGGGAGAAGTTAGGCTGCAGAAGTAGCTGAAGCGCTGGTGCCAATGTGGTAACACAAGTCAGTCCCCTGACAAAAGGATTCTACTGAGTAAAATATGGTGGTAAAATGACAACTTGGTAGGTCCCAACACCCAGATTCAGTAAGGTACTTAAGCACCTATATAATCACATAAGCAGTCCAATGGGGGCAAGTGTAGGCCTCTAAAGTTAATTCTCACCTGAGACGTTCAATTTTTAGTACAAATGGGCTATCCTGGGGCAAAGATAAATCTCTCAGAACTTTTTCCAGAAACAGTATTTAGATACATAAGATTTAGTTTAAAATAAGATTTGTTCCATAATCTGATGGTCTGAAACACAGCAATTCAGTATAATTATTTCTGCTTAAAATGAAGTTTACCTAGATTTTCTGATGTAAACCTAGATTTACCAGATAAATACCTGTATTAGCTTAGCTTCCTGCCCCCCCCCCCACACACACAGTAACAAATACTTGTGTCCATGCCCATATTCCACCCAGAGTCCAGTCTAACTGAATTGAGGCAGAGCTTCAGTTGATATAAATTGGTAGAGATTCATTGCCTTCAGTGACTCTGTATCACTTTACACCAGCTGAGGATCTGGCCCTTAATCTCAGTTTTTCTGTAAGATAAATAAAACAGCATTTACATTCATATAGAGCTGTCTGAAAATGTTACCAAAATGATTTTCCAATGGAAAAAAAACCACCCTTTTTGCAAAACCAAAATTTTCTGAGAGAAATTTTCAGTTTTGCAAAAAAATTGTGTTCCATCAGGACAAAACATTTGAAAAAAAATTAACTTTTTTATGGGAAGGGACTTCTGTTTTCCAGTCAGCTCTAAGTTTGTGCGCTTAATTTAAAGTCATGTAGCTATAATGCATTAAAAAGGAGTAACTTCACAAAGTTTCTATGAAGTCTGCTTAATCCCAATGAACGTGTTTTACATCAGCCAGCTGAATGGCTGTGGTCAGCATATCACGTACAACAATGCCCTATCTTCAGGAAGATGAATTTGCAGGTTTATTCTTAACGTTTCTATAAACTTTTAGAGAAGTAGACCCAAAGATCAGTTAGCTAAAGGAGAAAGTTTGTAGCCATTGTTGGGACATATAGAAAGAGGGCCTTTCTTTTCAGTACAAAATTTTATAAGGATTGGTCTATAGTTTTATAGGTACCTGCTAAAATATATTAATCTTAAAGAGGAAAGATTGAACACTGAGGATCTGAACCATCATTTTTGCTTCATCATTTTGTCAAGACACTCTTGCATTAAGATTTTTTCTGCAAAAACATACATGCAAGGAAACAAATTAGATTTATCCAAAAAATGTATTTTAAGAGTTGATACTAATGAACAAATGAACTAAATTCATTTCCAGTCACCCACTAGTAGAGATTTAGAACCTGTGTACATGATGTATTAGTCTGCACCAGAGGACTGCAAGTGTGCACTAGCATGTTGCACAATAACTGGCTCACACGGAACCTGTGGGTGCGCACTAAAAGTTCCTTAGTGTGCATTAACAGTTTCATCTAATGTAGTTTGCTACACTCAGGAATCGCTGTGTCAAAAATTTTGCTGAGCCATTCAGCTTTTGCAAGATATTGGACAAAGACAAGTTAACTTCAAACGTTGTTCTTCCAAAAACAGCTGTGCTGAAATTCATTGACTTCTTTTCACCCATTCCCATTTTCCCTGAACTTATTCAGTCTTAGTTACAAGTTTAACTAGTCAGCCGTTCCTTAGTTACTCCTAACATTTTTGCAAAATATACCTGTTCCAAGGATTCTGGAAGTAATTCACCTTCCCTTAAAGAAGGTTGAGGGCATAAGCAGGTTGACTGTATCTATTTAAACATAACATTCTTTAATGCAGGGTATTGATTTTAACTTTATCTTTAAGTGAGTTTAGTGCATGCTAAAGGTGCTGGATTGATGGCCCTAGAGACTGAAGTCCTTTATCTACAGTACAGACAGCAGTGCAAGATTCTCCACTATATTATAATCCTCAAGGGATGGGTCTTAAAAAGGTTGAGCCTTTTAAGGTTGTGTTTACTAGAGTAGTTTGTACACGTTACAAAAACACTAACTGCATCATGGTAAGTAAGTGGTGTGATTATTTAATAGAAAGAACACTAGAACAGGTTGCATTGCTCTACAACTTTACGATTTCAGCTGACTGTATTAAACCTGTTTATTTGGAAAGTGTATATTAGCAGTATTAAAAAAAAAAAAAAAGCAAAGATGACTATCTAAACACTCATGGTGCAAAAGAGCCACAGGCATATCTCCATAATGTTATGAGATGACACAAATGAACTATACCGGTAAGAGTCCTAGTTATACAAGCCTTTTGTGTTTAAAATCCTCCAGAATCTTTATAGTTAACAGAAAATTACTAAAATCTTTATATTAAGGAAGTCTGTCAGGAATTTCATCGGTTCATAGTTGTGGCAATTTTTAAAACAAAGAAATCTGTTAACTGACATTAAGCAAGCATCCTTTTTTTTTAGCAATCTCAGTAATACTTCCACTTAAAGACCTTTCCTCTCAACGGTAAATACCACAAAGTACAGTTTAGTTTAATTTATTTCACCTTAAAAAGCATGCAAATAAAGAACTGAAGTTATTGTGATGCTAACAAGAGCTTCTAATGCAGTGTAACATTTTCAACACATGATTAACTATTGCTTATTATACACCTTTCCTAAAAGCTCATGAGAATTAGGAAAAACGCAGGTAACGTTTTTGGGTCATTTTAACATTAATAAAAAGACTGACAAAATGTTGATACCTTATTTTTAGCCAATATTCACTAAATAAACTGGAATGTAATTTTTACAGTGTTAGGTGAAAAAAATATTACTGTGGAAAAAGTTAAATCTTTAAACTGCAATAGGTCCTCATAATCAGCACGAACTGCAATGCTGTTACAAGATACAAGATATAAATGAGCAAGATGACAGCTTTTTTTCATCACTTACCTCATCATTCAGCTCTGCTATCTGATCTTTCAGTTCTCTAATATACTGGTTAGAGTCAGAGTTATTAAGCTGCCCTTGAATTTTTCTTTCTTCTTTCTGTTTTTTATAAAGAAAAAAAGAAAAAGCTTGTTCAAAATCTTCATGCTTATAATACAGTCTTATTTCAGAAGACTGACAATCAGGGGTTTAAGACAGAGCTTTTCACTTCTAGATCATGGATTTAAATCTCACCTAGAGTAGCAGTAACTGAAAAATGTCATCTGAAGACGGTACAATGGCCTTTGTGAAATGAGTTAGTTGTCAGAGTTTCTCGTGATCAGCAACTCCCCCCCCCACACACAGCGCGCCATAACCTATTCTCTGCAGAGAATAATAAGGGTCTGAAGGCTTAATTGGCATACACTGAATTAGTCCCCTCAGTACAGGGTTGCGGCACACAGGTAGAGCTCTGTGGAGAAGTTTGAAGAGTTAAAGCTTAGTGTGTAGAAGCCAGCATATAACCAAAATAAGTCCATGAACAAAAGGTTCATGTAAGTGTGATCTCTCTCTTCAATGCAACTTCTTAAAAAGTAAAGAATATCAAGTTTGGGACACTTGTTAGCTGTACCTTAATGCCAATACAACAGTTTTCCACTGATATTGAAAGTTCTGCATTATCATAAGGAACTTCCTTCTGCCTTCAAATGACAAGGAAATGTAACCTGGTATATCCCTGCTTTTTTGGATGTGTCTAGAGGATATCACACTTGTCACACCTTAATCACTTTTAAATGAAGTTTTTGACTATGGAATTTCATTGTTGAAGTGTAGAGGGCTTCAGGGAGTATGAAGGGGACAGGGATGCCCCCAACCCCTATGGTATATAGGGGTATGGAGGTGTTTGAAGTGGAGAAGTCAAGGAACCAAGTATGTATGGGAGAGGGTTGGTAGGTCTCTACACTCCAACTCCCTTTTGATGGTGCCTGCATTCTGGGGTGGGAGGAACCTGTCAATTGTCACATTTACTCCATAGACCGCTACAGCTCCTAAAAAACAAAGGAGTGTTGATGTTTCGGAGGCCTGAGAGCTCGCAGCACTAGAGCTCGTAGTTTCTCTCCAGAAGAGTTCCTTCCCCACTGCTTTCCAACTGAGCCAAAGTTTACGGCAGACCTACCTCCTCTCCATTTAATAGTCATAGCATGGGAGGAGGGCCTCCTCCCTGTGGACAGCCTGTGCTTTCAGTCCCATTAGAACAACGGTAAACAGTAGCCACTTTCACTATGGGGTTAGTGTCCCTCACACCATCTTTATTGAAGGCATAAGCATTTTCAACCCTATTATGCAATGGGAAGTGGCAGCCATTTTGAATATAGAAAAATTGAATAATGGAAGAGATTAGTAACAATGAGGAAGAAGCCAATGTTGTTGAAAGACAATACAATGTCTTCACATTTACATTTGAATGCAGTTTTAACCATATGTACGTTTGAAGGATAAGCCGGCCAGTCATTTGTTAGCAAAAAGTCTCCCTCCACCCAAAAAAAGAAGAGGTCAGACAGGACATTTCTTGAAGGTCCTGTTTTTTAAAACTAATTTTAAAAAATTTAACAGATTTAGTTAAAATACCCAGAAAATTTTATCCTTTACTATAACCTCATGGGATATAAATAGGGTGGAGCAATTTAAATATTTTTTTTTAAGTTATTGAATTAAATTAGGATGAGACTGTCAAAATAATTTGAAATTTGCTATTGCAACTTTAGATTATACCTTTATAATGAACTAAACTATGAATGCTTTTTATTAACACACTACTGGTAGCATCTTATTTGATTTTTACTAACCTACTATAGGGAAAAAAACATTGAAAATTACTTCCCTGATTCTGAAAATTTAAAGAAGGAATCTTACTTACCTTAGTAGTCATGTGTTTAAAGTTAAGCATGTACACAAAATGTTTACACCATATGGCATTAGAGCTATTAAAAACTTTTAGTGGCATAAAATCACTTCAAAGCAAAATTGCTCCTAGCTATTTAGTTGATTTTTATACACAAGCCAAATTCTTCAAAAATAGAAGCCTAATTCTAGGCTCATAACCCAATATTTAGGCACCAAAAAGTGTGATTTTCAAAAGGACGTAAGTGACTCTGGAGCATAAGTCCCACTGACTTCAAACCTGGATGGAGGAGTATAGCCTAGCTGAAAATGCAGCTTTCTTGACTCGTGGAAGCTATCAGTATGTGATGCTGGTTCCAAATATAGTGGTGGCCATTTGCTTATTAATTTTATATTTGAATTTGTGTTCTCGCAATGAGAATGTTAACAGGGCCTTGGATTTCATCTCTCTCTTTTTTTCTTTTTTTTAAGCATAGATGAGCATTTTAAGTGTGAAGTTTTTTGGTAGAATTTTAGGCTTTACATTAGGGGTGAGCAAAGTATGGCCCACGGGCCGGAGCCGTTTTAAGCCAGCCTGTGAGCTGCACCACGCGGTCCAGCCCTGCTCTGGCCAGGACGCTGGATTGGGGGCTGCACCACGTGGCTCCCAGAAGCCGTGGCATGGCCATGTGCCAATAGGAGCTGCAGGGACAGTGCCTGTGGATGGGGCAGCATGCAGAGCCACCTGGCCGCGCCTCCACACAGGAGCTGGAAAAGGAAGATGCTGCTACTTCCGGGAGCCACTTGAGGTAAGTGCCCTCAGAGCCTGCACCCCAAGACTCTATTAAATATTAAATATTTTTTTAAATATTAAATACAATTTAATATTAAAAACCACAATGTACACAAATACCAGGCTATTAAGATGAAGGTCAGGGTCCTGAGCTCACATCCATGTACTTTCTTCCAAACCTCTTTATGGCACGAGTTAAGGAAGGAGTCTCACGATACACTGAATTTTAGCTTCCATCACTTTCTGTCTACAATACTGACAGATGCAATTTCTGTACTTAATTATATAACATCTGTAAAGTATCCACTACAGAATATATTACTAGACTAATGACTAATCCATATACAGTATTTATCTACCCACAGAATGAGCAGCCATGAGCCAGAAAATGAGATGAAGGCAGCTTCTCTAGTCTTTCCTGAATTAGTGCAGGGCTGTTTGGGGTTTAATGCTTTGGCCAGTCTAGTTTTAGAAGCAACCCAAAGGGCAAAAAAACCCAACACCCACAAATAAAACTGGCTGTCCCTTTTATGGCAGCTTTAAAGTGTTCCTGCTATTTCTAATATAAGTAAGCAGAAGTTTCAAAATTTTACTTTCCTCCTTTGTTGGAGGACTGATGCATCAAAGTGGAAGGAGTAAATAAATAAGTTGAAAGGTGGGAAAGAAACAGCCCAATAACATCACTCACTCCCACTATAGATCAAGAATAGAATCCATTAGAATCAGCCCAGTGTATTTCTAGAGTAATTCCTTGTAATAGAAGAAATTTGTTTTTCTGTACTCAACAGAAATGACAACAATCTAGTGTATTTTTAAACCATGACAATATTATATGGAAACTAAATGAGGGCTCTGTTTCGAAAAACGGCTGTGTGAACATGGCACCTTATTCAACAAATCTGCTTACTTCAGTAACTAAGGTGAGTTTTTGTTGATTTTTACTCCTGCGAACATTGCAGAGCAAACTCAGCTATGACCGAATTAGCTGATTCCATTCCCTTGTGGGCAGAATTATTTATTGAATTTCAGTCAGTTACACCTGTACACAGCTCTCACTAAGGGTATAATTTTGCCTGCAGAACCTTCATTATTGGTGATGCAAGGGAAGGAAAGACGCCAGTTTATCTTTCAGATTTCATGGTGTCTGTAGAACTGGCAACTAGAAAAATATTCATACACCAAATACATATGATGTGGAAGTAGCTGACCTTGTGGGGTTCCCTGTGTGCCATTTTCAAGTGTCACTTTTCAGAGAAAAATGATGCAACTTCCCCTTGCAACACAAAGCACTAGAAGTTTGATGTTGTTGCTCTTAGTGGCTGTACTAAGTAACAGATTAAGTCTAGCTTCAGCAGTTTATAAATTGCAAGGACATAGGGAAGGAAAAACAAAGCTGGTCTTAGGACAAGGTACTAGGGCCTTCCTTCATGACTGCTGATGTTATCTCTAACTAGTGAGAGAGTTATTTTCATTAGAGTTCTTAGTCACGTAATGTACCACTAGGCTAACATCACTGGAAAAAATATAGCGATGTATTTAAACATTTTGAAAATAAAATTTACCAAAATTTACCAATATTAGGGTTGACAGTTTACATCACCAATGTAACTATTTAAAGTTATACAAAGTACTACCAACTCGTTGGAAAACATTTTAGGCATTACGTAAGAAGTTACAGTCATAATCAGTCTAAACTAAAATTCTTACCAAAATTATCTTGCCTTAAAAAGACAGTAATAATCTATTCTAACCAATGAATCAGTGGCATAAACACAATTTTATACTTCATAAACTTAAGTAAATATCTGATTTATAGTTTGGTGTGATTATAAAAGCCTCTTACTCAAATTATTTTCTCAAAACTGATGAGAGCTCACTAATGCATTTTACGCAGAAAATAAATTTAAGTTTTTAACTTCATAAAATGGATAAATTGCTTTTCCCTATTCAGATATATTTTAAGATTTTTTCTTTCACTTATGTTGATCTCAACTATTTTCTAGCAATTCCCATATGGTAGCTTCTGATAAGCAGGATGGGGTGGGGAATGCAACTAATATTTGTGAGGGACCCGATTTAAGGTTCTTTTTCAGACTTGCAGTTAACAGGGTTCCTATTTTAAGGCAGCACAGCTAGTGCAAAACTAAAGGAAAAGCTGAACAGAAGACAAAGGTTCTTAGTATATCTGCGTTTAGGATGAGATGGAGCTTTTGCATTTTAAGACATGATTTGAGCACACATTGATTTGTTAAACCCAATAAAATGTGTCCTATTTAAATCTTTGATTTCATGAGAGAAAATGAATCATTTACACAGATGCCCGTAACTGACCAAGATTGTGCAACTGTCCTTACAACTTTACAGTACCATGTTAAATTCTGTATACATTCTGGACCTCAACAAGGACAAGCCAGTACAGATAGTCCTTAAAAGTTTAAAAAACTTTAAAATTTTAAAAATGTTTAAAACTGCTTAAAAGTTTACAACAGCCTATATCTACCAAAGATTTTTCCCTTCCTCCCCATTTCCTCAGAAAGATCAAAATTATCTGAATTATCTTCTGTTCTGATGATACAATACCTTGATATATACGCTCGCCTGCTATCCTGATGTGGGGAAAACTTTTAGTTTAGGAAGTTCCTACTGCCATTGCAGAAACCGAAGTAAGGCCTAATTTTTTCACTAAGTTGTCCTTTAGCATCAGCAAGTTTCCAAGGAAGATCATCCATAAATGGTTCAATTGTTTCCACAACTGTGCAGTTTCAGTTGGGGCTTTAACCCAACATTAGATTATAAAGCACAACCTTAACTATAGTTTTGTGACCACTCCACCATAGTGTCTTCACATTTGACATTCCCCCTTCCCCCCATCTCTTATGAAATTATACCATACAGATTTGTATCTTGAGAAAACACTAACCATAGCAAAGTTAAAACCCATCAGTCATCGTGTCCAGGCAGCTTAGGCTTCTGCTTACACATCATAATTCTAGATGAATATCTAAGCTGTGACCGTGATCTAGCTACCACTGAGAAAATGAGATTGGTGAAGATACTGCCCCATGCCCCAAAGGTGGTCAAACACCCTGAATCTCCAAACATTCGTTGACCTATAGATGGAAGTTGTACAAAGGCTCTACCTTTGGTCTTTACTGCAATGCTCTAGAGAAAAATAAAATTGTTTACCAGCTTTGGCTTTATAAAGAAACCTTATTTTGGGGGATTAATTCCAATCTTAATACTGATCTTTCCATTTAGTTCCTAGTCATGAACTATGCTGAAAATGTATGGTTTGAGAAGTGGTAGCTGTAATAGGGACCTGAATTAATGCTGAACTGAAATAGACAGACAGGGAACTGAGGAGGTTGAAAAGGACAGGGAAATGGGACAGGAACTGAAAAGAAAAGTGGAGTTTTAACAAGTACTGAATGGAATTGAAACCAAGTTACGGATTCCTGACAGTAACACTTCATTAAATTTGTTATGTAAGCTATTCTCCCCCACAATGCACAACTTAAATCTATTACAAGGATTTGATGCCTTAGTGCATTTACCTGTTTATCCTTCTCAAATTAGTAACTAGAGACAGATCTGGATTAAGCACTAGGCTCAAGTTGGCCTTTGCCTAGGGAACAGGTTTTGGGGTTTTTTGTGGCGGGGATGGGGGGCACTAGATAATGTGATGTTATCTTCAGGCTGAAGAAAGACTGCTGTCATGAGGCTGCATGCTCCTGATGAAGGAGGTTGCTTCAGAGAAAGTAGCAAATGCAAACCCGTATCTACTACAAGCAGGGAAGAAGAAAAGCATGCCAGCCCTGCAGTCTTACTAACCCCATACCAACTAGTCCAGGCACCCCACCAGGCATAATCTACCCCATAAGAGGTAAGTACCTGAAGATGGGGTCCTGGCAGCCACCACAGCTTCAGGATGGTGCGCCCATCTACTTCAGGACTCAAGAACTAGGTTACTACCACAACAATTTACAGGAATAAGAGGACTGCCTGGAAAAAATGGCTGCTGCACCCTCTGGATCTCACTATTGGGGGTGGGGGTGAGGAGGACCTCACCTAACAGTTTGTACTACCTACTACCGCTTTTGCTTCTCTGGTGAGCCAAGTTCTTCCTTATCTGCTGCTGCCAATCTTCATACCACTCCTGTGGTATGATCAACTGTTTTTGTTTTGTTTTTTTTAACTCTTAAGAGAACTGATTAGTATAGTGCCTAAAAGCCAATAGGGTATATTGTGCTAGGACAAGGGAAGGTTTCTAGCCTGTGGGAGAAAGGAATGGGTCAGACTCTTGTCTCTATTGGATGCAGCCTGTTCCCTTTCCCCCAGCCAAACCCTCTGAGCCTGGGAACCTGCTGTGGTTTATGGTAGTTCAACTACTGAAGTTTGAAGAGAACTAGAACACTGAAAGAAACAAAAAGAGCAGAAGGCTACTGGCTCACAGTGAGAAGGACAAGAGCCCAGTAACACTTTGTTCTCATCCTTTAGTTTAGAATACGTATACAGTTCTTGAGTATTCTAATGGTTAAAGACTGAACACACTTGAAAACATCAAACAGTTCCCAAGTAAGATTTTCAAATGACAGTTTAAACTGGTGTCTCCCAACTGAAGTTGTGATACGAATAGTGTCTGACCTTCTGATTTCAGAGGAGGACCTAGCAAGACCAAAGAAATAAGGAACACTTCTGTTGGTTTAGGATATGAAAAAAACAGAACACAATAAATGTTCTTTTGCTGAAGTTACACTTGTTAGTATGTTTCATTTGGCAAGTCTTCTACAGCCAAAACAGTTAATTTATGCTCTCTTAAATGGTAAGAGCCTAAGAACAGTCATAGTGGGTCAGACCCAAGGAACATCTAGCCCACTATCCTCTCTGACAGTGGCCAATGCCAGATGCTTCAAAGGGAATGAACAGAATAGGGCAATCAAGTGATTCACCCTGTTGCCCAGTCCCAGCTTCTAGCAGTCAGAAGTTCAGGGACAAAGAGCACAGGGTTGCATCCCTGACCATCTTAGCTAACAGCCATTGATGATCTATCCTCCATGAACTTACCCGATTCTCTTTTGAATCTAGTTATGCTTTTGGCCTTCACAACACCCATTGGCAATGAATTCCACAGGTTGACTGTGTGTTGTGTGAAGTACTTTGTGTGTTAAACCTGCTGCCTATTAATTTCATTGGGTGACCCCTAATGTATGTGTTATGTGAGGGGGAAAATAACACTTCCTTATTCACCTTCAGACCATTCATGATTTTATAGACCGTTACCATATCCCCCCTCAGACGTCTTTTCCAAACCGAAAAGTCCCAGTCTTTTTAATCCCTCCTCATATGGAAGCTCTTCTATAGCCCTGATCATTTTTGTTGCCCTTCTCTACTTTTTCCAATTTTAATACTTTGAGATGGGGAACCAGAACTGCACATAATATTCAAGCTGTGGCCGTACCATGTATTTATAGTGGCATTATGATGTTTTCTGTCTTATAGCTCTTTCCTAATGTTGTTAACTTTGACTACTGCTGCACATTGAGCACATGTATTCAGAAAACTATCCCCAATGACTCCAAGATCTCTTTCCTGAGTAGTGACAGCTAATGTAGACCCATCATTCTGTATGTGTAGTTAGGATTATGTTTTCTAATATGCACCACTTTGCATTTAACAATGAAGTATGCCCAAAAGCCTAGACAGTAGATATAGCTCTTCTATAAATATAGTTTTTTTAAAAATGGGGGGGGGGGGGGGAAGAGCTGGTACCCTAACCACCAGCAAGCTCCCTATATATTCAGTGACTCTCTGGCTGTGGGCTTCTGTTGTAATATTTTGATCAAGAATTTAAATGATTTTTAAAGTTACATTTTAATAGCCCTTATGGCTGCAAAGAATAACTCAAATGTGAAAAGGGGTAAACTAATGTCTCTGAGAGCTAAAAGCTGTTAATTGCCACCATCATCATCAATGGTGTTAACTCTGAAACCTAATAAATGCCATTTTCCAAAAGGAAAATAAGGAAGTTAATTGAATTTCAATGGGAGCTGGGCATCTTACTTCCTTAGGCTCCTTTAAGAATCCCAGGCTTTGCTCTCAACTTTTCGTTAGCTATCTCACTGCTTAGCTGAGCAGAAATATCCAAGCTAGTGCACTTATCCTACTTTCTCAAACTGTCTGCTACCCAGCTACCAGAAGCTTTAAGTTTCCCCAACATACTAAAATGCATCTTCAGTTTGTCAATACAGACAGCAGCATACTGAAAAATAGTTTAAACTGTGCCCCAAAGTAGAGCTTGATGGCAAAACACAAGAGTACTGTACTTAACAGTCATACTACTTATTTTCCAATTTAATTCCATTAAAAAAAAAGCCAAAAAAACCCCTTAACTTTTAAATATACCTGAAACTCCACAGAGCCAACTCCATACCTTCTAGCAGAAGTTGTGCTCTGGGCTCTTTGTTGCCCTCCTTTTTAAAGTCCCCACCCTGAAATTCCTGTACCTTGGCCACAAAGATTGTGAAAACAGAACTTTTGATGAGGCTTCCTTCAGAAGTCATCACCACCTATGAAGCAACTGAAAGGAAGTGTGCTGCATCCACCATCTTGCCTGGGGCTAAATATACCAATAGCTCAGAACTCTCAGTTCAGCTTCCCATGGTTCTGTGCTAAAATACAGCCACAGTATTAAATGCTAAGTGTCTTTTTTAATCAAAGTTTTTTTTGTTTTGTTTTTAAAGAGTTGCCGGTTATATCTGACAGACATTATCTTTTCTTCACTACAGGGCTGTTTCAGAATTGAACTTGTGAATTCTAAATGGAATCTTAGTCTTTGTAAGGTAGAGATCACACCATTAAAGGAAATAACAGAAGCAATTAGTAATCTCTCTTTTCATATAGGTCTCAAAAATCTAAGGTTACACGTAGGATGTGGGTTTTTCTTTGGGAGCACTTTTACAGAAAATCTGTGGTGTTAGTAGAGGTCACGACACAAAGCAGAGTATCTGGTCTCTAGGCAAGTAATGAGTGTTATTTTAAACACTATACGTTTATAAGACGACTGAAGACTAAAATCTACAAGAGACGAGGCAATCTACAGCAAACAATTTTGGCAAGCAACGTGTATGTTATCAGGACAGTGAAAGGGTTTAAGAAAATATTGAGTCTAAACATTTTTAGTCTAAACGTTTTGGTGGGGTGTTTTTTGTTTAAGAATCTCAGAATGTATGCTCAAATATCAAATTAAGTCCATGTATCACAAGGATAGCTGAACACCAATGAATGAACCCCCCAGGAGTGTTGCCTCTGCATGTTCACACTTCCAGGATGCAACCCCCACACTTCCTGGTGCTGCTGACTTGGGAGAATTCTAGAAAAGCAATGCCCCTTGGTGTTGCAACAAGCATTCTCTTGTGGCACTGAATGTCAGAAGCCAATGTTACAAGAGAACCAGGAAGCCTCAGCCACCACAATTCCTTCTGATAAACAGAATCCCATTGGGGGTATCTAAGCTAAGTATTCTTTTCCTCCACTGGGGGAGCTGAACCAACGTTGGAAATCACTGTGTGGATGAGTCTCTGGCTCCAGAGGACATCTGATGCACGTTGGCCAGATTCACTTGGAGCAGATAACCGAGTCAGTGCTTAGGAGACTGTAAATAGCCAGCAGTTCAACTTACACTCCTACCTGAGACAGTATTTGCACCACTGCCACCCTATAGATAGTGGAGGCACGAGAACTGGAGTCCCATGGATTTAAAAGGAGGCTGCTGGCACAATGTTCTCTTGGTCCTCATTTTTGGAATTCTTTTCCCAGCTCTCCTCCAACCCCCCATTTGAAATGAACACAGTTTAACCTAAACCAGGTTTCTTTGTATATTGAGACCCACACAGATGGGCTCCTTAAGAGCTGGATTTTGCATCAGCACAGAAAGTTCTGGCACTGAAAGGCTTACTTCTCAGCACTAGTGATGAAGCCTCTGTGCTCACCCAAGACTTAGATTGGGTTTCATAGCTGAAATGTCACAGACTTCATCACGGATTTGCCTGGCTTTCCCTGACCTTTCCCCAAAGGCAAGTGACCAATCTTATGTGGGATCCCAAGACCATGTTTATAAGGCCTTTACGGTGAGGAAGGCACATAGCCCCTACTACCTATTAGTGAGGGTTCAAGGTGTGGAGAGACTGACCTAAGCAACCATCCAGAAAATGGGCTTCCTCCAGGCAGAACAGGAATGCAGAGCCAGGAACAGAAGGATGGAGGACCATGATGCAGCCACTTACATGCACCCATATTTCCATCTCTGTAGCCATTATTGGCCATATGACCAAAAAGAACAGACTTGGTACAAACAACAACTGTGCTCAGCAGTGTGAACTGCCAAACACTTTTTTTTTTTTTTTGTTACCTTGTATTAAAGTTTTAGAAAAAGTGAATCCTGAAAGTTACTCTAAATGTGGAAATATCCCTTAACCCATGGAAAGCTAGCCATGGAAATGAAGCAAATGAGAGAGACAAGGCCACACAGACCTTTTAAATCTAAGGTCCAGGTGTTTGGTGCCATAACAGGACACCTGAGCAGTCCCAACATATTGCTTTTCAGAAGGCTCTGGAATGTCAGGGACACGAGGATGTGGCATGTGCATTACACACATAGGAATATACAAAGGCCCCCTTGAAGAGTATAAGAAAGCTAGATCTGAAATATGAAAAAAAAGTTTAAGATAAAAATGATTTACATAGCTACCTCTGAGATGATCAGAACACTACAGTTCCTCAGATCACTAGATGAGAAATGATTGAATCAATAGCAGCCAAAAGGAGAGGCTCTTTTACCTTCTAAAATGTTTTTACTGATTTAGAACTGTCTACATAGCAGTAATCTGCCTCACCCTGACTTTCACAGTCACCTCGGAAGGCTTTTTAAACTCTTGCTGTGTGGTGAAGAGACACTTTGCATTAGAAAATGTAAATGAAGTTTATTCAGAAGGGTAAATGTGGTGAGTAGTGGCCTTTCAGTGACTTCAGGGTGACTCATCCTAGACTTTCAAAAAACACATCATAAACATCATGCACCACTATTGATAAGAGTAAAAAAGTTTCCTGTAATTTGAAAAAGATGGAAACAATTTCTTTACTTAAGTCAGTACTTGGAAAAGTTGTTAAACAGAGGTCACAGAAAGGCTTTATTCTAGAAAAACGGTGTTACAGGTTTAGACTGTGGAGGAGAGCTAGCACAATCATGGACTTCCTTTACAATTGTTCTCAACTGAGTTTTAAATGGATGGGACAGGGTAGATGCAACAAAATTATTTGAATTTGCCTAGAAGTGAGCCAGGAGGAAGCAATGTTATCCTTTAGGTCAGTCTGGACAGTGGGTAAGAGAATGAGTTCTGACCACTAGTTTAGTTTTCTGAAAAAAAAATAAAATAAATAAATAAATTGTACTCAAACCTAATTTTTCAAAAACACCTTAGATACCTTACAAAACAGGTCATGATTCCTTCCCTGAAGGCTTTATAATCTAAATTTAAATTGACAAATGGGGGGTCAAACACAAGAAGGGAAGCAGAGGTAAGAAGAGTGGCAAAGGTGACAATTCATTTAGTAGTATGAATCTTGTTGGTTTGCTTTTTTAATCATTTCTTGGATTTAAGTTCACACTGTTGGACAGAGGCTAAATTTTATATTTGTTTTCAGTTCTCTTTAAAACTTGAGTACTCTGAGTAACACAGAAATGAAACAAGGAACAGGTTTATATGCCTTTTGCTTAGGAATCTCTGTGGAATGGATTATTTTTTGCACTTAAATATGTTCACTCAGACTAAAACCCTCAAAACCTACCAACATCAGGAACTGAATGCCTTAAACCATCAGGGAAAACTGCATTCAACGTACCAAAAAACAACATTTCCAGTTATGAAATGTACCTAAATATCCTACGGTTATAGAGAAATAAATAATCAAAAGCTATTTTGTTAGACAATTATATCCACTGTTAAGTACTAGAATTTTGCATTTCCTTTTATCTACCATTGTGTTTAACCTAAACTAAAAGTGATCCAAAACAGTGATTTAAATTTAGCACCTATATACGTACAGTCAGATCAGTATTAGTGTGGGTGTAGTGATACTTCATATGTATTACAAATTTAACACCAAGTGTCTTGCACTTGCACCTAGGAAAAAATTCACAGAAAAATGCATGATTTAGGCTAAACATGATTATGGCCCAAGTTGGTCTGACACTTAATCCCTAGAGTTTCTTAGAAAAGCACCCTTCCCCCTCAAAAGGAAGAGTATGTGGTAACTTGACTTCCCCCCCTGCATTTTTATCAACCCTACAACACTGCCACAAGGGTAGCCGTTTGTGATGCTCCAAGTTAAGTTTAATCACTTAGTTTTAGAGTCAGCCACAGACACTCCATAAATTCCTGTTATCCAGAGTGCATTTTAAGACTTGAAATACAAGTAGTAATGTCTTAAAGAGGAGTGATCCTGAAGGACCCTCTTGCATCCCTGGGTTAGGTCAGAGCAATGATGAGAGGGCTGGAAGTGACCATGCAACAGAACAATCTTAAGAGGACACATGGAGGCAGATCCTTCTCCACAGAAAATTCTTATCTCTCTATTATAGATCGGGCAGTAGCATAGTTTAGTTTTGAGGCTGCCTGACACTTCCAGTTGTAAGGCCCCGTTTTCATGTGCTTTTAAAACAGATGTTAACCATTTGGAATAAAATTTTCTATGTGGGTGTCTGCCTCAGGCTGCATCTATTCTGGAAAATTTCAGCCAAAACAGTTCAGCAGTTAAGGACAAGACTAGAGAAAATTACCAGATTTTCCAGTGTCAAAATTCTGGAGACCTTCTCTTTGGAAAGCTTTAAAGCATGGCCATGATAGAGCAAAGATTTGAATTTTGGCAGGGAATAGCCTTTGTGTCAGGGATGTGCCTTTTGTCATCCTGGTGAAAATCCACCCAAATTAGGCCAATGTATCAGACTTTGAAAAAAATGGCAGACAACACATGTTCCGTGGAGACTTGCTTGAGGTTTACATCTAATCTCAGAAGATTCCAGCCTCACTGAGCATGCTCCATTCCCTCATAGCTCCTAATGCTAACCACACTGTGTGCACAATCCCTACAGAGCAAATGGCCAGGCACTGAAACTGGCGGCCTGTCTTCCTTTTATTCTCAGTGACCCCTCTGCTGGCAAACGGGTATTGTGGGAGAGGAACCCACCTGACAAACACATAGGGAACAAAGAGCCAAACCCAGGATATTGTGGGTGAGTAGATGGCACAACAAGCCTGGTGAAGAGGCTGGGACAAAAGAAAAAACTAGCAGGGCAAAAAGACAGACTTGGAACCAGTTGGGGGAGGGATTGGAGATTAGACAAGGAGCCAGGATGAGCATGGTGACTGGCTGGGAAAAAATTAGAACAAGAGGAGGTGAAGACACAAATCGAATGAGAAGCCCAGGGGTGGGCAGGAGAGGCAGGCAACTGGAGACCAGGGAGTGAACTGAGTTAGCTAGCCAAGGTAACTGGGGACAAGGAACTAGAGAGGTGGGGAGACTGGGATGGAGTGTAAGGAGAGGTAATATTAGGATTTACCAGGGAAGAAAACTGGGACTGCCTAGATGAGAAGACAATGGGATGAGGAGCCAGTGGTGAGATAGAAACAGGGACAGGTTGGAGGGAATGGGTCAGAAAA
The DNA here is from genome assembly GCF_015237465.2 of Chelonia mydas. Lineage (NCBI taxonomy): Eukaryota > Metazoa > Chordata > Testudines > Cheloniidae > Chelonia > Chelonia mydas. Next base: position 73,442,054 of record NC_057854.1, on the reverse strand, counting down.
GGTCCAACTTAGGGTAAAATGGCACAATAGTCTATGCACACTAGAGAACTCCCCCGAAGCCTAGAATCAAGTCCACAATTCCTGAGTCACCATTCCTCTGCTGGCAGCAAATATCCATCACTCACTAGCAGTGTCTTCTCCTTTAGTACTTGTCCACATAGAGGATAAGATCATCTATTTCTGCTATCTATTACTCTGTTAGTTCAAGTGGCAGAAGTCTGTCATGGATCTAAAGGTTCCTACCCTGCTGGTGAACCATGTAGAAGGTCAATATGATGCCACATGACTGAATCAGTCTTTCCCAATTTTCTTTAATAAGATCGGAAATTACACACAAACTATGTTAAAAGAACTTTAAGGGTGTAAAGTCAAGCACTCAAAATTTAAGAAATAAAACACAGTATGTGATAATCAGACTGGATCATAATACATATGGGCCAAATTAAGATTATGTATGCAATCTCAATTCTGACATTTCCTAACTTTTGAGTGCTTGACTTTGCAACCTTAATAATGTTAATGTAGGGTTTGTTTTTTGTGTAATATAAAGATAGATCTGCAGCTTCTTAAAGGCAAAACTTCTGTTTGTGTTTTATTTGGGGCTGTAGTTCACTAGCTCTAGAAATAAGCATTTATTCTCCATGACTATTCTATTGTTTTTTGGTTAAGGCGTTATGAAGGCTTTGGGTATGGATTCCCGAAGTAGTAGGTTTTGAGCATAAGCTTCATTATTGCTACCAGAGGTACTATCTTTAAGCTAAATGTTGTAGCAGTGTTAGTCCCATGATATTAAACAAGGTGGTTGAGGTAATATATTCTACTGGACCAACTTCTTACTGAGAGACAAGTTTTTGAGCTACACAGACCTGAAGAAGAGCTCCGTGTAGCTCAAAAGCTTGTGTCTCACCAACAAAAGTTGGTCCAATAGAATATATTATCTCATCCACCTTGTTTCTGCAATATCTTTAGGAGAAGTTATCTGCTCACAATGCTTTTCATATGTTGAAAACTTTAGCATAATCTAGTTAATCACAAATGAGCATTTTAAAATGTCTATGTCCTAGAGTTATGTTAGAGAAACTAATATTTCTACTGAAAGAATACAAACTCAAGTTTAAAGTGATGTGTCTGTACATAACCGGGATATGACAAAACAATGGCCAAATACTGGAATACAAAATGCAGCTACTTCAACAGACTGATCTGAAACCTGTTAATAGGATCAGTAGCACACAAAGGAAACTGAACAGCGCAAGCTTGAAAAATGAGCAACTCTGAATGTCAGACATGACAGAATGACTTCATACCATAAATGGATTACAAACAGAAGAAAACATCCACTTTTCTTATTTCCGAAAAAAGTGAATGCAGCTCATTGAAACAAGCTACAGAATGTTAACAGGAAACATCAACGAGGCCTGCTAAAACAAGGTCACTACTTAACAAGTATTTTAATACAGCCAAATGGAAAGTTGCACATCTAGGAACAAAGAATGCAAGCCATACCTACAGAATAGGGGACTGTATCTTGGAAAGCGGAGAGATTGAAAAGAATTTAGGGATGATAAAGGACAAGCAACTTAACATTAGCTTTTAATGTTATACTGTGGCAAAAGTGATCGTTGGATGCATAAACAGGAGTAATGAGTAGGGAAGTGTTTGACTGTATATTGTTAAAGATTCTAGAACACTGCACATACTTGTGGTGTCCATTTTTTTAAGAAGATGTTGAAAAATTAGAGAGGGTACAGAGCAGAGCCACAAAGATAGTATGAAGGCTGGAGAAAATGCCTTAATATGAGGCTTAGAGAGCTCAATCTATTTATCCTATCAAAAAGAAATTGAAAGGTGACTTGATTATGTTGTCTAGACCTTCTCTGGGAGAAAACACCAGGTACTGAACAACTCTTTACTCTAATGGAGAAAAGCAAACAAGAACAATGGCTGGAAGTTAAAGCCAGACAAATTCAAATTAGATATACGGCACAAGTTTAAGACCGTGTTTAACTACTGGAACAACCTACCAAGGGAGGGTGAATTCTTCATCTCCTAAAGTCTTCTAATTAAGACCAGATGCCTTTCAGCAAGAAGGTCTGCTTTAGTCTAAAATTATTGGGCTCAATATAGAGATAATGGTGAAACTCTACAGCCTTGTTATACAGGAGGCTAGACTAACTAGTTCAACTGCACAACTCCTGAACGCATGCACCAGTGCAGCAGACCTGCTCTACAAAATGGCATTCTCCACACAGCATGACCTCACATGCACTGTACGTGTGAGGTCACACTGCAAGAGGATGCCATTTTGTTTCTGTATGCAGCCCATAGAGGTGTTGTGCAACTATGCATGCGACTCACGTCGCTGAACCATATGATCCAAAGGCCCCTTCTGGTCTTAAAATCTAGGATTTAAAAAAAGTGGATAAAAGTGTAGAACACCTTTTTTAATAAAATGTTTGTTAGTACATATGAAGAGTACATGAGAAGAGATTGACTAAAACGCAGCTATTTTCCTGTTATCTTGCTTCAGAGATAAGCAATTCATCTGTAATAATTTTTACTTATTATGCATTTCTAAGGCACTTATCACACAGTATCTAGGCACAATGTGATAAAACAGATGATTGCTCTATCTTTCAATCATTTTTGTGCCTACTGTGCTTGAGGAAAAGTATTCATGGTAAAGGAAGCTTCATAAAGGCTCTGTTAACTTTATTTGTACACAGCAGCCTATAAAGCAGACATCAGTGTCGCAAAGAAAATGAACAGATGCTGTATCACTTTCTCGTACAGACAGCAAGACAAGAGTGCAGTAAAGGAATAGGTTGGGATTTTAAAAAAAGAGTTTGGATCATGTAAGTATAGCTAAGGGGAAAGGAAAGAAGATACAGTAGTTGAGGGATCAAAGGGAGAAAAGCTTGGCCACAATAAGCTAAAGAGAAATGTTTTGAAGGCAACATTTCAGAGGAAACGACTGGGGCAATTTAGGAAGTCTCTCTGTACAACTAGGAAGTCTGACTGATATTATGAAGTTGGTGCTACAAAATTACAGCATCACTCAATGCCTCTAAGTAAATATGGAATCTACTATGGGCTGGCAGGGCTGTGTTACATAGCTGGCAGCTCAGGGACAACGACAACTTCTTAGAATGTAATGGTCACCTATCCAGGTGGAAATGCCTGAAGCCAGAGGACACTTAAGCCAGAAGAGATTTCTCCCAATTTGTTTGCAGGGGTAATGGAAATGGAGAAGGTGGAAAGTTACCAGCAGCGTGACACAGAAAGAAGTAACAAAGGAGGGGTTTAAAAAAAAAAAAAAAAAAAAAGGGACTCATAGGGGAAAAGATCAGCGCAAAGAAAGGGGCAAGAGGAAGAGGACAGACTGGCCAAGGCCAGAGAAGAGGAGCTGGGGGAAGAAGACTCCACATTTCAGAACACAAGCCTGGACAGCTCCCAGAGAATCTTCACCCCATCCCAAATTATACTTTGGAGTGTTGAGGAAACAGGCAGGGAAATATACATAGGGTTTTGTTTTTTAAAAACTAGATCCATGTATGTCATGCAATTAAATAAAGAGCAATGGTTTTAGAATCCTGTGCAAAGTATCTGAATTTCATGCATTATGCCTACCCCACAGCCCATGAAGTAGTAGATTGTGGATTCACACCACCACCTGGCTGGAGTTCTGGGAGAGTTTTTAAGCTGGGCAATGCAGGAGGAAAGTTTGAGGACTTAGCAATGGTTCCAGGGACTGGGCAGTAGTAGGGCATGTGGTCACCGCTCTCAGAAGGGGCATGCTAGACAGAGGGTTTGCACTCGAGAGACCGTGTCTAGAGACTCCTAGACAGCAGCAGTGCCTGGACTGTGTTCTGACTCTAGAGGCTTAGAACACCAGGGGATTCGGGGGCTTGATTCCCTCAAATCAATCTGGTGAGTGGGCAAGAGGAAGCTCTCAACTGAAGTTGTTACAGCAACTCAGAGGGAAGAAAAGTCCCAGTTAAGACAGCGGTTGACATTCAGCTGTGAGAAGTTGTAAGGAGGACAATCAAAACTGGCACAGCAGAGTTAAGACAGAAGAGTTGTAGGTGAGACATGGGGTCAGATTTTCGATAGCAGAAAAGTACCTAAAGGGTACATAATTGTCACTGATTATCCCTAGAGCCAGCAAGTCATCAGGCCATGGAATAATATAGGCCCAGAAGTATAGATTGAAAGTGAGGGGGTTGAAATAGAAGCTTAAGAAAGCACCCTCAGATACTACAGGCCATAGCAAGAGCAAGACTATTATAGTTAAAGTCAAACAATATATAGCTGAGAATTGAAATGTGGGTTTAGGACAATGCCTACACTTCTGGCCCTGGCAGTACAATTGGGCAAAACAAGAAAGGTGATTGGAATTAAACGATGAGAATTTTTTTTTAAATCTAAAAGGAGGTTTTCAATTTTTGAAACATTCATTGGTAGTTTACATTTCATTGACAAAGTCAGCAAAGGCAAACAGGCAAGTCAGAAGCCAAGAAGAAATGCATGGCTCTGTCACTTGCATGGAAGCAATAATTAACATCCCAGAAATATATTTATTTGACAGAAAGCAAGGTCTTTATTTCTAAAAGGAAATATTCAACAGTATAGCATTACCCAACATTAGAGTAGCATGGCCTTGTGCTTAGGTAAGAAGGAAAAGGGAGCCAATAGAAGGGATAATGCTAAATAAGGATGGGGCCAGTACTATGTTGCACATTTAGCATTTGCAAGTGTTATTTGTTACCTGGATTTCCAGTTCAGCAATGTGCTGCTGGAGTTCTGCCACAGCTGCTATGCTGTCTGCTTCACGGAGTCTCACTGCCATCACTTCTTCCTTGTTCTGAAAAAGAGTTGAATAGGGCTAAGCTGTAAAATCAAGAGAGAACTTTCTCTGATATTTTGGGTTTCTGAGGGGGAGGCTCCCTGAGCCAGGGGTTCAGCCTGAGCCTGAACATCTACATAGAATTTTACAATCCTGTAGCCTGAGCCCAAGTCAGCTGACATGGGCCAGCCATGGATGTTCAGTTGTAGCGTAGATATACCCTAATTTATTCCTAGCAGATGAAACTCGAGATGGGGCTCTTCCTCCCTGTCCCCCTTCCTTCCTTCCCCATTCCTCTATTTTGTTCTTTGTCTTCCCTTTATTTGGGGGATGGGGGAGAGGGAGGAGAAGAAATATAAATAAAAAAGTGTTAAAGATTTTAATAGCCAGGAAAAGGACTAGATTAAGAGTACAAGTGAAGTATTCTCTTCATCCACAGAAGTGATATAGCATAGACAGTAACACTGCAAACCAGTGTACCTCAACAGTTGGCATGTAAAGCACACCCCTAGCTGTCAAAGGCTTAGTCTCCATAGTAATTCAAACATTGGCCTCCCAGTGCTAACAAGGTATCTATCACAGGAGTCCATGCCCTCTCAACTGACTCATTTCACATAAGGCAACTGGTAATGTTACCATCAAACTGGATTATCTGTAACAGTGACAAACCACTATAACTAAAGTCCTTTTAATCAAGCACCTGAGCCATATATCCTAGCAGTGGTTTAAGTGTATGCCATTCTACAATGCAGATGTTTGACATTCAAGTTAGAAAAAAAATCAAATTTAAATAATCTTTTAGCTAAACATTGTGGGGAATGGAAGTTAGTTCAGACCACAAAGGTCCTATAAGATTCGTATTGTGTGAAATATCTTTAGAAGTCTACAGAATAAATTTCCCTAAATTTGGAGATTGTCACACTTCCATTAGAGTTTGATGCTTGGTTTTTTTCAGCTATTTGAAAGCTGATAACTGTGCTATAGTTATCAGAACTTGGATAGATAACAGTATTTCTGATAGGTTTCAGAGTAACAGTCGTGTTAGTCTGTATTCGCAAAAAGAAAAGGAGTACTTGTGGCACCTTAGAGACTAACCAATTTATTTGAGCATGAGCTTTCGTGAGCTACAGCTCACTTCATCGGATGCATACTGTGGAAACTGCAGAAGACATTATATACATAGAGACCATGAAACAATACCTCCTCCCACCCCACTCTCCTGCTGGTAATAGCTTATCTAAAGTGATCAAGTTGGGCCATTTCCAGCACAAATCCAGGTTTTCTCACCCTCCGCCCCCCCCACACAAACTCACTCTCCTGCTTGTAATAGCCCATCCAAAGTGACCACTCTCTTTACAATGTGCATGATAACCAAGGTGGGCCATTTCCAGCACAAATCCAGGTTTTCTCACCCCCCCCCACCCCCACTCCAAAAACCACACACACAAACTCACTCTCCTGCTGGTAATAGCTTATCCAAAGTGACCACCCTCCCTACAATGTGCATGATAATCAAGGTGGGCCATTTCCAGCACAAATCCAGGTTTTCTCACCCCCCCGCCCCCATACACACACAAACTCACTCTCCTGCTGGTAATAGCTCATCCAAAGTGACCACTCTCCTTACAATGTGCATGATAATCAAGGTGGGCCATTTCCAGCATAAATCCAAGTTTAACCAGAACGTCTGGGGGGGGGGGGTAGGAAAAAACAAGGGGAAATAGGCTACCTTGCATAATGACTTAGCCACTCCCAGTCTCTATTTAAGCCTAAATTAATAGTATCCAATTTGCAAATGAATTCCAATTCAGCAGTTTCTCGCTGGAGTCTGGATTTGAAGTTTTTTTGCTGTAAGATAGCGACCTTCAAAATCAGACCCATTTAGATTTTGAACTGTATTTTTTTTTTTATTCTGGAACAGTCATTACAGTAATTTTAAAGTTGGCCTTTTATTGGATCTTGTAAACAAAGAACATCAGTTGTTTCCCATCACTGCACTATTAGAGCACGTTGTGGACATGACTTTTCCTTTTGTTACTTGACTATCACTTCTACAGCCATCAATTAAATTAAATTTCAGACTTAGTTACTAGAAGATTACAAAGACTAAACAAAAATAAAGAGCACTCCCTCTTTGATATTGTAAAGTGTTTTTTTCTAAATTCTGACTTTCACAATAACTGTGGACCTGTTCTACTACATTAGTTACCTGTATTTTTCAGAGTGATGAAAACCGTAGCGTCAACAAATGTAATGCTACTGACTCAGACCTCATCTCTCATTCAGGCTGAGGGCCATATTCTGCCCTCAGTTCCACCCATGCAGGGCTGCTGGGTTACTTCACCTTAAAGCAGAGTTTAGCCCTAACAGTATAGTAACTGGATTCCTTTTAATCTGACTGTGCTGATTACAAACAATTCAAGATGACATCATACAGCTGGTGAATTGCTGATCAGATACAACGCTTCAAATTCTTGATAAAGTTTGAAGTGTTCACAAGTCGATGTATCTGCTCTCAGTTAAGATGAGAAGTATGGTCAACTTATTCAAAATTAGACTAATACACTGATGGTACATAGCAGGTGATTTTACAGTTTCATGACAAATAACTGAGGAATGAACAGTGGACCAGCTAATGTCTCAGAACCAGAAGATGCAGCATCTTTCACTTCAGCAGTGGGAAGCGTGCCAATAAAAAAACCCTAGCTCCCTTTATTGAGCAGCCTCTTCTTAGTCAGATGCTGCATAGATCTGTGAACTTTGCTCAACTGGACTTATTCTTGGAGAAATTCAAGGAATTAAACTGCAAAGCAGTAGCATCCAACAAGGAAATGATAACACTGCAAAGGAACTATTCTCCCCCTCCCCAAGCAGGAGACTGGCAATCAGGACAGGAGTCTAAGACCTTTTTTGGGGGGGGTCAAGGTTTTTCAAGAAAAAATATCCTGACTGCATGACTTTGTCTATACTTTAAAGTCATTTGCTCAGATATACAATTCTCTTAATTAGTCCTAATATTACACATTTCTGACACAGTAAGTTTTAGATGAGAGGATACGATCCCAGAGAGGAAGGGAGGCCTAATTAGGTGGCTCTTAAAACACTGGATGGAGGAACATGAAGGAAGAGATCAACCCTATTAGGTTTGGAATATTAGTGAATAGTTGCCCACTGGACACCATATTTTTGAACATCCATAGCATGTTAAATTTTCTAGCTTTCAAGAGGGTTGTGCTGAAGTGGCCCAAATATGAAAATCATTTAGGTAGGACTCCAACCAATTTCAAAACATCTATTGTCAAATTAACTTGCATTTGGGGAATGAAGATCTGTGTCACCATTTCAGGCAAGAGACTTGAGGACTTCATGTAGCCTCTACTGTTCCTCCCCTCTGACCCTGGGGCCCCCACATGTCCTCTTAAAATACCTAGATTTTCAGTGATGGCCATAGCAATGTTAATTATACATATCATTCCCAAACACTGCAACAGTTCTTATACCTTCTAGTTCCTTACATTGACATATTTTCTTTGGTTCAAAGCATTTCTGCTTGAACCATGTCTAGCAGACCCCATCTATACTTTTAGTTGATGTAAAATGAAAATATTTAAAACTAGAGAAGCTAGTGGCCCTAATACTGCAATGGAAAACCTCTCATTTTATTCCAAAGAGGTTATATTGATGACAGTCATGCTAGTAAGGAAACTCCCAGATTTAGATTGTATACATACTTGAGGTTTTTCTGGTTACCCATGCAGATATTCTAATTTTAATATCTCTTTACTTGGCTGAAAGAGTCACCATACATGCCTGTCCCTCAGGAAATTAAAGAACACAGTTTATGTACACGGGAGACCCATTCAGTTCTCAGCTAGAAGAATGAAGATGGAGGCTTTGAGGATGTGTTCGGTTGCTATTGGAGGGGGAAATGGGTGGGAGAGGAGAATCTGAGATCTCTCCACAAAAGGTAATGCTAACATGAAAAAAATATATTGCTTGGGGGGACTTGCAAAAGTTTCACCTTCTCTGTGTGCATTAAGTTTTGCAAGTGAACAGAAAGCTTATTACATTTTCTGGCATGTTAAGTGCTATTATAAAACTGGTTCTAATAGGTTTTCTACTACAAAATGCTACTTTAAATAAGTGCTTGTATTTTGGTAGCAACCACCCAGGCTTTAGCTTGCAGTCTAAAACAAACATACACTGTGTGAAGAGGGATGCAATCAAGATTATATAAACAGCACACAAGGCACATTTTAAAAAATAACTATACTCAACCACCCTTCAAACCTATGCATTATTAGTTGACTAACTTTTTGCAAATATCATGGAAACAGTGGGTCTTGGAGGAATGCAAGGCGGCAATATTTGCCCTTAAAGATCAGTTCAGGAAGGGCATTCCAAGCAGAAGGTTGCATGAAAAAAGCAAGAAGAGTTGGAGATGCAAACATAGGGGAATCAAGGATAGCCTTGTTGGCAGAGCAGGAGACAAGAGGGACAGAATTGTCTTAAGGACTGTAGTAGAAGTTTAACAAAATGCTGTGGAAGAGGGGGAGCAAATGGAAGCACTCAAGAAGGTGTGAGAGAGATGTGTTTAGAATAAAAAGACAAGGAAGATTCTAGCAGTTTTGTTGTGAATAGCCTAGGGATGGATGATGTGGCTGTCAGGGAGGTCACAGGAGTCACTGTAGTAATACCGGAGATGAGGAACTGAACAAAAGGTTTACCTGATCAACTAAGAGGGGGAGGCACACTCAAAAGTGTTATAGAAAAATCTGGATGTGGCCTGGATATGTGGGATAAGGCAGAAGGAGTCAAATATAAACATCTAGGTTTATGGGCAGTAGGAAAGATGATGGTATTGTCAAGAGTAACAAAAAGGGGAGGAGGCTTGGAAAGTAAAGATAGGGAGTTCAGTTTTGCCCATGTTGTGTTTAAATTGCAGTGACACATCCAAGATGTCAGAAAGACAGGCTGAGATGTGGGATAGGTTGGAAGGAGGTGATTAAGAGTGGAAAAGATAACTCTCAAACCTATCCACATACACATGGTAGCTGAAGTCATGCAAGAAGCCCAAAAAAATGTTAAAGGAGAAGTTGGTCAAGGGAAGAGCCTGTGTGACTGCCCACAAAATAGGAGGATCCACTGAGATACAATGACAGAATGATCAGAGGGTAGAAGAGCCAGGAGAGGACACAAATACCCAAGGAAAGACAAGATGTCAAGAGAGCAAGTGACCAGTTTTATAAGCAAGTGAAGGAGGATTAGGTAGAGAGCCAGAAATTCTGGCCATGAAAGGAGTCAGAGATCCTGGTGAGATTAATTTCAGTGGAATGAAGGGGCCAAGTGGAGCTAGAAAAGAGGAACTGCAGGCAACAGTGGCAAATAGTGCCTTTGAGTTTAGAGATTAAAGGATGGGAGAGGAAGTAGCTGGAAAGGCAGGTGGAATAAAGGGACTGCTTCTTGAGGATGGAGAGACCACAGCATGCTTTTATTGAGGGGTAGAAGCAAGAGGCAAGTCAGGGAGGAGTGGGTGTGGGGACAACAGGAGGACAGCAGGCACGACAGATTATATCAGTGATAGGATTTTGGGGAAGGGGAAAGTGGAGGGAAAATTAGGACAGTCCTACTTAAATTAATCACAATCGTCTATTAATACAATTTACAAATAAAAAATGTATATTAATGTCATTATGCAGGATTCTGTACAAAAAAATAGATATGGGGCCTGTTCCAAGCTTACATTCAAAGTCATAGTTCAGATAATGTGCCAGAATGCCAAATAATCTCCATTTGGCGCAAATAACTTGATTTTAACTTCATATTAACATTATCCTGACAGATCTCAGAGCATCACAAATGTGCATTTGTGAAGCATGTTGTGATATAAGCCTCATACACCTCTCAGGGACTAATGATTATGATCCAAAATTCAGGGTCTAGCCAGGATCATAGTTAGCATTTCCACCTCATTCACTGGCCACAAGGATTATACCTGACAAACACACAGTCCCTGCTTGCACTGAATATCCACTAGCCTCTCGTCCCAACCCATTTTAGAGCAAGATTTTCCATGCCAATTATCCAGATGAGGATGGATACAAACTTAATCTAGAATCTGGATTAGAGGATACTCAAAGTGCTCTCTTACTTTATGAAAAGGATGAGGATACCCCACTTCTTTGCAATATTTAATAAGGATTTGATGTGATTATTAGTATTAAACCCTATGAAAAAAGAATTTACAAGTGGGGAAGTGTCATTACTTACACACTAAGAAATGCCACCAATATATAAAACAGTTGTGAACATCTAGTAAGGAAATCAACATATGGAAAGCAGTAACTGATTCGGCATTAGAAACCAACTCTTATGTAGAATGAAGTGCTGATTCTAGTCAGAGGAACAGAGAGCTAACACTTAATATTCAGTGGGCAGATTCCTAAAAAACAACTTTCATTGGCTTGTCAAATTCCACTGCACATTAATACCCAATTACCTGTACACTTATTTTAGGTTGCATTAGAAAAAAGGAGGCTAGCAACAATACAATGTAAAGAGCAGGAAAAATGAAAATCCTTTCTAAAGAGATATTGAATGTCCTAGGGGAGGAGGACTAGAGTATATCTAAGAGAAATGGTAAACACCTTAAATTAAAATCAAATGAAACTGAATAAAAAAAACTCTTCACTGGCAAAATGACGTTAATTAGGAGACTGGTTAAGAGACAGAGGTGCTGAATACATACTACACTTCGTAGTTTAGGGTGATTAAAGTTAGGTCAGCATAGTTTAGTGTACAGAAATCTAGTCAATTAAACTGTATTACCCGGAAGAGAACACTTTGAAACACACACAAATTTTGTTATTTACAGGTTTGAGAGATATTAATATGTATAGTTTTCTTACAATAAGGATGTAATTTCATCTTTGGGATTTAGTGACAGTGATAAACCACTCAAGCTTCACTCTTGGTTTATATTGTCATCAGAACCCATTGATGGTATTACAGCCTTACAAACACTTGGGTGCATGTTATTTCTTACTATATGCATACATTTTGAATAAGAGTGTCATCTGAGAAATTTTTTCCTTGAAATATTTTTTTCAACTTTGCCCTGCATAATGAATTTGGAAACATCTGGAACTTAAGTGTAAACATAAGCCATTTACTTTTGCTAAGGCAAAACTCAGATATGTTCATGGACACATTTGGAAGCTGATTCAGTATATGAACACAACAGTGTACAGCTGAAGGTTTAAGACCATAGTTTGATTATTGATGTGCCGCTCATGCTATTCTTTTGGATTATACTAAAAACTGACACAGAAGAGATATTGTATATATTCAATATTTTAGTTTACTTTACTAAAGGAATCCTACCACACATGTGTACTGAAAATTAAGTACAGTAAAGACATGCTTTTAACTTTTGTTTTCAGCTTCTGATATGGAAAAGAATTTTACACACTTGAGCTGAACGACTTTTGGTTTAAATAGTGTCACTTTTAGGCTAGGGGCAATGATAATTTTGAAGTATGGTTTTACAAGGAAGTTCCTAAAAGTCTTGCAAGACTCCATGTTTATGGTGTCTGATTGTCCAAATTTGGTATAGCAGTTTAGAAAGAAAAAATTGTGATTTTTTAAACTAAAAAGTGCAAACTGGACCTGGGATTTCAAAGTCAAGCCAGACTCTTTCATTCTTGTGGATTGACCACAATGAAGAGGTCTGTTCTACCCAGCCTTCTTGGACACAGATTGACCAATTGTAGACACTCTACAGAAAGACAGGCTGCCACTGGACAGTGGGTACCGTCACACCCTACCCTGGCGACATGTCCCCTTCCACCCTAATTCTACCCTTGCGACCCCTCACACAGCTATAGTGATTCTGCTAACCAGAATTAAGGTACTATAAAGTACTTTGTCATAAATGCAATCAGTTATGTCTGAGTAAACCATGTTCAGAGTCTGCTGTGTAAGTCTGTGCCTTTTATAGAGTCACTGACTTTAAAGTGTAGTTCTACTCAAAAGTTAACTTTCACAGGACCACAAATTAGAGGAGAAGGTTGTCATCCCTCCTTTTGGTGGGTGGTAAATCCAAGATGATGTTTCTAATTCACTAGAAAATGTAAGGTTTTGCTTTTGTGAGGTTTGTTGTCTATATAAAGCTGAAAATATGGATCTGGTTGTCACAAATAAGAAAGAAGAATGTGAATATATACTTTGTACATGAATGGTGTGCTCATGATGCTGGTTACCTTGCACTCAGTCTCTGCTTGTTTACGTTTTGCTTCACTCAGCTGAGCAAGAAGCCCTTTGTTCTGCGCAGAAAGATATTGCACCTTTCCTTGTAGATTGCTCACCTCTTGCTCTGCCCTCCGTAAATGGTTACTGTTGATGTGGTTCTGACATTTATAAAAAAAGTGTGTCAGAAGAGGTCTTATCACACCTACCTAACTAGACAAGGAAAGCACTAACATTTCTTCCAATAGATATTTTATAAACAGGATTTACAAGTCAGTTTTATTTACAAATTCACTAAATCAAAAGGTTATTTTATTGAGCAAGAAGCATTCCAAGATTTGTTGCAATTAAAAATTGCTCATCTTAATGTTTATTTTGAATGAAAATATGTTTTGATAAAGTATACTCAGATACCAGGTGGTCTAGTGCAACGTTTCTCAAATGCAGACATCAGGGGGTTTTCATGTGGCCACGACAGTCATCTGGGCAGTGATTGGGGCGGGGGAGGATCAGCCTCTCCCACTCCTTCCTTGTTGCTCCTGGATGTGCAGCACCCCACACCGCCTCTGGAGAGAGAGGTGGGGCACAATGCTGCAGCAGCAAGGTGAGTTCTTGACCCACCTTGGGGGGAGGGGGTTTCGGCATCAGGCTCCAGCAGGGAGACTTCAGGAGCCTGGCCGTGCAGCCCTGGGCTCCAACCGTGGGGCAGTGGGTACTGACCACCCCGGCTCTGGCCACGCAGCCCTGACCTCGAGCTGAGGGACTTCACCTCCACGCTCTGGTTCCAGCTGTGCGGCAGCAGGGGCTGGCCCCCGGCTCCAGTCTCAAGCTCGGGCCGCGCAGTGGCAGGTGCCAACCCGCAGCTCTAGCTGCGCTGATCCATGCCCCAGCTGCACAGCAGCAGGTGCCAACCCACAGCTCTTTTCCCAAGATCCAGCCACGTGGTGGCGGGAGCTGGCCCCAGGTGCTGACCCCTGGTCCTGGCCGTGCAGCAGCAGGTGCGGGCTCCTGGCTCCACCCATGCAGTCCTGGGCTCTGGCCCCCAGCTCTGGGCTCTGACCTTGTGGTGACAGGCACTGGTCCCCAGGCGCTGACCTACAGCTCTGGCTGCGCAGCAGCGGGCACCAATCCCTGGCTCCGGCTATGCAGTTCCTGTCCCCAGCTCTGGGCTCTGGCCATGGGCACTGAGCTCCGGCCACATAGCAGACACCAGGTCATGGCTCTGGCCACTTGATAGTTGGACTCACCCATCCCTATTGCCCCTGCTGTCTCCCACAGCACCACATCCATTGCCCCCCCCCCCCATCTCGGCCCCCCCCCCCCCACTGCCCGGCATCCATCCCACCATCGCATCTGGGCCCTGCCACCTCCCCCTGAAGCCCCGCCACATACAGGGCTTAATGGGTCCTGGGGCTTGCTGAGAAAAGTGATATTAACAAACATGTAAGTCTGCTGTGAAAAGTGATACTTGCAAGTATCGCTTTTCACAGATAGCTAGTATGTTTGTTAAAAATCACGTCACTTTTCATAGCCTCCCAGGTAGCTACTCAGTGTGCTGTGATATGAACAAATTTACAAATATCACCCCCAAAGAGGAGGCAGCATTATTTGTATTGAGTCTGCCAAAAAACCTTACAAATATAAATTACAATGATTTGGATAGGTATCTGTGCATATTTAATTGTTTTTCCCTAAAGTTAATTAACTATTTTAGGAAAAAATGTCAGTGTGGCCACCAGTGAGAGTTGGTGGCCGCACTTTGAGGCCACCAAAAAATTTGTTGAGAGAACACCTGGTCTAGTGTATACAGAACATTAAGATTAGTAACTCAAGTATGTTCAACACTGAAAGGCAAATTATATTTTTGCCTAGAAAGACTATATATGTTTATATACAAAATGATATATGAACCAAATTATTGTTCAAATGGAAGATAACAGCATACGTCTATATACAAGCACTCAGGAAATACACTGAAGTGAGCTTATTTATGATTGTTAGTACATGGCATATGATAAAACAGGATAACTATGCCCCCTGCTGACTGAAATAAAAAAATGCATTAACTGAAAGTAATTTCTACAATGCCAAGTTAGCAACCCTAATGAAAAATGTTTAGTTAACTTATCTGAGATATTTTATGAAGCTTTTTACTCCATCAGTGGCATGTAACAAGTTCTAACCGGTGACTCTGGGCCAAATACTGGGTGCAGAGTCAGTTCTTTACACCACACCACCATGTGTCCCAACTCCTGCTTCCTGGGACAGCAGGGAATGGTACTGGTAGTGCTGAGATGCATTCAGAATGTAAAATGTACCAGGTTTCTCCATGTGTCAGTTATGTTTGAGACTTTTTCCATGAGAGGATTCCCCAAAAGTCGATTGCAAAGCCTTCACTCCTCACCTCCTTTCAAGTAACAGAAGTTCAATACTATGCTATAGTGTTAACAGAAATTTCAGGAACAAAAGTGTTTGGTGAAGTGCACATAATACAGGTTTTTTTTGCCAAGTGATGCTCCCCCATTCCTTGGTTATAGCAGAATTTAAATAGGTAAACATGTTACACTTCTCTCTTCACAAACACCCCAGCCACATGGAATTTATCACAGCTAAAGGGGCAAAATGTTGGTGCAAACTCTTTCTTAAGTATTGGCAGCACACAGCTGATCTGCAAGGATCCTCTGGCCAATTCAGGAGCCAGATTCGTGGGTTATGAAAGAAGGTCACCATCAGGCAAAACCGCATAGGCAACTCCCAAGGGGAAGGAAAGGAGCAGATAGTATTTTTGTCAGATAAATTTTGCCTATTAAATTTAATGGATTTAAAAATACACACTTATTGCTGTACTAAACTAGGACTGTAAAACAGTTGAGATTCATACATATCCACCCAGCATGGTGAGTTCATTACTTAACATCAAGGTGGGAAGTTTAGAAAGATGGAACTTCATATATCGTAAGTCTTGAAAAGAAGTGGAAGGGAATCAAACTGGAGTCTCATTCTTAACCAGTCGAAAAGCATAAGATTGTTGTACTGTCTCATTATGCTACTGTCACTGGTAAAGGCTATCCCTCGGCATCCCTAGGTGCCAGCATTCAGTTCGGATCACAATAATGCTTAACTCTCTGCCATCTCAGTACTAGTTTTCAATAACATACCTGTGTTTCCATCTCCATCATTCTTTGTTTCATCTCTTTTAGATCTGCCTGACTTTCTGCTTCTCTCAATCGGATTGTCATCAATTCATCTTGCAGTTCATTCGCAGTGTTCTTTCTGGATGGATCTTTCCATCTTCCAGCAGTGCGAGCTAGATGACGCTAAAATCATTTATAATGGCTTTTTTTAGATTATGTATCTATAGCTATCTCTCAGGACTCTCCTAAAATACTATTACCTCATCTGCTGAAGAATGAAGTACTTCACAATCCACCACAACAATTTTGAAGAACCAAACAGAAGACTAACATAGCATTACAGTTCATCATAAAAACGACAAACAGCCACAAGGTTACAGTTACAAAAACAGAGAGACAGTGGCTTGGGGACAGGAATTTTCAATTGGGGCAATCATGAAACTGAAAGTCTGTCCTTAAAACAAGAGAAGTTTGAGTATTTCAAAACACCTGAATAGCAGGATTTTGCTAAGCTCCAACCTCTACTTGCATTCACTGAAATAGGATCTTTATACTTGTATACCTCCCACCAGAAGGTTTTAATTTGTGGCATGAGGTAGAAAGCCCTCATCTACAACCTAGATCCATTTTACATTTTTAAAGTAAAAACATATTGTGGCTCCCTCATTTAATATGCCATTTCTGTACAGCCCCAGTCACCAGTCTACTTGACCCCATTTTTCAGACTTACATATTCAATTATCCTGCTTTATTCAAAAATATTTAAGTTTATCAAGAGGTTTATATGCATACCTGCCAGTGTTCCTCCAAATCCTTGACTTGCTGTCTAAGTTCTTTTAGGCCCATCAAAGCTTCTGCTTCTCTCAACTTCACAGCAATCAGTTCTTCTTGGAGTCTGGCAACATTATTCTCATCAGGTAAAGAACTGTTCCTCTGTAGCAAAGAAGACCCTCTTAAACATTTAATTGAAGAAATGTACACTTAGGAAGTTTTGTTCCAAGATCACATGGAGTGATTACTATTCCTGATGCACCTTAAGATGAAATGAGAAGCTTTAAAGCTAAATCTGAGATTGTTGATAGAATAAAGTATGGATTTAAGTTAGACAAATACCTTTTAAGTATGAACTAAAATTACATACCAAGATTTCAGACCTCCTGGCCTCTAGACTTCTCATGCTGGAGTTGATGGCATCACTAAAAAGCGGGGCAGGGAGTTGGACTGCTTACACTGTCTTTGGTATTAATGATGCCAACAAAAATGCATGGAAAACAAGTCTGAAAGTTTTGAGCTCTATTTTTGCTAGGTAAAGTGAAGGTGGAATAGATTTTATACCATTAAGGTGACTTTTGCCATTTGAGCCTACACATCTCTTATTAATGAATGAGATCTCAGACTTTAATTTTTGGAAAGTTTGTTCGTCCTCGAAAAAGGCAGAAGAAAGTGATGTTGAAAAAAGATGGGTCAATGAAGATTCAGAATAGCAGTTGGGCAAGGAAACATGAAACAGGGACAGAAGCAGAACCCTACTCGGGGGGAGGGGAGAGAAGAGAAAGAAAAACAAAGAAAGAGGAAAAAAAAAGTCTGGGGGAAACTAACCAGAAAGAAGAGTAGCTGGTAACAAGAACAGGTTGGAAAAAGTTAAAATACTAACATGGAATTACTGAAACAAATTAAAACAACCAAAAAGTGACAGGGAAATTTAAAAAAGAAATCCACCTGAACACGAGCATCCCTGCTCATCACATTGCTAATGCGTGACGGATTTTAACTGCTGTTAAAAGTCTAATTGTGTTGTTCCTCCTCCTCCCTACCATTTTTTAGTGTTTAAGAAACACTGGTTGTTTTTTGTACCTTTGGGGATCATGATGATTTGGCTAACATAGTATTTATTTAAAACCTTAGGATTCAGTAGTACCATCAGAATTAACAGATGGTAAACATCCACTTTAACAGCTTCAAAAAGGTCTCAGACAAAGTGCTGTAGTTATTTCCAAGTATGAACAGCTACAGTACATCCTTCTGGGCTCCTGAACTATTAGTGCATCAGCGTAGACCTTGGGACAATGAATATAATTTTTCCCAGCCTACATGGTCTAAAGATAGTAGACTGCAGTAGTCAAAGCAACTTTTGGTTATTTTAGGTCCTCTCATCCACCCAAGTGTACATGCTCCAGTCCAGAGATGCTGTAACATTATAAAGTTTTTTCCTAAAACTGGGTTTTATCTGTTACGGTTATAACTTTTTTCAGATGTAAACTGAATTTTTAAATTTAAAGAATATCATGTCCATATCTGAAGAGGCTTAAATATAGGTAAATGCTCATCTGAATTTTGGGGTCAGATCACGAATTCTTATTTGAACATGTTAAATTTATCTGTTATTTCCTTAATGTTTTATGTATCTTACACCACCACACACCTGCCAAGCCTTCCAGAGAATTTGATTTACCGGTTATGAGTCAAGATGTTACTTTTAAAAACACTGTACTCCAGGTCTTACTTTGCCTAAAATATAAGTTTTGATCAAAGTCCTTGTAGTCTGGTGGGTCTGTCCACCAGCTTGGGGACAAAACAGTCAGCCACAGCCACCTCTGTTTTAGCCTTCTATACAGGCTTTTATTCTTCTGCCACACAAATGCAAGATTTATAGAAAAAGTAACAAAAAGGGATAGTCCTGACCTGGCCTGATACTGCAAGGTCCTTTACACCCCAGAAACTCAAAAGGTCATGACCTCCCTTGGCCTCAGGGGGATCATAGAGCCTACCCCATCTGATACACCCTTCTGCTGCTGGTCAGGAAAATGTCTCTCTCCTGTTTCCCCACCCTTACGGAGCTGTAGCCTCACTTATATCTTCCCACTGGGAATCAAAGTCAATCATTATCTGCTGGTTCCCAACTTCTGCCAGGGCTTGCTGTTCCCTGGTTCAACAGACCCTTTGAGGGGCAGACTGCCATGTAGTACATCATATCAGTTATATCATTTGGGATTATTCCATCTTATTCTGCAAATTTTTGATGTGCTATAGATTTTTGTTCTGCAAAGGAAGCTGGATGTTTTGACAGTTGATTGTTAGAGGACAATTGTAACTTTCAATATGCATGAAAATGAGGGAGATGGTTTTGGTTTTGACATCCGAGAGAGAGTTCAGGTTTTTGGTACTGTGAAGGGGAGGCATCTTTTTCCTTCTCATTTTGGAAATTTTCCTGCCCAACAAGCACTTGAAAATTTGGGAAGGAGGAGAGCTTTAATTCCTCATTCCCCATAACAGGTACCTTTGTCAGCAGCTAGCTAGACCCTGCATCAATATCTACCAGTAGTCCAAGCATTGGATGGACACTATCTTGAGGCTTGACAAAACTATCAACAATGAAATAAAATGTTTACACGGACCACCACCAGAATTCAATGTGATCACATGGAAATTAAATGAAAGGGAACTGTTCACACCTGAGCTATTGCTCCAAGATCTCTGAAGGCTCAAGCACACATCTTTGCTTTTGCTTACATTCATCACAGATTTTTGAAGGTTTTTTGCAACCATGAGCTAGAAACCAAACATGATAGATTTTTGCAGCACAATCATGCAGCTAAACTATGGGAACTAGTGTGGTTATTTACAGTGCTACTTTATACGGAGGACCCTGGTTTTCATTTACCTTTTCCATCTCTAGAACCTTATCTTGCATCTCCTTCAGAGCACAATGGGATTCCGCTTCACTTAGTCTGGCTTGGACCAACTCTTTTTCCAGCTGTAGCACAAAGTCTTCACTGTAGCGGGAACTGCACTTATGCTATAAAGTTTGCAAATATACATTATCAAGTGAGAATAGTAGTGGGCAAAAGTTTTCACACTTAAATCTACAAATGAAGTGTGCTCCTGAAAGCTGAAGACTAACACCAGTATGCCTGATAGTGCAGATAGGTGCAGTACATATTTCTGTCCAAAGCTCTCCTAATACGCTTCCATCCAGACTTGCAGACGCTGGTTGAGAGGCATAGCACTAGGATATCTGAAACACCCTAAATGCACCCAAACATACAGGATCACATTGTGAGCCCCTTAATTCCATTGGGTTACTCACATATTTAGTCCCAATGAAATCAACAGGAATATTTGTTACAGTAACTGATCACCAATGTGAATAAGGGGTTACATCTGGCACAGTGATTTTGTGATGTGCAAAAACGAGAGAGTTTATGGAAAGACTAGTTTGGTACAGCTGTCCTAGTTACAGTCAGCCTATTAGTCAGAAATTTTCAGCAACCTTTCAGTACCCCTGAAAGATTACCACAGATCTTAGCTCTCAAATCATTGCTTACTTTAGTGATACAATTAGAATTGCGATATCTTGGGACTCCTGAAGAATCCCTCTCCTGCTGCTCCCTTCAATTGACTTAGCTCACCATATTTAAAACAAAAAACCCACAACTACTGATGGTGAGGCAATAGCCTAATCAACTCCAGTAACAAAAGGTCATCCTTCTATCACCTCTCTGAACTAGAATATTGTTGTGAAGTGGATAAAGCAGCCACTTCCAGCACGGAGGCTTCACTGAGAACTTGTAACTAAGCAAGATGTTACTTCAGTGCAGTCATATTTCACTTCTTGCGACAGCCACGTTGTTAAAAAAAAAGCATTTCTTTCAAGACTGCTTTACCAGTGCAACAGAAGACTTTGTTGCCACCACAAAGCCAGGAAGATTCACAATTGAATAGTGCTCGGCAGAACCTGCTTGAGAGGCAATACCACTCCCCTACCTGAGAATTTCTTTTATGGTTCTGTCATTTGGGAAAGATGGTTGTTTAAGTCTTCAAGAAAGCAGTGGTCTCTAGAGTTTTTACATGCGTAAGTGGTATGCAAGTCCAATTTTAAGGGGCAACAGTTGAATATAGTTTCTATCGTATAGTATTATTAACTATAACATCTGGAATTAAGACCTTGTATATTTGTTTTACTGAATCATCAATTCAAAATCAGATCAGAACTATCAGCTGTAACACATGTAAACAAAAACACTTCCCATTTTGTCTATGTTTTTCTCGAATGATTTAGTTTCTGAATTAAATAGACTTTGCAAAGCTACTGAAGCATAATTTATATTATGGTAGCACACCACATGGGATTAGGCACTATACAGAAACAGGAAGACAACCCTTGCCTTGAGGACACAAACTATAAAGACAGACAAGCCGTACAAGGTGAGCATATATAACATACAAGGAAAGGGGCCATGGTGATGGTTAGCCATTGTTAGGTTTATTTTTTATGTATAAAAGGTGTGAGTTGTATCATGGCCTTTAAATTCAGTGCCTACAATTACCCCAGAGGAAAACCTGTGGTAGTATAGTATAAGTTATATGCCTACAAGTCAACAGAATACAGTTCTGTAGGGCGGAGTTGTATACAAACCTCAAGGACCAAATCCTACTCAGTTTACTCATGCAAGCAGTCCCATTTTTTCCAGTGTGCCTACTCATTTATTGCAAGCAAGTGTTGGCCCTAAACAACTGTGACAGAACAAATATGCACTGTAGCATTTAGGGAACATCACAAGTACTTTGCTGTGAGTATCAGTTTTCCTTCATCACCACACTAGTTGAATTCATGTCACTTTTCCAAATGTACATAATTAAGCCCCATAGTGAGCTTACTTCAAAAAACATAGGTCCTGTATATCTTATCAATGATACTTAGAGCAAGTTTGACAGTCTGTTATAGGTTTCTTGTTCCAAGTTCTGTTTAAGATAGGACATGCAAACAAGAAAACATAGCATTGTTCCTTAAGGTTGAGATCCTCATTTTACTTTTTAACCAAGATTAATTTACAATAATTCATTTTTGATAGGGAAGTAGAGACTTGAAGAGCTACTTAAAACAGTAATTCCTGCTTCAAGGACATGATTTTTTTTTTTAAATAGAAGTTTGACGAGGTGCTTATTGAAAGTAAGCTACTTTATTTCTAATTTGGCAAGTTTCAGGTGGCTTTCATGTAGTCCATTGCACCAAAATGGTCCATGACATGTATGAACTACTCTAATTTGTGTATGTTTTCTGACCAGTACTTTGTTCCTTATTGTTGTGATATCACTATAGTAACTGAATGCAATTTTGTATTTCAATTCTTTATTTTATTTCAAGTCTGTCTGCAAGTCATGAATGCGCCTACAACAGACCTAACTTTATGCTGATTGCCCAGCACAGTCAGAATAACCAGGAGCAGATTTTTGCAGAGTTCAGCATTATAGCTTTTTGATCAGATAATCATGTACATCAGAAGACATTAGATTTTCTGTTCTACATACTGAATTACCAGAATCAGCACCATTTTAGATAAACAATTAAGAGTCTACTTAAAGGTGTGATTTTACATTGAAAATTTTGCAAAGTCAGAGCAACTTTGCTTTTAGATGCCAGTAGCTTGTCCCGGGTCACACAGGAAGCCTCTGGCAGAGTGAGAAACTGAACTCAGATCTCCAAGTCCCAGTCCAATGGAACACTCAATCCTTGGGAAGATGTTACACAGATGCATGTGAATATTAAAAGTGTACCTCTACCATAAGTACAGCTCCAAGACACATGGAGACAAACATAAATGCTGGAACTAGGGATGGTGCTCCACCCCCTGGCTTGAAGGGGTTTCCATCATATACAGGGTTTACAGTGTAGTGGGGGTGTTGAGAGCCAGTGAACAATACAAATTGTTCCAGCACCCATGGAGGCAAATCTCTAGTACCTTCCTCATTTAGCTTCACAAATGGATACATTACTCTCTAACCCATTCAGATGTGAAATTCAGTTCCTGAGTTTTTAACCACTATGAAATGACTTTGGCAGCTGCCAGATTGTCACATTCCCCAGGAAATGCTTTTGCAGCGATCTACAGTGAAGACATTAAGATTATTGGCTCAGTGAAATCCAGGGCTGCTCACACAGTTGCCTTTGGCCAGAAGCTGCACACTCAGTTTTGTTTATGGAATCAGGCACTATCTATAGTATTTTTCCAAACTACTTAGTTTCAGGTTCTCCTTGGGTAAGTTACATTTTGTTTTATGATTCTTTAACCATCAAGTTAAAAAGTTTGCCACTATGCACACACACAGTATTAAAATGCTTTAGTGAATGAATCTGTATTTCCAATTTTCTGCTTTTCAATATCACACATTTTAGCAGGTGTTCCTGAAAGAAGCTGCACTCTACGGAGTTATAAACGTAATTGAATAGATGTGCATTAGTCCCCGTTCAGGAAGCATCACTATTCAAACAGGACATTTATTCCTTTATGTGTCTACAATGCTTGAAAGCTAGCCATCATGAGCTTCTCAAAGACATCTGAAACTATTTTTTCCCCAGCTGCACAGGAACTTAAAATTTTAAATTTATTCAAATCAAAATTAGATTTAGTTCTAAGTTATGCGATTTACATGGAAAATGGAGGTATGTGTTGAATACACATTTTATAGTCTAATTCAATTTAGAAAATGCATGACAAACTTGCAAACTGAAAAGAAAATTTAAGAAATAACAAGAAATATTAAAAAGTTCCTTTGCTTCCCCATAAGGTTCAAGTTGGGGCTGTGTCTAACAGTTTTGAGAGATCCCTAGAGTAATCCCCAGCTTTTACAAATCCAAAATATATATATATATATATATATATATATATATATATATTGTAGCATTCATATATTTGGTTTACCAAAAAATTTTTTTAAAAAAATCTGAAGTTGCCTCATGGGAGAGTCAGCTTACTGGAGATTTATTACAATGAAAGTTTGACTCACCTTTACAAATTATCACATTTTTTAGAATAAACTAACAACTTCCAAATTTTGCTGAATTTTGAGCACAATTACCTCCATGCTCCCTACTAAACTGTAGTAAATTTGTGCTAAACTGTCTCCTTAGATTTAATCTTTAGGTTTCCCAATGTTTTCAGAGAACTTTGACAAGTTACTAAATTTTTTTTCTTTTTTGAAACATTGATGAGAACGCATGAAAATATAAAATTTTTTAATTATCTTCAAATGTCTTCCAGACAAATTTTTGGTTTGTTTTTAAAATTACGTTCTATTTGGCACAAATGCTACCTACAACCTTTTTGTGTCAGAATATGGCTACCTTTACAATGCATTTGGCTCCCCTTCCCCACTTGCCAATCTAATAAAACCATTAGGTGGTTCATTTACTCACAGCTGCCCTATATTAGGGCATGCAGTTTAGGGTCTGGAACAAAAATTATATCTCAGTCAAATTTGCATGCCAGACTGCTACCTTAATATAATCTGCTATTCAAAGAAAAAGGATCTCGTTATCCTATATATAAAATGTTGTCAGATGTGATGTGTCTGTACAATGAGCAAGATTATTTCAGCATACAAAGTCACCAGTAGTAGTTTCAAGTCAGTCCCATAATTGTCTGAAGAGAGTTTTAAGAAGTTTTCCCCTCCTTCCATAGAGAAACAGAAGTCCACAAAAACCGCCCCAAAAAGACGCTTTGGCAATTTATAATAGAGTCATTTCTTTTTACCTTCAAATTCCCTACAAATATTTATACTAAACATTTAAGAAAAATCTCAAGGCCGCATACAAATCGGGGTTCTGGTGAAAACAGGCACACTTCGGCAACATGCACAATTTTATGTGCATTTGTAGTCTTGCAGAGCAGTTGTGTAGAAGATATTTAAGACCAAATATTTTACACAGGTAATCTTAAAATAGGGCCTTTAGTCATTTCACGTGAGCTTGAAATCTCAGATCTCACAACAGATAGAATCAAATCTGGTTAGTATTTGAACATGAGTAATTGCACTTTTCATATCAGCCTGGCTAGCATAATTGCAACTTGGGTAATATATTCTTCCTACCTAAATCTGCTTCCGAAGTTTCATCTAGAGAAGTTTGCTTTCCCTCTTAAAGTCCATTACTGCTGCTGTCTAAAAGAGACTAAGGTAACAAATGGAAAGTATTCATGCACTAATGTTCAGTATCTATCAAATTTAGGCTCCAGTCCTGCAATTCATGGCATACAGATGCAGATATGCACCCATACACAGTGACGTGCAGGACAAGGGACTTAGACTCTAAAATATTTATGGCGTGGACTGTACTTTAAAATTTATGCAAGTTACACCAAGCAAATACTTCTTAGTATGTAATGCCACTCAGAGGCGGTTGTTAACGCATCACCCGTAGAATAATTTTTGAATCCTTCAGGATGAAGGGCAATAAACAAAGTAAGTTATAAGATTATATTGACATCAAGATGTTCTAATACTCCCAAGAGCGGATCCACAGTAGTAAGCAACAGCATCAAAATAATGAGATGCCTCAACATTTTCCTGTCAAAGATGCTAATTACAAATTTCTTTTTAACTTCAGATTTTAAATTTTATTAGGCTTCCACTAGGTGGTGCTCTGCATACATTCAAAGTTTTTGCAGCCACTATCTATTCCTCATGTTTAAAAAAAAGCGCACTATGTAAACCCCACCAACACACACAGTCATTAAAACTCCAGGGAAGGTACCAGTTCAGGCAGCCTTAGCATCCAATCTCCTCATTAACCAAATGCACTGACTCCTCACTTCCACAATCAACTCCTTTGCACTTCCAATATATAGCTAATGACAATGCACAGCAAATTCCTTTACATCACACAAATGCACAACCTTAACTCCAACCACAGATTGTATCTGCAGAGCATAGCGATCTCATGCACTTACAGTCTTGTGCATTATTTGTACAACTGAAAGCATATGGCTGGAATCAAGGTTGCGGGTGAGAGATTTAGGGCAACTGAGTACATGCACAGTGATTACAGGGCAAATGCCTCCCATCTCTCATTGCCACTCATCCACAGGCATCACCATCCCTGCAATATCCACCCCATCCTCAACCTACACAGCAGCTAATCCAATATATTTGGCTCCTCACAGTGCTACTGCCCAGTGTGCTGAGACTCAAGGGGATGAAAGCAGTGATGCCAGAGTTGGTATTTATGTCCACTGGTGGGGGTGTCCTCTGTACTTAATATGCTTGAAGGACTCCCCTCACTCTTATGACTAGTACACCAGAAAGCAGATGTGCCAAGGAGGCCCTTTAACACGGTTTTAGAAAGGGCTAGTTTTTAAAGTGCCAGTCTGACTAGTAAAATAACTGAATAATTAAATTCACTTGGCCCATACACAATGAGTGAATTTAGCCCTCAAATTTAACAAAGTAAATTGCTAAAGATAGATTTTAGTCCCACTTCAATTGCAAATTTAAATGCAACACTAACTATGGAGATGCTAGGGTATGTCCAGACATACATTTAGATACAAACCCTTTTTTGTTGGCACATGAGGATACATTTTGAAAACTTCACAAGTGGCTGTGGGTATAAAAAGTTTCATTTCACTGGAAAGGTACTTACTAGAATGCTTTAAGTTAAAAAACAGCCACAAGAACTTCTCCACCATTCCCACAATCCATTTCTTGTTTCTTAATGGGAAACTGCCACAATTAAGCAAACAGTGATTTGTTGCATGTCAATTAGTCAGAGCTCTCTTCACAGTTATGATCTACTCAGACTACATTTTCTTGCTACAACCACTCTGAAATGCAATATTAGGGCATTACAAACAGAGATTGCATATGCACAAAATGCTTCAATTTCTACAAATTTGTATTCCAGTTGTATTTCGGGTATACAGATTTACCTTTGTCGAAAGAAACATTTTCCAGCTTCCCAGATTGCAGTTGCAAGTATTTCCTGAGCTTTAGGGAAGGAATTATGCACTGAAGGCTGATACTGGTAGGAAGGGCTACAGTTCTATTTTGATTTGTTTTCTTGTTGGTAATACCTGGCTGTACAACTGTGTTTTAGACATGTGGCAGAAATGCCTAGAGGTCTGGACAGGTACTTTGTGATGCACTGTCTAAAATGATATGGGAGTTTATATGCCAGTACGTAACTGCTTTTCTTAAATGCAAGTTTAGATTGCAGAGGCACATCTTTCAGGAGAAAATAGCAAATGCTCCGACAGCGGCTAAGAGCAAAATGACACTTTGAATCCATTCTGCAACAATGACCACTTAGTAAAACTTCCATATTTTACACAAGCTAGCTACAGTGTACACACCTACTTGATTTCTAAACATAAGCCAAAATATGCTGAAGGAGCATAGTTTATGTTCTCCATTTAGTAAAAAGTGCTTTTTTGGTACAGCATAAAGTCTTAGCATGTCAATAGAAGCCTACAGATATCTTACTAGCTGGCTTACACAAAGCTACTCTCAGGAAACAACAAATTGTCTAAGTAGGTAGAAAAATTAAAATCATTCCATGTTAAATTCTAACAAGAGGTTAGGCAAAGGTGTTACAATCAAATCTCATGTCAATTTGCAATTCCTGGACTTAGTATTTGAAGACCTACAGAAAAATACTGAAGGAAAAATAACTTGTTTGTCCAATGGGTGCATAGAATATACATAAAGAAGTTTAATTTAGTCTATCTATAAAGTCACAAACCACGCTATTAAATGGTCTATCATTCTTACAAGTTGGATTTTGTATAATTTCATGAGTGCAAATAGTATGATAAACAAAATATTTACAAGGACGGCACAGAGATTGTGCCATGACCAGTAGAAATAAACAAGTGAATGAGACAGATGAGATGAAGTGCTACCAAGCTCCTTACCCATTGTTGCTGCTGGAGCTCCCTGACGGTATTCTCAGCTTGCTCCAGTTTAGTAATGGCCTCATCACTCTGCTGTTTGATGGTGGCTAGCTCCCGTTTTATGAGGTAGTTTTCCTCAGCCTCCTGGGCCCTTGTCACTTGTCCCTTAGGACATAATTTTCTTTTTAAAGCAGTTGAGGACAGATCCAAGAAACACTGCCTTTGTGATGCTTAGCCATTAACTTTGCGATATTAAATCTCACAAACAGCATAGTACTTGGTTACAATTGATAATTTAGTAAAATGTAGCAGTTTAGTACTGCTAATCTGTGAAATTAAAGTTCACCATCTTTTAGCAAGTTCAGTTGTGTACTTGCATTCAATAAAATTCAGTTCATGCAATGTTACTCTGTTATACATGCACCGGTTTGCTAAGAGTTTTCAGCGTTCAGTTTAAGGGTAAGTGTTAATACAATGCCACAGAACCCATGGATTACAAAATTGTACTATGAATTTCATGTTAGAAAAATATTACAACGTGCAGATGTCAGATTTTTAGCATCTAAAAATAGACCAAACAAAATTCTAATTAAGAATTAGCTAAATATTTTATGTCCAAATTAGGTAGGTAAGGTTACATTTCAAAATAAATGCACGTAACTATCCATGCATTAAATGCAGTTTTTTCCATTTCGAGGGTGGGAGGGGAGGTATAAGGTAAAATACTCAAGGACTATACCTGTATCAATCTATCTGCCAAGGAAGCACTTTCCTACAAAAAGGAAAAATTTAGACAGGAATATAAGGGGAAAAAAAAAACAAAAACAAAAGGAGAGGTAAGAGGACAAATTAAGATCCAAGAAAGAATGTCAAATTCTACCCATTTTCCATACAAACAGTAATCTTTCAGGACTGACTTTTCATACAAATTAATACAATTTATGTGTGAAAGTCGCTGCAATGATTACCTTCTGTATCAATCTACAGTGTTCCATTTTAGCAGTCAGTCAATGTAAGGAGGTCCTCAAAGCCAGACTAAGAATTTAAAACTCATCTAGAAGGGACTAGGTATTTTGATGTGAACCAATTTTTTGTTTAGTCATTTACACTAGATAGTAATGCACTATCTGAAATATTCTGAATATGAACATGAATGTAAAGTACTTGACCCATGTTATACCATGAAAGGAAGGCATAATCTGATCATATTTAAAACTCAGCGAAATGCAGAGGCATTCATGCAATACCTAGATTCCCAAGAGGTAAAAGCAAGAACGTTAAATGATGCACAACGTCAGGCATGAAGAGCCAGTGACTTATTCTAAAACCGGTTTAGTAGCCAATAGTTTGCATTAGTACATTCTAGCAATAACTTAGTTTGCTAGTTTAACACACCTTGCTCAACTTCTACAACAGAAATTTTTTCCTAGATATCTAAGTACTCTGACAAGCATTCTATCCAAAGCAATTCAGCTTAGCCAAAGAACCCACTGAAACTTTCAGGCAAGTGCAGTTTCAAGTCTATTCTCCTCTAATGCACTTATATGTTTTTCAGATTCTCTGTAACAAAGTACAAATTACTACTTCCAGACAAAATATATCATTAAACTATCAAAAAAAAGTTCAGTCACATTAAGATAACTTAGTTCTTATCTATATTAAATTGATCACTTAGCTGTTTAAATTAGGTTCAAATGTTCCTCATGAAGTCACAATTAAGTCATCTATATTATGACTATTAGAGATTTTTTGAGAAGGAAAAGCATCTTTTTCCTCACAACAGGTGCACCTATTGGTTTGCAATATATTGCTGTTGTACAGCTATTTCCCTATTAATAGAGAATCACTCCTAAACAAATAGGATTGTTAAAAAATGAAAGACACTTAAGAGAAACCACTAATATTGGAATACCCTGAAGATGAAACTCTGCAACTTTTGCTTGAGTTACACAATTACCAAATGCTCTCACGTTTGACTGAGTACATTAAAAACAAAGCTTTCTATAAACTTATATTCAAATCCCTCTGAAACATTTCTTGTACTTTTATTTGTAAAACTGCAATATTTAATTATGGAAATTCACTACTGAGTGACTCATTGCAATCTGCCTTTAGCAGTCTCAAAAATAGGCTTCTCTTTTCTTGTAAGAGGGGTAGCCGTGTTACTCTGTATCCACAAAAACAATGAGGAGTCCGGTGGTACCTTAAAGAATAACAGATTTATTTGGACATAAGCTTTTGTGGGGAAAAAACCCACTTCAGATGCATGGGGTGAAAATTACAGATGCAGGCATAAATATACTGACACATGAAGAGAAGTGAGTTACCTTACAAGTAGAGAACCAGTGTTGACAGGGCCAATTCAATCAGGGTGGATGTGGTCCACTCCCAATAATTGCTGAGGAGCTGTCAATACCAACAGAGGGAAAATTGCTTTTGTAGTGAGCCAGCCACTCCCAAGTCCCGATTAAAGCCCAAATTAATGGTGTTAGATTTGCAAATGAATTGTAGCTCTGCAGTTTCTCTTTGAAGTCTATTTCTGAAGTATTTTTTTGTTGAAGTATGGCTACTTTTAAATGTTATAGAATGTCTAGGGAGATTGAAGTGTTCTCCTACTGGCTTTTGTATGTTACCATTACTGATGTCTGATTTGTGTCTATTTATTCTTTTATGTAGAGACTGTCCGGTTTGGCCAAAGTACAGGACAGAGAGGCATTGCTGGCACATGATGGCATATAGCACATTAGCAGATGTGCAGGTGAACCCCTCAGACAGAGACAAACATCTATAAGATCTTCATCAAGCATTCTTAAAACTACAATACCCACCTGGGAAAGTGAGGAAATAGATTGACAGAGCGAGATGCATACCCAGAAGTCACCTACTACAGGACAGGCCCACCAAGGAAAACAGAATACCACTGGCGATCATGTACAGCCCCCAGCTAAAACCTCTCCAGCACATCAGTGATCTACAACTTATCCTGGAAAAGGATCCCTCACTCTCACAGGCCTTGAGAGGCAGGCCAGTCCTCGCTTACAGATGCCCCCCAACCTCAAGCAAATACTCACCAGCAACTACACATCACACCACAGAAATAACAGGGATTGGTTCCTGGGTGGTAACAAACCGCATTGCCTACTCTGTCCCCATATCTACTCTAGCGACACCAGAGGACCCAACCACATGAGCCACACCAGCAGGGGATTCATTCACCTGCACATCTACTAATGTGATATATACCATCATGTGCCAGCAATGCCCCTCTGCCATGTACATTGGCCAGACCAGACAGTCTCTATGTAAAAGAACAAACGGACACAAATCAGACATCAGGAATGGTAACATACAGAAGCCAGTAGGAGAATAGGGACATGGGAGTGGCTGGCTCACTCCATGCATCTGAAGTGGGTTTTTTACTCATGAAAGCTTATGCCCAAATAAATCTGTTAGTCTTTAAGGTGCCACTGGATTCCTCATTGTTCTTTTCATGTAAGTTTTGCCCGTATATTATCAACACTAAAAGCGGAAACATTCCCAAAGTCTTTTCTTTAAATAATATTTTCTTGCCCAATTTTTTGCTTCATGAATGTTGCACTCTAACTTGCAAGAAACCACACTATAAATAAATGTTCTCTATTGCTATAACAAATTAGAATTTGATACAACACCTGTTAAAGGAACGGTCATTTCAATTTACCAGTTGAAAGGATTGTGTCTCTGGGGAGCATGCAAAGCCCCAGGAAATTACTAGTGTACAAAAACTGCTATGCACTCTACATGTGTCTGATTTAATCTGGGAAATGAACAATTTAATATTGCAAGTTAGAAAGAAAAACCACTTAAATTTATAACCAGAATTATGATTTCAGGATATGGACAAAGAGGTTATCCAAGAGCAGTGCCTGTATTTTGACAATACATCAATACCGGTTTACTTTTATAATGTGATGTGCTTTCAAAAAATAAAATGAAATCCACAGAATTGTACTGAAGTCCAAATGTTGAAGTCTAAGATGTTTAGATCTATCTGAAAGCACACCCATGTCTTTCCTGCCTCTGACCCAATTTTGTAGTGTAATAAAGATCCATGCAAGAGGCCAGAGTACCAGGCAACGGGCTTCCCAGACTGAATTAGACTGGGAGCGCTGCAACAGCCTATTAGGGTTTTGGAAGTATAGAGGCTGGTGGAACCTGCATTCATCTCTATCCTCTTTCTACTAACTCACAGTGAACATTTGCGAGCTCTGCATTCAGCCCTCACCTGCAGTGGCTAGAAACTTAGGACTCTGGATAGTTAAGGATCCTCCCAAACTACATGTACTCTAATCTTTCTGTATTTTGCAGAGATCCTTCTGATGCAGGGAATGCAATTCCACAGGAGATGAAGTTGGGATTTTTAAATTATATGCAATTCTAACCATTTAGTATGGCCCTAAGATACAAGTTTTAAGGAACACTGCATTTGTAAGCAGCATCCATATTACTATATTATTGCCATGCTATTCAGCTAAGTAGAGTTAACAAATACTGCAGAATAGTGCGCAAAAATTTATAAACAAGTTACAGTTATGAGGTACCCATGTCATGTATTCAAGTTTGTAGCAATTATGTAGTAAAGATGCAGGCTAAATCCAGTCACTCATGTACTCACTTTTTCTAGTGTTTCAATGCGCTGTTTTAAGAGTCTGTTTTCTGTTCGTAGTCTCTGTAAAAGAAGCAAGACAGTTTTAAGCGTGTATGTGGGAGGATATGGACTAAAGAGATAGATAATCAAGTGACACCAGAAACTCAAACAAGTTAATTTCTTTAAATAAAAATAAAAATAAATAAATCCACACTATTCAGCACATTATAAATGAAACATTATAAATGAGTAGAGAAAGCAGCAGTAACAAATGTCCCTTTCACACACACCGCTTCATCTGAATTAGCAAGTCATAGAAAACATGGAAACTGGATTTGTTAAAGATAGCAAAGTTGAGACCAAATTTGCATTCTAATAAAGTATTAGACAAGCTGTAAGTCACAGGACGCACCTACATAACATTTTAGAGAGAAGGCTGTTCAAGCTTCCATGGTAAACAACATTAGCTTTATAAAGTTACATTATACAATTCAGACAAGGCCAGATGAAAACTAGCTAGCTGGAATTCAAGAAAATTAGTTGTATCCTGAAAAATATTTTCCCTGTTCCCAAAAGTTAAAACAGCCCCATGACTTAGATAGAAAGTGAGTAGGGGAATGGGGGAGAACATTTCTTGTAGGTCCCATCCAGAAAACTACTACAGGTAGTGCCATCTTTAGCTGTAGAGCGGATTTCACCAGTTTAACACAATGGCCTATAAGGGCTCTTCTAAACTTGTTTGCATATGCACAAGTGCATAGTTTGTTCATGCAGTTGCCACAACCACGTGTGAAGCAGATGTGGGGCTTTCAATGGCCACTTACACATACAATCATGATAATTAATTGCATACAAGTTAAGCATGTATTTACCCTTTTGTTCAAAACTGCACAGGATAAAGTCAAGTTTAGCCTAACTAAGTAAACAATCTTCACATTAATAGTGGTGCTAAAGATTATAGTTACTATATATGAGAATCCCAAAGGTTTGTTCACTGTATTATTTTAATTAATGTACCATTGCCAAATCACTTCTGGCATGCCCAATGGGGAAGCAGGCCTAAATTTTCAGAAGTGTTTAGATATAGAGTGACTCAAACGCTGAGCATCCACGCTCTCAAAGTCAGGGTCCTATAAAGAATCTAAAGTTGTGTGCCCAAAAACAGACTCTCAATCTCTAGTAACTTTTGAAAATTTAGGCCAAAAACGTATAACAACTTTGCACTTCAACAGTGCTTTTTATCAAAAGGTCTCAATGTTTTCAGAACATTACTTCCACATAACACCCATGTGCAGAAGGCAAGAAACCCCATTTTTTCAGATAAACAGGCACAAAAAGGGAAGTGACTAGCAAAGGCTGCAAGAGTCTGACAGAACTGGAATTAGAACCCAGATCTCCCAACTTCCAGTCCTGTCCTTTAGTCTCAAGACCAGCTGCTCCTTTAATTTACTACCCCAAACGGTTATAAGTCCCTGATAGGGAAATATCTTGGTATGTATTTTTGTTTTCCCATATGAACCAGTAACCTGGCTGTGATTTAGATCTGGGTTTTAGATAGCTCAGCTGGACTTACTGCTTTGTCAAACTAACAGCTATTTTGTTTATATGTTTTACTGGTATGTGCAAATGATTAAGAGTATTAAGTAGTTAATTTTAGAAATGGAGCAGCACCATGTCTGCCTATACACTGAATGCAAAGCCAGCATCTGTGGCATGTGCGCCTGTAGTGAGAATGAAGTCTGCAATGAATACAATACAGACATCAGGAAGAAGGGATTCAATAGATTACTGCAATAAAGAATACCAACAAATGGGAGTTTCACCTTCCCCCCCCCCAACCCCCAACAGGAGTCTTGCTGGAAGCAGCAGGATGGATGCCTCCCACAGAAGTGATGACTTTTTAAAAGATACCCTTTTTTATAAATATCAGAACTGTTTATTCACGTTCAGCCTTTTGTCCTATTACAGAAAGGATGTATTACCTAACAAATGTTAAAATAAATTAACATTACTAAGAATAGATGAAGATCCTGAAGCAATCGGAAACACTTTCAATATTTAATCCTGAATATCCTACCATAACCCAGATGAGCAAACTTGTTACATACCCCATGACATCTCCCATCACCACTGGGATTCTCCCCTAACAGGATATTGGAAGGAGCTGTTTTTAGAGCCAAAGACGTGGATCTCATTTTCACACAGCTTTTAGTGGCTGGGGGAGATGGATCAAACCCAAACCTATGTCCAGTTGAAGGACATCAGAAACACTACTAAAGAGAAGTTTAAAAAATTGATTTTGTCATTGGTTTTAACGTTCACCTAATGAACTGAATTTAAGTATTTGATTTTGGCAAGACTAAGGATTTGATTTTCTTTTTGCATAATGATGTTCACATTACTTTTGAAATCCAACCATCAGAAGATTACAATATTGCAAAGTATCTTATGTTTTTAAAACATCTTCACCAACTATAGGTTGCTAAATTAGTGACAAGCTATGAAACAATGTATAGATTCTGTATGCTTTGTGACATTCTGTATGCTTTGTAGTTGGATAGAGAAACTAGTGGGAAATGAGATAAGGGTTTGTGATGACCCATGATTAGAAATTAATATATTGACACCCATGAAGGGAAATTAGCTTAAAGTGTACAGCCAATAAGGCTAAGAATACAAAAACAGCAAAAGCTTGTTTTTGTCACTAAAGCAAGCAGATACAATAAATGAATACACACGAAGCTGGTCAGTTAGTAATAAGGTGCCACATTTGCAAGGACTTTTCAGAGCAGAACTTAACTTTAAGGTTCTTTTTTAAAATGTTATATATGTTAATTCCAGAAACTCAAGGATGAAAAATTGTCAATATTTTGCTTTTGTTCTCATGCCTCAATGCACGAGAAATGCAATGTCTTGCCAGCAGATGATACATTGCTCAAACATGTCAGGATTTTTTAAAATGAGGGTTAAGCTTCTTCCCTATCATTTACATTTATTTTTTCAGAAGACCCTCTGTGGGAAACCCACACCTACATCAGCATGTTACAAACTTATTTGTAGCCATGCTTTAATTACCGAAAAAGGCATCATTTCATATCATTTGTATACTTTTCTCGTTCATGATTTTCTGTATAGTGTTATTTCCATCAGAACTCCAGTGAAGGGATGGAGTACATTATGAACGTCCTCTTCAAACCCACAGCCCAAGTACAACTACTATCATTCTGGTAGCTCATGAAATCCACCATTGCCAATATCCCAGATCAGACTAGTATCCCACCCCTAAGCCAACTCCTCTTCAGAGACATTTACACTGCTGCTTCATGCTTACTTTAATTTCAACTTGTTCTTCCATTTCTTTAGTTTTTATTGTAGTGTATTCCTTTTCTAACCTAAAAAAAAAGGTAATCTCTATTAGAAATATTACAATTGATTTACTTCCTGGTATAAGGATACACCCAACAAGCAACAGCAGAAAAATGTACATGCCTAAGAATGATTGACATTTCCTTTGTTTAACATAACTGCTTGAGAGTTACCTGTACTTTTTCCCTTATAGTAAACTATATGAAAAAAATTATAGGGCATCCCCAAGTAAATGAAAACACCTAAGTATCTGTGCCCAATCCAAAACCCACTGAATTCAATGGATAGACTCATTGATTTAAATGGGCTTTGGGTATGTCCCCTAAAGAGCTCAAGCCTACTTAATACCCCAGGAAACTGACCACTGAACTGTTTTCATGATCTTGTGTTGTACAGAAATTTGACCTTTTTTTAAATTATAACTCATTTGTATTTTTGTAGTCGATGGATTCTGAGCTGCCCTATAATTTATTAATCCTGTATGCTGGTCTGGTTATTGGGAGGTTGATTGTATAAATATATTGAGTTACCTCAATAGAAAAGATGGCTAAGGGACAATGCCAGAACTACTGGCTTTAATTATTTTGCCTCCTCTCCAGCCAATCTACAAAAATGGTTGGATCATGAGAGGAAAAGGCTCATGAATGCAGAAGGACAAAGGAACTCTGGCAGGTTTTGGGGGCACCAAACTGAGACACAACACCCTCCTGAGGATGTCTGAAGAAGTCAGGCATGCCTATCTTACCATAAAGGGATGATAGGACTTTAAGACACATGAGCGCAGACTGTTTTAAAATACCCTCTAAATGCCTTTGCTCCTACTGCAAAATAAACAATACTTTGGTTTTTAAGAAGGCCATCTGATCACTATACACCACTAACCACCAGTGATTCCCCAGAAGGGAAGAACCACGGGTGCGCAAACTCAGTTGGCCTTGCAGAGTAAGAAATGTGGACACAGGGCCCAGCCTCAGAATGGGACAAATGCACAATTCTACTTCAAGATAGGTAAAGGCATGATATTCAAGACCTGAAGGAGTGCACTCAAAGATCAGAAAGGGGACAGAGGTGAAGCTAGCCTTGTAACCATGACAGTAGTACTGAGCTCTTAACCAGCAGTAAAAAGTTACATCTGTTCAGATTACAAACAGCACTCATCTTGACCATACAAGCAATCCTCATTGTTGTGTGAATGGACTCTTCACCTCTAGAAAATCTAAGTCATAAGTCTGAATCCAAGACTAATATTTTTCAAACTGGTTTTTATATTTTAGTTTATGTGTGCCGTTTACAAAAGTTGGTGTAATTTATGAGAATCCTGCAGCTTTTCAAGAAGTATTTTAGATCGCTTATTTTTCCTCTGAGACATCATCATCATTTTAGTTACAGTCATCAACAAGAAGTAGTGATTACTAGTTTTAGAAGAATTACTACGCTGATAAAACTTGGTTCATGTTATGTGCTGGAACGAACTTATTTAGAGCATAAAACACTGGAACCACTGAACCGGGAAAAAGCACGAACATTTCTATGGATTCACAAAGCAAGAGACATGCATGGCAACAGCATAGCATTGTCTCAGAATGCAGCACCTACTTTTTCATCTTTTTCGCATTGTATTTGACTTGGTAAGATGCTTGGATTAGTTTGTCTGGGCCACTGTCAAACTGATGTGGAATGACCTTTTGAAAGTGCTAAAAAGCAATTCAGAGAATACAAGCAATTAGTACTGGCAAATACATATATTCATGGCTTTCAAATGAGCTTGCATTTAATACTTGATTGTACATTTAAATTTACCTGTAACATCCCTTCCATGTCAAGTTGCATTAATTCAGCCTGGTTCATCTGAAGAACTGCTAAACCTACTCGAAATACTATTTCTAAACCCTGGAAACAGAAGTTTTAAAAAAATAAATAAATAAATGCCAACGATTCCTTAAGGCATTGTCAACCATATAGAACAATAACCAGCTTACATAGTGGGACAGGGAGCTGGCCCAGCATCCTGGCCAAATCCCAGAGTAAGTCATGACAATATGCCTTCCTAAGATCCCATTTAAGTTACAGTTGGTCTTGCACTCTTCACCTCACCCTAAATTTATGCAGTGAGGATTAAACACTGCCAAAAAGCTAAAACACACACCTCAGAAGTGACACCCTTCCAGTGGCTGGTGAAGTAGGCCCACTCACATAAAGGGTACTATACAGGTGCAACCTTTATTAAAGTCTTATATGAACTATTTGGTAAAAACAGTGCACCTCTCAGGAAACAAATGTTAGTTGTATTATACCATTTCTGAAATAATTCAAGTAGCTATTTAAGCAGTCCTTTGTCGCTACAAAGGAATGTGACACGTTTACAGTATTGAAAACACTCTTATGTAGGATGATAAGATGTGCAGTGGCACCTAATGACTCTAAAAGTTGTGAATTTGGAAAAGCAGCATTTAATGCAAAAAATGTTACAAACTGAAGCCTACGAAGCGTAATGTTTTCATTTTTAATTTGTGAAAAGTGCCAGATTGACAGCCCTGCAGAACAACTAATTTATCCACAGGCAGCTGCTGCCTTCCAATACGTCCTCTACCTCCTCTATATCCTCCTCAAGCTCTCTCAACTCTGACCAGAATGCAGCATTTCTGCCCGTTGAACTCCATTCCTTTACTGAAAGAGTCTGATGTTCTAGCTGTGAGATGAACACCTGTCTACTACAAACTAGTGCTGCCCATTTCATCCACAGCATGTGTCAGATGTGGTCAGCATTTCGTTGCTTTTTCCCCCCTTTAAACACTTCTGACTCTGATATAAGCTCATCCAGAATAGATTAGCCTTTTCTTCACAAAAATATATACAGAGAAAGACTGGTTCCCTAACAAAACAATGAGATTAAAAACATGCTTACTTTCAAATCTACATGCAAAACCCCCCCAGAAAAGTAGAATTTATACAACTACCTAACTGATAGCATTTAGTAGCTCTTGTTGGGGTGGTGAACGTATTATAGATATTTGCTTACCTCAGACATAAAGATATCAAATATTCTTGTTGCAATTGGTAGTGGAAAAGTTGTAAGAAAGATAGTTAAAAACCATGATGAAGCATACATAGAAGTATGGAAACTCTGAGACTGAAAGTGCACATAAAGTTCTGGTAGTTGCTCCTGGGAGAGAGGATCAGAAAGTACATATTAAACAAGAGCTAATGCCACCTCTTACAGTTTCAGTTAATGGGGAAAAAAATCACTGACATTCAATGAAGAATGCAAGGCCAAGAGTTTGAAGCTACAAAAAAGGTTTAGGCATTTATACAGATTACATACAGTTACATTAGAGAAGATTAAAAATAAGGGGTACTCTAACATGCAGATTTATACAAGCCAACCACTGCATGACTGGGGTTAAGAAGCAGATAGCAGGCATATTACATTGGTATCTTATGGAATTTCTTGAATCTTCCTCTGAAGCACTGGCACTACCCATTGTCAGACTACGTGAGCAAATGGACTAGTCTGATCTGGTATGGCCATTCTTACGGCCCTACAAATTAATAACTCCTTGGGGGGGGGGGGGGGAAGTAGCTCTCCCTCTCCCCCTCCTCCTTGGCTCATGCAGTAGGCGTTCCTCTTGCAGTTTTAATCTGCTTTAACCACTGCTTATAAGCAAATGTTTTGCCCAATATCTGGGGGGAAAAAATATTTTCTAGTATAAGTATACAACAGAAGTAGGCTAAATAATAACTATATAAGATACTATACATTTAACAGCTTTTACAGTTACCTGTATCATGTATTCAAACTGGTACATACAAAGGCCCAGCTCAGCCATACTTGGTTTAAAGAGTTCTCGAAGTCTATAATCTTGCATTAATTTGACAAACACACAAAATGCTTCCTCTTCTGGCATCTATATTAGACAAAGGCACAATGAAAATTTATGGACACAAGCCAAGACATGTTAATTTTTTTTTTTTATTTTCAAGGGACTTATAACCACTTATGGTTTACACAGAAGTACGCTGGCTAATTTAGGATTCATGCTGTAGTTATTCAAAGTAAATGCATGTCCCTTTTCTGACAGCATGAATCTACGAGAATCTACATAGGGAATCTACATAGGCTCCTCAATTCAGTAGAGGAAGATAAATACGATCCAACGGCTCGAAGTTGAAGTAGACAAATTCTGACTGGAAATAAGGCATAAATTTTTAAACACTGAGTAATTAACTATTGGAACAATTTACCAAGGATTACATTGGTTTGTCCATCACTGATTATTTTAAATAAAGATGAAGTTTTTCTAAAATATATGCTCTAGGAATTATTTTGGAGATGGTCTAGGACTAATACAGGAGGTCAGACTAGGTACTCACAAGGGTCCCTTCTGGCCTTGGAATTTATGAAGCCTATTCTAATGTTGAGCACTAAGTCTCAAAGTGCGACAGACAGCTCTGAAGTTTGGCACATTATTAATTCAAATGAAACTTTGTGGTCACTCAGCAATCAAGGCCACTGAAGTTGAAATGAGTAAGAGCTAGGGGAACTCTGAAGTAACTTTTGAAAAAAGTTTGAGAAACAAGTGTTCCCCCTCCATTGAGAAAGGTCACTCTTTATTCAAGGTGCTTCTTGGGAAGGACAGAAGCAGAGAGAGCAAAAAACTAATCTGACTCTGTAAAATAACTTTAAAATGTTCTTGACTAGTGAAGTATCTGGCAGTCCACTGTGAAAGAAATTATGGAAAACTAAATATACAGAAAAAAGAATCCCATCACATGGTACTATGCTGCGTTCTGCATTCTAGTAAAAAACAGTAGAGGTTCTATACATTTGACATAATACTCTGTTTACCTGCATAAGCAGCAGCCCAACTATAAAAGCACTTCCTTGACAGTATCCAACCTCACGATCCACTAAAGAATAAGCCTAGAAGATAAAAATCTTTAAGATTTTGAAAAGCAACAATTAAAACACTTATTTTCATACTGGTTGCTGTTTTTCTGCTTTTGTTTCTAGCTGCTAAAGGTGGGTCAACTTTTATCCAATCCTTTCAGTAGGCAGAAGCTTAAAATGCCAAGAAAAGTGACTTGTGCTTAAACTGAACACAATACTTGAGCGGTTAACCTTTGAAATAAAACAGACATGGTCCTTCCTGTTGGAGCAGTCATCTGACAACTGAAGCTATTTTGGATCAGCGTCTAAAGAGCAAGCTCCCAAGGGCAGATTAAAGGTTTGAAAGATTTTCATTTTGGAATGAATATTTTGAACATTGGCCATATTCAAATAAGCATTTCTAAATGCAAACTGTAAAGGCTTTTAAACTTCAAGATAGCAGCAAGTCCTTAATGTTCTCAGTGTAGCTTG
This sequence comes from Chelonia mydas, assembly GCF_015237465.2. Classification (NCBI taxonomy): domain Eukaryota; kingdom Metazoa; phylum Chordata; order Testudines; family Cheloniidae; genus Chelonia; species Chelonia mydas. The sequence continues at coordinate 73,400,809 of NC_057854.1, read as the reverse complement.
ACTGACTCCTATGTCAGCCACAGATCTATATTTGTAAAGTTATGGATTGTATATGGAAACAGCCACTCAAAACTGTGCCTTTATTCAGCCATTAGTTTTGTGTCCTCAAGTGGGTTAGGGAAAAAGGTCCTCCACTAAGCAGTTTCAAAGTCTCCTAAATGAAGACATTCTACTTGTGAAGTTGAAGGACCAAAGCTTCATGTTTGCCACGCTATTTCCTTGTTGATTGCTCTGTTCAAGACCAGTTTACATTAATTATTTTTCCTTTAACTCCACTAGTTGAGACAGATGGCTGGAATGATTTCCTCTCCCTAGTTTGCCTGAAACAGATCACAATAGCAAGGGAGCAGCATTAACGGGATCACAGCACTTACAGACATTTCAACAAATCTGGCCTTCAGAGTACCCTTCCTTCTCTGAATTCCTAATAGATTACAGAATTTCTATTTAGAGGTCAAATGATCTAGTGGTAGCATGATGCTTCAGAGGACTGAGCTCAATTCCATGTTCCCTAGGCCAGCATAGAGCAGAAGCATTTCATGTTATTTGTCACCCCCTTTTGGAAGGGATACATGCAGTCTTCAACCAGAGGAATATGTGAATTTTAGGAAGATACTGGGCAACAGGCTTCACAACACTATCACCACTTCTCTCCCAACCCATCACCCCCAATTCCCGCAGCTGTCGTGACATAGCCTGGCCTACAGAGGGAGTAGCTCCTGTCTGCAGCACAGCTATGGGGGGTGGTGGATTTCATCAAGGAGCAAATGCTATGGAGTAGTGTTTTGGTTTGGTTTTTTTACGCAGACCTGGTTTGCTCTAACAGACACTAAATTTTGGACGACAGCAATATATTCATTCCAAACATGACAGTTTCTAACAGAACTATAAGAACACTTCCATGTTATGCTGCTCATATTGTAGAGACCTTGAAACACTGAACGTTTCTACTTTTCAGACCATAACTACTATGCAAAGGATGATGAAGCTGCTGAAAGATATTTTCTTCAAAACAAGTAAAATCAAGATTTAAAAGTAACCCATGTTCCCAAGGCTTAAGTGTGTGTTCTCAGATGTTCTTGCTTAGCAATAAAAACAAAAAAAGCCTGTTTCAAGCAGCAAGTACTGTCAAAGGGAAATATACAATGATCAGTTAAGAGGTAGACACAATTTTAATGAGTTTTCAGTTGGCTCCTTAGCTTTTATTTAGAGTAGCTGAGGTTTATAGGGTTATGGGATTTGGCAGCAGGCCAATTTTTCTGCGGAATAAGGATTTCAAGAAACTGTGGGGCCTGGAAAATCTTTTTTCCTAAATTAAGCCCCAAAATAGTTAAGTCAGCTAATAAATGCAAAGAAATTCTGGATAATATTACTGTGAAGTTAGAAGTTGTCTTGTTCTTCAGCACTGTAGCAATCTCAAATCAGTCTGGGTGTAGCACAAAGTGAAGGAAACACCACCTAGACTCAGCAGGGGGTCTGAAGATTGAATGGCACTTCTAATTTTCAAGTTCTTGTTTTAGTCAACTGTCACAATGTGTGTTTGTTTTGCTTTACTGCACAAGCTATTTCCATTATGCTGTTAGTATTTAGTATTGATTTTATCCTAATCTAAGATAATCAAGTAAATGTTTTCTACTACTGATAAAGTGAAGTTATTCCTATAGCTAAACACACAAATATCTGCAAACCATCTTTGAAACTGTGCTATCAAGAGGTAAAACAATTTTTATACTAAGTTACAGCCTTGAAAGTTTTATTGCCAAAGACTAGAGGCTCTTAAAGAGGATGCAACATGGGTATGTTATTTTTCAAGCCTCCATCTGTTTTCCAATATTGTATATTCAAAAAAAACCATAATTAACTTACCTTCATAACATTAAATAAAACCTCCTGCCCAAGACTGTCTTTTTCTTTAAAAAAATCATGTTCAGGATATGTTCTAGCAATGTCCCTTCTTATCAGTTTTTCACAAGGAGAAGTCATTTTCAAAAGCTCTGAATACTGATCCTTTATTGGCATGCTTTGAGCAGTGCATAAAAGCTGCCAAACTATTGCTCTAAAATGATGGGGTATCCCTTTTCGAACAAGCTCCTAAAGCATAAGAAAAAAGGAAAGGAAACTCATTAATGATTCCTACAGTATAAATATGTAAATTTCTAAAACAAACTACAATGAAATTTTAAATCTCTTTTGTGAAGGAAATTTCCCATGACTTAAGTTGGTTACAAAGGAAAAGCATGTTATAAAACAATTACATAGTCCACAATAGGCACTTGAGAGATGGGTGTTTAAATGGTGATCCAACTAAACTCAGCTTTGTTTTCACTTAGGTAGCAAAAGAAAGGAGCGCTGACCAAGAAGATGCCAAGAGTATGATTACCATGCAACTTAATAAACAATAAAAACTTTAAAAGTGTATTTTCAGGGGTAAGTAATTACATTCAGTAATCTATCAAATCAGGGTACCTATCATCTAAGCAGTTGCACATACTTTCAAGCACCACCAGATGGCTACTATGCACCAGAACTTAACTGACGCAGTTATTTTAACATTCCACAAAAAAATGCCTTTAAGAGACAACATTTGTCGTCATTTGTAACCTCTGAATCAGAAATATGAAATCTTTGATTGGAATAAATCCCCAATGAGCTAAAATTAAAAAAAAAGTAACAAAATGGTTACACAGTATTATTAGCCAATAGTAATATTTGCCAAATTTATCATTTTAGGCATGCTAGGCTACAATGTTAATATGGTACAACAAAAGTCCTACTTCTATATTATTCAGATAAGGGTCTCCTCGACTAGGACAATACCTACAGGAAATTCTTGATTTTTTAATTATTTTTTTTTGCGCTTAATTTCACTGATGTCAGTGCTTCAAATATTTTTTAAAAGCTATTTGAACATGAATTCAGAGACAAAGGCATACCAAGAGGGTAATATGTTCAGGTTCTCTGACTTTTTTTGGTTCCATGTTATGGGACATATATAAATTCTCTCAAAAGCTACAGACAGCTATTACACGATACAAGCCTCCCCTGAATAAATTGGTGTACCAGGACAGATTCTTGGGGCCCCTAATAACTTACTTACATATTCTCTCTCATTCCCAGGGTGCTTGAGTATGGTACTTGTATTTACAGATCTGTCAAGAAAGACTGAGCGATAAGGGGTTTGGTTGCTTGATAAAGATTTTAAGAAAAGGTACAGCTCAGGAAGTTTAAGAATCGTGGGGACAACCACCAACCACAGTCATTCCCTCAACAATGCAACACAGTTCCTTTCCTATGCATTTTCTAGCACTTTATCTAATAATTTGTTCTGTGTAAGTTTTTGAAAGAGGATAACCTTCTTTTACTTAAGTAATCCTCTCACTAAGAAAATATCAAAATGTTGAAAAGGAAAAAAAACTGGTAGCTGTCATTGCTGTAAGTTTATTAAATAAGAATTATGGAGAAGTAGAAACCTCTCCATAGTTAAAGCTGAAACCAGGACCTCATTACAACACTATTTCAAACACCTTTGCAGGTAGCTCTATTAATTTAAGGGATAAGTCTTGGCAATTATCATTTGTCCAAGTCTTATGAAAGTTCAGTAGGTACTTTATTTTCAAGACCTTCAAGTTAGCTTCATTTTAAAGTTTTTGAAGACTGCGTCTCTATTTGTCAAAAAAAAGACAAATACATAAAATCATTCTCAGCATTGACTCTTCTGGGAATTTCCAAGGGCAAGGACAGCATTTAAAAAGTTACAATTTAAAAAACAATTACACAGTTTCTTGGTGACGTCAACAAGGAAAGGAATGTAACAAAGAACCTTCACTACAGCAGGAGCCATTCTGTAGCAGTGAACTCAGCCCTTTAATATCCTTAAGGGAGCCAGGCCCCTCTGGAGCTCCACTTTAGGAGTATCTTAGTAGCTCTGTACTGATGATCCCTTGCTGATTCAGGGAGCAGAGCTTTAACTCCCTGAGCCAGCTATGCTCCCATCAACTCAAAAGCCCTTTATGACATGCCCCCCCCCATCCCTGCTCCCATGTGATAACTGTGCCTCAACTTTCCAAAGCAGCCTCCGGGTATTGCTTCCCAACAATTCACCACCCTCAATTGCCTATACCTCACACTCAATGTGGGAGGGGAGAGTTAACTCCCCATCCCCCCAAATTAAGTTACCTATGTACATGCTCTACAAGGTAACAAAGATTAACTCTTCCTACACACCTAAAGAAACAGTAGTGGTACCGGGGCTATATGCCAGGAAAATATAGCACTTGCTAACAGGCACAGCATCATTCTTTATGCATGCCAGGGGTACTGAAAGGTCACCCTAAGGTCACCTTTCAGAATTACCTCCAGGTCCATGCTTTGAGGTGGATGAAAGTGCCAAAGTTGGAACATACGTCAACCTGCCTGAAAAAAATAATGTACCATATGTTTATGTTCAGAGTTTCAAAAATTTCCCCAAGTCTACAAGCCCAAGGGCAGCCTTTGTAGCCAAATCTGAAGATACCTCTGCAGTCAAAGCCATGCCCGCTGGCATTAATGGGAAGCTGTTGCATACTGTTATACACTGTATTTAATTTTAAAATTGTCAATCCATCTGATTAGTTTTAAAAAAGTAACTTACAAGTAGAGCTGGCTGAACAGCAAAAGAAAACTTACTGAAAAGATATTCCACTAACACTGGTTAAATTTGATGACTATGTTCCCCAAATAGTATTTTGACTAGTTTTATAGTTGGTGAAAACACCACAAAAACCAATTGACAGTGTGTGACACTCAAATATTTCCACTGAATCCTACTCAGACGCCCTATTTACTACATTCTCTTGTTTTTGTCTGGTCTTCCCTCCTCTTGACTTCAAATCATTTTCTTTCCATGATCTATTAAGGGTGCCTTTTCACAAGCTGTCTTTGCTTTGTGAGCAGAAACAGTCTGTTTCCTCTTTTCCTTCTTTTCTCGGTCCTCAAACCTTTCTTTCACTTCCCATGTTATGTTCTCTTTCTTCACAGCTGCCTCCCCAAAGAAATTTTACACACACACACACTTTCTCTCTCTCCATCTCTGCTCCCCACTTTACACGAACACCCAACCACTTACATGGGGCTTGGAAATTATTCAACATTTAGCAAAACTAAGCCTACTTGTCACCTTCCATATCAATTTCTGGCTAGTTCCAACTGTCACAGACCAATGCCTAGTTAATAAATAATTAATTTTATATAATACAAGAATATAAGAATGGCCATACTGGGTCAGACCAAAGGTTCATCCAGCCCAGAATCCTGTCTACCAACAGTGGCCAATGCCAGATGCCCCAGAGGGAGTGAACCTAACAGGTAATGATCAAGTGATCTCTCTCCTGCCATCCATCTCCATCCTCTCACAAAACAGAGGCGAGGGACACCATTCCTTACCCATCCTGGCTAATAGCCATTAATGGACTTAACCCTCCTGAATTTATCCAGTTCTCTTTTAAACGCTGTTATAGTCCTAGCCTTCACAACCTCCTCAGGCAAGGAGTTCCACAGGTTGACTGTGCACTGAGTTAAGAAGTTCCTTTTATTTGTTTTAAACCTGCTACCCATTAATTTCATTTGGTGGCCCCTAGTTCTTATATTATGGGAACAAGTAAATAACTTTTCCTTAGTCACTTTCTCCACACCACTCATGATTTTATATACCTCTAGCATATCACCCCTTAGTCTCCTCTTTTCCAAGCTGAAAAGTCCTAGCCTCTTTAATCTCACCTCTTATGGGACCCATTCCAAACCCATAATCATTTTAGTTGCCCTTTTCTAATGCCAGTATACGAGATGAGGGGACCATATCTGTATGCAGTACTCAAGATGTGGGTGTACCATGGATTTATATAAGGGCAATAAGATATTCTCAGTCTTATTCTCTATCCCTTTTTTAACGATTCCTAACATCCCGTTTGCTTTTTTCACTTCCGCTGCACACTGCATCGATGTCTTCAGAGAACTATCCACGATGACTCCAAGATCTTTCTCCTGATTAGTTGTAGCTAAATTAGGCCCCATCATATTGCAGGGATAGTTGGGGTTATTTTTTCCAATGTGCATTACGTTACATTTATCCACATTACATTTCATTTGAAATTTTGTCGCCCAATCACTTAGTTTTGTGAGCTCTTTTTGAAGTTCTTCACAGTCTGCTTTGATCTTTACTATCTTCCTCCCACCTACCCCACTCCAAGCCACTGGGAAAGGGAAGGGTGCTCTCCCTGAATCCTACAAAGTAAGGAGCCCCTGAGCATCAGATATCTATTAAACAGAGGTTAACAGATCCCTCCTTCCCCCAAAATATTCTGACCGTTAGGATGGTTTCCCTCTTTTCTTTCTTTCTCTCCTCTTGTCCGTTTCACGAATAGTAGTGGTAAGGCATCTCAAGCTATTCTATCCCTTCCACAGGCCCCCTGTGAGTTCTCCTCCCCACTGAAGAGTTCCAGCACACAGCGCTGTGCAGAGAGGTCAAACATCAGTGATATAAAACTGTTTTTTGTCAGTTTCACTACCGCAGGCAGGGCTCTGTACAGCAGCAGCACAACTGAGAAGACTCTGGTCAGTTCTCCCAGGGAAGAAAACACAGCATTGGTTTATGCTGGTCATAGTTGGAAGTTTATATTTCCCCCTATAAGGTGCTAGAAACCTAATTAGTCTGCAAAACTGCTTGCACTTGCCAGAAAAAGATTCCTACTTGCCCCAGAGGAGTGGGCTTTCTAGTCTTTTTTGACAGATGTTGGCTGAGAGATCTGAAATATCCTCACCTGCACAAATGATGCTATGTCACATGCCCTTACATAAGTAGCACAGGCTCCGAATATGAAGTCTGTTCTGTCTTCAGAAATAAGATTAAGGAAATGAGGAATCTTTCCTAGTTTGCAATCCATTTCCAGTGGAAGATTTCATTGAAAGTGTTTGATATTCTGGACGTACTAAATATATCTGGCATTACATGAGGACAGACTGGGCATACAAGTCTGATAGCTCATAAACAGGATTGATATTCAGAATGAAAAGATTCAGTTAGAATTTTCTATTAGGGCTGTCAAGCAACTAAAAAAATTGCAATTAAACAATAGAACAACATTTATTTAAATATTTTTGGATGTTTTCTACATTCAGATATTGATTTTAATTACAACATCAAATACAAAGTATACAGTGCTCATTTTATATTTATTTTTATTACACATATTTGCACTGTAAAAAACAAAATAGTATTTTTCAATTCACTTAATACAAGCGCTGTAGTGCAATCTCTTGATCATGAAAGTTGAACTTACAAATGTAGAATTATGTACAAAAAACCTGCATTCAAAAATAAAACTATGTAAAACTTTAGAGCCCACAAGTCCTACTTCTTGTTCAGCCAATCGTGAAGAGAAACAAGTCTGTTTACATTTTCAGGAGATAATGCTGACTACTACTTAATTATATCACATGAAAGTGAGAACAGGCATTCGCATGGCACTGTTGTAGTTGGCGACACAAGGTATTTACATGCCAGATGCACTAAAGATTCGTATGCCTCTTCATGCTTTGGCCACCATTCCAGAGGACATGCTTCCATGCTGATGACTTGCATTAAAAAAAAAAATGCATTAATTTTGTGACTGAACTCCTTGGGGAGAATTGTGTGTTTCCTGCTCTCTTTTACCAGCATTCTGTCATATATTTCACATTACAACAGTCTCAGATGACGACTCAATACATGTTATTAATTTTAAGAACACTTTCACTGCAAATTTGACAAAATGCAAAGAAGATGCTAATGTGAAATTTCTAAAGATAGCTACAGCACTTGATCCAAGACTTAAGAATGTGAAGTGCCTTCCAAAATCTGAGTGGGATGAGGTGTGGAGCATGCGTTTCAGAAGTGCTAAAAGAGCAAACACTCCGATGCAGAAACTACAGAACCCAAACCACCAAAAATCCAACCTTCTGCTGGTGGCATCTGACTCAGATAATGAAAATGAACATGTGTCGGTCCATACTACTTTGGATTGTTATCAAGCGGAACCAGTCATCAATGTGGATGCATGTCCTCTGGAATGGTGGTTGAAGCATTGTAACATTTCACGTGACATTGTAGACAAGTGGGCAGCATTATCTTCTGCAATGTAAACAAACTTGTTTGTCTGAGAGAGACTGGCTAAACAAGAAGTAGGACTACATGGACTTTTAGGCTCTAAAGTTTTACACCGTTTTGTTGTGAGCAGGTATATAACAAAAAAACTACATTTGTAAGTTTGACTTTCATGATAAAGCAATTGCACTACAGTACTTGTATGAGGTGAATTGAAAAATACTATTTCTTTATTTTTCACAGTGCAAATATTTGTAATCAAAATATAAAGAGAGCACTGTACACTTTGTATTCTGTGTTGTAATTGAAATTGATATATTTGAAAATGTAGAAAAACATCCAAAAATATTTAATAAATTTCAGCTGGTATTCTATTGTTTAACATCACGATTAATTTTTTTTAAATTAATCCCATGAGTTAACTGCGATTAGTCGACAGCCTGAGTTTCTATCAGTTATTTTCCGAAAAACATGGAAGACCAACTGGAGAATACACCAAATAGCACCAGTTGCTTTGCACTATAAAAGTGTCCTATAATACTGACTAATACCTTAATTTGCTTTTCTTTCTTTTTGTGTACATCTTCCCATTCATTTACAATTCTTCCCCAAAGAATCCAGGAGTCTTCTTCGAGATGGCTGAGGTTGCTAGAAGCTGATGAACTGGATACAAGGGAGGAGCCACTGTTTCTTCTTGACCCATTTACTGAACGCAAGGATTTGCTGTCTGTCTCCAACAGTCTGCAACATACAAAGCTAGTTACAGTACTAACCATATTAGACTGCATCATTGTTGATCATCAAATTGTTCAGAGGAGATAACTCTTCCACCCTCTCTTCACAGAATGTATCCAACAAATCCATTCATTCAAACTGTTTTACTTAACATGTTTTTGTAATAAAAATTGTAAATGAAGTGACCTAACTACAACCACTCACAGGCTTGGAGTAATTAAACTGACAGGAGAGCTCTCTCCTATTGGCTTACAGTGCCTACATTAGGGAGCTTACGCCGGCGCACCTGCACTAATGCAGCTGGACTACTGTAAACTCTAATGCAGCCGTGCCCTTATTCCTAGGTGCCCCTCCAGACAGAGAGGCTAACTATTGAGCCTGGATTCATCCCCTGCTTCCTGTTGGCTACTGATTTTGTGAAAAGCTCAGGGGTGGCAGGAACTGGGCCTTAAGATCTACCTATCTTCAAGTAAAGAGCCATGTAATAAAAATAAATCCATTTACTTCAGTCTAGGTATTGGGTAGGAAGCAAGAGATCAGACTACACTTTGCAGTCTAGGAGACTGTGTACTATGTTCCATTTTCACTTAGCACTGGAGCTGTATTTGTAGGAAAGGGGGGCTGCTATGAAAGCAAAGACATAAGTCAAGTAAATTCTGATGTCCCTGTGCTAAAAAGTAGAATCCAAACACCATATTGGTGAGGTTGAGCTGTTAATTTTTTTCAGGAAATTATAAACCTCTGCACAGTATTGACCACGTATGTGCATAAATCTCAGGGCACCGACACATTCAGGTTCTCAGCTAGAACAAACATTTAATTCAGATATTTACATTGTCTTTCCCCTTTTCTGCTCCTGTCCATTAGTATTTATAAAAAAAAACTTAAGTATTGTGTAAACAAAGCATGTATCAGAATGAGATTTAATCCATAAAAAGCAACATCTTACAAGTGTGATCTTTGTAGTTTTATTATTTTCAGCTTTTGAACAAAAGGCTTAAAGCAGTAGTGTGTCCCTTTAACTGCAATGGTCCCAGAAATTTAAATCTGAATTTAGCCTCAGTTAATGGAAACAGTCTCATTTTCACAAGAAAAACTCAAAGCTGAGATGTACAGAATCACTAGCCAGTTGTATTGTATACACATGAAAATGCATTTTTAAACTTCTACAAACCTAACCTACCATGTTCCACTACTAACTTAAAAACTAGAACTGCTTTTCTCAACATGCACCATGCTAAACACAGACTCCAAATAACGTCAGAGAAAAGAGCTATATGTACTTTTAAAGCACAGAACATTTTAAGATGGCAAAACCTTAGATTTTGACAATCCATGTTTTATTTTTCCTCAGTGTCTAAGAAATTCTACTACATTTCTATTATAATTTGAAACCTTACCTTACTGAATCCATTGCCCTCAGATTTGTAACATGTAGTTTCTTTATATTGTAAGTAGTCACTAAACACAGAACACAAACTAAGATTCATGTAAAACCCTATCAATGATTTACTATCCACAAACAGATCCTTTGGACTGCACCATTCCAATACATTTTTTGTGAGGCCTTCAATAAAAAGTAGATAGTTTTGCTAACTCAAGAGGTTAAATTTGGTTGCAGGAAGTTTAAGTTTCCTTGTGTCTCACTTCTCCTTTGGGTTCTTTCACTGTAGCCTAAACTGTTCAATTCACCTATATCCTGTCTCTTCAGGTGTAGGCCAGTTTCTCTCTCACACAGACAAGGAAATCTGAATTTAAAGATATCACCAGCAGCAATTTGTCTGGTGAGCAGAAACAAGTATGACTTCCTGGGTTCAGAGTTCAATTCTTTACTTCCAAAGAGCAGTTATAGTTTAAAAAAATGTAGCAGATTCAAAATTTTGTGACTATGCACAGCAGCTTTCAAGATAGGTGCATCAACTCTCTCCTTGAAAAAGTGTAATCTTGATGTGAAAAAGCAGGCTTGGTGTGAACTGTTTGAAGGAAGATAAGCAATGGGACTCCTTATTGCCTATTGAGCATGTCACAACCAATAATGGAGATGTGAAATGTATATAAGCTTCATTATAGCTAAAATGAAAACGGACAGTTTTCAAGAGACAAGGAGAAATACTCCAATCCAACCTGTAAAAACCAAGATGCAAGGGTGATAAGATTATTCCATTTATTGAAAGTTTTGAAAGTTGTCTGAAAACTGTTTGCTAAATTAATTTATTCAGACTTTAAATGTCCATGTCTTTACACCAAGTGCTGTTTTATGGAATTAACTAAAAACGTGTTCTTAAAATGTCAACTTTACTGTAACAGAGGGTCTGGATCTCTGATCCTAATTCACAGTTCATGTGAAAAACTGCTTAGAGAAAGGTTTACCAAAAGGCCTGACTAAAACCAGATAATCAGACAACTAAAGGTCTGAGGTGCTACTGATCACCATTTAAAAGTCTTTGTACCCTAGGTCACTGGGGGCTTTTCTGGAAAAGCCCCCAATGAGCAGAAAAGGATAAAACTAGACTGTTTAGGAGTCACAGGTCTGCATCCTTTCATATCGGTTTAAAAGCCAGCATTAGTATATCACAAACCAATGAACAGGTTAGGTGAAAGCATCAGGACTTGAGACTCCCTCTTTAAACTATATCCCTGAATCTCATGGACTCCAGCATCAGCTGTCAGTACAGTTCTAGAAACAATGTTTAATGATTTCTATAAAGCTAGAAAAGGTAACAAATAATGTTTTGGAGGTTCTGAAAGAGTAGATGCTTTTCTAAATCTCAGATTAAGAATATTTAAAATGCACATTCTTTTCCATGCAGCTAGCAGTTTTAAACTGAGTAAAATTTTGGGTCCAGGAAAAACATTACCCCTTTTAATAGGTTCTCTGCTATAATTTTAATAAGCCTATTTTAGTTTTCATTTTACAATTTCAAGAGCAAAATATGAAAACCATGTTTCCCCACTCACCTGTTCTGTTCCTCTAGTTTAGCTAATAATTCTAAATCATCTGGACTCAACCGCGTTGGTGAGGATGGTGATAGTGCTGGAGTAGAAAGAGTGGTAGAGGAGGATGTAGTGTGTAATGAGGCAGATGGACTTGCCACCTGACTGGCCATTTGACTGACAGTATGCGATACAGTGTTCTTCACCCATGAGAGAGTAGAACTCAGCTTTCCTGCAACCTTGTCTGTCGCCACCTGCAAATTACAAAAGGAAAAGGGATGGTAGAGGTTATTTTTGTAGACTGATCTCAGCAGGCCCACTCAAGCCAGTGAAAAAGGTATTTAGTGGGATAGCTATATTCTACAAATAAACTGACGCATTTGTCATGTATTTTGCATCTTCTAAAGAGTGTGACTTAAGGTTATCCTGTTTCCCAGAATTCCCGAAGTTGTTGGAAGCAGCCCAAGAGAAAGGTATGGGATTAAGGTGCTATGTGAGAACAAATATAGAAAGTATGTGGCAGATTCACCAAAAGGATAATCAAGGAAACTACCCAAAGATATCCACAGGACTAGTCTTTTCTGTGTAGTGCCTCTGGATCCAGAGCCACCTTGTACCTCTGACACATTAGTGAGATCCTCTTAATATCTCTTGATAAAAATAGTAGTGCAAAAATCAAGTAAAGCAGGTAAAATGCCATTGACTTTACCTGTGGACTGACATGCACAGGAAGGAATTTATGAGTAAGTACCACAGGTGTTAATTTTTCTCTTGCTCTCAGTACTCTCTCCAATCTCAAAGAGGGACTGGGCTGGAAGTTTGGCTAAAAGTCAACAAGAACCACAGCTAAAAACCAAAGATAAATGATTCTGAGATCTCTAACAGTGGGGAATGAAGTAGTCATTTTGAAATGAATCTAGATACTAGAATACAACACAAGTCTACTCCCACAAGTGGGTTAGGGAAGGACTACTTGGGAAAACCCTGAGCTATACTTCTCAGTAAAAAGCAAAAGGAGACTGATCAAAAAAAAAATTATTTAAGGCCTAATCCAAGAACTTCCACTGAAGGAATGCAAAAGGTTTAGGTTATTTTCCTCAGTGGCCCACTTCCTCAGCCACAGAATATCTAGACTACTGGCAAGCCTAACCCTTACCCAAGTTGTCCACCAGAAGAAAACTTTGGCCACAGCTGAAAATGCAGAAGAAAGATGGCTGGCACAAGTCAAGGAGAATAGTAGACTGAAGAAGAAATTTTCCTTGAAGTCACACTGCCGAAAACTACCTATCTGAGGTATGTAGAATTCCTCACACTGACAGGATGACATGAAAAAATCCTATGAAATACAGCTTACCTAATAATACCAGCTTCTAGCAAATACATCAAACAATTAGAACCACAAGGAAAGTGTTCCATCCCCCGCCCTGAGATCTTCCATTCAAGTGTAATTTAAACAGACAACTTCCATTTCATCTGTTGGATGACAAACAGCCACATGTTTTAAGGCAGGTTTCAGATTTTCAGGTTTAGCAGTAGCTGATAGGCAGCCCTTCCTCAGGGGCTGGGGAGGGTGGACTGGAAAACTGTACAATTTCATAAACCATGTTTCTTTTGCCAAGTACCAAATTTTCAAACCAATATAGACAGTGAGTTGTGCAACGGGGAGGTTTCTTACAATTTGAAAAAAGCCTGATCAAAAGCAAAGATAGCTTAATTCACTTTGGAAGCAAAACCAAATTAAGGCTACTTTAATTCTGAATGACAGCATCCACACAGGGATTTAATGCAGTTTAACTAATCCACTTGAATTCACGTCTTTAGTTAATTCAGATAAATTTTCCGGAGTGTCTCCATGTAGACAAGCGCTCTTGTCTACATAGGCATTGTAATTCTGTGCATTCGTGCGCTCAAAGCCACATCCTTTGCAATTTAACTGTTGTACATGGTTTAGCATGTTCGGTCTTTAATAAAACGAAGTTAAGTAACATACTGTACCTTGTGTTTGTTCTACCATCTTTCCCCCTCTTCCCTGTAATGGATCATTGTGTCTTTGCCCAGACAGTTGTCAGTGTTTCTTCTTTTCCTTCTCTTCCCTACTTCCTTATATTACTCATCTACATGGTGTTCCACAACTCCCAAAAGATCTCATTTGCCCCACACTTCCGTTTGCTCACTTTTCCTATCAGTCTTTCCTTCATTCCCTGAACCACTTCAATACTGTACTAGACATCCAGAATCCATAGGACTAAACCTATTAAGTAAAGAGTGATCCAGAAGATTGGGTCCTCCAATGTTAGGAGCAACATCTGGTGAAAAAGAAACCTCTGCTCAAGTTATGGGAAAGGTGAGGGTTAAAAATTCTTACAAGGGAATCCCCATCTCCCCCACCTCCCAGCGTAGCGCCTTCTGGCAGCTCTGCTACACAACACCATACCCAAGGTCTTTTGATTCCTGGGCTCACTTTTGCTGCAGCCTGGGGAAAAAACGGAGCAAAACGAACTTGGTTGTTAGCCTCGATGGATTACTGCCCATAAGGTCCTAACAGCAGCTGTGAAAATTGACAAGATTGGTAAATTCTCACTTTGTTGCAGCTTGGGGAAAGCTGGGCAGCAAAGGCACTAGCAGTTTGTCTTCAGGCTCTGGAAGGCAACACTGCATTGACTACACTCTTATAATTGAGCCATAAGGGATATAAATGTAATTTAATGAAAACTTCTATTATGCAGATGCTGATGGAACTTGACTGGGAAAGATTTTACTTGCCCTTTTCTTAGGTATAAAAACTGGTTAGAGAGGAGAACTTGGTAAGGGAAGCCCAACGTAACACCTATGCTTGAAGCGTGGAGATAACCTTTACCAGAGAAGCATGAATCTCCATCAAAAGAGGATTAGAAGAAAGTCCTTCAGTCTCCTCTTTGGATACTGAGGCAAGCAGGGAGACAGACCAGTACTGCAGTCACATTGACTAGTAAGTTCACCAGGAGTTTTTGTATGCAAGACTCTTCCTCCCTGCTGATGCTCCAAATCCAGGTCATTTCAGGAGACAATGAGGGTAATAAAGATTCAATGGGGATGTTGCAGTCTCATTGCAGTGAGTGAGCTACAAGAGTAAGCAATGTGCCAAATGCTTGTCTCAGCTGATAACTTTTGCCTATAAATTTAAAATTACAACCATTCCAAGTTGGTAGAGCTCCATGTCAGAACTTTAAATTTAATGTTATTTTTCTATTTATCTCCCATCTGTAAGACCCAAGATTTCTAAAATTATTGGTCAGAAGTTTGACCCTATAATTCTTTATCAAAAAGCAAATTAACAAAGGGAAGGATCAACTTGTAGTTAAGAACAGGAAGAAGTCCAGAGTGGGTTCTATACTTGAAGTGTGACCATGGGCAAGTTATTTAACCTCAGAGTTCAATTTCCCCGTTTTTACAGACATGCATGTACTCTGGAATATCAAACTGGAGACTTTATATAGCTGCAAAGCATATTTGCAGTTATGCAATAAATCTAAACAAGTTAAGCATCTGAATTTTCACATAGCAGAACACACATACAGCCAGTCTTACAGTGTTTCTCAAATGTGGCCACAAGGGGCTTTTCTTGCAGCCACAGCCTCCTGGGCTGTGATTGGAGCGGGGGCGGGGGGGGAGGGGGGGGCAGAAAGAGAAGCAGTGGCCCCTCTACCCCTGTGGCCACCAGTGGGGGTTGGGCCCTGCTCCCTTCTGGAGACACAAATGCTGGAGGCGCAGGCAGCTGGTGAATTCTCTACTTTCCTGGGGCAGGGCAGGCAGCTTCAGCCACAGGGCTTCGGGCTCCATCCACACAGTAGCAGGCTCTTGTCCCAGGCTCAACGCCCACACCATTGTCCCTGGGCCCTGTGACCTCCCTGCCCACCTCCCCAGGGCTTAATTTGTCCCAGGGCTTGCTGGGGTTGAGTAAGTCTGCTGCTGTGAAACAGCAGCAGACTTACATCTAGCAAGTTTTTTTAAAAAGCAACCAAAAAAGCAGAACAACAACAACAAAAGACAAGAACATGCAAAGCACTTATTTGTGTTTCTATTCTGTTTAGGTCCTGTCAAGTTTATTACTGAGTCTGAAAAAACCCTACATAAATAAATTACAATGATTTGGACATGTATACACATATTTACTTGTTTTTCCTAAAGTTAATTAAGTGTTTTAGGAAAAATGGTCAGCATGGCCACCAAAGAGTTGGTGGCCACACTCTGAGGCCACCAAGAAATTTGTTGAGAACCCTAGAACACCAGTATAATTATCTTCATATTTAGAGTAATTTTAAACATTTATGCCAAGTTTGGTATCTGTAAACATACCTCAAACCAATTTATTTAAATCAGAAAAGTCTATTACAGCCATGAAAAAAAAATTTAGTTTAAAAAAAAGCAGTGTAGTAACACTATGGAGTCCACCCACAAAAGCAAAGCTGGCCACATTTCAGTGTGGCTCTAGGCACTCAAAGTTACCCCTAAAGAAAAAAAGTGATTCAAGCTTTAATATTGCTGTCCTAGTTAGGACAATGTTAGATCATTACAAATTTCTAAGATTAACAGAGCCAAAACATCTTATGCTGTTCTTGTTATTTTAAGCCGTGTTACCTAATGAGAAAGTTGTGCTAACAAGTTATTTCAATAAACATCCTTAGGTATCATTGAAGAGCTCCACTTTGCCTTAATCAGGAAAAGGAAAAAGAAAAGGAAACTGAATTAGTTAGGAACACCACCATAATTCTCTGATCAACCCAATGCTCCCTGTTAAACCTATAAAAATTTGAGTGCATTCAAGTTTATTGGGATTTCCGTTAACTTAGTTCTAAAAGCCAAGGAGTTTAATTTAAAAATATGTTTGAAGCGACTATATTGTTCCAGGCAATGGTTCTCATTAGTGGTCCACACAGCACTTGTCAGTCAGTCATATGATGATGAGGAATCATTAACAGCTGCAAATACAATATTCCATGTAAGTAATTCCTCTAACGATCACAGCAGTGTGAAGCGATAATGAATAAAAGGGTAGATGATCCATGAGATGTGGTCCACATAAAGAACTTCGGGAACCTCCAGTTTGAGGAACTGGTAATTCCATATGGAGCCATTCCCTACTGAAGTTCCTCAAATCCAGCCCAGCTCAAGTCAGTTTTTACTATCAGACTACAGTTAAGTAGCCTACATGGAATAAACAAGCATTTTCAGTCCAGTCTGAACCATCCACATTACAAAAGCTGCAGTCATAACTGACACAAATTAGCACCTGAGCCTCAAGAAAGGTCAAAATTGCAAGGTAGAAAGTCTGAGCCAACTTACTTCCCCCCAGAGGTGCATCACCCAAGCAAACAGTACAGCACACGGACAGGACACTATGGAGAAGCCTACTCTGACTTGGAGGCTTCTGCATTGTATCTCTGTGGATGTGTCTTCATTCTCCAAAGATATCAGCCCCACATCTATAATAAGGGCTAAATTCTAGTTTAGAAGTATCCGCAAAAAGAAAAGGAGTACTTGTGGCACCTTAGAGACTAACAAATTGTTTAAATTTGTGCTTGATAGTAATAGTCACTAATTCTGAATTGCTTTTGGACACAAACATGTAAAATTCAGTGTTCATTCACGGTCTTTAATTCTACCAAAATGTAAAGAAATACAAGTTACTTACAGTTAAAGTGAGGGGAAAAAAGTTGCTAAAGTAAAATGCAAAGCTGCCTTGCCATCTTCCTCTTTCAATTAGACTTCAAACTGCAAGAAAAGCGAATTACAATTTCTTCTGAACTACAACGTTACTATTAAGTGATCCAGTAAATTCAGTGCTTTCACAGCAGGTTAAAGTGCATGTCTAAAAATTCCAAAGTTACTTCCTGTCAGTTTTACTTGCTTTGTCAGTAAAACACTACATTAAAAGCTTTTAGATTTCAGCCACAGGAATTCTGTCTAGCCCAAAAACACGAAATCAAGTCAACATGCTAGGACTTATGAACTTCATTTTGTTGTCAGTTGGGCTAATATTAAAGGGAATCTTACATGTAAACAGTGATCTACTGAATGAGCATATTTCATTGCAAAGTTCACTAGCTGCAGAAATTGCTGAACCCAAGAGTACAGTCTAGTGGTTAGAGAATTGAACTGAAAAACTGAAGACCCACATTCAATGCTCAACTCTGACTGCAGCTTTGGACATTAATTTCAATGTGCCTCAATTTAAAATGAGGATAATGTTTACCCAGCTTTTGTAAGACACAGAGATCCTGATATGAAAGGTGAAGTGCAACAAAACTCTTACAGAACACACAAAACTAGGCAAACCAGTTTATGAAAACAGCATAATGTAGCCCCATGATTTTTCCAGAATACCTTTTTTACCATCTTCACATGCATTCTGCAGCAATTAAATACCTAGTATCTTAAGGCTCACGTGTATAAATAAATGGTATCATTCCAGAAATTGATTTATTACTTTACAATGTCTACTAACAAGACTTGCAAAGAACATTACTAGTAAAATATACAAATCAAAAAACATTGATGCTCAAAGCAGATTAGAATTGGCAGCATAGAATTAAAATTTGATTTTAATTCCAGATTCATTTTCACAAGGATATTATTGTACTTATCTACATCAGCGAAGTCAAAAACAGCTTTACCTATTTGGACCCTAGAGGCTCCACCTAGTGAGGCAGAGTTAAACTGCATTCTCTTAATGCTTTATAACTTGAATCAACACCACACGCAAATAGTTGAATTCATTCTCTGAACTTTAAAGCTAGACCCTCTTGTAGGGCTTTGTCAGCACTAATTTTAGGTCCATATTTATGCTTACAAAACCAAAATAGCTAATGGAATTGTAAGAGTCTTCTGCACTTGTTTCCATTTTCCCTTTTCTTCTGTGCTTTTATGTATTTATCTCATGTTATAGCTTACTTCTATAAATGGAAACATATTCAAGGAAGGTTTTTACTGCTTACTGTTTTGCCATTTCACCTCACTGAAAACTCATTAAAGAATGTAATCTGTAAGAAAACCATTTAATAACAAAATCAAGACCTTATATATAGTTTTTCATATCTGTAGCAAAACATGAGAACAAGAATAATGATAGCATGGATGTGAACTTAAAATATTGCTTTCCCCTAAGGAAGAAAAACTAGCCAGCCTTGGAAACATGGTAAAAATGGTTTCAAGTGATATTTTGCTGATCTTAGCCCAGTATGGAAATGGGTATCTGTCACAACCCACATCACACTGCCAAAGCTGTGCTTACTAACTCAGGACTTAGAAATCATGCAGAAGGAACAGGCAGAGTGTAAATAAGCGTGCTAAGTGCCTGCCAGATAATGGCTAGCTCACACAGTGTGGTGAGTTTTCATTCTGTAAAATGTAACATGATCAGCAACAAGAAATGAGATTAAAAAGAGAAAAATCAACAAACGTTCTTTTGTGAAAGCAGGACTCCAAGAAAAGGCACATGCCTGGCATTTTTTGTAAGTCCTAGAGAGGATGAGTGGAACTGCCTCACTCGTCCTATCTTTTTTGTAGGAAAAATGGTCTGAAGAGGAAAGTGTTTCCTTCATATATACCCTACTGCTGCCCCTCCAGGGAAACTCATTAATAGGCTCATTCACCTGCACATCTACCAATGTGATATATGCCATCATGTGCCAGCAATGCCCCTCTGCCATGTACATTGGTCAAACTGGACAGCCTCTACGTAAAAGAATAAATGGACACAAATCAGACATCAAGAATTATAACATTCAAAAACCAGTTGGAGAACACTTCAATCTCTCTGGTCACTCAATTACAGACCTAAAAGTGGCAATTCTTCAACAAAAAAACTTCAAAAACAGACTCCAACGAGAGACTGCTGAATTGGAATTAATTTGCAAACTAGATACAATTAGGCTTGAATAGAGACTGGGAACGGTTGGGTCATTACACAAAGTAAAACCATTTCCCCATGTTTATCCCCCACCTCCCCACTGTTCCTCAGACGTTCTTGTCAACTGCTGGAAATAGCCCATCTTGATCATCACTACAAAAAGCTCCCCCCGCTTCCCCCCCCCCCCGGCTCTCCTGCTGGTAATAGCTCACCTTAAGTGACCACTCTGGTTACAGTGTGTATGGTAACACCCATTGCTTCATGTTCTCTATGTATATAAATCTCCCCACTGTATTTTCCACTGAATGCATCCGATGCAGTGAGCTGTAGCTCACGAAAGCTTATGCTCAAATAAATTTGTTAGTCTCTAAGGTGCCACAAGTACTCCTTTTCTCTTTGCAAATACAAACTAACACGGCTGCTACTCTGAAACCTGACATTAATAGGCCTGTGGCCCATGTATGGTATGGGTGTATTCTGCAGATTAATTCTACATTTTCCTTCAGTCATACTTCAAAAACTATAGCCAATATATTATTCTCATCTTTTCTCTTCCTTCTCACCTGCCCTTCTTTGGACCTCCCAGTCTGAGGTTATATCCCTGGTTGGCAAAGGAGCCAAAATGGGAGTCCAATGCAGAATGAATGCAAGAAATAAGAATTGCCCACTCTCCAAGTAATCCATCTATGTAGGTTCTTATGTTGGAACTTCTGCTATTTATCTGAGCACCTAAGGTTTGCGCTTATCCCCTATCTACTCCTGGGGGAATTCTGCACCACTGCGCTTGTGCAAAATTCATGTCCCCTGCAGATTTCTTTGCTTCCCTGAAGAAAAATTACTTTGATAGGGAAGCTGCAAGAGAATCACTTCCTAGCTGCTCAGGTACATTGTTTCAGGCACCCGGAGCAGCCAGTGGAGAGGTAAATCACTGCAGAGCTGGGGACACCACAGCCAGTGGCTCCTACCCTGACCCAGGATCAGCTGCTAATTTTGGCTGGGCTGAAGTGAAAGGAGGGGACTTCCTCTTCTCCTGCAAGGAATGGCTGAGGCTGTGTCAGACCCAGTCCCAGAAATCTCCCACAGCTGCAGGAAGCTCAGCATCCTCCCCTGCTTCCTGACCCCATCACTCCTCAACTGAGGGTGGAAGAGGTCACTGTATAGAGAGTTGCTTCCCCATCCACCCAACTCCCATACCCAGATGCCCCCTGCCAAGCCTCACCCCATACACCCAGAACCCCCCAATCCTCCATATCTGAACCCCAATCCACTGAACCTCAACCCCTACATCTAGATCTGCCCTGCACTCAGACCCTCTTCCTCCAGATCCCCACCCCTGCACCCAGACCACCCCCCACTGAGCTCCCTGCACTCAAACCCCCACCCTGACGAGGCCCACCCCACTGCATCACTGAGCCCCCACATCCAGACCCCCACACCACTGACCCCCAACTAGTTGAACCCAGACCTCCAGCCCACCAAGCCCCACTCCCCAGCACCCAGACCCCCCTGCTGAGACCCCACACCCAGACACCTCCGCTGAGCCCCAACCACCTTCACCTGGAAGCCCAGCTGCACGGACAGTGGGACTCTGCAGGGAACTCCTGCCTCCCCCCCCCACAAGCGTCTGTGCATCCAGATCCCCCTACACGTAGAACCCCCACTGAGCTGCCTGCACCCAGACTGTCCCACACAGAATCCTCTCACCCCACACCCGGATCCCTTCATAC
This sequence comes from Chelonia mydas, assembly GCF_015237465.2. Lineage (NCBI taxonomy): Eukaryota > Metazoa > Chordata > Testudines > Cheloniidae > Chelonia > Chelonia mydas. The sequence continues at coordinate 73,379,409 of NC_057854.1, read as the reverse complement.
TGAGCCCCTCCACACTTGGATCCTGCCTGCCCCACACCTGGTGCACCTGGCACAGAGGGGCAGAGCTCCAGGTTTTTCTGGGGCAGGCCCAGGCCTTGTGCTGTGTCAGGGTCGGGTGCAGCCTCACCACCGAGTCTGTGACCCGGGGTGGTGGGTAGAGAGGCTGCAGGGTGATCTTCCACCTTTGTGCAGCCAGTGGCCTGTGCTCCCCACTGTCATGCTGGAGCTTCTGCATTTATTTATTGACCAATAAAAACTTGCAGAATTTATAATTTTTTGGCAAAGAATTTTTAAATATTTTGGAGAATGTCCTCAGGAGATCTTAGAGATCAACCAAGCCCTAGGGAACTGAAGTGTGGCTTAGAGGAAGCGTTGGGGTTCTTGAAGTAAAAGACCAGAACTAAAGCTCCAACACTGGAAGGAAAGTATTGGCTAAGCTACCTATCAACAGGAAAGAAGTCTGAGCTTTGCTGGACTGTATCACTCAGTAGGAGATAGGCACCTTAGTTCTGAAATTCCTGCAGCTTGCTCTGGAGAAGCTTGTTAGCAAGACTCCAAGGGAAAGTGTCTCTAAAAAGCATCACAAAGCCTGTATACTAACTTGAGTCAAATGCTGGGAATTTGTGACCTGAAGAAGATCTCTGTGTAAGCTCAAAAGCTCATCTTTCACCAACAGAAGATGGTCTAATGAAAGATATTACGTCACCACCCTTGTCTCAGGAATGTGCCTGTCAGGTTAAGCTGCTAAAGCACATAAGCTCACTTATATAACCTGTCATGATGTGACTTTATTGTTGGATTTGAGCCTCATTTTATGTGTAATATTGAGAGGGAAGATTTGCTGAATACCATGAAGCAGCAGGAGATGGCGATTTGAGGTCTTACCCAAATTGGAGGAATGTATGTTGTTAAGGTGGGTAAAAACAAGGTGTTCAGAAGCTCTCCTACAGAGTGCTATGAATCCCCTACTTTCACGAGCAAAACTCATTCAAAAAGTGTGAGCAGCTCCTGCCAAGCCCCGCAAGATCTCCAAAGGCATAAGTACCGAGACGCAGGTAGTAGGGCACATATGGGAACAGTGAGGTCCTAATTTAAGCTTGAGAAAAGATTCAAACCGATTTACCACATGACATTCTCATAAGCAAATGAGGGAAATGTGGTGTAGATGAAGTTATTATAAGGCGCATGCACAACTGGTTTAAAAACAGTACTCCAAGGGTAAGTCTACACTACGAAATTAGGTCAGGTCAATATTATAGAAGTCGATTTTTAGAAAATCTATTTTAGTCGATTGCGTATGTCCACACTAAGCGCATTAGTTGGCGGAGTGCATCCTCACTACCATGGCTAGCATCGACTTATGGTGCACTGTGTGTAGCTATCCCACAGATCCCGCAGTCTCCGCCGCCCATTGGAATTCTGGGTTAAGGTCCCAATGCCTGATGGGACAAAAACATTGTCGCGGGTGGTTTTTGGTACATGTCGTCAGTCGCCCCTCCCTCCGTGAAAGCAACGGCAGACAATTGTTTTGCGCCTTTTTTCCCCACGCAGACGCCATACCACGGCAAGCATGCAGCCCACATCTCAGCTCACTGACACCGCCACTGTTGTGGTGCTGGCAGCAGACGGTGCAGCAGGTCTGCTAATCATCATCCACCGCTTCCGCTGCAAATGCAGAATGGTGGTAGAATGTGCATTTGGACTTTTAAAAGCGCGCTGGTGCAGTTTACTGACTCTCTTAGACCTCAGCAAAACCAATATTCCCATTGTTATTGCTGCTTGCTGTGCGCTCCACAATATCTGTGAGAGTAAGGGGGGGACGTTTATGGCAGGGTGGGAGGTTGAGGCAAATTGCCTGGCCACTGATTACGCGCAGCCAGACACCAGGGCTATTAGGAGAACACAGTAGGGCATGCTGCGCATCAGAGAAGCTTTGAAAACCAGTTTCATGATTTGGCCCAGATGCCCAAGAACTTGGGGGGGCCCTCCAGGCACCCAATCACTCCACCCCAGAGGACTGCCCAAGCAACAGAAGGCTGGCATTCAATAAGTTTTGAAGTGCAGTGTGGCCTTGTCCTTCCCTCCTCCCCTCACCCACCACCCCACCCGGTGCTTCCCTCCTCCCCTACCCCTCCCAGGCTACCTTGCAAGTTTTCCCCCTATTAATGTGATGAATTAATAAAGAATGCATGATTTTGAAACAATGACTTTATTGCTTCTGAAAGCAGCGATCGAAGGGGGGAGGTCGGTTGACTTACAGGCAAGTAGAGTCAACCAAGTGGGCAGGTTTCCATCAAGGAGAAACAAACAGAACTGTCATACCATAGCCTGGCCAGTCTTGAAACTGGTTTTCAAAGCGTCTCTGATGTGCAGGGCCCCCAGCTGTTCTCTCCTAATCGCCTGGTGTCTGGCTGCACATAGTCAGCCACCAGGCGATTTGTCTCAACCTCCCACCCCACCATAAATGTCTCCCCCTTACTCTCACAGATATTCTGGAGCGCACAGCAAGCAGCAACAACAATGGAAATATTGGTTTCACTGAGGTCTAACCTAGTCAGTAAACTACCCCAGCAAACTTTTAAACATCCAAAGGCACATTCTACCACCATTCTGCACTTGCTTAGCCTATAGTTGAACAGCTCCTTACTACTGTCCAGGGTGCCTGTGTATGGCTTCATGAGCCATGGCATTAAGGGGTAGACTGGGTCCCCAAGGATAACTATTGGCATTTCAACATCCCCAACGGTAGTTTTCTGGTCTGGGAAGTAAGTTCCTTCCTGCAGCTGTTCAAACAGATCAGAGTTCCTGAAGATGTGAGCGTCATGCACCTTTCCTGGCCATCCCACGTTGATGTTGGTGAAACGTCCCTTGTGATCCACCAATGCTTACAGCACCATTGAAAAGTACCCCTTGTGGTTTATGTACTGGCTGCCAAGGTGGTCCGGTCCCAAGATAGGGATGTGTGTTCCACCTATCACCCCACCACATTTAGGGAACCCCATTGCAGCAAAGCCACTCACTATGACCTGCACATTTCCCAGAGTCACTACCCTTGATAGCAGCAGCTCAGTGACTGCGTTGGCTACTTGGATCACAGCAGCCCCCACAGTAGATTTCCGCACTCCAAATTGATTCCTGACTGACCGATAGCTGTCTGGCATTGCAAGCTTCCAGAGCACTATTGCCACTTGCTTCTCAACTGCAAGGGCTGCTCTCATCTTGGTATTCTTGCACTTCAGGGCAGGGGAAAGCAAGTCACAAAGTGCCATGAAAGTGCCCTTAATCATGTGAAAGTTTCACAGCCACCGGGAATCATCCCAGACCTGCAACACTATGCAGTCCCACCAGTCTGTACTTGTTTCGAGGGCCCGGAATCAGCATTCCACGGCATGAACCTGCCCCATTACCACCATGATGTCCAAATTGCCAGGGCCCGTGCTTTGAGAGAAGTCTGTGTCCACGTCCTCATCACTATCATGATCGTGCTGTCGTCACCTCCTTGCCTGCTTTTGCAGGTTCTGCACATACTGCAGGATAATGTGTGAGGTGTTTGCAATACTCACAACAGCAGCGGTGAGCTGAGCGGGCTCCATGCTTGCGTGCTATGGCATCTGCAGGAGAGCAGAGTTGCAGCGGAAGCAGTGGATGACGACGGATGCCACAAGAATAGATATTTATACAGAACAACGAGAGGACCTGCGAGGTGGATTCATGGTACCAGGAGAGCAGAGTTGCAGCAGAAGCGGTGTAGGACGACCGTTAGCACCACGCACATTTCCCCGAGGAAGAACACAAGTACCTGGGAGCACATGACAGACAACATGGAGAAATTTGCTATTGAGACAAGAGCGGCAGAGCAAAGTTGCAGGGGAAGCGGTGGATGACTACAACGGTTAGCAGTCCTACTGCACCGTCTGCTGACAGCAGTATGGTGTCTGCATGGAAAAAAGGTGCAAAACGATTGTCTGTCATTGCTTTCATGGAAGGAGGGGCGACTGACGACATGTACCCAAAACCACCCGTGACAATGTCTGCCCCATCAGGCACTGGGAGCTCAACCCAGAATTCCAGTGGGCAATGGAGACTGTGGGAACTGTGGATAGCTACCCACAGTACAACGCGCTGAAAGTTGATGCTAGCCAGGGGACTATGGATGCACTCTGCCGACTTAAAGCACTTAGCGTGGACATACGCAATCGACTGTATAAAATCGATTTTTAAAACTCGACTTCTAGAAGATTGACCTAATTTCGTAGTGTAGATATACCCCAAGACTTAATCTGCATATCACAATCCATAGGCTGAAATCAAAACTCTTACTACCCTACTGCTAAAGTGTGTATGTTTTACTTCAAAAGTAGAGTGAATTCTACTACCTATCTAGAGGAAAGCCAACAGTTTATTCACCAAGAGCAGCGCCAATTTAAAATATAGGTTATGCGTCAGTAGCCTGACCACAGTGCAGGCTGACGTACATTCAGATCTTAGGTCGTTTTGTAATGCACTATAATTTAAAATGTACCTATTAATACATTTACAATATTCATGACCTACCTCCACAAGCATTTTCAGTACAACTATTAGGAGAAAATGCCTGCTTTGAGGTTAATACAACACCTGTGTTGCTGTATGAAAATCTTACTCTGGTCCCACTGAAGTCCAGGACCAAGTTCCCATACACTTCAAATAGCAGCAGAGCACCTAATGAAGGAAATTAATGTTTTGGCCATTTGATTAAGTGAACAATGAAGATTGTGGCTTCATTTAAAAACAGAGGCCTACTCATATTCCAACACTGAAATGTCATTCATTTTTATAAGAGTCATTTGGCCAGTGAATTTTGTGTACTCATTTTGGAAGAAGAATTTATTCCATCTATTCTAGGAACCTACAAAAAGAGTCATTAGTGGAGAATAGCAAGAAAGATCTCAGGGAGACAGTAAAGCTGATTGATATTTTTGGTGTAGAGCTGCCTTTTTAAAAAGTTACTTAAACAAAGCCCCAATATCCAGGCCACACAGCCTATAAATTCTCGAATACAAAACTCAATTTGCATCATCTATAGGAGACTACCTTTAAAAAATAAAAAAAACCTGCTACGTCTTATTTGTTTTCCAGAGCTAAAAAAGGATCATGGCTTCCCACATTCTTAAAACTAAAGTAACATGAGGAAGAACATTAGAACTAATTTTTTTTAAGTCAAATTCACAAAATTCAAAATTAAAGTCACTTAATTCTGGATTTCCATTCCTCAGAGTACTCTTATTCAAGTCCCCTCGTAGCCCCATCATTCTCTATATATCCTCCAGGGAAGGTAGATGTCTTTAACAAGCATCACAACTTGAACACGCATTAAATGCAATATGTTTTACAAAAACAAAGATCATATTAAGCTATTTCTGCCATGCCATCTTACCAAATAAAAAATTCAAGAGCCTTTCCACAACCTGAGACAACAGCAATCCATTTTTAGAAGACTTATCCCTATACACTGAAGAAAAATTATGCCGCAAATATAATTACATTCAGCTGGTATTTATGCTATGCTATTTTATAACACTTAGAATAACTGATCAAACATCTATTAGGACATTGCCAAATGAGTATCAGATTATCACCCTCATTCACACACTGCCGTCAGACAGTAGGCCATATTTAAAATATTCAGGAGTTTTAAAAATGTATATGAATTTAAACTCTGGTAATTTCATTTTAGACTCACTAGCAGATCTTGTGGTAGAGTCCATTGTATTTAACCATCATCCAAATACTTCCATTCACTTTTCTGAAAAAGTTTTAACTGTGCAAATAAGATACAGGCAACAAGAAGATTAGATGAGAAAAATGCAGGTTTTAATAAGAAAAGCGATCAGAAATGGTTCACGTGCACTGGGCAAGCAGAAATGTTCACAACTTATGTGATGTCTTGATTGCTTTCCAAATTAAAACCAGTTTGCACAGATTGGGAACTATTACATAGATTAAATAACTTCACTGGAATCAGTCTGTGGCAGAGCCAGAAACAGTATGCAGAATGGAATTGACTCCTAGTCTGATGCCTTAACCACAAAAGTATACCCAGTGCACCAGTGGAAATGACTATCACAAGAGATCACACAAACTGGTTAGATTTTAAAGAGGAACGAATAGTCAACATTTGCAGCTATGCAAACCAAAACAATACAAGGGTATTCAAACCTCATTAGGAGCATAACATGATCAGCTGCAAGCACCAGGAAGAAACACCCCCCTTTTATATGGAGGCTAGGCACAAGAAGATAGGCACTTCATAAGATCCCGTCTGAAATACCAGGTAAAGGCCACTGCTAGATAAAGAACCTCTGTGTGAGCAAACTGTCTGTTCCAGCATAGTAATGGTTAAGTTTTCCTGGATGAAGCTTCAAAAACTCTTCAGTATTTAGGCAGTTTATACAAGCTGGACATCCAAGTAACATCATGGCTCAAACACATTGACAGAAAATTTTACAGTGAGGCTGCAACTTACATGAGAGCTGGTTTAGACAGGAGGAAAAAAACTTCCTCAATATCAATTTGACGCTGGAACCAATGCTGAGAGCAGCCACCGAAACATCAAGAAAAATGTTTTAAAAGATATTAGGTAACAGTTATATAAGGAATTACCTGTGCTAGACATTGGACTTCACCTAAAATATCCCTTTTCCCTTCCAGTTGTAGCTTCTGAAAACGAAATACATATGCATATGAAATACAGGTTTCAGAGTAACAGCCGTGTTAGTCTGTATTCGTAAAAAGAAAAGGAGTACTTGTGGCACCTTAGAGACTAACCAGTTTATTTGAGCATGAGCTTTCGTGAGCTACAGCTCACTTCATCTATGCATCCGATGAAGTGAGCTGTAGCTCACGAAAGCTCATGCTCAAATAAACTGGTTAGTCTCTAAGGTGCCACAAGTACTCCTTTTCTTTATATGAAATACAGTCACCAGACAGCATGGATTTGTCAAGAACAAATCATGTCAAACCAACCTGATAGCTTTCTCTGACAGGGTAACAAGCCTTATGAATAAGGGGGAAGCAGTAGATGTGGTATATGATTTTTGGAAGGCTTTTGATACTGTCTCACATGACCTTATAAACAAACTAGGGAAATATAACCTAGATGGAGTTACTAAAAGGTGGGTGCATAACTGGTTGGAAAATCATTTCCAGAGTAGTTATCAGTGGTTCACAGTCCTGTTGGAAGGGCATAACGAGTGGGGTCCCGCAGGGATCAGTTCTGGGGTCTGGTTCTGTTCAATGTCTTCATCAATGATTTAGATAATGGCAGAGAGAGTACACTTATTAAGTTTGCAGATGATACCAAGCCGGGAGGGCTTGCAAGTTCTTTGGAGGACAGGATTAAAATTCTAAATGATCTGGGCAAACTGGAGAAATGGTCTGAAGCAAACAGGATGAAATTAAATAAGGACAAATGCAAAGTACTCCACTTAGGGGGGAACAATCAGTTGTACACATACAAAATGGGAAATGACTGCCTAGGAATGAGTACTATGGAAAGGGATCTGGGGGTCATAGTGGATCACAAGCTAAATAGGAGTCAACAGTGTAACACGGTTGCATAAAATACCACGCATTCTGGGATGTATTAGCAGGAGTATTGTATGCAAGACACGAGAAGTAATTCTTCCGCTCTACTCCACGCTGATTAGGCCTCAACTGGAGTAGTGTGTCCAGTTCTGGACGCTACATTTCAGGAAAGATGTGGACAAATTGGAGAAAGTCCAGAGAGCAGCAACAAAAATGATTAAAGGTCTAGAAAACATGACCTATGAGGGAAGATTGAAAAAATTGGGTTTGTTTAATCTGGACAAGAGAAGACAGAGGGGACATAACAGTTTTCAAGTACATAAAAGTCTGTTACAAGGAGGAGGAAGAAAAATTGTTCTTAACCTCTGAGGATAGGACAAGAAGCAATGGGCTTAAATTGCAGTAAGGGCGGTTTAGATTGGACATTAGGAAAAACTTCCTAACTGTCAGAATGGTTAAGCACTGGAATAAATTGCCTAGAGAGGTGGTTCTAGAGAATCTCCATCATTGGGGATTTTTAAGAGCAGGTTAGACAAACACCTGTCAGGGATGGTGTAGCTCAGTGGTCTCCAAAGTGGGATGCGCAAGACCATACGTGGGGGTGCGTGGCAGAAGGAGCTGCCGGCGGCAGCTCGGCACTCCCCGCTCCGTCTTCTTGGCAGCACGCCGGCGGCAGCTCTTTTTTTTTTTTTTTGGCGCTTCCCCAGAGCTGGCTCTGGGGGTGCACAATTCAAAAAGTTTGAAGACCCCTGGTCTAGATAGTACATGGTCCTGCCTTGAGCGCAGGGGCTGGACTAGATGACCTCTTGAGGTCCCTTCCAGTTCTATGATTCACTCAAGCTTCCCTATACATTGTGCCAATACACTTTAGTCCCAACTTCCGTTACCCCTTCTATCCCATTTAGCATTCTTCCAAAAAGGCAGCAAGTTTAGCATTATTTTGTCCTGTAGCCAACATCCACAAGAGCCTATGATGAAACCATACTACCTTTCCAACGTCAACTAAATCAACATTTACAAACAAGTAAACCTATAAATAGGCAAGAAATGCATTAACTCAGTGTGCCATCTATAAGCCAGTGGGCTACACCTCAGTTCGTGAACAATAGCCTAACAATTATATTTTTCATTGCTATTTACTTCAGGAAAAGTTAAGACTGTGCTATTAATTTTGGCTATGTTGTACATAAGAGATACTGATTTACCAGGCCTTCAAGAAGTAGGTGAATTAGAGTGGAATCAAGAGAGATATTTATTATAGGCTATTTCAGTAAGGAGGGGTTATAGTTTATTAATTTACGACTTGTTATTCTTAGAGTACATATGCAAGAGCATTTAAAAAAATAAATGAGCATTTTAAGTGTGAAACTTCTAAGAAAAAAAATCTCTACATAAAATCTGGAGGACTATTAACAATTAGTAAACTAAAGAAACAAGTACAGAACACTCATTTTACAACTGAAGACTATAAAATGGAAAGAAAGTAGAGAACAAGCAACATGTAATAAAAACTGATTTAAAAATTTATTTAAATAAGATTGTTTTGAATTTCTTTAAATCCTGACTTTATATCTCTGCACCAGCAGGACAGAATCTCACTTCCTGGTGAGGGAAGTGTTTCAGGGAAAAATCCCATTGTAGGGGGGTTTCCTCCCAGCTTCATTTTGCTACCAGTCTATTTACAACCACTGTTAATTGGATGATGACTGTAAGCAACTGATACTTTGTGTTAAGTGGTAAACATAAGTCACTAGTTTTGTCTCTTCTCTATTCCTCTGGACCACAGGCATCTTTCCCCCTGCATCTTCCCTCCATCTCCTCTCTACACTTCCCCCATTTCAACCTTTCAATTTTTCCCACCACTGTCTGCTTCCTGTTCAAACACATTAAGATTTCCAACACCAGGCAGCACCGTCTTATGCCGCCTAGTCCCCTGTTCACGCCCCTCCAACTCCACTGGCTCCATCATACCTCCTTCCAGATTCCTCCCCCTCTACATTTCCCCTAACAACCCATAGTCTTGATCTGTATACATGAAAAACCAATCTGTAAAAGCACAACAAAGGCTGTAACTGCAGAGAGCAGAAAGGGAAAATAAAATAGGCACTTTAAGGGGCACATTCCTTGGCAGAGCATTTCTCTAGCACACCCCAATAGATTAGTGAATGAAATCCCAGGCTCTCTTTATTTTACCCCAAATCTTCTCCTCCCCTCTCCTCCCCCACCTCCCGTCAACAGATATGTCACAAAGAAAAATAGCCAACTTCCAAAGTGGCAGTATATAGTCCTTACATTTCCTAGTTCATTCTTGCTTCATGATTCCTTGGATAAACTCAAGTTGAAAATGTTTGGCCTGTATCTTTCCTTCTCACACCCTCTCAACATTCCACTAGCTCAGTTTAATAATGCTGTTTTAATGAGGTCTATGAACCCCTTCCCACATTTAACTGAGAGCATCGCAGGCGGTATTTATTCCTATTATGGATTTTACCTTCTACATTAGCCTTCCACTCACCCTGAGCCATTTTGGAGATAAGAGTCAGAACACCTGAAATTTTGGAAGAGTGATCATGTACATTTTCAGAACAACAAGACTTCAAGTGTTTAATCAAGCTTCTTTTGGGGAATAACTATCCTAGGATTTCTTGAAGTATATAAATGTTGGTAAGTTGCGGGATTGGAAATTGAGATAATGGCAAATCAGTTTCAAATTTAACTAGGAAGCAGCTAAGGTGACCAGATAGCAAGGGTGAAAAATCGGGACAGAGGGTGGGGGGTAATTGGCATCTATATAAGACAAAGCCCCAAATATCGGGACTCCCTATAAAATCAGGACATCTGGTCAGAAGCAGCTCCCTCTGTTTCATAATAAAGAAAAGCAGGAATTATATGCAACTCAACAAATATGATGACAGAAGTACAAGTTGAAATACAGAAAAAAAAGTCGCTAAGGACTCTACACTGACCAACCACATTAAGAGACTTCTAAATTTTCAGTTTTTATCCATATTACATAACCAAAACAGTACAGACCATGTTTGAAGACAAGAATTTATAATGAATGAAATATTTCAAGAACCAAAGAAAAGGTGTGGAAGAGTGAAACTCCCAAACCTTTTTGGTTTAATATGTCAACTCCATTTTATCAAGATAAGTTGTATTCTCTAGATAAGACCATCAAGATCACTTTTGGACAAAAGATGAAAGCTCTTTTTAGGTCACCTCTAAAGAAGGTTGACATTTTCGTGTGGGTGCTATTTTGTTGTGAGGCTAGAAGCTAGCCGCTTCCATCTACTTAAATCACCACAATCCACCACCTTTAAAGAGCACTAAATCCGAACAAATTGAAACCATACCAGCAGTTAATTCACACCCCAAAACAAGATGAACGTGTAACAGCAGAATATATATGTTGTGATTATGCCGCAGTGGAGCCGCCTCCTTGCATGACTGAAGGAGGCGTCACTGTGATGAAGTCCTGGTGCTATCCTAGAGCATCCTTCTCCTTGGGCTCTCTTCAGTGGGGCTGGGACAGAGCGTTCACACAGGGTCGGAGCAGGGCTGATATTTCTCGCCGTCAGGAAGGAGAACTCAAGTACCCGATAGATTTTGTAGGAGAACCCAAATCAACCCCAGTAGAGAAACAGCCTCACCGCCACCTCCTCCCCCCAGCCCAGGGGAGCTCCATCGGGTCACTCGGGGGCTGCCCAGCAGCGGGTTCACAGCCTGAAACCGAGGCAGCCGCTCCCAGCCCCACACGGGGCAAACCCCAACTCGCCGCAGTAGCCACCGCCGCCCACGTTCCGGAGACGGCAGGGCGAGCAGAGGCTGCTCCTTCGGCGCTCGCAGGGAGGCGGATCTCCTGGCTCCGCAGACTGAGCCGCCGGGAACCCCAGCTCCAGCGCTGGCCGAGGCCGGGGACGATCCGGCCCGGCCCCCGGGGGGCAGGAAGGGAGAAGCGAGAGGGGGCGGCTCGCGGCTGGAAGCCGGAAGGGAGCGCGGAACCGGGGAGGGCAGGTCCCTGTCACTCCTCCCCGGCCCGGCGCCCCCCGGGCTCTCCCCTCGGGGGTCCCCGTAGCCTGCGGAGCGCGCCTAGGCCCGGCGGCTGGGTACGTCCCCACCCCGGCCGGCTGTACCCGCTGAGCGGGGCCAGGGTCTCGCCCGCCCCTCACCTTGGAAGCGTTGGCCGCGGGGCCGGAGCGCGAACATCGGCTTCCCGTGCAGCCCGGCCCGCAGCCGCCGCCGCCTCGGAGCTCCTCACCCGGCCTGTCCCGCTGCCTTGCCCCTGAGCTCGCCGCGCCTCTCCGGCCCCAGGCAACCGGGCCACGTCCCTCCGAGAGCCCGGCGCGCAGGCGCACACTCTCCGCCCAGGCCGCCGCCAGGGAGCCACCGGCGGCGGCGGGGACACTTCCCTCCCTCCGCCCCCCCGCGCAGCAGAGCGCCCCCGCCTCCCCAACACAGAGCAGGGGGCGGCCGGGGGCGGGAGCCGAGCCACTCACCAGGGCCTGCGGTCAGCACCCCCTGCAGGAGAGGGTCGGCGGCTGAGGGGGGGTGAAAGGGAAAAGGGCCAGGCGTCCCCGAAGGTCAGGAGGATGGAGCCTTACATGGGGTGGGGGGGAGTTGGACCCACACACCAGGAGGAACAAGGAGAGCTGAGACTTGAGATCACTGCACGGCTCCCTTAGACGAGTCCTCTCAGGGCAGCAGCCACTGCCCCAGCCCCATCTCCCACCCACGGCCATCCTGTTGGGTGGCAGAGGTTGGAAGAGAGGCACTGGCTCCAACTCAGTGGCCGAAAGGGAGGAGAATGGCACAAAAATGTGGTTCATATTGCATATTCCTGTGATTTTCCCTGATTTCAATGCCAGTTCTCTGGTTTTAAGTAGTGGCTATTCTAAGCTTATTGAAACCAGCTATCATTTGGTTTAGACGCAGACTAGGAGCAGCCCTTGTTTGAATCCACCAACCACCCATGCACGAACAGCATTGCAGTGGTTATGGCCATCACTGTACTCCCCAAAAAGGCTATTCCCTCCCCGCAAGGTGGACCTCAAACAGTAGTTGATGCCTTCACCATTTCTAAAACTTCCACTGGAATCATGCTAGAAACCACAGCCCTTGCAGAACATAGCTGCCACATTTCCCCTTATATAAAAGGCAGTATATCTGGTTTGTCACACTTAGCAAGTAGGGTCTTTTGCCTAGTGCCATGTATATTTGATGCAATATATAACAATGCCTTTATTTGATGGTAGTACCCAAAGGCCTCATTCAATATTGGAGCCTATTTGTATTTAGCATAACCAGCTCAGAGGCCCTTGGTTTTAGACAGTGTACAAAACCAAGGGACACTCTCTGCCCCAATTCTGCTAATGAAGGAGTCCCTTAAATTGTGCTAGGCACCATACAAATATAGAAAGCTTTCATTTTATTTCTAACAACTTCTCATACAAAGCACCACATGAAGCACCGTAAGCATTAAGGATGATCCTAGTTAGTCTGTATAAGTATGCTACAGAGTCAGACAGAATAGGTTGAAGAACAGCAACTAAAGGAAATATGCAGTTTAGTTTTAACTACAAAAGGAGTGTATACATTAATCAAAGACAGACCCTTAAAAAGGCAAAGGAATTGCTTCAAAAAAAGATAGTGTAAGATCATACCCTAGGTTGCTGCTAGGACTTTCTACTCCATGAAAATTATTACAGCTGTGATTACAGCAAAGACAGGAGTCAAGGTACTGAATAAGGATAAAAGAGTAATTTATTGCACCAAGGATCCCCAGACATGGACCAGGGCCCCATAGTGCTAAGCCCTCTAGAAACACACACCAAAGAGATAGTTCCCGATCCAAAAAGCTTACAGTTTAAGCAATAATTACATTACTCAAACAGGTTTCCCTCCAGATATGGCCAAGGCATTTCCATCAAGGATTTGTGTACTTCTTTGTTCCACACAACATAAAATTGAAGAAAAACACTTTTAAATTCCAACACAAACTGAAGGTGTTGGAAAACTCAAATATAAACCTTTTCTAATTATAAGGCATTGCCTTCAGGAATCAGTTTTTTATTACAAAATGAAACATCTTTGTTTTTACCTGCTTGAAACCATGGCCTCTAGGGATAGTAGTCATCTTAGCAGCAAACATTTTAGATAGAGAGAAACTGAGAAAAAGGATTTGGCCTGAATTTATAGATGACTTGGGGGGTGTGGCAAATGACTCCACCTAGATCTACCCATGCAACTCCCTGCTGTTCTATTCATAAGGGGATGTGGGTAATATTGAGACACTCTGGATGCAAAAAAACTCCACCTGAATGGAAGGGGGGAAGTTAATATTCTTTCTTTCATGCTTGTTTGTGTAATGTTGGTTGGGATATTTTTAACTATAGATATTTATATTAAAATGTAAGACCCTAGTGAGAATTCTTATTGGATAACAAGTATTTATTTAGACAGGCAAACTATAAGAAGAAAAGAAACAAGTACTTTGCTATGATTGGTTTCTTCCTGGGAAAAGGAAAATAGGGTGGAATTTTGAACCCTCTAAAGTTCTAACCCAGACATGGTTAAACTATTTCTGGAATTAGCAAAATGTAGAGGCATAGTGCTGCCTACTTGATATTAGAAAATATTGTGATTTTGAGAGTCACTTTTTTCTTTATTTTTCCTTTCATTAATTGAGTAATTGTCACAACAAATACCAAGATAACTTCAGACATAAATTATTTTGTTTTTATTTGTTTTGTGTATTGTGATTGGCTTGGGAAGTTTGTTTTTAATTAAAATGTATGTGTCTGAATATATATTCAATTATCATTAAATATGCAGTAATAATTCCATAGTAAAGGATGAGTTGAGTTTTGCCTTTAAAGCAGGGATTCAATTTCTCTGAGTGGAAAAATAAAGCCTATCCTCCCCAAAATTACAGCAATTACTCTTTGAGTGCAAGATGAATTTTCTGAGAATTTACAAATGAAATTGTTTATTTAGTTTAGGAATTAAGAATTGGTCCTTAAAGAAATTTAGCACTCAGTGTTAGACCTTTTATGTGCTGCCCCCCCCCCCCCCCCCCCCCCAATGACTGCAGTAAGTGTACAACACAGACTCTTCAAACTTACCAGATAGTTAAAACTTGCAGAACGCTTGTGTGTAAACTATTTTTGAATAATTTATTTTAGGATTAATGGTTATTTTTCCCATTGTTCTTCATAACAAAAAGTATCTCTATCAGCAAAGGCTGAAAAATATAATGTAATCTATAGAGCATTTTAGAAATAAATGGGGCAGAGGACTTCTACTTGCAGTTATTTGTATTGTTAATTTACCCTGTCAAAGAACTCCTATGACCTGTCCAGCAGTTTAGGGGAAACACTTGGATTAACTGACAGCTCTTCATGTCTGGAAAAGTAGGTACAAATCCTGTTTTGAAGAATGTCGTATAATAATATGCCTAAATGTATTTTTAGATACACAGGTACAGTTCCAATTTATGCCTATTAACGCAGGAGCCATTCTGATAGATCAGGTAGAAATTAAGCACTTGCTAAAGTTATTTTTATGTAAACAATACTTTAAAAAGACTAAAATGACATTAAAATTATAATAGAAACCAATAAATGCCAAGACATTTTAAGGGTCTAATCCTTTAAACAGCTCATGATGGACAGATCTCTGTATCCATGCACAGCAGGTTGCAGATTTGGTGTCTTTGTTGTTTTTGTCATTTTTAACGCCAGCCAGATCAAGGCTTCATTGTTCTACGTGTCTTACAACTCATGATAAGAGAGAGTCCCTTACAACAAAAGCCCCCAATCCTGCAATTACTTGGGTGCTTAACTTTACATGTAGTACTTGCATGCATGAAGTTAATCATGTGAATAACTGTTTGAAGGATCAGAGTCTTGATTAAGGCTGTAACAGCATTATCTCCCTTTTTCATTACATGTAATATCCTGGTGCAGTAATTTAAGGATACATAGATAATTAAAAACCTCAAATATTTACTATGCTTGTCTGTTGTAGTAGAGTAAACCTAAGGAGGAGAGCCAAAGTGGGAGGGGACAGCATTTTAAGTCCATTTTTGCCCCAGGTCTCAAATTAAAAAAAAAAAAAAAAAAAAAAAAAAGTTTACATTTATGGCCTGTCAAGCTCAGAAGAATCTTTTTTTAGCTAAACAAACATCTGTACTTCCCTTCCAGCTTGCTCTGAATGCGATGCTGATGAGATTCAACAACCTCAATAATCCATTAATCTCATTGTCACACACATGGGAGTAAAACTCTACCATAGCCTGGCATACCAGCCTCACACAGAATAGGAAAATGAAGATCCCTTCCCATAATGCCTTGATATGAAAACTATTGGGAATTTCAATGGGAGCGAAGCCTTCAGTCCTTTGTACATCTGTACTAGCCCCGGTGTTTGATCCAGCAGACTGCTGCTCTGCGGTTGGGGGGGTAGCTGCTACACTCAGCTTGTCGACACAGAGCTGAATTAGGCCACTCCTATTATTGCTGGCTGTTTGAACTGCCAGTCTGTATGTGCCAGTGCACGTAGTTCAGCCAGACCTTCGACAAGCTCCCATTGCTGTTAAGTCTTTTTGAAGAACTGCAACAGATGAAACCAACCTACTATATCTCCAGTTGGCTGATACCCCAGTCTCAGACAGGGAACGACACCCTGGGCCAGCTCGAAGGTCTACATACTCGTATCTGGGGAAGGAATCCTCTCCTGCAATGGTCCAGGATTTAATGCTGTGGCTGATTTCTCAACACCCCCTTGCTACGGAAGCTCATGTACTCTTGGACAAGAGTGCTACTGGCCCTTTCCCATGCACAGATGATTAGCACTGCCAGGAAGCTGAAATTTATGTCCTTGCAGAGTAGAAGCATTGCTGGAAAAGAGGCTGACACACCAAGTAAATTCAGGAGTCTGGAGCAGCATCAAGTCAATAACTCATGTGCTGGAACCCAACATCTAGAGGGCAGTCTACAATGCCTAGCCTCCCTTGATACACCGGTCATCCACTGCTTACCAAAGCTGAACAGCGAGATCTGATGTCTATGTATATATGAGAGAGATAGTCATGCCGAACTGCACTAAATTGATTGTTGATTAAAAACTGACACTAGAGACTAGGTTGAAACTCCCAAATTAAGGGCCCCATTCTGGTCTGAGGTACACAGGTAAAACTCTCACTGAAGTAATTGACTAGGATAGAAGTAACTGACCAACCTTATTTACTGGGATGCAGTCTATAAAACTGCTAATTTCTTGCCCGGGACTGATTCCACTGTGAGCATAGTCTGTTTACAGAGGACACACTTTTTTGTATTTTGATGAGCGAGCACCCAGAGGATTAGCCACTACAGGGATCTTATGGTCATACCCCGACCTGTCCCCCGCAGAAGCGTTGCATCAGTAGGGTCCTCTCAAAGGCATCTAGGCATATGCTAATGTACTTGCCCTATGCTACAGTCTTCAATCCCTTCCCTTCAGGGGACATGTGGTTGTATGAACTTCAGAACCCTGTATAAGGGGATGCAGGCAGTGGCAGAATTTTCATCAAACCACTGAAATCCTGGCCCTATTGAAGCTGATAGCAAAACTCCCATTGACTGTGCTAGGGTCAGGATTTCACCTTCTGTCTTCTGTGAACACTATTGCAAAATTACTGTTACATGTTTCCTTTTTATATAAAACAGTATAGGTCAGGACTTAAAATGCTCTCTCATATGCACAAATAAATAGGGGAAAAGCTGCAGCCACCAGCTGCAGTGCATCAGCACAGACAGCTGGGCTGCAACTCACTTGTCTTCAGCAACTCCTGTATCCCAGAAGAACTACTAAACTAACAGGGCTCCCCTTTCCTCTAAGTTCAGAGCACCTCCAGACCTCATAAATTTTGCATCCTTCCTCAGGCCAGCGTGGATACTGCAGTCATTCTGGAACCCCCACAGCTTCCTCAGATCACATCCTCCTACTTCCCAGCTTCATCTGCTTCCCCAAGTCCGATAACATGACTCCTACTCCCAGACCCAGCTTAGTCTTCTTGCTGACTTTATAACATCTGCATTGGATCTGTGGTTTCTGCAGACATATTAAGATATGCAACATGTCCTATGGACTTTAGAAGGTCCACTGTACAGTAAAACTGTAATGGAAGGAGGAATCTAGGTAGGGAGCTTTGGGAATCCGTAGGAGCCAGGAACTATGAAGAGCTCCTAAACTCCACAGGTTTCCTCACTCTCTTCCTCCTGCTGACACAAAGTTCTATACAGAGTTCCAGTGTTTCCAGCTAGTCTTGTCCCAGTGTTCTGTAAAGACTAAGAGCTTCGTTTAGTAGCTGGTTCCTTGCTCCCTTGTCTTCTAATGCATGTGATAAACATTGTTTACATTAAAAACCTAAGGAAATTCCCAAGCCAAAAAAAATCTGTTAAAGTGGAGAATATCAGTAATCTAAAGTTTAAAAAAAATACAAGAATGTTGAATTAAAAAAAAAAATCAGAGTCCCAAAATTAAACTTAAAAGAAACCCAAACATGGGCATGGACAGGCACGCCAGTCACCTTAAATCTGCCCCCAGGGAGACATATTCTGTAAAACCAGCCATTCTGAGACTTTTATCCATTCATGACAGAGGTTCAGCTACACAATCGGTTATTACAAAAACTAAAATTCCTTACTGTCAATTGTACAGTGGTTGCATCCACCTTGACTTCCTTGTTGCCCAGCCAGACTTAGGTCACCGAAAGAGCTGTATTTTACAAATTCTTGATTACGCAAATAACTAGGGCCCTACCAAATTCACAGTCCATTTTGGTCAATTTCATAGTCATAGGATTTAACTGAAATCATGAAATTTATAATTTTTTTAATTTAAATCTGAAATTTCACAGTGTTGTAATTCTATTGTAATTTTGGGTCCTGACCCAAAGAGGAGATGTGGGGGGGGAGTTTCAATTATGGACAGTGGGTGAACCCCAGCTTTGGGGAGGCAAGCCCCAGCCCCAGCCCCAGCCCCAGCCACATCAGGCTGAGCTCCAGGCCGAGCCACTGGCTCCACCGCCCCTCCCCCCGCAAGTCGGGCTGAGCTGCTGGCCTCTCCCAGCACCAGGCAAGGGCAAGCCACCAGCCCCCTCGCCCCTGACGGCCTCCCCCAGCGCCGGGCCGGGCCGGGCCGAGCCGCCGGCCTCCCCCAGCGCCGGGCCGGGCCGGGCCGAGCCGCCGGCCTCCCCCAGCGCCGGGCCGGGCCGGGCCGAGCCGCCGGCCTCCCCCAGCGCCGGGCCGGGCCGGGCCGAGCAGCCGGCCTCCCCCAGCGCCCAAGTGCCTGCTGGGCCGAGCCACCAGCCCCCTAGCATCAGCTCCTCCACCAGCCCCAGCACCCCCATCAGCCCCAGCACCCAAGGAGGAGGGATGCAGCAAGCAGCGAGTATGGGACGGGGGGTGTAGAGTGAAAAAGGTGGTGGTGGGGTCTCGGGGAAGGGCCGGGGCTACTATGGCCCAGGTGTCCAGCGCTGGCAGCGCCAGGGAAGGCAAGGCCTTCCCTAGCCTATTATACCTGCCGCCTATGCTTTCAAGATTATTGTAAGAGGGGATGTGGTACTGCTACCCTTACTTCTCCAATGCTTCTGGTGGTAGCACTGCCTTCAGAGCTGGGCAGCTGGAGAGTGGCGGCTGCTGGCCAGTATCCCAGCTCTGAAGGCAGAGCTGCCGCCAGCAGCAGTGCAGAAGTAAGGATGGCATGGTATGGTATGGTACTACCACCCTTACTTCTGCACTGCTGCAGGCAGGGTGCTGCCTTAAGAGATGGACGCCCAGCCAACAGCCACCGCTCTCCAGCCTCCCAACTCTGAAGGCAGTGCAGAAGTAAGGGTGGCAATACTGTAACCCCCCCTGAAATAGCCCTGTGACCCCCCCGTCCCCCACAATCCTCTTTTGGGTCAGGGCCCCCAATTTCAGAAATGCTTGTCTCCCCCAGCGAAATCTGTATATTATAGGGTAAAAGCACACAAAAGACCAGATTTCGTGGGGGGAGACCAGATTTCACAGTCCGTGATGCGTTTTTCATGGTCATGAATTTGGTAGGATCCTGCAAATAACCCATGAAAGACAGTCATCCCCCGTCTCTGAGGCAAGATTCCATGTGCTGCAATTATACACATCATTAAAAAGGGATCTTGCATACCTATAAACCTAGGACCAGACTTCCGAAATTGTAGCTCTTACGTAAAAAGAGCAAAGTAATTGTTGTGATAAAGCATCACACTCAGTATCAGACACATCTATGAAATCAGTTATTAAACTAATGTTCTGCAGAGCACATCTGAATACATCCCTCATAAACTATACCATAGAGTGCTTCCTCCAAACATAAGATGCTCACAGCTATAGACTGCAGACTTTTTAAAGACCTTACACAAAAGAACAACAAAGAAAAGCTGGCAGGATGGTGTTGGCACAGTCACTATATGGGTACGGTGGCTTTTACAAGTGGAAGATGTGTGCAACCATAGGCTGTGGACTTCTTAAAACCCTTAGAAGTCTTTGATCCAAAAATCACTTCTTACAAAGTAGATATGAAAGAAATAAAAGGAAGATTTGAAGCTGGTATCATTACAGGAGCAGAGTTAAAGGCATCTGAATGCTTAAATTGTGCATTTCCATACTTGCAGATGTTCAGGAAACTATTTACTTTAATCTGTATCTAAATTCCTTGTCTTTCTCTGTTTGTCTTGATTTTTTTTACCCTTAGTTTACTGATACTCTGAACCTCAACAAAAATTTTGACTGAGATTAATAATAATACTCAGCTCTTCTATAACACTCTTCTTCAGCAGATCTCAAAGTACTTGACAAAGGAGGGCAGTTAAATTATCCCCATTTCACAGATGGGAAAACTGAGGCACAGGGAGAGGAAGTGACTTGACCAAGGTCAAACAGAAGGCTAATAGCAGAGCCCAGACTAGAACCTAGGTCTCCTGCATTCCATTCTAGTGCACCAGCCACTAGGCCCACATGAGAAGACTGCTCCCATTTTCCCAGAAGTTCCCCAACTTCCTTCTTTAGAGTGCAGCTACTCCTGCTAATGCCCCAAATGGGACTCAAGCCTGAATTAACTGTCCATCCAAAACTCCTATTAGAGTCAATGGTGATTTTGGTGCACAAATAATGCAGGATTAAGCCCCTTAAGTCATAATCTTCTGTTTGTTACATTACAGTCATCTCTATTGCAAATAACTATGATGTCACAAGCAAGATTATAGCTTCATCTGAGGAATACGTAGATGGGTCTGTCAGGAACAAATAAGCTGTTTACATGCCCCAACTCTAATAATCAAAAAGTGGAGAAAAGAAATATGAAAGTGTCTGCATGCTTCACACTTTTGACCCAGTATACCCACATCTAGTTTCTAATTGGAATGTTTTTCAAAGTTTTCCATGAAAAATCAATGACTGTATGCATTCATAAATTACTTTGGGAATATTTGGCATTAGACTGCTCTTCTATTTTTGTATTAACTATATGGGTGTTCATGAGAATTTACCTAAGATCTGCACCGGGGCATCAAACTCACAAAACATATTCCCAATGGACAATAAATTAGAGCCCTATCCATTGACTTTAATGTTGCATCAAACTCTTAGTTGGAATATAGTAGTTCTTAATAACTTTTTAGATAACTAATGAAGGAAGAACTGGAAGTGATAAGACACTGAAAGCAGGAGGAATGGGGGCATTAGATGACAGCAGTCAGACTCATTTTGCATCAGAATTTTTTTTTTTGTTTTCTTTAATTTGATGAAATTCATTAGAAGATTAGAATATTAAAGAAAAGAAAATCCTATGCAGCTTTAATAAGAAAAGAAGCAAGCTTAGTTCTATTAATCTCATTATTTTTTGATACACAAAACAAGTACATATAACCCAAATACAATAACAGCAAGACATAAATGTATCCGATTGTATAACTAACTCAGGGAAATAATAAAAACAACCACAAATATACATTTTTCTTTAAAATCAGATCAAACTGGAAAGGAAAGTGTAGATGTTTCTCCTGAATGATTCTCCCGAGCTTCACAGGCCACAAAGGTAACCTACATTTTTTGTTGTCTTTCTCTTCATGAAAAATGTAGAAGATTCCAACCCGAGTATTACAACACTCCCAACTAGTCAAAGGCCTAATCCAAGGTCCCTTAAAGTTAATGGAAAGATTCCAACTGACTTCAGGCTGGAAGAGGTAAACTTCTAGTAACAAACTCAGGACACTTTTTTTTTTTCTATGAAAATCATGTTTATAGGACATGGAACACTGGGCAGCCTTCCTAAAATCTTCCCCCTTTGCTCTTGCTGCCTCCCATGCAGAAAAACCACATTGGCTTTGTCTTCAACAGCCATGTAGGCAGGGCCAAGATTTGTCCATGAATTAGAATGATCCAACAGTTATTTTAGAAAAGTGATGGATTATCAGGGAGGTAGTGGTACCAGAAGAGCTGAGATAAGCAGATGTACTACCTACAGATCTTCAAAAAAAGGAAAGAAGAAAGATCCTAGAAACTGTCCTCCTGTAAGTCTAAGCTCTGACCCTAACAAAATAATGAAACTAAGGCCCCAGTCCTGAAAACATGTACACACTTGAATTTATTGGAGCTGCTCATGTATTTACATGTGAAGCATGTGTGTAAATGTTTGCAGGATCAGGACCTAAGAGGGAAAAACAGTAAAAGCCTGATCCTGAAATGTGGTGAGTAGTATCAAGTTCCATGGACGCCACTGTGAAAGATAGGCACTCAGCACCTCACAAGATCATGCCCTGAGTGTCTAAAAGATAATTGGAACGATAAACAATCAGCAGGATGGATTTATAAAGAATAAAATCTTGCTAAAGTTGATTTTCCTAATAGTGTAAAATTAGTGGATTTTTGTGAGGAATTTGATAATCTTATTCTCATAATACAACACTGACACTGATTGAGAAACTGAAGGAAAGACTATAAACAGAAGGTCAAGAAAAACTGTAATATATGCAGTTGTGGAGGTATTTGGGGAGAAACCATAGGGATCTGAGTTAGGTCCTTCATATTTAATAATATTTAGCCCTTTTATAGTACTTTTTGTCAGTAGATCTGAAAGCACTTTACAAAAGAAGCAAGTATCTTTTTCCCCCCATTTTACAGATGGGGAAACTGAGGAACCTAGTGGTACAGTGACTTGCCCAAGATCATCCAGCAAGCCAGTGGCAGAGCCAGGAAGAGAAGACAATATACTTGAGTCTTATTCCAGTGCCCTATCCACTGTATCATACCCTAAGATTTAAAATCTGCATTAATGTTCTTGAAGATGGAATAAACAGTACATGAACTACGTTCTCAGAGGCTCCTTGTGACAGAGTGCTGGTTAAAAAACCCTGAGCTAGACCTCTGTCATACCAGCTCCAATCAGGAAAGGGGAATTGGAACTGGCTGAGTAAGCCCAAACCTAACTGGCAGATGGGGAACAGCTGTCGGCCTCATCAGCCAGGGGCTACATAAAGGCTGACAGGACGGAAGCTGGGGGAGGAAAGGGAAGAGCCTGAGAGTTAGAGGCTACTTGCCACTGCTGGCCTGATGCTGTTTGTACCCACAAGGTGGTGGGAACTTGTATTGTAAATAAAGAGCATGGGTGATTGCGCCAAAGCAGAGGTCTCTGGCTGGTTTTTGGGTGCAGAAGTGGTGAAGATAGAGGGGGCCCACTCGTGCCTTGTTACACTCCTATATTACGGACCGTTGCAAGCACTGGCAAGGGACCTAGAGAGTTTAGCAATATTGGTGATTAATTCCTAGTATAAAATCTTTCAGAGGAAATACATAGTACACATACCAAATAGGAGGGACATAATCAAGCATTCTCATCCACCACTTTCAATTGCATTATTTTTATCTTCTCTCAATACTGTCCTAATTTATAGGGGACTACATGTTCCACTATAGTTAAGGCTGAGGAGCCCTTTCCATTCAAAGGACAACTCTTTTAAGTACTCTAAAGTCTGTATGATTACTTGGATTGCATTGAAATTTGGTGTGCCTCATGGAGGAGCAGGTTAGGTTTAGTGATTCAAATTTGGGATCATTTGATAAAGTGGTTCCCAAGAGAGAGCCCCTCAAAAAGCCCCACTTATGCTTGACAGATTCTATCAATATATGTGGAGTTTTTGTACCCATGTTGGTCTCAGGATATTATAGAGACAAGCTGGGTGAGGTAATATCTTTTGTTGGACCAACTTCTGTTGGTGAGAGAGACAAGTTTTCGAGTTTACACAGAATTTAAACAGACCTGAAGAAGAGCTCTGTGTAAACTCGAAAGCTTGTCTCTCTCACCAACAGAAATTGGTCCAAGAAATGATTCTATAAATGTTTTTTACACACAACAGGGGATCAAACCATAGCTTGGTTGGGCCCCAAAGGGTCTCCATCAGTTGACATTTACCCCACAATACTGAATGTTAACCAACCAACTGTTAAGATGTACACATGGGCTCAAGCCTAATGCTCACATGCCAAATGGATTACATGGCGCATGTTTTGACAGATTTCCCAAGAGGGCTAGTAGTCTGCCAATTTTCACATTACCTGTGTGGCTCAAGGGGAGTTGTTATGGCCATTGAATATGTGTAACAGCCAGGCATTGTAAATTCTGCCACCCTTGGCCAAAATTTGAAAGTGAAATGTAGGTGTGTTGCTATCCTCTGTCAAAGAGGGTGGGGGTGTTGTTTTGGGGAAATGTAATCTGAGTACAGCAGAAAATTCAGAGGGCACTCAAACTATTTTAAAAAAGAAAATAAATTACTAATGTTTGCTGGGAGGGAAGGGAGATCAGGGGGCAGAGGAGTTGGGGAGAATATGGGGACAGCAGTTTGGGGCTGTAGTGAGAGGAGGGGGACTATGAAGAGAGAGATAAATGGGGATGGATGGTAGGGGAGGGAGGTTGGAGGCACAGGTTGGGAAAGGGAGGATTGGGGAAGTGGGAGGGGACAGGTGGGACACTGGTGACACTGGCACTGGTAGGACACGGAGGCATGGGTGACATGGGTGGCAGAGCAAATGGGGAGATTAGGAGCAGGGAATACCTGTCAGACCTACATTTTCCCCTGTTGTGTGTGTGCCAGGATCTAGGGGAGCCCTACCCCTCTGGGGTGTCTAAGCCCCTCTCTCTACCCACTGTGAGCCAGCATGTTAGGAAGTCTGAGCCCCACTCCCTGCGCCCCATGTGATCTGACCTCTGGGGAAGCTCTGATCCTCTGGGTGGGGAGTGGAGAACATGCATGTTGGGAGCGGCACCAAGAACACCTTGCTGAGACTGGGTCAGGAGCTGAAACCAGGCATGCTTGATGCATATCACAGGCTCTCAAACACTGGCAGTGGGGAGGAGGAATGAGAACACCAACTGAGACAAATAAAGCAGTTCCCCTGTCTCAGAGCTATTGTTTCAGGCTGCATTCATCTCCTTAGGGTATTCTGAGACTATGACATTGAGATGAATTGGCTACCTCACACATCTCTGAGCCTCTTATGCAGCAGATGGATGTATAGAGCCCCTTCCTTCCATCCTCTCTCTATCCTACCTAAAAAATCCCCGTTTCAGGATTATTGTTTGTGGATTTGGCTATAACAAAGCAGTTGCTGATGACTAATTTCTCACTTACAGTATTATATCAGCACATCAGCTCTGCTATGATTAAAATTGGCAAGCCCTTCATATTTAAAAAATGACATTTCTAAGTGCTCTAAAATCTTTACGCTTAGCCAAATTGAGTTGAAATTTGGTGTGCTTCAGCGGGTAGGGTTAGTGCTCCAAATTTGAGGTCAGTTGAGCTGCACTAGCTATAGGCAATATAGGCAACTGCCTAGGGTGACAGATTTGGCCCAGCTGCCCTTCTGTCATGGTGCAGGGGCATCCAGGCCAAATCTGAGTGATGTTGTGACCCCATGTGCCAGTTCGCAACACCATTCCCTTAAATTTGGTCCAGTTGCCCCTCCATCATGATGGGCCAAATTTGAGTGGGATGGGGTGCCACACTGAAGGGTTGTCAAGGATGGCAAATTGCTTGACCAGCTTCTGATTTGAGAAAGGGATTTCCCTGAAAAAACCACCAGCATTTCATAAAGTCAGCACATTCTACCAACATTTTTTGCACACTCTTGGAGCTCAAACCGTGACTTTGATCGTCCCTCGCTCAGTTACCACTAACATTTAACCTAGTGGATGCATGGCACCCACCCTTTGGCAAAGCAATATTGAACTTGTTGTTAAAGAAAAAGTTAGGTTCTCTAGATTACCCTATGGGACTCAGGAGCCCTGGGTTCTATTTCTAGCTCTGCCACTGGGTGACTATGGGGGAATCCCTTTCCTCTTGGTGCCTCTGTTTCCCCATGTGTAAAATGGGGATGATGACACTGACCTCCTTGGTCAAGTGCTTTGAGATCTACTGATGAAAAGTGATATATAATAGCTAGGTATTAGTATTGTTTGTCTACACTTGAAATGCTACAGCAGCCACTGTAAAGCTTCCATGTAGACACTACTTATGCTGATGGGAGAGGTTCTCCCATTGACATAGATAATCCACCTCCCACAGAGGTGGTAGATAGGTCGATGGAAGAATTGTTCTGTCGACCTAGCGCTGTCTACACCAAGGGTTAGGTTGGTTTAGCTATGTCACTCGGGGTGTGGATTTTTCACACCCCTGAGCAATGTAGCTATGCCAGTGTAAGTTCACAGTCTAGCTTGGCTCTTAGCCACAGTAGTGTCTCAGCTGCAAACCTATATAATAACTCCTACTGCCTACATGACCACTGATTCCTACAACAAATATTTATCTTTCTGTTAAAAAATGAGAAATTGACCAAAACCTTCATTAATACATAACTAAGTAAAAGTTAAGGTATTTCAGACTTAAACTTCTGACAACCCTGAAATATAGAGTTACGGTACATGCAAACACAACCTTAACTCTGTCCTCTTTGAGCGATGAGCCAATACACCCATAATTTACGTTCACAATCTGCCTCTGCAGATAGTGCACATCACTCAAGGAATAGGGTACATGATAACTGTAGCACAGAGTCCAATGCTTTCTCTTTCCTAAGACAAAACTTGTGTTTAGATGATTTACCTAGCCCAGTTCTACATTCAATGAGCCCCACAAACAACCCCACCCTTAATACGTTTTACAACCCCTTCATCTCTTTTTCAACCCACTCACTCTCACCCACAGTATTCAATCTAACACTATACTTTCACTTACCGAGCTTTAAACCCACAAACTATGTCCCATAACCCATATCCCCCATCAGTAATGGCAATCCCCATGGCAAGAAGACCCCTGTGCTCCACCATTGAAAAAAACTACAGTACTCAGCACTGAAATGAAGCATATCTCAAGGATGCACCTCTTCCACCTAGGGTGACCAGATAGCAAGTGTGAAAAATTGGGATGGGGGTGGCGGGTAATAGGCTCCTGTATAAGAAAAAGGCCCAAATATTGGAACTGTCCCTATAAAATTGGGACATCTGCTCACCCTACTTCCCCCACACATACAGCAGGGCGGGGGGGAAAGGGAAGGTGATGGTCAGATCAACCAAGTGGGGCTGGGGGCCACCTAACACAGTGAACACAGCTGCAGTGCAGACAGATAATTGCCACTGGCTATTGCCTCCTCAAGAGTGGCAGACTTAAGGCTGCGTTGGCATGTACCTTAGGTCTGTATTTCCTGATTTTCAGAAGTTTAAAATACCTCAGCTCTTCATTTGTGGTTCTGGAAGGGGACAAGGTACCACAAAACAAACTTAACGCTGCCTTAAGGATGGTTTTGTCAGTGACTATTATTGTACATATGAGGGGGTAGCCATGTTAGTCTGTATCCACAAAAACAACAAGGAGTCCGGTGGCACCTTAAAGACTAACAGATTTATTTGAGCATAAACCTTGGTGGGTAAAAACCTCACTTCAGATGCATGGAGTGAAAGTTACAGATGCAGACATAAATATACTGACACATGAAGAGAAGGGAGTTACCTCACAAATGGAGAACCAGTGTTGACAGGGCCAATTCTATCAGGGTGGATGTGGTCCACTCCCAACAATAGATGAGGAGGTATCAATTCACCAGCAACTACACACCACACCACAGAAACACTAACCCAGGAACCAATCCCTATAGCAAACCTCGTTGCCTACTCTGTCCCCATATCTACTCTAGTGACACCATCACAGGACCCAACCACATCAGCCACACCATCAGAGGCTCATTCACCTGCATGTCTACTAATGTTATATATGTCATCATGTGCCAGCAATGCCCCTCTGCCATGCACATTGACCAAACCGGATAGTCCCTACGTAAAAGAATAAATGGACACAAATCGGACATCAGGAATGGCAACACACAAAAGACAGCGGGAGAACACTTCAATCTTCCCGGACATTCTATAACAGATTTGAAAGTAGCCATACTTGAACAAAAAAATGTCAGAAACAGACTTCAAAGAGAAACAGCAGAACTAAAATTCATTTGCAAATTTACCACCATTAATTTGGGCTTGAATAGGGACTGGGAGTGGCTGGCTCATTACAGAAGCAGCTTTGCCTCTCCTGGAATTGACACCTCCTCATCTGTTGTTGGGAGTGGACTACATCCACTCTGATCGAATTGACCCTGTCAACTCTGGGTTCTCCACTTGTGAGGTAACTCCCTTCTCTTTATGTGTCAGTATATTTATGTCTGCATCTGTAATTTTCACTCCATGCATCTGAAGAAGTGAGGTTTTTACCCACGAAAGCTTATGCTCAAATAAATCTGTTAGTCTTTAAGGTGCCACCGGACTCCTTGTTGTTTTTACTGTAGGTAATCAAGCATTCCAGTGGCTGCAAAGAAGATGCACAATTGTGAGGGAAGGGTGCCTTCACTCTTAAGAAAAGAGCCACTGTGGACAGAAAGTAAATTTCAAGCGGAAGACAAAGCTTAAGTGATCCAGGAGGAGGGGAGTGGGATTCCTGGGGAGGGCTGCATTGGGACATTCCAGGAGCAAGGGAATCCCGCTCGGTGGGAGAGTTCTGGGGAAGCTTGGGTTATGGCGAGGGAGCCTGGAGAAGCTCTGGGAGGGGTGAGATGAAAGCGTGGGGAGCCAGGGGATCCCTGTGTGTGTCCTTCGGTGCCTGGGGAAGACGGGAGCCTGGGGACCCCTGAGTGGATTAACGAATAGATGCGGATGTGTGGGAGCCGAGGGGGGTTCGATGGGGAACCCGGAGCTCTGCAGGAAAGTCTAGAGAGACAAGCTAAGCAAGGTTTCAGAGTAGCAGCCGTGTTAGTCTGTATCCGCAAAAAGAAAAGGAGTACTTGTGGCACCTTAGAGACTAATGAATTTATTTGAGCATAAGCTTTCGTTAGCTACAGCTCACTTCATCGGATGCATGTAGTGGAAAATACAGTGGGGAGATTTTATATACACAGAGAACATGAAACAATGGGTGTTACCATACACACTGTAACAAGAGTGATCAGGTAAGGTGAGCTATTATCAGCAGGAGAGCGGAGGGGAAGCGCTTTTGTAGTGATAATCAAGGTGGGCCATTTCCAGCAGTTGACAAGAATGTGTGAGGAACCGTAGGGGGGGAAATAAACATGGGGAAATAGTTTTACTTTGTGTAATGACACATCCACTCCCAGTCTTTATTCAAGCCTAAGTTAATTTAAGCTACTTACAACACACACTTTGCTTCTCTACAAAAGAAAAAGGACACTAAACTATCTAAACTACTACATGCCACAAGGAGCCACAACAGTGGTTCCCTTAATCCACCCAGCAATATTGTTAATCTATCCAACTATACTCTTAGCCCAGCAGAAGAATCTGTCCTATCTCTGGGGCCTCTCCTTCTGCCCCTCCACCCCCACGAACATGATACAGTTCTGTGGTGACCTAGAATCCTATTTTCGACGTCTCCAACTCAAGGAATATTTCCAACACACCTACGAACAACATGCTAACCCACAGAGACCTTCCTACCAACGCTACAAAAAGAAGGATTCTGGGTGGACTCCTCCTGAAGGTCAAAACAACAGACTGGACTTCTACATAGAGTGCTTCCACCGATGTGCACGGGCTGAAATAGTGGAAAAGCAGCATCACTTGCCCCATAACTTCAGCCGTGCAGAACACAATGCCATCCACAGCCTCAGAAACAACTCTGACATCATAATCAAAAAGGCTGACAAAGGAGGTGCTGTCGTCATCATGAATAGATCGGAATATGAACAAGAGGCTGCTAGGCAGCTCTCCAACACCACTTTCTACAAGCCATTACCCTCTGATCCCACTGAGGGTTACCAAAAGAAACTACACCATCTGCTCAAGAAACTCCCTGAAAAAGCACAAGAACAAATGAGCACAGACACACCCCTAGAACCCCGACCAGGGGTATTCTATCTGCTACCCAAGATCCATAAACCTGAAAATCCTAGACGCCCCATCATCTCAGGCATTGGCACCCTAACAGCAGGATTGTCTGGCTATATAGACTCCCTCCTCAGGCCCTACGCTACCAGCACTCCCAGAGACACCACTGACTTCCTGAGGAAACTACAATCCATCGGTGATCTTCCTGAAAACACCATCCTAGCCACTATGGATGTAGAAGCCCTGTACACCAACATTCCACACAAAGATGGACTACAAGCCGTCAAGAACACTATCCCCGACAATATCACGGCAAACCTGGTGGCTGAACTTTGTGACTTTGTCCTCACCCATAACTATTTCACATTTGGGAACAATGTATACCTTCAAATCAGCGGCATTGCTATGGGTACCCACATGGCCCCACAGTATGCCAACATTTTTATGGCTGACTTAGAACAACGCTTCCTCAGCTCTCGTCCCCTAATGCCCCTACTCTACTTGCGCTACGTTGATGACATCTTCATCACCTGGAACCATGGAAAAGAAGCCCTTGAGGAATTCCACCGTGATTTCAACAATTTCCATCCTACCATCAACCTCAGCCTGGACCAGTCCACACAAGAGATCCACTTCCTGGACAGTACGGTGCTAATAAGCGAAGGTCACATAAACACCACCCTATACCGGAAACCTACTGACCGCTATGCTTACCTACATGCCTCCGGCTTTCATCCAGACCTCACCACACAATCCATTGTCTACAGCCAAGCTCTAAGATACAACCGCATTTGCTCCAACCCCTCAGAAAGAGACAAACACCTACAAGATCTCTATCAACCGTTCTTACAACTACAATACGCACCTGCTGAAGTGAAGAAACAGACTGACAGAGCCAGAAGAATACCCAGAAGTCACCTACTACAGGACAAGCCCAACAAAGAAAATAACAGAACGCCACTAAGCCATCACTTTCAGCTCCCAACTAAAACCTCTCCAACACATCATCAAGGATCTACAACCTATCCTGAAGGATGATCCATCACTCTCACAGATCTTGGGAGACAGGCCAGTCCTTGCTTACAGACAGCCCCCCAGCCTGAAGCAAATACTCACCAGCAACCACACACCACACAGCAGAACCACTAACCCAGGAACCTATCCTTGCAACAAAGCCCGTTGCCAACTGTGTCCACATATCTATTCAGGGGACACCATCATAAGGCCTAATCACATCAGCCACACTATCAGAGGCTCGTTCACCTGCACCTCTACCAATGTGATATATGCCATCATGTGCCAGCAATGCCCCTCTGCCATGTACATTGGGCAAACCAGACAGTCTCTACGCAAAAGAATAAATGGACACAAATCAGACATCAAGAATTATAACATTCAAAAACCAGTTGGAGAACACTTCAATCTCTCTGGTCACTCGAATACAGATCTAAAAGTGGCAATTCTTCAACAAAAAAACGTGAAAAACAGACTCCAACAAGAGACTGCTGAATTGGAATTAATTTGCAAACTGGATACAATTAACTTAGGCTCGAATAAAGACTGGGAGTGGTTGAGCCATTACACAAAGTAAAACTATCCCCCCCATGTTTAACCCCCACCTCCCCGCTGTTCCTCAGAGGTTCTTGTCAACTGCTGGAAATAGCCCACCTTGATCATCACTACAAAAGGTTCCCCCCCTGCTGGTAATAGCTCACCTTACCTGATCACTCTGGTTACAGTGTGTATGGTAACACCCATTGTTTCACGTTCTCTGTGTATATAAATCTCCCCACTGTATTTTCCACTGCATGCATCCCACGAAGTGAGCTGTAGCTCAGGAAAGCTTATGCTCAAATAAAGCTGTTCAGCTAAGCAAGGCCATTGGCAAGCGGGGCGCGGCCATTCCTGGGACCCGGAACCTTCCTCGGCACTCACGGCTCCGGCGTGCGCTTTCTCTGCCTCCCAGGAGGGGGCACCAACTTCCGTTCGCGCCCCTGGAGTGCACGGCGGCCCTCTCTCGCGGCGACGACTCCCTCCGCCTCGTCGGCCAGGCTAGGTGCTGCGGCTGCGCAGTGGGCACGGCCTTTTCCCCCAGTGCTACGGGCTGTGGACGTTGCGCGGAGCGGCCCCCGGCCTAAGCCGAGACGGGACAGAACCTGGCGCAATGGTCAGTACCGCGCACCAGGGGCCCAGCACGGGTAGGGGGGATACGGGCTGGTGCCCCCGCGGCCGCTGCAGTCTCCAGCGCGGTCCCCGCCGGCCCGATGGACTCTGATTGTGGAGGCGCCCGGGCCCGGCTGCAGCAGCTTCCAGCGTGGCCTAATGGCCGCCCCCGCCGCCCGGGCCCGCTGCTGCCGGGACAGGGCCGGCGGCTCCCCGGGGACAGTAGCCGCTGGCACGGGCCTCGCACAGCGCCTCAGCTGCTGGCTCCTCAGGCCCGTGCCTGCCCCCCTCAGACCCGCTTCGGTTCCTTGTCATCGCCCCTTCTCCGCCCGCGCCGGTCTCCGGGCTGGAGGGAGCGGCGGGCGGGGTGTCTCCGCCATGTGTCTCCGAGTGCGGCCGGCGCTGTCTGCGGGGCTCCGCATGGCAGCCCGGAGACGCGCATGCATGGCTCTGGCCTAGCGTATGGCCAGGCTGTGCTCGGCGCTGCCTCTAGCTGCGAGTGAGACGGAGGGGTGGGGGGAGCGGAGCAGGTCACGGGGTGTTTCTGGTTTATATCAGCGGGGGGGGGAAGCAAAGCACTTGCTTTTCGGTCTCTCTGGGTTGCTGTGAAAATGCGCCGTGCCCTCTCTAGCAACTGGCTGTTGGCGTCAAATTTGGCAGCGCTTGTTTCATACCAATAGTCTTTTCCCCTCGTTGCCACAGGTGGGCTTTGATGCGAATGTGCCAGCTTAGTGTGGTCAGTGATAAGTAGTGGAGACTGGTTGGAAGTTTTCTTATCATGTTGACATTAAAGCTGCTAATTGTCTTTTTGACACTATTATCTGGCTCAAAAGGTTACAGAGCATGTTTGATTGTGAAAGTAATTATGATTACATGGTAATTGATTAAATTCGTTTATTTGGGTAACATAGTTTTAAGAAGCATCTAATTAATGAATATGTATACATCTAATGAGCCTCTGCTGTATTTCTCTACATAAATCCACATGAAATAAGACAATAAGATGTGCCTTAAGTTAGAATTTGAAGGTTCCTTTCCTCTCTTCTGATTTTTTAATGTGTTTATTCTAAGAAAACACTGCATATCCTAGCTTTTCAACCCCTCCTCCCGCCCCACAGACACTTTTTAATTCAGGACAGCCATCACTAGACTTCTTGGTGCTGTGGTAATTATGTCCAGTTGTAATTATGTTCTCTTTGTTCAAGGGGTTTGTGAAAGTTGTCAAGAATAAGGCCTACTTCAAGAGGTACCAAGTAAAATTCAGGAGAAGGAGAGGTACAGTTAATTTTTCCATAGCTCAAAGTAAACTATATTGATGTATGTCCTTGTTGTTTGTTTCTCATGTCCATACTAAAACTATTGTCTTTTCAGAGGGAAAGACTGATTATTATGCCCGTAAGCGTTTGGTGATTCAAGATAAAAACAAGTATAACACCCCTAAATACAGGATGATAGTACGCGTTACCAACAGAGATATTATCTGCCAGGTAAGGATTTCTTTGCTTACTTGGCTATACCAAAGCACTGTCTTTATCTTTACACTAAGGAGGGAAAAAAGCAACTCTGCATTCTAAGGCCTGGTCTAACCACAGTTTTTGTAGTGGTATAGCAATGTGTGTTAGGAGTGTGATTTTTTTCATTCTAGATAAAGCATTGCAGTTATATCATGGATGCAGTTATACAGGTATAAATGTGCTTATTCCCAGATGGGGAATAAGCTCTATGGTACAAATACAATTGAACTCATGTAACTGCATCCACACTCAGAGGCAGTTCAGACCCTCACTGCTGAATCAGAAATGAAGAGGTTTTCTTAATTTTGATTGCTAGTTTTCAGTTCAGAATGAGGTGCACTGTGAGCTATCCCCATCTTCCATAGGCAGAAAGAAGCAAGACTGACCATGTGGTCTTGACAGCTAGATCCTGCTCCTTCACTGTTGTGGGGTCTCCTCACCCCCAAAGATTCTGTTGGCTCCAGAAGCAAATGTGCTTTTAACAGCTTGTCCATAAAATCCTGAATCATAGGATTTTAGTTGGGGATTGGTCCTGCCCTGAGCAGGGGGTTGGACTAAATGACCTCCTGAGGTCCCTTCCAACCCTGATATTCTATGATTCTTTGACACCTTTTGAATTCTGTGTGAATAGACTTTCCTTGTCTGTGCAAATAGGACACTTTAAACTTGGAAACTTCATATAGGTTGTTTTTATAGTCCTTAATGAAGACTATATCACAGTCCAAGTTTGTAGAAACCAGGACAACAGATAACTGCAATAAAAAAGTAGACTATCTACAAATGCTGCACATACCCCTTAGTCCTCTTCAAGTTTTTAAAAACATTTTCCTTCCTCTTCCTGTCTGAAAGTACCACACAACTAGGGGAAATATCTGAATGCAGATGAATGGTGAAGTTGACTAGATGTAATTGCTGTCAAATACACAAAGGTGAAACTAAGAAAATAACTGTTGTTGTCATCTTAACTATTGTAATGGTAGGGGGCGGGGCTCAGATAGAAGCGCCTGTTTCTATTTGTCAGTTTAGCTCTGGTGCAACAGAAAAAGCAGTATTGAGGCTGCATTATCACACAGCTGTACTTCAACTCTACTTTTTTTAAACTTTTTAAATTTTGAGGTTTACTTTTTTTAAACCTTTCATCATCATGTCTTAAATGAGGAAAGATGAAGAATTTAGATCTAAACTTGTGTATTGCAAACCTGCATGTGGAGGTCTTGCAGTACTCCCATTGACTTTAGTAGGATTTCCACATGCAGACGGGAGGCAGGTTGAGCCCACAATATTATAACCAGTGTGAGAACACTAACGTTTATTTTGTTGTCAGATTGCATATGCCAGGATCGAAGGCGATATGATAGTCTGTGCTGCCTACTCTCATGAGCTGCCGAAGTATGGTGTGAAAGTGGGTTTGACCAATTATGCTGCAGCCTATTGTACGGGCCTGCTGCTGGCCCGCAGGGTATGTACCCACTAAACTTATATCTAAATGTCAAAGGGCTTACTTCAGTAGATGGGCAGAAAATAAAGGAGTCTGTCTTACAAAACAGAGGGTTCCACTTATGTATGTACCACTGAATTATTTGGAATTGTGTTCTAAATATTTATTTTAAAAAACCCTGAATTTGTAGATTGATTTGATTGCCCCAATGTGGCTGTCTGATAAACATGGGTGGGCTAAAGTATGCACAGATTTATTTAGTGGTTGCTGTTAAAACCTTCTGAAGATAAGATTAGTATGCACTATTACTGAGAAACCACCAGTGTGGAATACCTGGATACTGCTACAAATACAGAACCAAGTTTTATTATGATTGTCTTGCAACATGAAAACACTTCCTTTTTGGTTCTTAAATCAAAGAACCTAAATGTGGAGAGAACTCTGGAGGAAGACATACTTACACTGTACTGTTCCTGTTACAGCTTTTGAACAAATTTGGCCTTGATAAGATTTATGAAGGCCAAGTTGAAGTGACTGGTGATGAATATAATGTGGAAAGTGTGGATGGACAGCCTGGTGCTTTTACATGCTACCTGGATGCAGGTCTTGCCAGAACTACCACTGGAAACAAAGTCTTCGGTGCGCTAAAGGGCGCAGTGGATGGTGGCCTGTCCATCCCTCATAGGTAACTTAATCTCAGATAAATTGGTCAAAAGGGAGACTTCACATCTTTGTATGCATTGTAGTGATATTTTAACTTCACCTTAGGTTAATTAAATTCAGCGTGGAGTGACCCTGTTAATGTGGTAACTAGGTTTAATCCAAGTTGTATTTACTTGTTTCAGTAGATGTTATTGACATTCCTTCCAAGGACTCCTTGAAGTTAGGGGAGACAGATTGATGCTTATTTAGAGGTTACTAAAATACAGCAATATAATTACCTTCTACTTTGAGTATCTAGTGACTGCAGTTAAACAGAGTAAACACTTCTTGCTGTTCATCGTGCCATAGAAACAATTTGTAGTAAAGTGTAATTCTTTTTAAATCTGTCTTAACTCCTATTGTTGGACTTTTTATTTTGAGAAACTATGTACGCCAGGTTCAAAATGATCATTGGCCTTAGGCCTTCTATACAACTATTAGTGGAAACTTGGGCCAGAATCTAAAATCTATCTACAGTGGTGGCACACGTTTCTGTGTAGAAGTCCTGGCAACCTCTGCTTTAAGCTAAAATCAGTGAACGATCATGACTCAAGGTTGTCGTCTGCATTACCTAATTCTGATGTTTGTTGATTGCTTCTATGAATGCAGGTGTGAAAAATAGTCTGCAAACAGTCGCTGGGATAAGTTAATGGAAAAGGGGAAAGTTCAGTGTTGCTGCTTTCTTTTTTAGGCTGTCAGCCTTCTGTCTGCTCTTTAACTTGGCTGCTATATGATGATACCCCAGTGACTGAGCAGTCTGTAGTTGGTCCTCGGTCTGTGTATGATATATGTCATTGTTTCAAGACGGGACTGATGGCAGCTGAGGATGTCAATTTGCAAGTTGATTTCTTAACTTTGCGTAGAGAAAGCATAATCTGTCAGCTGGTTTAAATTCATTTTCGTTGGTCACACTTTCCAGCTACCTGTAGAGGAGCTATATTGTATCAGTCACTTGAGACTTGTAGAATGCAGTCTCTGAATCTTAAAGAACTTCTTAAACCAACTTGGATTAGGTGATGTAAGATTCTAACCACTAACCTATAACTCGTGTTTCATAGTACCAAACGTTTCCCTGGTTATGACTCGGAAAGCAAAGAATTTAATGCAGAGGTTCATCGCACACACATCATGGGTCAGAATGTTGCAGGTTACATGCGTTACCTGATGGAGGAGGATGAAGATGCTTACAAAAAACAGTTCTCCCAGTATATAAAGAACAATGTAACACCTGACATGGTAAGACATTGTTTGTCTGTAAATTAATTGCATATTAGTAGTGGCACTAAAAGATAATGTCTTGTTTAAAACTTATGCTAGTAATGCAAATACTTTGTAAAATAGTAAAGTGGGCCATATAGATGGCATGTTATCAGACCAGAGTGGTACTTCCAATGCCAGGCCTCTGCAAACCTAGCGATATGATTCTTGAAGGTTGGACACGTTCCCTGAACCAACAGCTGGTAATGAAGGCCAAATATATGACCTCTCTTGTCATGCTACATGCTTCATTCACCAAAAAGATGCTAAAGGTGTGACCTGCTATCAAAAAGCTTAACAGCTTCTTAAATGTGTTGCTTGACAAATATCAGACCAAGGAACTATCTACTCCTTTCCATGACACTGTGTTCTACCAGAATAATTTGTTACCCTTCCTCCAACTAACTCTTCCTTGCCAATGGTTTCTTGCCTGTCCTACTGTTATGTTTTTTACTTGTTTCCCTGTCACTCCTGATTCTCTGAGAACCTTCTGTTTGTATCACTTGAAA
Organism: Chelonia mydas; assembly: GCF_015237465.2. Taxonomy (NCBI): domain Eukaryota; kingdom Metazoa; phylum Chordata; order Testudines; family Cheloniidae; genus Chelonia; species Chelonia mydas. Next base: position 73,341,817 of record NC_057854.1, on the reverse strand, counting down.
AAGCTGATTAAATAGCAGTACAATGTGAGAACACTATATATAGCCCCTTACTTGTTAATTTTTAGGTATTATGTTGGTTTCTTGTAAATCATTTTGTCTTAACGTCTTGTCTTAAAATAACTCCAACTAAATTTTAGTATACTAAATATTTAAGAAATTCCATGAAAATTACAGTGAAACTTTGGCATTTATAATCTTAACTTCTATATTCTCTGAAACAGTTTATGCAGTTTATATTGCCATGAATTCTGTAGTCAAGTCTTTTTCTTACAGTAAGAACTCTTTCTTATTGCCCATACACTAGATAGGCTAAAGAGCTGTAAGCTTTCAAAATCCTTTCAGGACTGACCAACGTACAAATTTTTACTGAAATAACTTTGGCTATGTCTACATAGCTGGACCTGTGCCGCTGTACGGTCCCCTGTATGGCCACTCTGTGCCGGCAGGAGAGAGCTCTTCTGCTGGTATAATTAAACCACCCCCAATGAGGGTGGTAGCTGTGCCAGTGGGAGACGCTTTCCCGCCAACATAGCACTGTCCACACTGGCACTAATCTGCATTAAAGACGACTAATGGTACACTTCCATGTGTGCAGTTGCTAGGAATATACTGCAGTCGTGAAGGGAGGGGAAATGTCCCTGAGATGTGGTTTAGATGCATTCCATGTTTAAAGAGAACCTCTATATTAGACAAGAAAACTTACCTAAAGCAGTCAGAATTGTTCCTTAGTAGTGGCTTAGTCTAGTGCATAGAGCACTTTACGGGAAGTTGTGGCCCTGGGTTCTATTCCTGCCTGAACCACTGGTATGCTGTGTGGTCTTGAGCAAATCACTACTGTTCTGTGCCTCAGCCCATCTATAAAATAGGGATAAAGATGTTAACCTCCTTTTTAAAGCACTTTGAAATCTGCCACTGAAAAGTGCTATTTAAGAACTAGGAATTTGTATTTCCAGATTTGCTAAGATGGAGGTTCTCTGTTTAGAGATGGGCTTTAGTGCAGCTATTGTCTATTTCCCTTATCCCCCACAACTAAGTGATTTCTGATGGGATCACCCAACACCTCATTGATAAATTCATCAGTTGCATGGCTTAAGAATTAGGGACCCAGACTCTGCCATTCTCTCACCCTTGCATTAAAAATAAAATTTCTATCTTTATTGAGCCACAGCTGTACAAAACACTACCACTATTGTGAAAAATTGCATGTTTTTTAGTTCAGATTACTTCATTTACACCTGGCCATTGTTGTAAATCACTAGCTTGAACCGAAACCTGACTAAATGTTCCCTCAGACATGTACAGTCTTTTGGAGAAACTGGCATGACTTGAGTTTTCCTCCTTTGCCTGGGGCATACTAAACATTCCGGTTTCATTTAGAGAACTTCCTGAGCTAGTTCTTAATTTAGGTTGAGGAAGGAGACATTTTGCAAAAGCGATGCACATAACATGGATAGACTTTAGAGAAAGGGTGATCTAGTGTTTAGGATGCTTGTCCTGGATTTCATGAAACTCTGATGCAAATCTCTGTTCCGCTGTAGACTTCTTGTGACCTTGGCCAGCTAACTTAGTCTCTCTTTGCCTCTATTCACTGCCTGCCACAGGTTTTGTGAACTTGTGAGGTGCTCATACTATGCTATAGTAACTGGTAGGACCATCTAAGCACCATAGATAGAGACCAATGAGACTCTCCCCTGTAAAGAGACGGTTTCTTGGGATTCCAAAGCTAACCATGCTCTTAGCTGAAGGATGACTTTTTTTGTGGTAAAGTCCTATCTCCAGGGCACAAGAGTGCAGTTCTGGTTAAAGGGTGGCATTTGATGTCAGCAGCATTTCTAGAACTTAAGATAGGTTGCAGAAGAAAGTTTCTAGTGTGAAATCTGTAGTGCATGTCTGTGCACAATTCCTGTGGGTGTTGCAGGCTTATTGTCTTTCTAAGGCACTCCTTTGAACTGAATCTTAGGCTTTGTCTACATTGGCACTTTTGTTGCTCAGGGATGTGAAAAAAGACTCCCGGATGACAAGTTTTAGCAACGAAAAGTGCCGGGATGGGCAGCACTTCGTCAGTGGGAGCCACGTTCCGGCGACGAAGCTGCTGCCCCTTGTTGGATGTGGTTTTTATTTGTCAGGGGAGAACACTCTCCCGGCGACAAAGAGCAATCACACAGCGCACCTTACAACACTGCTGTGCTGCTGTAAGGTACGCAGTGTAGACATAGCCTTGCTCTGTCTTAAGTTACTTCTAAGTTCTTCTTTCTGGGAAGAAGACTTAGCACTTTAGGAGGCTGTGTTCTGTTCCCAGTCTGGTTTAGCCCTCTCTGTAGGACTGTTACAGATGTTGAGAGATCACATTTGACATCAGTCAGTATTCCTTCTCTACTCACTGGTATGTTCTTGGCAGTGGGATAGCTCCCAACTTGTACGCATTGAGTGAAGTTCTAACATTCATGACTATGGACTACATTGTATTTCTTGCAGATGGAGGAAATGTATAAAAAAGCCCATGCTGGTATACGGGAGAATCCAGTCCATGAAAAGAAACCCAAGAGAGAAGTCAAAAAGAAGAGGTAAAATTTTTCCTTCTTTGAGTTAGATATGCCTGTTACAAAGCAAATTTCTGGAGCTGTGGCATTAATGTTAATTAACTCCTCCAGTCCCTGTTTAGTGTTAAAACTAACTGGATGTTTCAGAAATAATCTAGGACAGGGGTTCTCAAACTTCTTTGCACCGTGACCACCTTCTGACAACAAAGTTACTACATGACTAAATGGGGGAGGGCTGGAGCCTGAGCCCCACTGCCCTGAGTGGGGGGAGTGGGGGCTGGAGCATGAGTCCTGCCACCCTGGGTCGGGGGAAGAGGTGGCCACAGCCCAAGCCCCATTGCCCTGGGTGGGGGTGGAGCTCGGACTTCAGCTTCAGCCCTGGGTCCCAGCAAGTCTAAGGCTGGCTCTAGTGACCCCATTAGGGATCCTGACCCACAGTTTGAGAACCGCTGATCTAGGAACATAACTGGTATACTGCATCAGACTGGTGGTCCATCTAGCCTAGTCACCTGTTGGACAGTGCTACCGCCACACATCTTAGAATTATTTCCCTTGGTTGTAAACTGGATACTATAGTGAAAAACATGGTGCACTTTCATAATGTGACCAAACCTTCTTGTTATATACCAACTAATCCATTGCCTCGACTACTGAAAGAGTGCTATAGAAAGTACTCTCTGAAACACTATTTCCTAGGCATAATAATATAAATCTCACACTCATTCCTTATGGTCATGTAACTCCTGGTGTTCTGGCACTTAGATTTACTATTACTGCCATGTGTATTTATACCTTGTTTGCATTGCAGATGGAACCGTCCTAAGTTGTCCCTTGCCCAGAAGAAAGATCGTGTTGCTCAGAAGAAGGCTAGCTTCCTTCGGGCCCAGGAACGTACAGCTGATAGCTAGATATCTTCCACAATTTTCTATGAAGACTTTGAGTACAATAAACTTATTGAACCAGCAACTGTGTAGCATTGGCTTATTGACATTTGATCTAAAGATGCTTTATCTAAATGAAAGTCCAAACAAACAGTCTGAAAAAGAGGCTTACAAAATATTCTACAGCATTAGAACCATGATGACTGACTTCAAGGTAACTTAGTATGTCTAAGGATCCAACTTACTGTATTTCTCAGATCACTGGATAATGTTGTAAAGTTTCATTTTGTCACCTATTGACTTCCTCACCCTGTGAATTTTTGGCACGGGCTCTATTTCTCAGTACACTACCTTTGTCTAGTTCTACTGGAGTTTTAGCTTTATGCATTGGAAATGGAAAGTAAGAGATTTTTTTAAATACAGTTTGCCAACAAATCATAGGCATTGGTGAGTCTAGATAACAGCCAAAAGAAAATTAGTGTTAATTAAATGGGTTTATGTATGTACATGATTATCCATTCCTCCTAACTAAGAATGTATACTTGATTGCCACTATTAACTGCACACATATGGCTGCGCAAGTCAGAAACCGTGCCTCTGTCTCCTCTTTGTTGCCCCAGCGAGGCTGTGGTCTGGTCCTTTAAGAACCTGCTGTACTCTTAGTGCTGTGAGACACTCTCCCATGGCATGAAAGCCGCCCTCCTCCTCCTCCTCTTGGGGCCACACCTGGCTGGGAGGAGGTGGTGGGACAGCTCCTTTAGCAACAGCTCTGCAGTATCTGCCCAGTTCAGGGAGGCCAAAGCATCACACCCCTGCCTGGCAGTTGGTTTCCAGAGATGTGGAAGTTGCTCCTGGCAGAGGGGGTTGGAAACCACTCGCCTGGAGGAGTTTGTTTGATGCACACAGACCCCTTGCAGAGACTCCTAGCTGGCACATCCCACCCTCAGTTTTGTCCTTGGGCAAGTGTAAACTTGCTCAAGGACAAAAATGTAGTGTTCAGTGGATTTGGTAGCCCACTCAGTACCAAGAAAATGTAAAAGAATATTGGTGGCAATGCTAGTGTATGAGCTTTCTTGCAGAGTTCTTCCAGTTAATTAGCAACAAAGTAATGCCATTATTGCTGTGCAATGAGAAGATTCATTGAATAATTTTTTAAAAAAATCTATATGAAAACTAGATAATTGAAACAGTGGGATACCTTGAATTATGAATTATCCTACCAATGTTGATTTTAATCTCTAATGTTCTTTGGAATATCCAGTTTCATTTGGAGCAATTGCTATTGAAGGAAAGATGTTGAACACTAAATAAAACCAAAAACTAGTACTGCCAATCACACATTCTTACTACAGGCTAATTCTATGTTTTAAAACCTTGCTTACATTAATCTGTTCTTGCCTTTTAACTTTTCATACTGTTATTGGAATTAGGAAACTATTGAACAGGATTGTCTTCCAATTAAAATTAAGCAGTAATGAGCTCATTAAGGAAGAATCCAATTGTTAAGTGAATTTACTGCAAAGGAGAGAAAAAACACAAGTTTTAGAGGCTCTGTTGGGTGTGTGGGGAGAAGTAATGGTACTGGTGTAGTCTGTTTTTAAACAAACTACTAAATTGACTATAAATTATGTAATCTAATCTGTTATTTCAAAACTTGCAAGGTTACCTGGAAATTTCTCTGTACACACATGTAAGAACTGCTCTTGTTCCTTGCTAAAGGAAAGGTACTAGTTAAATTACAGTTCTAATATTATGGCCGCTACAGTGGGAAGGGTGTAAAATGTCATGATTTAAGTATTTGCACTGCTGTAGTTTTTGTAAACCCACTCAAAATAAGAACCTCCCTCTAACTCTACTATTGAAACAAAGTTTCATTACCATTAGGTGCCACCATTCCCTCCACTAGCAGTCTAGGGTTTTATAGTGAATGTGTATATCACACAAGAGAAGCTATATCATCTCAGAAGTATTCCCTGTAGGGGAAGAAAATAATGGTTTGCTCTGTAACTGCTCGTCATAATGAGACTTTTGGGATAAATTTCCAATCTGATGCACAAGTCCTGTACTCTACAGAAGCTCGACCTAAATTTGTCAGCAGCTTTAGTGATAATTAAATGTGACTATCACTAATATAGCACCTGGTATTAAGTTCATTTACATGGTCCCCATATTTTTGGTTTTAGTATCAGATTTTTGGGGTCTCAGGTAGTTTGATTAGAGCTGGCTACACTGATGCTACACTGGTTTACACAGAAGCTGGGTTTTGTTACACAATCATGAGAGTTGGAACTTTTTAAACAAAAGCTCTGGAGCATGATTCTACAACTGAGTAACACATTAGGACCTACTAGCAGGCAACTCAATTCCACTGGCTACCCCAACTAAGGGCCGGGGTTAAAAGCATCCAGCAATGCTTTCCATTCTCACTTGTTACAAATTTACACTATTTCCAGTAAAAGACTAAGTGGGAGAAAGGTGCCCAGGGTTGTTGACTAAACTAATCTGCCAGTAGTCTGTTTCAGACAGCATTTTTTTTAACATGAAAAGTGAATTTGTAATAGTACTTAAAAGCACATACTAATTTTAGGCATATTAGTCCCACTGATTGCACTTGTTTACCTTGAAGAGTCCATAACCTAATGCTTCAGATGCTTTTTGTAATATTTAGTTGGCACAATAGGAATTTATACTTGATCTTACAAATGATCAGTATAGATTACTACAGTGCTTACATTTTCAAAACATTTGAGTTAAGAGCTCAAGTCCCTTGAAACACTTTAAATAATTCAATTGAATTAGTCATCCCTTGATTACATTACTATTAAGAATAAAACACCCATTAATTTGACTCTCTCTGCCAATGACAATGGACAAACAAGATATGATTTATGTATTCAGTCTAAACGTTTCACTGGGGTTCAGTTACGTGACTTGCTCCTTTTCTATAATTTAAGAATCAAATTGAAGCTGGACATCTGAAGTTATTTTAAGATAAGCTTTCCTTTTAAGAGTTTTTCAAACACCCAGTGTTAATTTATAAATAAATACTGCTGTAAAAGAGGGAAAGGATTCCTTTGATTTATTGTAAACAAAACTCTAAATGAAAGCTCCTGGTGCAGTAACAATCAAAATGTACAATAAACTGCATTGTTGACAAGTTTCCAGTTATCCAAAAAACATTTAAAATATCCACACTATTTTGTTCAATAGTTTCAATGCATAATAGCCATAATAGGATTCACATTCAGATTATCTGGTAAGAAAATGATATACTTAATGTTTGGTTTCTTTATTAGTTGCAGATATATTAACGCCTCCTCTTGGAGGGCAGATCAGTCAATTTTAAGGAGACAGCAGAATGTTAGATACTGTGCAAGAGTCAAACAACTGAATATTTACAAAAAAGCAAAACTACACCTACAACAAGAGAATTAATACTTCGCACAGCATACACGGAAGGACGATGGATGATTTTACCTTCTCTAAGTATGTTTGTTATATGCCTTCGTGAACAAGAATTTTGTTGAATCCAGATAATAATAATTTAAGAAGCGTGTTTAACACAAGAGACCTGCAAAGCAGTAAAAAGAATTAACACACTTTAAATAATACTTTTTAAATAAAAGCTTTTTTCCTCATCTCCCTTGAACAAAAGGTAGAAGTGAATTAAGTGCGTACAAAGGGTTAGTAATGGATGAATACCAAGCAGTGTTCACAAGTGCTTTACACACACACACACACACACACAACAGATTTGCAAAGTCTCATTTGTGACTTGAGCCACTCCTGAGCAAAGTCAAGAACTGTGTGGAATGTGGACAAATGGGAGTTAAGATGAGATCACAAGTTATTTCCCTCATGATCCAAGTCTAATATTCACTCATTGCTGCAGAGCTGCAGAGAATAAACCTAGCACCCTGTAAAAATTTAAACAAGAACATGCTAAGGAGAATATTTCCAATAATAAACTAATTATTGATTTAATGCTTAGGGTAAAAATGGGCCCAAATAGAAACAAAAAACTCCATATATGAACACCTCCAAAGTTTAGGGAAATCCAGATCAGGCTCTAGATTCGATCCTGTGGCTTAGGCCTAGCTCTTATTTAGACATTTCTTAAAGTAAACCAGGAAAGAGTAAATGCAAGACTGATTTTGCCACACAGCCTTAGCTACAAAATCAAACTTTTAGACTAGATCAGTGTTAGAAATGTAGTTTTAGATACTTCACTTAAGTCAAACTAAGGACTCTAAACCTTTACTATGAGGACCTCCATTATAAAGGCTACCACACTGCAGCTACCAAAACTATTAAAGTTCTTTAACTCCTGACCTTTTTAGAATCACCTAGTCCACAAAATCCCTGGCTTCAAAACTGGCTACTGCTTAACTTTCCTTATATCTTACTGACATTTCAAGACTCAGGCTTCGTAGCTTCTCTATTTCCCCATTGTGTAACGGTATATTGTTGCTCTAGTATATGCGACTTTTTAAATATATAATACATATTTTAAAATCTTAGCTTCCAACACGGCATGTTGTACCAGGACGTTTAATTAAGAACTTTCAGCTAATGTAGTAACATTCAATATATATGTATGTATGAGGTAAAAAAGTGTATACAAACAAAATCTAACTAAAAATCTCTCATATTAAAATACCCCGTTTTCTGGAATAAATTTTAATTGTCACACTGAGTTTAGCAATTTAAAAATTTTCCATTGTGCAAATTCTGCCATGCTAAGTTATTAGTAAACTTCATCCTCAAAATGTTCACTTCATTCAAAAGAGTCTCTTGGACTGAAGCACATTATTTCTAATAGCGGTGGGTCTTTTGGCTAGCATTTGTAACACTACTTGGAAAAAAATAATTCTCAGTGGCTATTTACAAATGAATGATGCTAGTCACAGCATTAAAAAAAAAAGTTAAATTAGTCAATATGGTAGCACAGTGAATATTGACAGCAGGAGACCCCAATTTAGGGTCTTCTGCCAAAGTGCAAGGGGAGGGCAAGCACATGGTTTTTTATTTCCATGATGGAGCATTCTAACCACAAGGCTCTTGTAACTTCTGCCAGACAATTCATTAAGTGGCACATTCTCTCTCTGAGAAGCACTGTAATACTAGTGTTTGCTGGAGTAAGAGTTAGGAAAGTTAATGAATTCTGAGCTAAGAAGAAATATTTTAAAAATGCCAAAGATGCATTTGATAAAAAGTGGTAAATCTCCTATAGTGGCAACAATGTTTTCTTCTGTGGTTAAAGATCCTAAGAATCATTTGTATGGGATATTTTCTTCCACAATAAAGTTTTTAAGTTGTTTAGTATTAAAGAATGTTCCATTTCCATCTGGTTTGCTGTGACTTTAAGGGCAATACAAGAATACAGTTGTTTCTCTAACTCTTCACGTATTTCTGACGGAGCACCGCAAAGCAGATAGTCTTTTAGTAACTGGCATACTTTTGCCAAGTTGGGCTGAATTATTTCTGTGGTACATTTCATTTTACTTTGGTCGCATAGAGTTCTACAGTCTGTACCATAAACACAGTCCAAGTCAGACTCACAGTGACGATCTTTAATTAATTCCTTCAAATTAATTTCTGGCACAATTTTTCTCATGTCCACCATTTTCAAGTCATATTTATCATTATAACCCAAGTTTTTGGCACTGGTATCACACATAAGAAAATTCCCATAAGGTCCATGAAAAATGTCTTCCACAAATTCTAAAAGCCCTATAGCAATTTTTGCCTTTCTAGGCCATGATGGAGTAAACCACTGGTCCATGCTTCTTCTGAAACTAGAGGGAATGAAAAGTTCTAAGATCCATGGAAGGCTTATTCCATAGAGAGAGGTATATTCAACTCTTTCCATCACATAGAGATCGCCACAAAACCCCATCAATTTTGGGGTGTGTTCTTTATCCTGGAGGATCACCATAAGTAGAAACTCATTTAGCTGCAGAAGAGCCCATGCCGACTTTGCTTCTGGTAAGGAAACTCGACCATCTTTGTTTCCATCAGCAACTGACAGGATGAGATTAACCAGTTCAGAAAGATTTCCCTGTTCACCCACCTTTCTCTAGAAAAAACAAATATATATATTTAATTCCTTATACTTTTTTTTTCTAAAAACTATTAAACTGGTTATGTGTCCTGTGTTTTTATATTCGGTGAAGTATTTTACCCATTCTACTCAGCTGCATGTGGAACCTACAGCAGTGTCTATGGTCATGCTCCGATTTTTCTGGTTTCACTACACGATACATACACAGTGCTTTTTGGGACTATACTGAGCGTTCCTTTCATGTGTATGCTGCACTGAAAGTATGTGTTTTCTTCCTTTTCTAAGTCCTAAAAATTCGCACCTTATCCTCAGTAAGAGTCTTTAATAAATTATGTTAGGTATCTTGTAATTAGAGCTGTCGATTAATCACAGTTAATTCACTCAATTAACTAAAAAAAATTAATTGCGATTAATTCCACTGTTAAACAGTAGAATACCAATTGAAATTTATTAAATATTTTGAATGTTTTTCTACATTTTCAAACATATTGATTTCTATTACAACACAGAATACAAAGTGTAAGGTGCTTACTTTATATTCTTTTTTATTACAAATATTTACATTGTAAAAATGATAAAAGAAATACTATCTTTCAATTCAGCTCATACAAGTACTGTAGTGCAATCTCTTTATCGTGAAAGTGTAACTTACAAATGTGGATTTTTTTTGGTTACATAACTGGACTCAAAAACAAAACAATGTAGGCTCTAAAGTTTTACAAGTCCACTCAGTCCTACTTCTTGTTCAGCCAATTGCTAAGACAAATGAGTTTGTTTACATTTATGGGAGATACTGCTGACGGCTTCTTATTTACATCACCTGAAAGTGAAAACAGGTGTTCGCATGGCACATTTGTAGCCGGCATTTGCAAGGTATTTAGGTGCCTGTAGTGGGGTGGTTACCCGCTCCAGCCCTGACAAGGCTGAGGCCAGCCCTGGGAGAGGGCTGGGGCTGTGGGGAAAAGCCCAGGCTGATTAAGGGAGCAGCTGCAGCTGTGGCCAGCTCAATCAGGTCCAGCTGGCCCCTAGAAGAGGCTGTGAGCCAGGAGCCTAGTCAGTCTCCCACTACCTGTAGACGGAGAAGGGCCTGGCTGCAAGGTGCCGAGCAGGACACCCAGATTGGAGCAGGGCTGGGGAAGGGCCAGAAGAGCTGGGAACTCCGGCCTGGAAAGCCTCAGGCCGCAGGCCTGACTACAGGCCGAACAGGTGTAGGGTTGCAGAGGGGCAGCCCATAGGTAGGCAGAGGCAGCAGATTTAAACCCCCCTTGCCTATGATGAGTAGCACTTACACTGCAGAGAACGGGGGCTCCAGAGAATGGGGGCTAAGTGGGGACTAGCAGTAGCCCAGACTGAGGCGAGGTGGGGTTAGAGGTTGGGGGTTCCCCTGGGTGGGGAGACCCAGAACCTGAGAGTGTGGGGGTCCTGCCAGGGGGACAGCACCCCAGAGAAAGGGGCACTGGGTCCTGGGAGGGACATGGGGGCCGGCGGGAAGGCAGATCACCGGCCTGCAGAGGGCGCTCCGACAGCTGGTGAGCTAATTCCCGACGACTACCAGCAGGAGGCACCACCGGCTGAGTCCGAACCTTTACAGTGCCAGATATGCTAAACATTCATATGTCCCGTGACGCTTCGGCCACCATTCCAGAGGACATGCTTCCTTCCATGCCGATGATGCTCATTTAAAAAAAAAAAAATGCACTAATTAAATTTGTGACTGAATTGTTTGGGGGAGAACTGTATGTCTCCTGTTCTGTTTTACCTACATTCTGCCATATATTTCATGTTATAGCAGTCTCAAATGATGACCCAGCGTATGTTCATTTTAAGAACACTTTCAGAGTAGATTTGACAAAACGCAAAGAAGATACCAACGTGAGATTTCTAAGGATATATACAGCACTAGACCCAAGGTTTAAAAATCTGAAGTGCCTTCCAAAATCTGGAGAGGGGTGAAGTGTGCAGCATGCTTTCAGAAGTCTAAAAAAGAGCAACAATCCAATGCAGAAACCACCGAACCTGAACCACCAAAAAAAGAAAATCAACCTTCTGCTGGTGGCATCTGACTCAGATGATGAAAATGAACATGCATTGGTCCGCTCTGCTTTGGAACATTATTGAGCAGAACCCGTCTTCAGCATGGACGCATGTCTTCTGGAATGGTGGTTGAAGCATGAAGAGACATATGAATCTTTAGCGCATCTGGCACGTAAATATCTTGCGATGCCGGCTACAACAGTGCCATGCAAACGCCTGCTCTCACTTTCAGGTGACATTGTAAATAAGATGTGGGCAGCATTGTAACCAAACTTTGTTGTCTGAGCAATTGGCTGAAGTAGGACTGAGTGGACTTGTAGATTCTAAAGTTTTACATTGTTTTATTTTTGAATACAGTTATTTTTTGTACATAATTCTCCATTTGTAAGTTCTACTTTCATTATACAGAGATTGCACTACAATACTTGTATTAGGTGAATTTTAATATACCATTTCTTTTGGTTTTTATAGTGAAAATATTTTTAATCAAAAATAAATATAAAGTAAGCACTGTACACTTTGTATTCTGTGTTGTAATTGAAATCACTATATTTGAAAATGTAGAGAACATCCAAAGATATTTAAATAAATGGTATTCTATTACTGTTTAACAGTGCGATTAATCATGATTATTTTTTTTAATCGTTTGACAACCCTGCTTGTAATAAAAACATTTTGTGGTTCTTTTGCTATAAAAGTTTTGTGTTCAAACAACATTTCATAATAAACAGAGCTTGTTTTACTATGATTCAGCTGATTAAAGCTTGCATCTTGCAATAGTGACAAGAGATTACAACAAGGAATACAGTAATTTCTAGCCAGTCATAAATATGTTTTTAATATCTTAGTACTACTCCTATACTAATAAATGTATTTTCATACTTAGTTCTGTCTTCTGTCACTTACTATAATAACTTTCATTTCACTGGTTTAACAAACCAGCAGGACTGCTGCGCTTTTGAATAGGGAAGTCCTGTCTCTTCTGGAATCAGAACTGTGCTACACACATCTATGACCAGTAAAGACAGGACATTTTTTCAAAGCCTTATCTACACAGAACATTTTCTGATATTGTCCTGCAATTACTCTAGCATTTTTACAGCTCCACCAATGTTAATTATAGGGGAAACCACTAGTGTAAACCCGTCACCAACATTTTTACCATCATGTTGCACAGACCTGCTTTGAGCAGGGGTAAGTGACACCTGCAGATCAGTTGTCAGATTTTCTGTTTGGTTTTTAAACTCACACTGCCACAGTTGCTATTACTACTGGAGTTACATAATGATAGTTACTGATAGACATAATGACAGGTTTCAGAGAAGCAGCCATGTTAGTCTGTATTAGAGTAATGGAGGGAGAAGTTCAGAAAACCCTCAGTGTAAACATATCCTTAGATCAATACTTCTATATTGGGAAAACTCACCTGCAAACTACTTAGTAGGATAGGAATAGTTTTTAGTATGGTGCAGAAAAAAAAATGCAGAGGAAGAGATACCTATTTCTCTGGTTACAATTGTTAGCAAAACTGATGCTAGCAGAGTTCTAGAGGATTCAATCCCAGTATGAATAGGGCCTTCGGGATACCACTAGCATTATAAATACAACCACGTCATGGGACCAGGCTACAACACAGTTCCAAACAGTAGTTTAAGATTTTAAGGGCCAAAAACAGGTTGTAGCCTTAAACATGTAAAAGTTGCATGCTGGCTTCCATTCCAATAATTATCATGCCACCCCAACCCCTCTATTTTTGTTTTTCTTTTAAATTACTCATGATTGTCTCTAACATGTAACTCTGGGTCAGAAATTTTTCATGCTCATATGATCTACTCACCAGCAACCACTGTAGCCTATAACATAACTGAGTTTTTCCACAATCACAGTAGGTTCTTAAAGTGAACAAATATGAAAATTGTTCTCAAGGCTAAAATAGAAGGTCATCCCTAACCTAACTGGAATTGTAGCTTAGTAGGTTTTGACTTTACATTTAATTTGTGTACTCCTCCTGCTGAAAACAAACAAACAGACAAAAGAGAATCAATCAATCAATCAATCAATAAATAAATGTGGTGAGAATCAGCATCTATGCTCATTTTCTCTTCTTTGACATATACTTACTTTTAAAAGACCATATACCATTTCTTTGAATTTCTGAACAGTAGTTCCTCTAGTTGGTTTATCAAACAGAACTATTTCTTTTCTTGGTTCTGGTTCAGTTCCAAGATCAAGATGAATAGTTTCTTCCATCTGGCATTTTATAACACCTTGTAGATTACCCCAGATTCCTAAATACATCTATGCAGAAAAAAGACAATGAGATAGTTACATAAAATTTTCCTCAAAAGCTCTCCTGTCTTCTACTGTCCTGAGTCAGAATGCTGGGTTTGCTCATTGAAACTGCAAGGAACCAGCATTCAGACTGGTAGTGGCAGCTCCCTGTACACTGTGCCACTTTAAAACATATTTAAGAGAGACCACTGCATCCAAATACAATTTTAAAGAGCAACAGGCCCATGCTCCATAAAAGTGTGCTTTATACAATGGCATCAGCACCTTCTCCATTAAGGCTGATAAGAGGCATTTATTTTGGTTTGGTGGTGCAAGATGGGAGAGAGGAAGCACACTGTACTGGAACACAGGCACTCTGTCAAAACCTTTAATGGATCTGGACTGTCTGCAATTTTGGAAGTGACCGTGTAATGAACATAAGAATGGCCCTACTGGGTCAGACCAAAAGTCCATCTAGCCCAGTATCCTGTCTTCCGACAGTGGCCAGTGCCAGGTGCCCCAGAGGGAATGAACAGAACAGGTAATCAAGTGATCCATCCCCTGTCACTCATCCCCAGCTTCTGGCAAACAGAGGTTAGGGACACCATTCCTGCCCATCCTGCCCAATAGCCATTGATGGACCTATCCTCCATGAATTTATCTAGTTCTTTTTTGAACCTTGTTATGGTCTTGGCCTTCACAACATCCTCTGGCAAGGAGTTCCACAGGTTGCCTGTGCATTCTGTGAACAAATACTTCCTTTTATTTGTTTTAAACTTGCTACCTATTAATTTCATTTGGTGACCCCTAGTTCTTGTGTTATGAGAAGTAGTAAACAATACACTTCCCTATCTACTTTCTCTACACCAGTCATGATTTTATAAACCTCAATCATATCTCCCCTTAGCCATCTCTTTTCCAAGATGAAAAATCCCAGTCTTATTAATCTCTCCTCAGAGAGGCCGTTCCATACCCCTAATAATTTTTGTTGCCCTTTTCTGAACCTTTTCCAATTCCAATATATCTTTTTTGAGATGGGGCGATCACATCTGCACACAGTATTCAAGATGTGGGCATACCACAGATTTACATAGAGGCAACATGATACTTTCTGTCCTATTATCTATCCCTTTCTTAATTATTCCCAGCATTCTGTTCACTTTTTTACTGCTGCTACATATTGAGTGGGTATTTTCAGAGAACTATCCACAATGTCTCCAAGATCTCTTTTTTGAGTGGTAAAAGCTAATTTAGACCCTATCATTTGATATGTATAGTTGGGACTATGAAATAGGATAGTTGGGATTATGAAATGGGATTTCATAGCTGCTCTAGTGCAGGGTCCACATCAAGTATAGGTTTACTGTACATTTAAAGTTTCAGCATTTTAAAAGTGGCATTTGTAAAATTAGAGAAGTAGAGAGTTACACAGTACTACTTAAAGCATGCATATACATCTGTATAATATGATATGCCAAATCATCAAATACACTGAGAAATACCAAATCTATACATTTATTGGACTGTAGTATTTCCCCCACCACCCAATTTATCACAGATTTGCTGAACCGAGCATATTGGATTTAAAATGCCTAGAGTTAAAAATGATTGAGTGGCAAACATCCTATTTCATGGAAATAGAAATGTGAATTAAATACAAAATTCAGACAAGTATCATCCTTGTAAAATGGAATCAAACATTATTCTGAATTGTTGTCTGCTGTTTCTAAGATAGTGTTCTACATTGGTTGACAGCTCAGATTTCTCACTTTTAGAATGGGATTATAAATGCTGTGCCAACAGGATCCCTAGTTTAAAATTCTCATCCCTTGAATATCTCAGTGAGCAAAACTTAAATAAGTAAAATTTAACTGAAGTCAAGTCATTTTACATAAGACCTGTTTAATATTCTACAAAAAACAAACCCCAAACCTGACTTAGATAAAGAATCATATGATTAGCTCATATAAATAAAGTCATACCTGGTTATTGGGTTTTGTTGACAAACATTTTCCAAAATACAGAGTTTCTTTAGCACAAAGACTACTACAAGCTGATCCATCAATAACTCCAGTCTTATATTTATCACACTGGAAGACAAAGGGAAAAATAGTTTCTAGAAAGAACTGAAGAACAGAAAGAGGAAACAATACACCTGTTGGCTTTTCCAATATCTATGCTTTTGTCCAGTAAAATGAGAAAAAAGCTGTACAAACTCTGAAATGTGTCTGGGGTACAAAAAAAAAAAAAAATTCAGATACACCCCAATTCTGCAAGTTGCTCTGCAGAGGTGAACCCCCTGCATCTGCACAGAGACCCTATATAGAATAGAATACAACAGAATGTTGAAGCTAATGGGGCTCTGCACAGGCCCAAGGGTCTACCTGCATGGAGCAGTTTGCAAGATCAGGGCCTTATTGGGTAAATGATTCGAACTGGGAGACAGACGGAGAGCTTTTATTCTCAATCAGAAGAGACCTATCGAAAACATGAAACAAAAACAAAACTACATGCTATATGGTGCCAAAAGATGCCTATTGGGGGGGTGGGGTGGGAGGGGGAGAGGCGGAGAATGTAAGAAGTACAATGATTGCTGCTAACTTGTTAAGGCATCTGCTAACATGTATCTCTACTTTTACAAAGGGGTCTGCTAATGTGTATCTCTACTGCCACATGGAATCCTCAGATTTCACCATTCTGAAAGAATAGAAAAAGGAACAGCCTGCCATTGAGTTCATAGTATTATTTCTTTTAATCTACACATTCTTTCAGTAAAAAAGGATGTCTATGCTTTGCTGTAGGTACTCTGACACATTTTAAAAATACAAGTATAAGATTAGATTATTCTAGCAACTCTCCTTTGACCAATAATTAAAGGTATAATAGCCCAGCAACCAAAAACATATTTAAGATCTTTACAATCTTTCACCAAAGTCCTTCCGATCCCTCGCAGCCAGGGAAAACAACATGGTCTAAAAAGCCAATAAATTAAAATTATTTTGGACTGTGCAGGAGAAAGTTTCAAATCTACAGGGCCCCTGTGGGGAACACACTGCCAGCTGCTCCTCTCTTATAAGGGTGAGATTCCACCTGAGTGTCTTGTGGGTACTCTAGTAGCATGCATCATTTTTAACTCATCAGAAGGAGTTAAACAAAGGCAGGGGGAATCACTAAGTTAAAATTAGTATGTCAATTATGATTGAGTCTCCCACAACAAAACTGTCACAAAGTGAATTTGATCACATGGCGGTTTACCACTGAGCCATTTAATCAATGAGAAAATAAAGTACAAAAATAATTGGTTTTAGCTGTAGGTAACTGAAATTAGGATTATTGTATTTGCATAATGTAATAGTAAATATTACTTTTGATGGTAACTACTGAATAATTCAAAAGTAGATTCATGGATGATAAAAAAGTTTAACAAACAAGACATACAAATATACTTACTATTATTTTCTTACAATCATGACCTCTGCATAGCTCTGTGTAAGTGGAGTACTGAACATATATAATCCAACTGCCAATAAATACTGCTAACCAAGAGATGAAGAGATACTTCATTCGCATATATGAGAAGCGAACCTGAAGATATAAAAGAAAAACATAAAGGTAATTAACTCAGGAATAGACTGAACTGCTTCCATTGTCCTAACATGATCTGCCATTCAGTCTTTACAAAAACTCTATATAAAATCCAGTCATCTTTTTTATTAATGTGTTGTAACCTTTTAGAACACTAAGTTCCAGCATCAAACAGAACCAGTGTTGGATACCAACTATAGGGGAAAAAGAAGGACTCTGATAATAGAAACTGGAAAAGTGAGACCAAAAGGGAGGGTTGGTAAAAGTTTACCAAATAGTAAAAAATTTGAAACTGCCAAATTTCTACTATTTCTACCTATGCCAGTCCACCTGGAAGAAGCATTTATTGTCAGTCACTTAGAAGCGCTACTTCTGTAAAATCAGTTCCAACAGAGCAGAAACTAATGAAAGATATAACCTAATCCAGATTAAAAATAAATATGAAATCATCAGTATATGCGGGTCGGGGTGTGTGTAGAAGGAAGTAATTCCCATGTGTTTGAACACTTTCCATTATGTGGCTAAACAGCTGCATTCAAAGGAAGGTGATGGAAAGTTCCATGTACTATTCTGATCTCCAACGGTCTTCTACATTGCCATATTTTCATTTCCTGTCTGCTTCCACCTCATCAGCTACACGTTATCCCTTTGGACAAAGGAAGGTTGTTTGGATTTTTAATGTTTGAGGATGGGTTGCTGCTGTCTGGCTTAAAAAAAACAAACAAGCAGGGAGATGCTGATCTGGCCATTTAGTTTTTTCTTCCTGACAATCTGGAGTGCTCATGATCTGATTTTGCTCTCAGGAACAACAGAAAGTGTAGGAGAGAACAGAACAGCAGAGACCAGTCTTGGCAACATAAAGAGTGAGTATTCAGATTACGTAAATGTTAAAATGCCTGTTCATTCTTCTTCAGCCACATGAAATCTGTCCTTTGTATAGCAAAACAGTGAGACTTGGCAGGCATGTAAGGAAAGGAGAGATGGGAAAGCAAAAGCATGGATATGAGAGGTAGTAAAGTACATAAGAGATTTTGTTTCTGAAGGTTCTTGTTCTTAAATCACAACCAGAGGCCTTTAAAGGTCCACTTACACCAAATATGAATACCAGTTTCAGCTGGAGATAGCAATTCCAGGAGAGAGAGCTCTGTAATATTGGATTGCTGTAAATGATAGTGTCTTTAAATTAAACCACTCAAAGAGAATATACAAAATTGTTTAAGCATCTTAGCATAACATACTTCACTCTAAAAAGTGATCTTACAAAGGAGAATAAAGACAGAATTTGCTGGAAGTCTAAACAAAGTAGATTATCTTTTTTTTAAAAAAAATAAACATTAAAAAAAAACCCAACCCTCTGCTTTTAGTACTGATTTTACTTTAAAGATCATTAGCTTTCATAATTATATTCCAACACTTTTCCTTGAAGGAAAATAAAAATTGCCATGACATATTAGTTTTGTTTTCCAGATATCTTCTAATTAGTGCTCTATTTAGTTTTATTTCAACTTGCTAGACACTTGGAAACAAGTATAAAAAGGAAGATTCTTTCACCAAGAACCTCCTATTCTAAATAGAGCATATATAGACAATGGATGGGATGCAACCCAAAGCAATATGAATGAGTGGTGGAGTAGCATGTGTCTTATTTGTTTTATAGTTTTGGTTTAGGGTGCGCTTTTTGTTTGTGTGTTTTTCTTGTATCTATTTATTATCATTTGTCAGTTCACACCTCTTGAAGTTATTGTTTCAGGCTGTCTGAATATGCAGGCAGTCATCAGTTGCACTCAAGTCACATTTATAAGCTTTTCTTCAACTGTAAGATCTAGAAACAGGGTGGATAAAAATCAATGATTTTTTTAATAATTTTTTTAAAATTTAAAATGGATTTTTAATTTAAATTAAATACTTTTCTTTTAATATGAATCCATTTAAAATTAAATTAGAAATTATAACAACCTAAGTTAAGGCCTAAACTTATTATAATCTATTAAAATAATTTAAAGTAGTACACGTTTGCTACTGAGGTATTAGAGAAAACCAAACGACTGAACTGGTAGAAGTCAGTGGCTACGCACATGCAACAAGAGTTTGCAGCAGTGCTAAACCAGCTTTTAACAGAAGTAGCCTCTTCCTCAAAGGCAGACAAAATATTGTCTTCATTTCAATTTATTCAGCGCTGTTCAGTTCAATGACTAGTTCATTCAAAAACCAGTGGGAGTAGAAAAAACGGGAAAGCTTTATTTCCTTTTCTAATCTATGAAAAATTAAAGATGATCCTACCACAACTCTAGAAATTGGGACCCTGGGCAGAGGCCTGTAGTGCCTTATTCTGGCTCTGGTGTGATGGGAACTTGAAGAGGAACTAAGCATGGTCAGAATAGTGACCAAGGTAGGAGATATTCTGTGGCAGCATTTAGACCAGAAACAAAAACTATTTTTCTCTGTTCCTACATTCATTTATGCCTCTGCAAAGGTAAGTGTTACCAGGTACTTTTCTGTGGTGGCTGCTATTTTCCCCGCCAAATCTAAGATTTTAATTTTTAACACACACCTAAGTCTCTAACCCTTACGGTTGTGAAGAAAACCTTCAGAACGTGAACATAGTGTAAACCAATGAAGTGAAGTCTGCCTGAGTCCACAAACTCAGTACATACTGAGTACATACTGCTCCTTTTCATCTCAATTGTGTGTTAGCTCTGAAGACCAATGAGAACAATTTAAATATCAAATGTAGTTAACAGTTTTGCCACTGAACAAAGTCCATAGGTAGGGTGACCAGGCATCCTGTTTTTTAGAGGAACAGTCCCATATTTAAGCCCTTCTACAGGTGTCCTGACTTTTTCTTAAAAATGGGCAAATTGTCCCATATTTTGTTTCCCTCCCCCTCATCAATACTGGCAGGTCCTGCTTCTGGCTGGATCCCTGCTCACCAGCTACTCGCCCACCAGCGGTGAATGGAGGGTCCAGTGGTCGAGGACAGGAGTGCAAGGCTGGTGGCAGGGCAAAGGCATAGCGTGCAGGGCCGGCCGCTCCCCCTGCTTGTCTGTCAGTGCAACCCCTGCTGCGTGCCAGCTCTCAGCCAGCAGGGCCTTGCTCCCTGTCCCATTTCCAGCCAGCATTGGCTGTATGCTGTGGCAGCCGGTGAGTGCGGGCCGGCACTAGGCAGTGGCTGGTTATGTGTCACCTCTACTGTCCACCATTTATGTGCTCCCCCTCTCACTGTCCACTCCCTGCTTTGCCCCTTCTCACTCACTCTCTCTGTCCCCTCCCTCCCCCCACTGTTCCTCCATATCCCTCCGGCCAGGTCACATCCTGCTCCCAGTGCTGTGTGGAGAACCAGCCCCTGGTCAGAGTGCTCAGTTTACTGGCAGGCTCCTTCCTTCCATCACTGCCTCTGCCTGGGCCAGTGCCCCAGGCAAGCCCAAGACCCTCTGGCCTGGGGAGCTGACTAGGAGGAGTCAAAGCCCCACACAGCGCTGGCACAAGGTAACCTCTCTGCCCCTCAGCTAAGCTCTGGAGTGGCGGGCCGGGGGCGGGGGGGGGAGAGGGAGGGAGAGAAGTGATTTCCAGTCTGTTCACGCCCTGACCCTGCAGGCTCCACAGCAGCCCCCAAGACAGGGGCTTAGCACCCTCTTCACCTGCCCCCTCCCGCCCTGGGTCCTACCCGCAGGGACCATGGGGCTTCTCGGTCCCCTAGGCACCCTCTGCTGCTGAGCCACCTATCTGGCCGGGTTTGCTGAAGTCCCTGCAGTCAGGTTCCCTGGTGCACAGTGCAGCCTTAGGGCTTAATCCCTTCCTGCCTGCGCTGTAGCTGGGGGAGGGCGAGGAGGGGCAGACAGACAGGAGGTGGCAGCCGAGAGGAGGTGTTAGCTGCCTTTTGACACTGTGCGGGCAGGAAGGGATGGGAGCTGCTTCCAGTTACAGAGGGGTGGGGGAAAAGAGAAAAGCTCTGCAAAGACATGGGCCTGGTCATCCCTTCCCGTCTCCTGCGGCTAGAAGCAGCTCCTGTCCCTTCCCAGCAGGGCCCAGACAGGCATGGAGGGCAGAGAGCGTGGGCAGGGAGGGGACAGTAGGTCAGTCCTGTACACCTCTCTCACACAGCACTCTCTCTCGCTCTCTCTCTGTGAGCGCGTGTGTGCGCATGCGCTCTCCCCCTGTGAGCCCTAAAGCCTTAAAGATAAGAAGGTAAATAAAAAGAATTCAACGATGCCATATTTCTTTTCAACAGGGATGTCAATTTGAACATTTGTACTGCATAGTTCTGATTGATTGCGGTTGAACTCTCTTGAATACGAGTAATTTTACCAGGTGTCCCATATTCAGCATAGGGAAATATGGTCACCCTATCCATAAGAAGGAATAATACCAAACATTATGAAGATGTTGTTGTGGGTTAGATTAAATCTCATTGACACTGATGGGTATGAACACACCTTTCATTTAAAATAGCTATGAGAGACAATTAAGGAGACCCGCCTACAACAAGGCATAATGAGTATGCCCAGAATTCGGACTGTTAGGTGGAGGGGCTTTGCTGAGTATTGTACAAAGAGAGTATGTATATGCTTCAGAGAAACATAAGAGAAGCAAGAGACTGGAGCCTTGTCTACACTTGCAAGTTAGAGCACATTAAATCATCCCCAGGCGGCCTAACTCCTAACTCCACACGGCCTAACTCCACACTGGCAAGGCACTTGGAGCGCCTGGACTCGGTAGCTGAAGCACCCCTGGAAATCCACCTCCATGAGAAATATAGAGCTTTCTGCTCCTGGGCTGAAGCACTGGGGTGTCAGGGTGGATGGGGTGTTGCATTACTGTGCTATGATTGGCCTCCAGCAATGTCCCATAATCCCTTGAAGTCAAGTGGCCACTCTTGGCATTGTTTTGAACTCGGCTGCACGCATGCAGCTATCCCCTTTCAAAGCTCCATTTCTGACAGCCGGCATGCTTATCTGTTCCAGGACACAAAGCAAACCATTACTGTAGAATCTCTCTCTCTCTCTGCCTCTGCATCAGAGCAGAGAGGCCAGCCAGGGGTGGGGCTGATGTCAGGGTTTCCTCCTGCCGCTGTCTGAACTTACAAGACAGCATGCTGACACACGCAGGGCCATCCCTAGGCATACGCAGAATACGCAGCTGCGTCGGGCACCATGAAATTTGGGGCACCAAACTGCCCCAAATTTCATGGTGCCCTAGGCACCTGTGTGCTGCATATGCGGCAGCACCAGCTCCGGCAGCCAGCTCTATCCCCCAGCCGGCCCCGCTGCAGGCTGCGCCCACTGCAAGGGGCGGAGCCATTCCTAGGGGAGTGTGGAGCCCGGGACAACTCCCTCCGCCTTGACTCTTAGTCTTTCCCCAAGCTCCACCTCCCCTCACCCCCATTGCACCTCTTTCCCCCAAGCCTCTTTCCCCAGTGACCCCGCACTCACCGGCAGTGACAGGAAGCGGAGCAACCCGTTCCCAGCCCACCCCGCTCCACCAGCTCCAAGCCGCATCACTCCACTTCCCACTGCCAGTGAGTGCGAGGGCGGTCCTTCCCCCTCCCGCAAGCGACCTTGCTGGGGCCAGAGAAGCAGAGCAGGTTGGGGCTGGGTCACTCTACTTCCCACTGCCGGTGAGTGGGGGGAAGGGCAGACCCCCTTCCCCAAGTCCCCTCCCCCGAGCAACACGGCTGGGGCAGGGGGAACGGAGCAGGCTAGGGCCGGGTCGTTCTGCTTCCTGCTGCTGGCGCCAGGCGCCTCGCTATTCCCCAAGCCGCTCTGGGCCTGTGGGGTCCCCCAAAACAGCCCCCCACAGCTCCTGCCTCCCCAGCCCTGCAGGCCTTGAGTGCAGCCCAGACCCTCCGCAGTGAGGAGCAGGTGCTCAGGCTGCGTAGTGCACCATAATTGGTAAGGATGGTCCTGGACACACTCTCCGCCCCCCAAAACATACTGTTTCACCCCCACCCCCACACACACACACACACAACACCCTCCCTGTCACACTTCAGGCCCCCCAATTGAAAAGCAGCTGGCAATCTAGTAGGATAACCTGGAACAATGGGATTGGGAAACCTGCATCGTGATGCTGTGCCTGCTCCATTAGGCATTGCAAACCCTTCCCAAAGCATGCTGCAGCCACTTGCACACTGGGATAGCTACCACGATGCACTACTCTCTGTGGTGTTGCAATAGCTGCTAGTGTGTACATGCTCCACAGCCACAAGGAGCACAGTGTGAATACACAGCAGTGCTTTCCCTGCTGCTGTCTCTGAGGGTTAGTTTAACTCTCAGAGCTCTACATCTGCAAGTGTAGACGTAGCCTGGGAGAGAGGGAGAGAGAGAGAGAAACAGGCTGGACAAGCATGGAGTACAACTCTGGAAGGAGCCTGAGAGGGAGTTTTCGGGTCTGCAGCTCCCTAAAGAGTCTTGGTGATCTAAACAAAGAAAATATCTTCTTTTGTTTTTTTGGTTCCTCCTGTATTCAGAGAAACAGGACTGTTTATTTACAAGGAATTTACAACACTGCATTGAAGAAAACAAAAAACAAAACAAACAAACAGACAAGAACAGATTCCACTGTCACTCTCTACTCCCAACTGCAATACACATAGGGGACAATAGGCATAATTATATATACAACCCACTGTCAGTGGCATCTTATTGTGATGTCAAAATGGTTTCCATCCAAAATCTGGTTGGAGGGAGGGAGGTAAATATAATTTCCCTATTATGGAGTAGTACTGTCTCAAGGTAGGCAAAATTGTCCTTAATTCATAGCTGGGATTCAAGACTTCCAAAGAAAGCCCCGCATGCTGCAAGAACTGATAGGGGCTCTTTAGAAGACTTATTTTCAGGTACTGAACCAATACCCCAGTAGTGTTAAAGAACACAGTGTGCTAAAGAAGGTTCAGTTTTTCAGATGAAAGAATTGGGGTCCCAACGGCTTGCAGTCATTAAAGATCCCACAAAACACAAATCATGGGTTGTTATCCAAAGTGCTCTACGCAAATTCTAGTTTGCACACAGTTACATTCTGCTGATTTAGTTCTCCCTGAAGTTTCAATCTGATGCAGTCTTCTTCACTTTGTATCCTACTATTACATAAGAGCCAAGAACATATGTTTGCTGCTTTTGTTCATAGCCATGACATTTTGCCACTGAAGCTGTGCGATCAGCTAAGCAACCCTGGATACGCCACAATAGTGACATTCTGCAAGTGCCCAAATCATGGTCCCCATTTCCCTTTTTCAGATAACAGCTCCAGAGAAGCAGCTCAATAATTATGTCTAAGATTTCATCTGAAGTTGCTTATTTGGTCAGGCTTGACAAAGCCCTGGCTGGGATGATTTAGTTGGGGATTGGTCCTGCTTTGAGCAGGGGGTTGGACTAGATGACCTCCTGAGGTCCCTTCTAACCCTGATATTCTATGATTTGGCTCCAATAGATGTATTTTTCCCCTCTAATACATACAGTTTTCTAGAAAACTCAATAGTATCAAAGAAACAGTTCTAAACAGACAGGAACACAGTGATTTACACACACACATTCAAAATGTAGGTACTACATTCCTTAACAATGCAATACATTTCAGCCTCTATCCACAAAGGGGCCACTCTTGCAAGACTTCACCTACAGTTCCCCCCCACCTCCCTCCATAGTAACTTGCCCCAGGCTTCAGTGTATGCATCCCCTCAGGTACTTCGATACACTCCATAAAGTTCTAAAGATTGTTAGGGAACACATTTTGACACCCATGTACATTTGCAAGTAGTCGGGTCCCAAAAAGAAGTAGGAATGCAAGACATAGTGCAGAAACCCTTCTCGTAACGTCACCTCTCCTGTCATTTGGGTAAGTGTCAGTCCTTAGTTTTGCATGCTGCTAATATTACTTTTCCATGAAAGCAACTGTTGTAGCAACCACATGGATTTTTGGCATAATGAATAGAAAAACAGGTGATTGCATGATTGTGAATGGAGAGGGAAGGTGTCCCACAAGATACTGGATAAAATTGTCAAAAGAACCTAAATGACTCAGGCCATGTCTTCACTACAAACTTCAAGTTGATTCAACTTATTTAAGCATAAAGCCACGACAGTAAGTATATCGCTTGTGCATACTTGGCTGCTTGCATCAATGTTGCATGTACTCACCAGGAGTGCTTGTTTTAATGCACAGTATGGTGGCTCTACAGATAGGTATCCCAGTGTGGTATTTGCTACTGGCAAGATTGCTGCCTTTTGGGAAATTTCCAAAATGCATTGTGGAGTAAAAAAAAGTCACACACAGGTGACAGGGAGCAAAGGGGTCAAGTTCATAACTTGTAACTTTCTCCCTCCCATAATGCTATTCATATCCCATAATTTTCATGCCTTTAAAAAAATAAATAAAAAAAAAAACCACAAACCCAGGTGGGCACGACCCTTTTCACAATCTACAATCTCTTAGAGTTTTGCAGTACTCTCACAACTGTTGCAAACACCGGACAAACAATCCTCCAATATCTGCAGAGCTGCAGGATAGATTGCTGAGGGACACAGTGAAAAAACAATTCGAGGTAGCTGGTAGCATTCACAGAGCAGTTGCAGACAGTCAAGGAACACTCCTGAGCTTGAGAAATGAGCACTGAGTGGTGGTATTGGACAGTAATTCAATCGACGAGCAGTGGCTGCTTTGAAACGAGCAGCAGCCGCTGCAGAATTTCTCGATGCAAATGGACACATTCCTGGATCTGCATGCTGACCTAGCCCTAGCTCACCAGCACAGAGACACCATAATGAAAGCTACATTGATAACAAAGAAGTGAGTGACGATCACGCCATGAAGCTTGCCACACTGCATTGCTACCAGTCAGTGGAAATCATTTTGAGGTTGGAAAATTTAGTGAGGGCCATTGTCATGCAAGTGTGCAGGGCCATTAATAGCCTCCTGCTACACAGGGACTGTGAATCTTGGCAATGTGCAGGACATAGTGAATGGATTTGCAGAAACAGGATTCCTGAACTGTGGTAAAGCTATAGATTGCACACACATCCCTATTTTGGCACCAGCCACCTTGCCACAGAGTCTATCAATAGAAAGAGCTACTTTCTATGGTTATGCAAGGGTTGATGGATTACCAGGGATGCTTCACTGACATCAGTGTGGGCTAGTCAGATAAGGGTGCACTGCTCACATCTTTAAGAACACAAGATTGGTCACACAGCTGCAAGCAGAGACATTCTTCCCGACCAGCAGATTACCACTGGTGATGTTGGAATGCCACTAATGATCTTGGGGAACCTTGCCTACCCCTTGTTCCCTGTGTATGAAGCCGTACACTAGCCACCTTTGCGTGATGCTGTTAAGATTCAACTGCTGGCTCAGCAGGCACAGAATGACAGTTGAATATGCTTTTGGTAGATGGCATGGATGTTAGCATTGTTTGCTTACAGGTCTGCATTCAGCAGGAAAAAATATTCCAAAAGTTATAGCTGCCTGCTGCGTCCTTTAGAATATCTGTGAGGCAAAGGAGAAGTTGCCACCAGGATGGAGGATAGAGGTGTAGCAGCTGACTTTGACTTGTAGGAGCAAAACAATGAAAAGTGTATACCTTTGTCCTGCTAATTTGGGGTTGGGCCTGGTGCTCTCTTTACATTTAAACACTGTAAGGAAAAATGCATTCACACACTCACCCAAGGCTCTTTCCCCTTCATTGGGCTCTGTGCTCGGCTGGTGGGACTCACTAGATTGTGGTGGAGTCTCAAAAACAGGTCCTGGCTGGTGGCATAGCTGGACCTCCATGCTATGTGTCCCCCACACCCCTCCTTCTTGCTGTTCACAGCAGGGTTCTGTGTCTCAAACTCCTCAGACCTATCTAGAGTGGTCTGACGAGTGCTAATGGAGTATCCGCCAAGTACGGCATGCAGCTTGGTGAAAAAATAAGTCTGCAGCTTAGCACCAGACTGATTGTTGGCCTCGTATGCATGTTGAAGTTCCTTCGCTTTTACATGGCACTGCTGCTGATCCCTATCGTATCCCTTTGCCTGCATTCTCTGTGCAATCTTTTCATAGATGGCCACATTTCCGTGGCTAATCCATAGCTGTGCCCGCACAGTCTCTTCTCGCCACAGGCCCAGGAGATCCAGTGCCTCCAATCTACTCCACACAGAAGCATGTCTAGTGCATGGAGCTAACACGGTCAGTTTGGCAATTGCATGAAACAAGAGACAGCTTGTGTGCTCACAAAGCTGGGCAATCAGGAAAAAGCATTTTAAAAATACACAGAGGTTCTAAAGGATGGTAGCTTCTGGTCTACGTGGCCCCTGGGCAGCAGAGTTCACAATTGTGAGCAGAGTGGTCAGTGTCAGGCATTGGGAAGAGCTGCTAGAGGACTGTTAGGGACGACATAGATCAACCAGCATCTACACTTGCACTGCGTCAACCTCAGTAGATCAACCATGGCTCAATATCATTCAATGAGATGGTTTTATTGAGTCACTGTAATATGGTGCTTACATTGGCTGGAGACAAATTTGAGTCTAGAATTTGAGGTAGACGTACGCACAAATAGGCTGATGTAAGGCAACTTATATTGACCTAACTTTGTAGCATAAACCCAGCTTTTGGAGTCTAAACCCCATTTTCAAAAGTGACTTAGATGCTTTTGAAAATGTTACCCAATCTCTATTAGGGTGTGACCACATTATCAGAATGTTTGAGAACTCCTGCACTACAGGTTTTTTTTTTTTGTTTTTTTTTTCCAATAATTATTTTGTAAATGTTGATGGCACTAACCAAAGAAAACTTCCTGGTCAGCCCAGACATGTGGAGTTTTCAAACACTGCATAATGCGACAAGTTAAATAGAAAAGCAATAATGCACCTGTAAGTATTGCAACAGTCCTAATGCCATGAGATAAGATTTAAACTCCTAACCCCCAAAAAAGCTAAAGTACATTAATGCTTTACACCATCTTAGCAACTCACAAACATGAATGAGTTTATACTTGCAACATCTGTATTGTAAGGAAATATTAACACCTTCATTTTACAGACAGGAAAATAGGCATAGAGAGATTTAGGGATTTGCCCAGATCACACAGGAAGTGTGTGGCGGAGCAAGGACCTAAATCCAGATCTCCTGAACCCCAGTCTAGTGCTTGAATTGCAACACCATCTGTCCTCTCACCTTCTGCTATCAAGATATGAAAGTATTATCCTTATTTTTAATATCCATGTCTCCTTATCTATTCCGCTTAGATTTGTTTGAGTCTTCCAAGAAAACTTTCATAGAAGAATCATAGAATATCAGGGCTGGAAGGGAGCTCAGGAGGTCATCTAGTCCCAACCCCCCCCACTGAAAGCGGGACCAACCCCCAGTTTTTGCCCCAGATCCCTAAATGGCCCCCTCAAGGATTGAACTCACAACCCTGGGTTTAGCAGGCCAATGCTCAAACCACCGAGTTATCCCTCCCGCCTAACAGAATGTCACCTGGTTCCATCCAAAAATACAAAGCTTCAGTATAAGTTAGAAGTATAGCTTGCCATGAATAAAACATTAAGTGTATTTGGGGAAAATAAATTGGCAACTCTGAGCCCAAGTAGCCATCTTGTTGAAGAAATGCCATTTGTGATAACACCTGTGTGACAGACTGCTGAAAGAAACTAAATAAAAATTGTCAGACTGCTTTAATGATGTTTTAGCAATCAAAACTTGTTTCTACAAAACATTTCATTTTAAGTTATTTGAAATGTTACAATCTGAAACTTGCTTAGAGTTGTGCTTTTTTGTTCCTAAACTACCAGTGTTGCAAATGAAGTCACTTCAACAAGACAGTCAACCATAAAACACGCTTTATTTATTATGAGAACCATTTCATACCCCTTACAATTTTAGACTGCTGGTGAGAATAAAATGAGTGCAGTTTTCCTTTACATACAAAGATAATATTTACCTAGAAATAATAGTCACAGTTAAAAAATATAAACACTTTTTCAAAGTATTTGCAACTACTGACTTTTCTGAAATTTTCTATGAAAGGGTAAATACCATGGTTTATGGTACCTGAACTTAAACTTTTGCTTATGATACTTTAAAAAGATCACTGAAATTTTTTTAAACTGATCTTGGGGTACTGTGGATGCTCATCCTATAGTGTAACAAGATATTATATACCTTTAATATAAATTTTGGAAAGGAACATGAAATAAGATTAACCAAATCAACTCTTACTAAAGAAAGCTGACTTTTAAAGATTCAGGTAGCTTAGAACAATTCAAATACTCGAGGCTCCTCTTACTTACATCTAGTTTCTCTCCCTCTCTGCTTCCTCAAATAACTATTTAGAGAAAACTGCAACTTATAACAGAAGAATTATATAGGAACACCGGAATTATCAAATCAGATCAGAAAAATGGTCCATCTAGTTGAGCAGACAGCACTGACAGTGTACCAGATGCTTCAAAGGAAGGGCAAGATACCTCATAATGGAATTATCCATCCAGAAAATATTTTAATTCTATGATCCAAACAAACAGGTAAAGTATCAGGGGTTTATGGTTCAGATCATATATTTTCTCTAAGCAAGAAGAGTCATTAACACTATAAATGCTCACCACATACAAAATTCAAAGTAAACTACTATTAGAAATCTCTGATGGAGAAAGACCTAGGAGAGAACTACCTGTAGTAAGGAGACTGAACTACCTCTTACCCTTATAGAAGGTGGTCCCTCCAAATCAGAGCTCAGGTCAGCAATGGGCCAGTGTAAGAAAGCTCACACTTTGGCTGCCTGCATCGTATCTGACCTGTGAATAAACAGAGGATTTCAGTTTCCAGAACAGCCAGTTCCTTAACCTTCATGCACATTAGAACTGATGAGAAAATTGAATCTGGGAGTAAACTATTGATTTTTAAATCATTAGCTTCATTTTTTAAGCCTGGGGGCTAGAGTCCCTGCTAGGGAAAACAGCTGGGGTTTTAAAATCTTTGGACCTATGCTTTGTTATTATTTTAAACATCTGCATCCTAAATGTAGCAAAGTGTCACAAAAGAATCATCTGAGGGATTTTGAACTTCATACCAAATTAGATGGTAGCAATGATCTATGCTTCACTAAAATACAATGTTATTGTAGAGGGAGCAGTATTGGCTACAGTTGAATGTGCACAACTGTCACCAGCCTAACAAACTGATTGTAGAAGATTTCCTAGCATGGTCTCTGCCCAGAGGTGAATTATTTTGGAAAGTCTGAACAAAATCAGTTGACCCTTTTTGCACAGGTAGGAGGGTAGAAAAGTAACACACATTTTTTCCCCATTATAAAAATATACTTGCAACTTTTATTAAAACAAAACACCACACATAAATCCACAGCCAAATTTGCTGTGGATTGAAAGTTGAAATTTGGCATAAAAATATGCAGATCTTATTAAAAAGGGGTATCTTCACTTGTTCCAGGGGAAATTAATCATGGTTGTAGAAAAAAGTTGTAAGATACTATATTATTTTAGATATAATGCTCTAATGTAACTAAAATAATATAAATAAATATAATTAAATATCATAATAAATAGTGCAAGAGGCCACTGCTAAAGTTGCATGTGCATCTTAATTTGATGTTTACTGATATTTATTCATTCAACCTTAATGTTCTATTAACACTTTATGGAACTATTTTAAAACAGCCATTTTAAGATGGCATGTTAGATCTGACCTCTACTAAGTTAAATCAGAACAACAGCATGGAACTGTAGAAGGGAAGTGTAACAAATCACTAGAGGAATAAAGCAGTGACAATGCAGAAACTTGAGTACCAAACATTCTCTGAATGACAGTATGTATCTTTAAGTGGATCCTAAAGTCAAAATTAGGCTGTCGATTAATCAAAATTAACTCAAAAAAATTAATTGTGATTAATCGCTATTTTAAACAATAGAATCCCAATTGAAATTTATTAAATATTTTTGGAGGTTTTTCTACATTGTCAATTACAACACAGAAAACAAAGTGTACTGTGCTCACTTTATTTTTGATTTTTTATTTTTGATTACAAATATTTGCACTGTAAAAATGATAAAAAATAGTATTTTTCTATTCACCTCATAGAAGTACTGTAGTGTAATCTCTTTATCGTGAAAGTGCAACTTACAAATGTAAATTTGGTTACATAACTGCATTCAAAAACAAAAAACAGTGTAAAACTTTAGAGCCTACAAATTCACTCAGTCCTACTTCTTGTTCAACCAACTGCTAAGAAAAACAAGTTTGTTTACATTTATGGGAATCAATGCTGCCCGCTTCTTATTTACAATGTCACCTGAAAGTTAGACCAGGCATTCGCATGGCACTTTTGTAGCTGGCATTGCAAGGTATTTACATGCCAGATATGCAAAACATTCGTATGCCCCTTCATGCTTTGGCCACCATTCCAGAGGACATGCTTCCATGCTGATGACGCTCATTAAAAAATAATGCATTAATTAAATGTGTGACTGAACTCCTTGGGGGGGGGGGGAACTGTATGCCTCTTGCTCTGTTTTACCTGCATTCTGCAATATATTTCATGTTACAGCAGTCTTGGGTGATGACCCAGCACATGTTGTTCATTTTAAGAACACTCTCACTGCAGATTTGACAAAACGCAACGAAGGTATCAATGTGATATTTCTAAGGATAGATTCAGCACTCAACCCAAGATTTAAGAATCTGAAAGTGCCTTCCAAAATCTGAGAGGGACGAGGCATGGAGCACACTTTCAAATGTCTTAAAAAAAGCAACACTCCGATGTGGAAACTACCACTAAAACCCAAATCACCAAAAAAGAAAAATCAACCTTCTGCTGGTGGCATCTGACTCAGATGATAAAAATGAACATGCATTGGTCCGCACTGTTTTGAATCATTCTCGAACAGAACCCATCATCAGTATGAACCCATGTCCTCTGGAATGGTGGTTGAAGCATGAAGGGACATACGAATCTTTAGCGCATCTGGCACGTAAATATCTTGTGACTCTGGCTACAACAGTGCCATGCAAACACCTGTTCTCACTTTCAGGTGACATTGTAAACAAGAAGTGGGCAGCATTATCTCTTGCAAATGTAAACAAACTTGTCTGGCTGAAGTAGGACTGAGTGGGCTTGTAGGCTCTAAAGTTTTACATTGTTTTATTTTTGAATGCAGTTTTTTTTGTACATAATTCTACATTTGTAAGTTCAACTTTCGTGATAAATAGATTGCATGACAGTACTTGTAATGGGGGAACTGAAAAATACTTTTTTTTCTTTTTTTTACAGTGCAAATATTTGTAATAAAAAAATAAATGTAAAGTGAGCCCTGTACACCATATTCAGTGTTGTAATTAAAATCAATATATTTGCAAATGTAGACAACATCCAAAAATATTTAAATAAAAGGTATTCTATTATTGTTTAACAGTGCGATTAATCGTGATTTTTTTAAAATCACAAAATTAATCGCAATTAATTTTTTTAATTGCTTGACAGCCCGAATCAAAATGCTTCAAATGAAATATTAATTCTTTAGAAAATTCACTAGAGACCTTAGTACTGTACCTCAAATTGCTCCTCCGAAGAGTTTCTCCCAATGCTCTTTACAATTTGGTTTTCCCTACATTAAGAATGGTAGATCCTGGAATACCTTAAAAAGATCTGATATTTGGGGTCCAGATAACATTTCAAAAGAAACAGATTCTCTATGAAAACTTGTAGGGATGACTAATTTTTTGTTATTAAATTACATTCTGAGTGAAGGACTTCATCATTCCTAGATTCCTCATCATTCCTAGTCCCCTCCAAGTTTTCAATGTGCTTGCACCACTAAGTCATTGAATTAAGACTGAACATTTAAAAAATGCATTCACATTAAAAGGCAAGATAACTCTGCTAGGGAATTATTAGGTCACAACTATACCGTAAATTCTGCAAAGCCAAGAAAAGCTGGGTGTCAAGGTTCCTTCCCCACTCTGAACTCTAGGGTACAGATGTGGGGACCTGCATGAAAGACCCCCTAAGCTTATTCTTACCAGGTTAGATTAAACACTGCCCCCACCAAAGTGTTACACAAAGAACAGGGGAAGTGCCCACTTGGAAACATCTCCCCCCCAAAAAATATCCCCCCCAAGCACTACACCCCCTTTCCTGGGGAAGTCTTGATAAAAATCCTCACCAATTTGCATAGGTGAGCACAGACCCAAACCCTTGGATCTTAAGAACAATGAAAAAGCAATCAGGTTCTTAAAAGAGAATTTTAATTAAAGAAAAAGTAAAAGAATCACCACTATAAAATCAGGATGGTAAATACCTTACAGGGTAATCAGATTCAAAACAGAGAATCCCTCTAGGCAAAACCTTAAGTTACAAATCCCATGTCCTCAGGTAAAATTGGACAGATAATGGATAAAAGGAAAAGTGGGACAGGGATAGGGCAAAAAGGATAAATTTTTAGGGAAAGGGGCAGGGAGCAATTGTTAACAGTAATAGTGTCATCCTCTATGGACCAGTATTAGGAAAGGATGGGGGCACTGTCAGTGGATTTCCAGATATTTGCTATCAGCAGAGGAATGAAGAGACTCAGGAATCTGGATTCCATTCCAGGCTCTAGAGGGGAAACATTCTCTAGGGAGCATAGCCTCTTTTGGCTCCTCATCCCTATCC
Organism: Chelonia mydas; assembly: GCF_015237465.2. Classification (NCBI taxonomy): domain Eukaryota; kingdom Metazoa; phylum Chordata; order Testudines; family Cheloniidae; genus Chelonia; species Chelonia mydas. Next base: position 73,307,806 of record NC_057854.1, on the reverse strand, counting down.
TCTCACCTAGCTCCTCAAGCTTCTCCACCCTCATCCTTCTCTCCAGATACCCCTACAGTTTAAAACCCATTCTCCTTCCCCAGCCATTTCTAGTCCCCACCCACTTGTTCATAGTCTGTTTGCTCAGCCAGTCCCAGTTTCATCCTTTCCTGGCACCTTATCCAATCTGCTTGTCTCCTGTTGCCTCATCAGCTCCCAGTCCCCCACTCCTCATCTGAGTTCAGTCTCCCCCCCCCCCCCCCGCCCCCAACCAATGGCTCCTAGTCCCATTCCCCCACCCATCACTTCCCCACACCAACTCCCAGTCCCAGTCTTCTTGCCCAGCTAGTCCCAATTTCCCCTATCTTTCCCCCACCCCTCTCAGCCTCTAGTCCAAGTCCTCCCCACAATCCTCAGAGGCTCTTTGTCCCGACCAACTCCCATTGCCGCCCCCGGTCTGGCTCTTGACCACTCTGCATTTGTATCAGGCAGCTTCCTCTTCCAGATAGTCTTGGTGTCAGCAGAAAGGGACTGAGAGAACAGGAGACTCTTTCCCTGCTCTCAGTTCAGGTGCTTGGTCCCAGCCCACAGCAACCCAGAGCTACAACTGAATGGAGAAATCTGCTGAGCTCCTGGCTTGAGCATGCAGATAGATATTTTAGCTGCAGAGTTCTAGCAAGTCTCTAGGAGCATGTGCAAGCTGCAGTTTTTCAAATTAGGAAAAAATAATGTAATATATTAGGGGACCATTTTTCAATTTTCTTTAATGATATGCACTGTGGACCAAATATTGCCTCTCATTTATGCCCAAGAACAAAAAGCCAAACTCGAGGGGAGAAAATGCAGAGCGGAAGCACTGAATCCCAATCTTAGTTCCCCTATAACCTCAAGAGTTCACATTCAACACATCTTCAAATAATTCCAGCTGCGGTGGGGCTCTTAGCACAAGATATAGGGGTCAACATTACACATTTTACCTAATGACCCCAATTCCTTATGCATCTTTACCAGCTTTGGGCTGGATCCTGCAACTTCTTGGCAGGAAGTTGAGAGTCCATCACAAGTTCAGTTGTTTAGTCACTCTCAGCACAGAATACAGGCGCAAAATAATGTTGCTGTTGTAGCACTACTCTCTAAAAGTACACAACATAGCCCCGTTAAAAAAAAAAATCTTACGATTTCAACAAACTTGGAGGGAAGGGTACTAACTACTGAATCAGCAACACCATTTTTTATAGCAGCTGGGTTTTTCCTTGAAGGACTTCCATCCAGATGTTGATCAGGTCTTTCCCTGCTTAGCCTAAGCCCTGGTCTACACTACAAATTTATGTCAGTGTAACTACATCACCATACCTGCGAGTTATGCAGTTATATAGCCCTAACTCCCAGCATAGACAGTGCTATATTGACAAGAGGACTTCTCCCATACACATAACTACCACTTCTCAGGGAGGTAGAGCACCTATGCTGATAGGAGAAGCTCTCCCATCAGCGTAAGTAGTGTCTTCACAAAGTGGTACAGCTCCCCTGCTGCAGCGCTGTAAGTGTAGACAAGCCCTAAGAGTTTGAATAAAATTACAGCTCAAGGATGGCTACAAGCATACCCAGGAGATTTAAACATTCAATTATAACCACAAAAGGTAGACCTACCCTCAGTCTAGGAGGGCATCAGACTGGTCCAAAAATAATTGCCAATTGACTGAACAAACTATTTTAAAGCACTAGTTTATCAGAACAGTAATAAAAACAAAAAGGAAAGAATGGAACCATAGTGCAAACAAAAAGGTAAGCTTCTGACCACATCAGGGCATTCTTGTTGGAATATTTGACAATATTAGACAGTGGTCAAATAACAGGTGATTAGCAGACATTATTTGACCAGATAGTTCACTGTCTTGTCACACCTACCTCAGTCATTACTACATCTAACATTTTCTAAGTTGCTACCAAAAGACAGGCACCTAAATAAAAGTGGCTTGAGCTTTGATTGTGCTGAACTCCTACAGACTTTGAGAGCTCAGAGCTTCCAGAGCTCAGCTCCTTTGGCACTCAGGCCATTTTTATTAAGGTACCTAAATATGGCCTGAGATGCCTAGAGTTAGGCACCTAAGCCTGACAATTTTGGTCTATGTTCTTTGCTTAACAATGCCAACAAAGGATCTGCAATCAGTTTAAGTCACCACTCACAATACCATTTCCTGAGATCGTCTCCCTAGATGAATCATTCAATTATTATCTTTGGCCTAATTTTTCTGTAACTAGCTAGAGTACCAAACAGAAAAAATGACTTTGTTTGCCTTTGCAATCAAAGTAGAAGGTATCATAGCATCAGAGAAGTGGTACAAAAAAAAAAAGCTACATTTTAGAAAATTTTGACGTTCAGTCCACACTCAATTAAATGTCATCAATAGTTTACTTTATGGGATCGGTTATTTAATAGAAATGAATTTCACCATTCTTAGCAAGTTACACAAACTTTTATTTAAGGGGACCAGTTTCCCTCAACCCCAAAATTCACTCTGGAAATATATGTCTCAATATTTATAACAAACAATATTTAGCTTTTGTCTATACTCTTTTCTCTATTGTTCCTTTCCAGGACTTAATTTATAATGACTTGTCTTCACTGCATTGTTAGCTTGAGTTGGTACACTCGAGCTGGTCTAACTCAAGTGAGAGCAGCCATACTGCAAAGGCAAGCTTGAGCCACCTTCCAGTTCTACACTGTTCACACTGTAGAGTACTGATTCAAGTGAAGGCACTTGCCTTCTTGGGACATACTCCTTGGTTCTCAGCACCGCACTATTCTGAGCAGCTCCTTTCAAACTTTCACTGTGTATGTCAGAAAACTGTCTATTGTGGTCAAATGGGTGGAAGTAGTGTTCACCCAGCAACCTACTGCAGTACACCACTTCTACTTATGTTTGTTGTCTGCATTCTGGTGGAAAGCAATGGATCCCACTCAGAATGATGAGTAGGATCCACAGCTCTTACCCACCCAGCTCCTGGTTCCCCTGCAATCTTGGAGTTGCAGGAAGTGGCTGATGTGCTCTGTATCAGTGTTCCTACATAAGATGGCCTTCTCTGAATTTGCATTTATTGTTATGGTGATGCCAAAATAAAATTGTGTTGTTAAGTACCCCTCTCTTTCTAGCGCAAATCAAAACTCACAGAAACAAAGGGACTGAACAAAGATTATTTATTCAAACTGAATAATACTATCAGTACATCTGCTTTAAGCATTTAACAATGCAACAATGAATAACACTGTCAGTGGAGCCAATTTAACTTTATTACTCTGCAACAGTGCACTATACGATCAGTCCAGCTGCCTTAAGCAGATGTGACATGCACAAGGGGTACAGTGCCATGTCATAGGTACAGGAAGTGTATATAGTCAGGGTACCGGTCATCACCCTGCCATCTCTGCACAGAAGTAGAGTGAAGAGGTTAAACTTACCATGGGCACTTACTTCCATGCACTGAGTAACCCCTGCCATGCAGGGGTCATTGGGAGCAGCTCATGGTGTTATGGTTAAGGCTGCAATTTAGTCACGGAAGTCTCGGATTCCGTGACTTCCAAAAACCTCCGTGACTGCAGCCAGCCGCGACTGGGAGCTGCAGGGTTGGTTCCCTGCCACCGCCACCAGGCAGACCCTCCACAGGTTCCGGCTGTCGTGGGTGGCACCCCCGCAGCTCGCAGGCAGAACCTCCGGAGTTCGGAGCCGCCAGCGGAGGGGACCCTGGAGCTCCCAGCCCAACCACAGCTTCCCAGGCTCACATTATCATGGATATTTTTAGTAAAAAAGTCAGGGACAGGTCACCGGCTTCCATGAATTTTTCATTATTGCCTGTGACCTGTCCGTGACTTTTACTAAAAATATCAGTGACAAAATCTTCGCCTTAATTATGGTTTATGGCTGCAAGATTAGGCTGGAGATGAACCTGGGCAAATGCAGTGGCCAGGCTGCTCTGGCACTTACTGACCATAATGCCTAGAAGGCATACAATCATTTGATGTGGGTTCTTCTTGTGTTTCTGCTAGCAGTCTGGCTTGCACATGGCACATTATGGGCAACTTACTCTGCCACCATGCATTTCTCCCTCTCCAACATCATCTTAGCCGCAATCTGGAATTGCTGTTCCTCCTCCAGCATCTCCCTTTGAAGCTTGAAGAGCAGGTCAGACCTTCTGCCCAAGCCCCTCAAAAGGTCCTCCTGTGTTCTCTACCTTCTGCTTCTAGACTCTGGTGCTGATAGTCATTGGCCTTCTGGGTGGGTGGCTGGACTGCACTTATGCAGATGGGCTGTAAAGCAAAGAAACAGTACATAGCTTTACTGTGTAGGGTAAGAAAGGAAGAGAATCTCCCCTTTATCTTTCTTTGTCACATCAAGATATTAATTGAGGGGAGTGAAGTGAAACTCTTCACTTTGCAGCTGCTAAATTCCAGAGTTCTTGAAATGGCAGTTTGTTCCTCTACATTCCCTGCTGTGCTGCATGGACATTACTGGATGCCAGGTTCTAGGGGTGGAGGGGTAGGGATGGAGATCATGGTTTCCTATGCCCAGCAAGAAACGCTGACGCAGCATTACCTAAAATCTACCCTCTGGATGTCGGGGATGGTGAAGGTAATGATGGTTCCCACACCCCAAAGGGACACTACAGATGGCATCTCTTAAAGGCCGCCCTCCACCACATAACATACCCTTGTATAGATTGGTTCTACAAAGGTAATAACAGGTCCTTTATGTCATATCTGCCCCTCCTCCCCCCAACCATAACAACTGTCAATCAAGACCTTACCTGGCTGAAGTAATGCTGTTTCAGCTGCTGCTTTCTGCATCTTCTCCCCAGAGTCTTGGTCAAGGATGGAGAGACTGTGGCCCCTAGCATTGGTTCTGCCTCACCCGAGAACTCCGCATCCAGAAACAGGCCCAGCTCTGGGTCCTCCTCAGGATCCTCCATGATCAATCACTCATGAACTTCTCAAGAGGCCTTTGAGCTGCCTAGGTACAGAGCTGTATGCTGGCGATCACCCAGTCAAACTGTAGTCAAGTGAGCTTGCCAGGGTTTCACTTAGTCATTTCCCAGCAGTACAGTGTCTTCAGGGATTTAATAGCTGAGCTAGAACAAATGCTACAGGTGCAAAGGGCCACATGGAAGACAGGGTCCAAGTATCAAACTGAGTATTAATACACGGCAGATAATGTCCAATCAAGATACGAGGGGGGACGGACAGACAATTAACCTGGGTGGAAGTTTCAGGAAGGCATGGGGGGGCCCTCATGATACTTGAATGGACTGGACTGTAAGCAGAGTCCTGATTGCATTACTATGCAAACTTCACCTGCACTCAAGCTTCAACCCATCCATCCCAACAAGCCACCGGCATCTACCTCCAGCTTAATGCACCACTTACTTTAGCTAGAGATGTCTGTGTGCAGACCTGAGGCAGGTAAGGGACAACATTCAAGTTATTCTTCAAGATAACAATGCAGTGAAGAGAAGCCCCTTGTTTTGTTTTTAAATTAGAACTTCAGCAATATTAACATAAGTCAACTAGATATCTACATACAATTGAAATGTAATGTGTACTGATGTCAATAGGACTAATCAGCTGAGTAACTGCTCACCAGTGTAAAGCTATCTATACACTGTGAGCTTCTTCAGGGTATAGTCCAGGGTAATTCTATTCAGTATCTGGGTTCTACAGAATACACAATAGCAATAGTACATATCTGCCTAAGACTGGATTTCAGTTACTCCCTTTAAACTCTATTGCCCAAGTTGGCCAGAAAAAAAAAAAATCCAACTTATTTCTAAGCGCCACCACTTCCAAACACACACATAGCACAACACAAGAAGCCTGGTTAGTAGGAGCTGGTCAACATGCACTTTGGCTTAACGTCACTCTCACTTTAGTTTTGCAGTTCATCTTCAATTTAGTCCTTCACTTTAGATATATTTTCATTTTAGGAAGACTGATTTTAACAGACCGAATGTCCTCCATGGCAGGGCATCTGTATGAAACAGCTGTTCACACAACTCTGGGATCAATATGGCTTGCAAACTTTTTTTTGGACAAGCAACTTTAGGCAGGATGCCAGAGCAATTTATAGCAATTAGACAAAGGAGATGAAGGATTCTCTTCGGAAGGACTGCCGTTGCAGAGCAGCAAGTCCGTAGATAACAGGATGCCGGGAGCAGTGTTTGGCTGGAAAGAAAGGTACTCTTGTTCTACCACAGGAAGACCCTTTCTTTCCTTGGATTTTTTTAAGAGTGAATCTTTTGCTGCTTTGCAATTAGTTTAGTTACCCTGCTCTTGATGTAGGTATTATAAAAGATTACAGGAAAAAGTGGCTAAGAATGATTTCATCAGATCCTTAGAACCTAAGGCAATCCCAAAAAACTGCCTTCTTGAAGCCTGTTACAGATTTCTTCACTGCAAAACTCCCCTAGACAGAGAAGTTCTATATATAGTGTTTCTGAATTATATTTATTGACAATTCTTGCAAGGCATATTTAACCTGTTTTCCTCAGTATTTTCCCCACACAAACTGTGAAAGTAAGACTGGCGCAACTGACCAGAAATTACAGCAAGTGAAAGCTAAAGAAAACCTCTTTGTCTTACTTTTCTAAATAAAACTTAACCTGGTAAACAGCAACAGGATTTTTTCTTTTGTTTTGTTTGCTTAAAGGTTTTAACATAATGGCTGATCAACTGTAGAACAGAAACAGAACTAAGCCAGAACATAATTTTAGAAAATCTGGTAGTGACTGAGGGAAAAAGAAGAACGTAGGTTTTATGGAAAGTTTGTTTAATATATTCACTGTGTAGATGATTATTCATACAGATATATTTCATATGGACACGTGGCAATATCCTAGAAAACTCTGAACAATCATTAAATGATTAGGACTCTGGGAGGGCAAGAATTTTGAGATGAGCCAGAAAGGAAGAAAATAATTCAGAGCCAGCAAATACTGTTTCTTTCCTCCACGCTACATTCTCACCAATCCTCTTGGTCTTGGACATGAGCCAGGAAACACAGGCATGAAGGAAGAAGCTTGACACACCTAAAAAGGCATATACACAAACATCTTGCCATCACTTTTACATTCTACTAAAATGTGTGCTGCATGGTAATTATACAGTCATCCCCTGGGATGCATATCTGGTAAAACCACTTCTGGCAAAATTCAAAGCTGGATGCATTCCAGAGGACATGGGTAATAGCAAACTGAAAGATATCAGGACGAATTATTAGCCAGTTTTTCTGTAACTAATTAAAAACCTCTTATAGCAGAATATAAAGTAACATGTATCCCTTTGGTTAATTCTACAAAGTGTTTTACTACCATATTATATAATCTTGTTTAAATAAACTACATAGAACACAGGTCTCAGTTCTGTACTGCAGGTTCCAGTTAACGTTTACTATGCTTCCAGCTCATTAATATTGTCGTTTGACCACATTAGGAATTTCCTTTTGTTATCTGCTCATTTCTATTTTAAATTATTTATAAAGACACAGTATGTTTCACAACCAGGTTGGTGTGAACACATAACATTTGGTGTTTGTGAATAATGGAGAACTGCAATTGATAAGGCATGGATGCATTCACGTTTTCTCTAAAAATGGTAAACATATACATTAGACTCTATGATGATGAAGGTCTTGATCTATTTATATCTTAAATAATCAGCAATTTGAGGAACAAGTGAGAGATGGACACTGTACTACAGTAAAAGATAAGATAGAAAAACAGGATGTTCTCTCATAAGTAAAGAAGATCGAAAATAAATCAAGGATTAAAAACTGAGGGAAATCAGGTTACTGTAATTTTCTGCTACCAGTGACTTTTCTGATTGCTCGCACTTGAGATCTTTTAAGACAACAGGCAAATTTTTGCCTCACAATATTATTTAAGCCAGTAGGACTGCACATGATATGACTAAAAAATTCAGCACAGTATTTCTCTTGGTAGCGGTTACATTTCCAAGCGTGAAAAGCTCTTCTCTACACTACTGTTGCCACACATGAATCTACTAGTTTGTCAATCTCTTCAGCCTCACAATACAGTTATTCTAGTTAAAAGATTTGCACGTAAACTGGGTGCTCTTAGGAACAACCTAGATCAGCATTCCCCCAAATTTTTGAAAGCTAAGCCCCCTTCCCTTCAAAATAAAGGGAATCAGACACACCCATGCGTGTTTGATGAGCAGTGAAATAGTTAACAGTGTTAACATTTAAATTATTTACTGAGGTAGCATCCATTGAAATGAACAGGGCACTTCATACTTCAGAGCCATTGTTTCAGGCTTCCTTCAGACTCAGGCAGACATTGCTTCAGATACATAGTGCGTGTAACACACACGTCAAGTTTTTCTTTACAACCATAACAACTAGAGACTTGTTTTTTTTAAAAAAAACGAGTAGGAGACTTGAAATCTGAGGCTCTAGAGAACTAAGAGGTCTGTCAGTGCCATTTTGGCTAGTTATTTGTGCCTTCCCCAGGGGAGATATACCCACACTTCGGGAGATACTGTTTTTGACCGTTAGTAAGGAGGATGAAAAAAATAAATAAATCAGTGAGACAGACTCTTTTCTGAAGCCAAGTTCCAAAAGGGGAGCAACAAACACGACAGTTCTGGGTCCCAGATTCTGAGGGCTGGTCTATACTGTCCCAACACCAGTGTAAATTACTGCAGGCCAGGGCTGCTCTATAATCCCTAAAGGAATAAATGCTAGTGGAGAAGCACTATAGAGCCACACTTGATCCACCAGTACCTCTGCAGGCAGGGGCAGCAAGTTGTATGGGCCCGTGGTGCCTGGGCTCCAGCAAATTCAGAGCCTGGGGGGCCCAGCTCCACCAGTGTTTGGGGCCCGGTCTCTCCCCTAGCACCGCCTGCCGACCCCGCATGACTCCCCGAGAGCGTTCCCCGGCCCCGCCTGCTTCCCCTGCGCACCCCCTCCCCAAACCAGCCCTGCCTGCCCCGGGCAGTGGGTGGCTGCCCCGGGCAGTTCCATGCTGTGCTCCCTCACCAGCCGTGGCCGGCTACAAGGGAATGGCACTGCGGGCAAGATGAGGCAGCTGCTGTGCCTGCAGAGGGAGGAGGCGCATGGCAGCATCCTCCCAGGCAGGCGACTGAGTCAACTCCAAGGAGGAGGGGGGCTTATCCTGGCGGGACCTCCTGAGCAACAGCCTGGGGGGAGCTTGGGTGAGTGTCAGGGAGGGGTGCCCCCCCCAAAGCTCGCTGTTGCCAACAGAGAGAGGGCTGGGCTGTGGGGAGTCCTCCTCTCTGGCCCCCACCCCAGCCCTGGGACAGCCTGCCTGCTGCACCCCAAACTCATTCCCCCAGCCCAACCCCATGCCCCGCAACCCCCAGTCCCAGCCCAGAGCCCACACCTCTCCTGTACCCAAACTCTCTCCCAGAGCCTGCACACCAAACCCTCTCCTGTACCCAAACTCCCTCCCACAGCCCACACCCCCTCCTGCACCCCAACCCCCTGCCACAGCTCAGAGCCTGCAACCAGCACCCAAACTCCGTCTCAGAACCTGAACCCCTCCCACACCCAAACTTCCTCCCAGAGCCTGCACTCCAAACCCCCTCCCGCACCCAAACTCCCTCCCAGAGTCTTAGGCAGGGGTGGGGGAGGACTTGGACCCATTCTGGGCACCACCAAAAATTATACAAACCTGCCGCCCCTGATGCCAGGGTTGGGAGGGGCCTGCTCCAATGACTTTACAGCAGCCGAGAGATCAACCCACTCCATCCTCCTTGGCCAGGGGTATTATCAATCAGCCAGCTATAGCCAGATTTGAGCCCCTTTGTACAGCCCGAGGCGCACACAATGGCCAGATAAGAATAGAAAATTTGGCCTAATGTCTATCTGGTTTACACATTAAACAAGAGTAAAGTGTTTTGACTTGCATCCTCATTTTTACCAACCTTTGGGGGCCCAAACTTGCTACAGGAGCTAGATGTTAATCAATTCCATTTACATAATTTTTTTAAGAAGGTGGTACAAGAACCAATGAAGTTGGGAACCACTAAACTAGGCAACAGCTTTCTCTCTTTACAATAATATTCTCTTTTGGTCCTCCACTGCTATGTAGTATTGCTATGTGTTGTTTAGAATCTTCCAATCTCCATCCCAGACATAACTACATGTCAATAACGGGTTAAATGAACCCTTTATATAAAGTCTGGTGAGCCCTTTGGGATCTTTAGAAGGAAGAGCTATACAGTATGGGAACACCACCACACAACGACAAGTAGAGCCAACATATTGACAGCCACCTGCCAATTCTACACATGCATCGAGTGGCAGAAAGCACATATCATAACATAGCCTTTTTGAGTGTGAATTTATTTTGCTATCTCATTAACCCTCTCAAAACAGAACCATAAAAGTGTCTTTCAGAGGCATCAGTCCAAAGTCAGAATGGCTACTACTTTTCCTTCTTTCCCCAACAAATATAATAGGAAACCAAAAGAAAAAAAATTGTTCCAGGGATCCCAATGAGAAGTTTTATCAATGTTCTGACTCATGTTTTCTGTATATTTCAGAATTATGTCTCTGCAAAAGGTGGTTTCAAAAGCCAACGTCTTCCCATCCCAAGTCCAGTGAGGGGTGAGTGGAGGTAAAGCAGAGATTTGATGGTGGTTAGATTGAGTTATATTAGGGTAGAGGAGGCAACTAGTTTGGAGGGTACTAGCTAGGAAGCCTATACAAGTGTCTGATTTTATTTTTTAAATGTATTTTACAGCACGTACTTCAACAGATAAAGTTCTTAAAAGCAGGTAACTAAATAAATAGTTTAAGGATAACCCTTCCCATTTTAAATGCAAATGTTATTGACAATATTGCAGCTCAAACAGCAGCATTACAGAAGTCAATACTATCCCCTCCACTCCAAATACCCCCTATAAAGGTCTAGAGAAAGGCAATGCAAATGACAACAGACCTGAAAAATACTTCAGTACAAGGAGATAAAGATGGTGGTTTAGGACTACTAAGTTTAAGAACGAGGAAAGAGGTGATGTAGTAAGTGAATAATAGTACAGAGAAGATTAATCAAGCGCTCCATTTACCCTCTCTCAAAACAGACAAAGCAATGGACACCCACTGAAATGAAAATGCAAATATGAAGCAGATACAAGGAATTTCCTCCCCATATGCCTGAAGACATTCCTACACTAAGCGCATAGTCTGTGGATTTCAATATGAGACTCCATGTCACAAGGTATTCTTAAGGCAAAGAGAATTTTCTACCAAAAGATCTTGTTTTGTTTTACAAAGATTGTTATTATTACCCTAATTTTACAGATGGGGGAAAGTGTATGCACAGACAATGTATGTAATATATATTCATAGCATACATTAATGCTGCCTACACTACATACACAGGTACACACACACAAGGACATGCATGTGCACACATGCAGGGTGAAGCATCTGTTGTATATACAAAATATAGTTCTTCCCAAAAATAAAATATAGATCCCTTTAAAATGGTTTGCTTTTAGGGCAAGTGCCTCAAAAATGAACTATCTTGCTGCCCATATAAAGAATTACATTTAATCTAAACTGTTACCGAATCCTGTCATTTTCTTCTCAATGGAATGGATGTCTATAGAGTTAAAAAAAGATTTAACATGAATACAGTGGTGGCTCAAAAATGAACCATCTTGCTGCCATATAAAGAATTACATTTAATCTAAACTGTTACCGAATCCTGTCATTTTCTTCTCAATGGAATGGATGTCTATAGAGTTAAAAAAAGATTTAACATGAATACAGTGGTGGCTCAAAGCCATTGGTAATATGATGGGTGTAGCTAGCCATTTGAACGGCACTTTGGAACTTGTTACACACATTAGTCCACATGCCAGCCTCTTTCTCTGGTTTCTGATTATCTCTGTAAACAGAGATGACTTTACACACTACATGAACATCAACGCTGCAGTGCTAAAGAGAGTTGGTTAAGGTGGTTGATAGAGTTGATTAGAGACCGATGACAGTGTTAGGAAGCCTGATGAAGAACCAGTGAGACCAGCCATCAACATACACGATCCCCAAAAGTAAATACAGAGAGAGAGCGAGAGAGAGAGAAAACGCGCGCATGGTGTGGGCTAATACACCTGCATTAACCCGTGACAGGCACATGACACTAGTGCTGATACCAGCCACTAAACTGAAGTATTTTAGGTTCCCGTTTTAGATCTTACTAATGAAGTCTCGCTGCCAGGTCCAGTTCCCCCGCGACAGTCTCGTTGCCAGGTCCAGTACCGGTCTCACCCCCCCCCCCGTGATGTCTAACTTGCCAAGCGGCCGAGGCTGCTCCGCATCCCACTCCTGGAAGCTCCCCAAGCCCCGCGGCCAGCTGGAGCGCGCCCCGCTGAGGGAGCCAGGGCAGCGGGCTGGCGCCGCCCCGCTCAGCCTGACACGCGCGGGTAGCTGCGCCCACGCCAGGCCGGCCGGGGATTGCCCACTCCTCTGTGCCGCGCTCAGACGGCAAAGGCAAGAGGGGCCGCGACGGCAGCCCCCTGCGCAGCGAGCCGGGCCGGGCCGGACCCACCAAAGCTTCGGGGGGCTTGGCACGTCCCCCCCGCTAGCCTCCGTTGAGGTGCCCCGTAAGTGTGCCCGGCCTTCCCCCGGCGCCCGCCCCGCACATCGCCCCAGGCCAGCCCCCGGCCTCGCCCCACAGGCCAGCCGCGACCCCGCGCCGGGGGGCGGCACGCTGCCGGCCTACCTGAGCGTAGAAGGGTTTCCTGAGCCAGGCCCCCGGGAAGACCCTCCTCGCCATGGCAATGGCACATCCCCGCAGCGGGCTGCGCTCAGAGGCGGAGCGGAGGCAGCGCTTCCCCGCCCGGCCCCCTCCGCTCGCACCGCGGCGCCGGGAGAACGGGCTGGGGCGGGGGCCGCTGCGGCCCGCAGGGCAGGAGACGCAGGTCGCGGCTCCGACCCCGCTGCCCCTCAGCGAACGGCTGCAACAGCAGCAACCGCCAGGGCAGCGCGCAGCCTTAAAGGGCGGCCGGCCAGTGTCTCTGCCGACACAGACCGCCCGCGCCGCCTCCTCAGCTTAAAGGGGAAGTTGGCTGCCCCAGCGCCGAGGGAGGATAACTTCCCCCTCCCCACGCAACAGCCTAGTGCTGAGCACCCTCCCAGTGCGTGGGGCAGCGGCACGCCCCCCCCCTCCGCAGTCACGGGACCCCCCCCGCAGTCACGAGCCCAGATCCACGCCCCTTCCCCAAGACCCTGGTGCAATGCTGTGAAGCGAGGCTGCCCCTCTCAATAGTTCTAGGCCTTTGGGGGAGAGTAGCACCCAGATCTGGATTTAGGATGCTGGGCAGTGGGCAGCCTCCCAGGTGTTTAATTTTCCTCTAATCTCTCCTTTCCCTTCCCTCCACACACATGCTCAGACAGCAGCAGCAGGTCTAGTCCCATCTAGAGCTGGTCAAATAAGGAAGGAAGTTATTACTAATGTGTCTGATTGTACTACTGTGAAATTATTTTGTAAATATCTTTGACCAGAGGCATTTGAATAATGAAAATCTTTATGGAATAGTTGATGGGGAAGAACTCAAATACATTATTCATGCTGATTATTCTACCAACTCTATTCGTAGCTGCCTCTCTATGGAATTTCTAATATATCTGTCCCAGTAGTACCTACGCAGTTGTGTTCAAATTTTCTGCTGCACTGCAAACTGGGCCTTGGCCTCCCCATCCATAAGTTCTGAGTATTTTACAGGCCAGCTCTGGCAACAGTTCTCTAGTGGGTCACCTCCCATATTCAGTATAACTACAGCGCCCTCATGTAGGGTTACTAACTTGGTAATATTTAAAAACCAGACACTCCAGCAGAAGTGCTAGAACCTCCCCTGCCCTGCTTCTTCCCCCACACCTCCCTGCCCCGCTCCCACCCACTCTTCTTCCCCTCTGCCCCAAGTTCCTTGCTGCTTTTCGCCTCCCCCCCGGGTCAGAAGGGACCTATCTGCGGAGCGGGGGCTGGGAGCTGCAGCCACCCAATGAAGATAGGAGGCGGCTCTGGCTGAGTAGGGGCTGGAGCAGGTGATGACCCGGCACCTCCCCTGCTCGCAGTAACCGGACTTAGGGTGTCTGGTATGGTCAATAGATCTGACTGGACACTGTCAGGTCCCCTTTTCAACCAGACTTTCTGGTCAAAAACCGGACATCTGGCCACCCTAATCTCATGGCCAAGATGGAGTCCGCTCTACAGGGCAATTCTGGCCAAGAAAAGGCACATGTAGGAACACAGTAGAGAATCTCTCTTCTACCCCAGGAGCACCTGTTCCTAACCCCACTGACTAAATACATACACACACTGGATTAGTACAGTGAATACAAACAAAGGAAATATTTATTGACAGAGGGATGAATGGAGGAAAACAGAGGGAAGAGAGAGGGGGAGCAGTAAAGCAGGGTTACATCCAACACAAGGATCCACAGGCCCAGTGTTACCCTATAAAAGGATAGACACTGAGCAATGCATCTAGATTCAGAGCTCAGGAATCCTTGGCAGAGTTCCAGTTCAGCAGTGACTCTTGGGTGCTCCTGATGGTCTTTGGCACCCATAAATTTTACCCAACAAACCCTTCCAGTGCCCTCTTCTGCCATTCTCTGCAAACCTACACAGTGCAACAACCTCACTTAACTAGCTACAACCTCCCTCCTTAGTTCCCAATGCAAAGTCACAAGCTCCAGTACTCACAGACCCGTATAGTTCTGGGCGATGGTGATACTGGGTCTGGCTTCAGTTTGACCTTCTCAGATGATTCTTTCCCAGGACAGCACTCCTCCTGCCTCCCATCCTGGGATGTTCCTGGCTGGCACTCTGTCCTTCCTGACATTTTGGCTGGCTCTCGGCTGCTTTGTTATGTAAGGGCCACACTCACACCTGTAAAAAGAACAGGAGTACTTGTGGCACCTTAGAGACTAACAAATTCATTTGAGCATCAGCTTTCGTGGGCTGCTACTCTGAAACTCACATCTGTTACTCTCCCTCTCTCTCTCAACCCCCTCCCCTCTGGAACAACCAGCACAACACCTCCTCTGCTTTAAAAGATGAGGTTTTAAAGGGAACATGCTCTCTAAACCTGAAGGGGTTACCACTCTCCCTACTCCCCCCAAAAATAGTCTTTGCTGTCCCCAGCAAGGAGGGGATCCACAGCCTCAAGTTGCCCAACAGGAAACTCAGAGCCCCCATTGGTCAAGAGCATCCCCAATGTCCAACCCACAGGCCCCAGGAGTTTCCCATGAAGCAACTCTCCCCCAACAGTACCCCAGAGATCTGTAGGTCACTAGGTTCCCCCAAATGATCATATGTCAGCGGATGCCTGAGCCTAAATCCCCTTGACAGTCTATGGGATTTGGATTCCTAAGTGCCTAAATCCCTTTTGAAAAATGAGACCTAGGCTCCTACATCAGTTAGGCATTGCTTCACTGAGCACAACAAAGCCTAAATACCTTTAAAAGCTGCCACTTTGAGATCTATGGATGAAAAGCATTCTACATATACCAAATATATATTACTTATTACATTCCTTAAGGAAGGCTGTTCTGATTCAGCTGAAGGTACAGAAAAGTACTAGGCTGAGCTTCCAAGTAGTGGTTTTGTGGCAGGACCTTCTTTTAAGGAAAGAAGTGAATCTGGAAACCACATATGGTTGTGAAGCCACAAAGCTGTAGAGGATTGTGCAGAATTTAAAATGTCTTGCATTTTAAGGCCCAGGGATGCTGTGAGAACACTTCTGGAATAACAGTCACTGATGGACCTTCTCTGAAGTGAAGCCCTGCTAATTCATGAACAAGATCTGATACCTCTTAAAGTAATCCAGGCTTTAACAGTCAAAATTTTACCAATTAGGATGTTCTCTTCTTCCCTTCCTATAGCAACAGGCCCAGCGCTGGCTCTGCTTTCTGCATCATTTCTACTCTTCTCTTCCCTCCACCTCCTTGTACTAGTCCAGCTACAGTGTGGGGGTGGAACAGAAAGGCAACGCAAGCAAAAACTGCAGAGCAAAAGTTTAAAATCTTGTTGAATAATCTGGAGCAATTGCTTCATCCAGTGCACTGTGCCAGCCCTGAGAATGATAGTTTGGGACTAACAATAAAACTTGGGTCTCCCACATGGTAGTCAGAGACCTAGATGTTCCATTTCTGATTATGTCTGGATCCCACCAGATCCAGGCATGTGTTCCCTAAGTTTTCCACTCAGTACATGAGACTTTAGTCACACCATTGACTATAGGAGTAGATGCTTTTTTCCAGCATTGGAGTTTTAGTTATTTTTTTTTCTTTGTTCCCTTATGCAGGGTCAGGTAAGTAATACATGTTTGGCCATTGCAATCTTTTTTGGTTATAGTGTAAATAGAGTTGGCCAGATTCAGTCTCGTGTATATGGGTGCACTTCACATGGAATCTCTAGGCCAATTTAGCAGTAACAGAGGCAGAAGAGGTATAGCTTTTACTGCCTTGGCATTCAGTGAGAGTGCAAAACAAATGGAATGTTCTGAAGGAATGGAAAGGGAGGGGACACAGCAGGAAAAAAATCAAACAAGGTGCAACATAAAGCCATTCATCCCTCCCCCATTCCTGTTTGTTGTTTTTCCTGATATACACAGCCTTCTGCTCTGCAATTTGTGCAAGTTATGTGTTTTGTCAGAACAATACAAGCTACACTGCTTTACTGCTTACAGCCAACATGTATCTTTCTCCACCATTTATGTCAACACTGAACTTGATCCATTGAATTCAGTGTCATTTCCAAATAAAAACAAGGTTTTTGGAATAATTAGATAGGGCTCAATCCTCAGGTGCACTAGAACAGTGCCTGGCACACCCTAGGGTCATGGGCACACCAACTTCTCATACTCGTTCCTGATTCTGGAGCCAGCCTGGGGCTGGTTAGGCACCCAGCATAATTTAAAACAGGCTGTTGTGCTTGTTGGAACATCCAGAATGCAGTGTGCTTTTGCCACAGGTTGAAAGAGAGTGTGGGACTATCAGCATGGAAGATTTCAGGAAGAATCTAAGCTCTCCACAGTAATCAGTAGAATTTGTATACTCATAAATATAGTAAATAAAGAGCTTGATCTAACTTAGGTTTGAAGAAAATCTATGTTACCTGAGCAAATAATGCTGTTTCTAATTTGTGTTCCTACATTTTAAAACAAGAGCTATATATCCATTATTTCATTGAAGTTAATCATGTAGTGGACTTAGCTATTAAGAAAATACAGTTAGTGGAATCAGTTATGTTTGCAAAGTGATTGGAGCTCTTTACTCAAACACTGTCATCTAATTTAAATTCTGAATTTTCAAAGAAATTTGAGATACACCAGATGTTTTACAATGAAGTAGCCATCAATTAAATTACTGACATCTGTTTTAGTAAATTCAATATAGAAGGCTTCATATATTAGGGCACTCAGGATATTCTAAAGTTGTTCTGTTCAGAGGAAAAGGTTTGATTGTAGTCATGAAAACGAAGACCTCATTAATGGCCAATTGTTGGCAAATCTATACAACAGCCTGCATCTGTGTTCTCATTGTTTCAAAGTCTACAAAGACTACACAGTTCAGATTTAGTTGGCCAATAAAAAAAATGGCTTCCTTTGTGCACATATACACATATCCTTTTGAGCCTACTTCCTTCGTTAATTGGTAATTTTCCTTAGGTTCAGGATTTTCATTCAGAGATGAATTTTAAAATGCCTGATTGGTGTACAGTTTCTAGCATTATTGTTTTTCTTGTTCAAGAGTCCTCTAGATCAGGGGTCGGCAACCTCTCAGAATTGGTGTGCTGAGTCTTCATTTATTCACTCTAATTTAAGGTTTTGCATGCCAGTAATACATTTTAACGTTTTTAGAAGATATCTTTCTATAAGTCTACAATATATAACTATTGTTGTATGTAACATAAATAAGGTTTTTAAAATGTTTAAGAAGCTTCATTTAAAATTAAATTAAAATGCAGATCTTATCAATTTAGTGTGATCCTTGCTCTTGCTTTTCCTTGCTGAGTTTTCCAACGTCTGGCACATATTTGGATAGTTTAAGCTGCACACAGGCTTCTGAGTGATCAGTTGTTAACCGGCTCCGAGAGGGACAGAGGACACATTTCATGTGTGAAAATACCTGTTCACACAGGTATGTGGATCCAAATGCTGAAAGCATTGCAAAAGCAATTTTCTTCAAACAGTTAAATTTCACTGGCAGGGACGTCCAGCAGGTCAGAATAGAGACCCCATGATCTCTCTCGGTAGCTTCAAGTGCACTCCACAGATCTCCAAACTTTGATGCCCACAATTCTGAGCTTTTTAACTGAATGAGCTGCATTTTGAAATCTTCAACACCCATCCACTGAAATACAGACAAATCCAAGTCGCTTTCATTGAACTTTTCAGGTTTAATTAGAAAAGAAAGCATTGGGCCAAATCGCTGAAAATCTTGAAATCTGTCAGAAAATTCTGATTCCAGTTCTTGCATGTACATTCTAATCTCAACATCAAATGCAGCGCATTGTTCCATGTGGCAAGATAGTGATGTAAGCAGCAAATCAGGACTTAAAAATATCCCTGCACAGTGGCGCTGGAACAATTTTTAAGGTGGAGGTGCTGAGCTGTGCCCCCTCTTGCCCCTGTCTGCACCCCTCACTACCCCAGGCTGGGGCCAATAGGCCACAGCTGGGGGTGGCTGTAGAGCCCCGGGCCAGCGGCCAGGACCTCAGGCCAGCAGCAGAGGCCTCTGGACTGGTGGCTGGGACCCAGGGCCAGCAGCGGGCTGAGTGGGGCCAGTGGCTGGAACTCCGCTGGCAGGGGGCCAGCGGCCGGTACCCCAGACTGGCAGTGGATCCTGGGGCCAGCAGCAGGCTGAATGGAGCCAGCGGACAGAATCCCAGCTGGCAGGGAGCCAGTGGCTGGTACCCCAGGCCAGCAGCGGAGCCCCCCGAACCAGTGGCCAGGACCCGGGCAGTGTGAGTGCCACTGAAAATCAGCTCCCGTGCCACCTTCGGCACACGTGCCACAGGTTGCCTACCCCTGCTCTAGATTATAACCTTTGGGAAAAGGTTTTCGTCAAATATTGAAAATCTTCACACAAGTCCTTTAACCTAATGTTATTTGAGGACTGCCAAATTTCATCATGGGTACTTTGGCTAATTGTCTATGGCTGTTTCCCTATCTGAGTTAGTAATTTAATATATATCTTTACTGCTTGAAGTTAATTTTTGCATTTTTTTTTTTTACAGAAATACTTTTTTACTTAGCTTGTGTTTGATACTCATCCACTGAAAAATAATTTATTTTGAGGTTGACTTGATTCTATAGTCTTAATTCTTGTTTCTTATTTGTGTATTTGCTCTTTAAGGTAAATATTCCAGCTGACATTTACATAGGGCTCCACTGCAATTTTCCAAGCTGCCCTATAAGAGCAGCACCTTGTCATGGAGGTCTACTCACTACTGCTGCGCTTCCTCCTGGTTGCTCTGGGGATTAGCTGATTCCAGGTCTGACACCTCCTTCCGCTGCTTGCCACATGCCCTACCTTCTCCTTCTGACTCTCAGCAAGACAAGATGCTCTTTGTTTGTGGCTTAGCCTCCAGCCAAGTCACAGGTGTTCTCCCCTTCCAGGGTATCAAAGCCCCTTCTTCCAAACAGGCTCAGGCAGTCTTCCTCTTCACTACCCAGCCAGTGCCACTTCCCCAGTGGCTGATAGGGGAACCTGGGCCCGCCTATTACTCCAGCTTCAGGAACCCTCTAATCAGCAGTTGTAGTCTGTTCCATTTTGTACCTTACTGCCTTTCCCTTAAGCCTTTCCTAATCTTCTGGCCCTCCAGTTTGCCAGCCCAGAAATTCCCTCCTCCCAGGGGGGTATTGTGGGCTACTTTGACTCTATAGTCCCCCAACCACACCTCCCTTCTCCCAGAGAGTGACTGCAGATTACTTAGTTTACATCATAGTTAACTTCAGTGAGGACTACTTCCTTTTCTTTATAAGCTCAGCTCATTTCTCTTCAGCTAGGCATGCTCCTTCCTTATTCAGTCAGTGGATTACTTAAACCAGCTGATCCCCCTCAACTGTGGCCTGTATGTTAATTGCCCTGCTTAGCCTACATTAACCCCTTCAGGGCAAGTGTGGGATCAACACCCCATCACATACCTCTATTCCCTCTTGCTTTAGAGAGAAAATCTGCTATAGATCCTCACCAGTAGCAGTCTACCACAACCACCCTACCATGCCTCCTTAGCTGTGCAGAACAACATACTGGAGGGCAGAGGGCAAAGGGAGCACAGGCTCTACCATCTTCTCACCCCCTCACCTACTTAGGGGGAGTACCTGTTTACTTGTACATGCCCAGTTTCAAGTGCGGGTGGCCACTCAGAGGTGTTGGGGGAGGTCTTATGCCCCTAAATGGCTGTGCAGTCTGGGGTACAATGTAACCCTGAGATTTTCTCCCTCTTACAGACCCAATCCTCTTTAAAAAAAAAATAAAGATGGCTCTGGTCAAACTCTGTAAAGCAGGCTGACTTAATTGATCTAAAAGAAAACTCTGCTATGTCTGGTTCACGGTTACAAAATGTTCATCAAAGTATTTGTTTGTCTCTGGCAACACACTGAGGAAAGGTTACCAGAGGTAGAACTCCACATGCACCAGATATTAAACAGCCTCCCTGCGCCCTCTGGGTAGTGCCTTAGTGGTCTTCCCAGGTAATCATAGTGGATAGGCATTTTTCCCTTTCTTGCAGAGTAGTAACTCAACCTAGTACACTTTTGCAGAGCAATTCTCTTTTGTCCACTAAAAAGGCTCAGCTTCTTCATACTGAAAGCAGAATCCTAAGGCAATCCCTTACCTTTTAATCTTTGAAATATTTGTAGATGTATCATTTTCCGCTCTCCTTATATATCCATTGTTAGGCAAGAATGTTATACACATGTATAGAAAACATAAAAAACTATGTTAAAAGGACATTATTTAGGTTGTAAAGTCCTGCATTCAAAAGCTAGGAAATGCCAGCTATATGGTTACTCAGGCAACCTTAATTCTGACCAATGTGCATCCATTCTGTGCACTAGCTGAGGCAGGGATCCTGGTGGGAGAAAAGTATGTGAAAGTCAGCTGGGCTTTGCCCTCTCCACCCAGCATTTGCTGTTATTGTAGTGCCCAGACTGAACTTAAATTTCATGTGTAGAGACCCCAAATCCAAAGAGGGAGAAAGAGAGAGACTATTACTGCATGACTATTACTTCCTGTATACCCCACAACTCTATTAGCCTATTGTGCTCCCACATCACTTTACAAAGTTACATATAAGTCTCGGCATAACTGTTGCTTTCTAAGGCTTGGTCTACACTACAAAGTTAGGTTGATATAAGATGCCTTTCATTAACTTGATTGTGCATGCGTCTACATTTAAATGTGTCTCCCACCGACATAAGTACTGCATCACAGCGATGCAGTAACACCACCTTTCTAAATGGCATTGAGCCATGGATGACATACTGAGGTCAACGCAATGCAAATGTAGACACTGAATGACCTATATTGATCCTAACAGTCTTCCAGCAACTGTCCCACAATGTCCAACACTGACCAGACCACTCTGGTCTCAATTGTGAAATCCACTGCCTAGAGGTCACTGAGACTGGAAGCCTTTTCCTGATTGCCCAGCATGGCAAGCACACCTAGCAGCTCTCCCCTGTTGTGTGCAACTACCAACCTGATCAGGCCAGCTACATGCTCCAGATGCACTCCTGCCTGGAGTAGACAGGGGTATTGAATCTCCTGGGAATGTGGGGAGAAGAGGCTGTGCAGGCACAGCTACGAAGCAGTCATAGAAACGTCGACATGTACAAGCAGATTGCCTGGGGGATGCAAGTGAAGGGGCATGACTGGAATCAGCACCCATGCTGTGTGAAAGTGAAGGAATTAAGGCAGGCATGCCAGAAGACCAAGGAGGCCAGCCATTAATCCGGTGCTGAGCCACAGACCTGCTGCTTTTACCACTAGTACCCTGCAGACCACCGTGGATACCTCCAAGAAGCCCATGCCACAGAACCCTGCCATGAACAGCAAGAAGGAGAAGGATGATGGGGGACATGCAACCAAGGAGGTCTAGCTATGCCGCAAGCCAGAACCTGTTTGAGGCTTGACCACAGTCCAGATGGTCCCAGCAGTCAAGCATGGGCTAGCCGGATGCAGGGAAGGAACCTTGGGTAAGTGTGTGAATGCATTTCCCTTTAGTATTTAATGTACTGAAGGTGCCAGATTCCAGTGTAGTAGGACACAGCTTTTGACTTTTCACTAATTTATCAGTACTAGAAGAGATCACAGTACAACAAAGAGAGGTTGTTACCTGCTTTTCATTCCCTTAGAGTTAGGCTGGAGCCTGGAATGTGGAGCAATTTGTTTATGTACCCAGGGATGTCCTTTGAATCCTGCTGAGAGATCTCAGTGAAACTTTCATGGAGATACTCCGCAATCCTCTTCCGAAAGTTTCTAAGGATGAAACAGCCTTATTTCTTCCTCTGCAGGCTCTACTGTAGTAAACAGGCTAGCAGCATACAGGCCTGAATGACTTCAGGACTCCAGCAACGGCTGTGCTCTCAGTGCCTTTGTTACCCTGAGGAATGAGGTATCATCTAAAATCACCACTGCCTGTGGGAAATAGTGTTCGTATTCAGTGCCAGTGCCCTATACTCATATTGTTTCATGCAACTGAACAATTCCCTTCTCATTTCTCCACCCCCTCACCTCTGGCAAGCCATATTCCCCATGGCTGGGACTGGAGAGCAGTGCTGTGCACAAGCGCTCCAAAACTGAAGTGTCATTTAGCATATCTTGTTTAAAACTTTAGGGGAGAGTTGCCTGATCTATTGATTGTATATTAACTATATTGATGAATTCCCAGTTAGCGCTCTGAGATTTGACAGGTTCTTGTCCCAAAATCAGGCCCAGTATTATTAAAATTACTGTTCAGTTGGGAACCTCAACGTGCACGGTTGCAACACTCCCACCTAGGAAAAACCCTCTGTATTCTTAATACTTTTATTAACAGTTAGCAAAGTTGCAAACACTCTAACACAGCAGGGTAGATAGAGATAATATAGAATGTGCATCTGAGCATCCATATACTCACACCATTCCTTGCAAAACAACCTGAAGTGTTAGTCATTATCTTCCTTATCATCAGACCCATCATTAGCATCAACCAGTGGTCATCATGCTGGCATCTCCCAAGAGTTACATCTCCCAGGGCACACAGACCAGGCTATAACTTTTATAATGTGTTACGCTGACACCACTCTGCCTAATGCATATTCAGGAGAGGTTTCTCCCCTTTTCCTTATTTGTATTTCCTCACCCTACTAATGTTGGGGTGCCATTCTCCCATAGATTACTAACCTTTTACCTCAAGCTTATTAGCATAAACATCAATTAGTTACCATAGCATCTTTGTGGTTGGACATCTGCTGATTTTCCTAACTTTATCTCAAACTGGTATAAACTAGCATTTTGTGGTTACCTGTCAGCAGTTTAGCAGCTGTCTATATTGTGATATTTTATGATCTAGGGTTCCTCTTTGATAGCTGCTTATGCTAAGGCTTTTTGGGCCTTATGCCTTGATTAGTTTAGCTCAACTATTATCTTATAGGCCTTGAGATTGTAGGCTCATTGCATTACTCCTTTAACTTATACTTATGCCTTATGTATAGGCTACAAGTCCTACAACCCCCTTGATAGGGTGATTATTAATAAACCCTATCACATAAATTTAGGGCCTTACTAGATTTGCATGAGAAGGCTAAGAAATTTGTTAGGCTATGATTAACTGCCTGGGATAACTAGTTGCATAAGGGTGTTCTGGTACCTGCTATACCTTTGCAGTAACTGCAGGCCAAATGAAAACATAATTATTCCGTTCTTTGTATTGTTACCTGAGCTTGAGTGATTACCTGAGGTTGAATGGTTCTGTTGGTGCATATATAATTTGGGGTTGATTTCCCACAGGAGATATGTGGGGTAGAACTTGATACCTTTTGCTTAATCTAATTTTTTTGATTTTCTGACGCATACACCACAGTACAAGGAAGATAACAGGTACAGGGGACATTGCCATATGATCAATCTATATATATGCCTTTTTGGTGAGTTTGAGATCTCGCACTTCAATTGACCATAAAAATATCTTCGATGGTTGATCACTAAACATTACTGGCCCTCTCCACCAGGAATATATTTTTTTCAACATATAAATTGACACACTATACTGAGACCATTAGTCCAGGTTATAAACATAATACTGTCCCACATGTTGGTTATTAGTTTTCTCCAAATTCAGTATACTGCCATCTGGGTATGAGATCATACTGCTCCGTGTATGACACCAGTGCACCAAAGGGTGTTCTTACATTAGACTGCTGCTGTTGTCTCCAGATAACAGTGTCAGAGTTCACACCAACTGACACAGAAGTCCATTTTCTCTATTTCCTCCACATGGGGGCCAAAGGGAAGGGAGTTCTGAAACTTAACTTTTGCTGTGACTGTACTGACAATGGTAGCTCTGTGTGTTTTATCTGTAGCTGCTCTATTGTGGCCTTAAGGGGTTCTCCTTCCACACTCATGGAATGCCTGAGCCAGGTAAGGAGGAGAAAGAAGAGGACTCGGGATGATATGTACAGTGAGAGCCTGCAAGCCAGTGCTGTACTGGGCCATGAACGGAGGGCCTGGAGGATGAATATTTCAGACTGTGTGAAGAAGGAAAGAGCAGACAGAAGAAAGGCCCAGGAGTCCCAGCAGGAAACATGGAGGGATCGTGCATCCTGTGTTTGCAACACTCATGACAATAGTGCAGAGTTTACAGGCTCCATGCTTCTGTCAGAGATGGCAGACAAAAGTTCCATGCAGGTTTGTGGGATTTTAACTCAAAGGCATAAAAATTATGGCATAGGGATGGCATTATGGGATGGAAAAAGGTGCGTGATAGGCACTTGGTCTCTCACTCCCAGGGGTCCCTGCCCCATCATGCAAAAGACAGTGCACTCGACAATGGCAAGTTGCACACTGGGATACCTACCCATGGTGCACCTCACTGTGCATCATCACAGGCACTCCTGGTGAGTACACACTGTACTAGTTCAAGGAGCCGGGCATGCATACTCACTGTGGTGGCTCTATGCTGATGTAACTTGCGTTGTACAAAAGTTTGTAGTGTAGACATGGCCTAAGTATCTCTCATTGAATATCTAGATTTCAGATTATTTTTCTCTAGTTGTATTAGTTTATATTTTTCCATGTTAAATCTCACTGTTACTTTCTGCCCATTTTTTTTAACTTTCTCTAGCTCCCTTTCTTTACTATTCCTAGGGTACATCTTCCCTGGTGTTTGCCACATCTCCTAATTTAGAGTCATCTTCAAATTTAATTAATGTGGTTTTGACTTTTCTTCACTGTAATTAGTGAAGATATTGAATAAGATGGGACCTTATACAAATCCTACAATTATCCCATTAGATAACTTCCCAAAACTTAATGCCATAATGCCTATTTATTATTTGGTGGGATAAATGATAAATGTCAAGCATGTTTTTCAAAGATTTAAAAAGGCATGGGTGCACACAGCAAAAAAAAAACAAAAAAACAGTTACGTTTTTTTAATGGAGGCAGAGGAAGCTATTCAATATTTTTATCAATGAACTGGAAAAAATACAAAATCATTACTGATAAGTTTGTAGACGACCCAAAGATTGGTGGGGTGGTAAATGATGTCAAGGATAGGATCATATGGTATGATGGGTGCAGTCAATCAATATGCTTCTTAATACAACCAAATGTAAGGTAAATCATATAAGAACAAAGAACACAGGCCATACTTACAAAAGGGGGGGACTGCATCCTGGAAAGCAGTGCCTCCAAAAAGGACTTTGATAACCAGATGAACATCAGTTCCCAGGGTGATGCCGTAGAAAAAAGGCCTAACATGATCCCTTGATGTATAGACAGGGGAATATCAAGCAGGAGTGGAAAATGGGCTTGTTGGGTTTAGTGTGTGGGTGCTTGGTGGTGTTAGTGGCCTATGATATACAGGAGATCAGACTACATGATCTGGTGATCCTTCTGGCCTTAAACTCTGGGACTCTAATTATTTTTATATATGGCATTCATGAGACCACTAATGCAATATTGTGTCCAAGGATAATGTCCACATTTTTAAAAACATGTTCCCAAATTGGAGAAGGATCAAAAAAGAGCTATAAGAAATTTTCGAAGTCTGGAAAACACACTTACAGTGAGAGACTAATCTATTTAAAAAGAGATTAATCTATTTAGTTTAGCGAAGGGAAGGATAAGAGTGAACTTGTTCACAACCTGCAAAGAGAGAAGATACCAGATATTAAAGGGCTCCTTAATCTAACACACATAGGCATAACAAGGTCCAACAGTGGAAGCTGAAGTCAGCAAAGTTCAAACTAGAGATAAGATGTAAATTTTTAACATTGAAGATCATTAAGCATTGGGATAGATTACTAAGGGATGAGGTAAATTCTTCAATATGTGGATTTGTTAAATTAAGACTAAATCTTTGTAAAATATAAATCTTTATAAAATATACACCCTAGTTCAACCACAATTTCTTGTGCTAGATGCAGAAATCACTAGGTAAAATTCTATGCCCTATTTTATGCAATAGGTAAGATTAGATTATCATAATGGACCCTTCTGGCCTTAAAATCTATGGACCAACTCCTCAACTGGTATTAATCTGCACGGCTTCATTGATTTCAGTGGAGCCACACCAATTTACGCCAGCTGAGAGTCTGGTCCTATGAATCCATGAACAAGAGTGAAAGTATGTCCCAGGGCCTTGCAAAATACACCCTTTATAACACTTGCACTAATGATTGAAAATAAAATAATCTTACTCCACTTTTGTCTTCATCTATTAGTCTTCCATCATGCACAGACCTTTATGTTAAGAATGTAAGAGTTTTGCAATGAGTTATCTAAGGTTTCTTATCAGCATCCTGCATAAGCAATAAAGATCAGTGAGCATGCTTAGGAAATAACTCATCCCCTTCATGGAATATCTAACCTCAAGATTTAAAAGCTTTTGTGTGTTAGAGCAATGTAATCATCTGTTGGTTTTTAATATTTTCTTAAAACCTGATAAATCTGAGGTTACTTGTATATCACGTTAACTTTTCTCTGAAAAACCCCACATTCTGCACGACATGTCAATGTTCTGGTTAAATTCCCAATCAGATACCGATATTTACAATCTGTCTACTTATATTTTCATTGTGGTTTCAACTTGATATGATATTCGTCACTTCTTTCAAAAGTAATAGATAAGTATATTTCTGGCACAGAATATCTACTGTGTTTCTTCCCCAGAGGTAGCTGGATTTCAATTATAGATTAATTAATTCCTGTACACACTTTCTGTAAAGCACTTTGGGATCTTTTGCATAAAAGATGCCATAAAGTATTAATAGAGTAACTGCAATTTTCTGAATATCTGAATGCAAAGTCACACTCAACACTTCTCTTACAACAACACCATAAAAAATAAACAAGATAGACAGAAAAGGACAGAATGTGCGGGGGAGAGTCTTGTGATGTGTTTTCCTCTATATATTATATATACTTTTGCACAACATGTACCTTTGATGCATCTATACACTAGTAATATTGAGACATTAACTTCTTAGTATTTCAGCTTCTAATTGTTCTTTATTGAACTGAATAACAGCAGGTAATTTGGGGTCAGAAGTACCTTAGAAATTGCTAATCTATACTATGGTATTATAATATAAAATATTACTGTACTTAGAGATTTTAGTTTGATAAGGTTATGTATCCTCACTGTGGTAGAGTCATAGGTTACTGTTTTATAGTGGTTTGGCCAAAGCAGTTATAGTTATGCTGTGAGTACTAAATTAGATTTAGAGGGATTTTTATATTTATTTGTGTCTAAGTGGTGTATCCAAATTAGATGATATGATATTTGATGGTTTGTTGTAATAGAGACCAGCTCAGAATCGTTCCTGCGATTTAAGAGAAACTAAGTCATTACTAGGCTACGTTTGTTTGTACCTTGCGATTTTGTTTTGCACCTTACATTTTAAATCTAACCTAGTCGTCTGAAAAATAACTATAATGAAATTAGTGTACATGTGAAAAGGACACACAGACAGCCCAGCTAAATGAAAGCTTTTATTCACTTAAATGTAATAAATGAATCTCTGAAAGAAAAGCAATGTAGGCATGAAAATCTGAGTTAATAGATGGGCTGCTAATTTATCTTTTATATAGACAGACAAACTCTACTGTATCTATTGTTATGACCAGAGTTGCTACTGTCTTGAAGGTTATAAGTCATCATTATATAAGCATTCAGCACCAAACTCACCAGACACAGAAAGAATTAAAGTTACCCAATGCAGTACAATGCCCAGACAGTGGTTGAGGGGATTGTATGAGTTCAAGCACTCTCCTTTGTCTGAATGGGCAGTCAAACCTTTTCTAAAGTTCCTTTGTTTTTCAGAGCAGCTCTATTATTATCTATTATTAATGCAGGTCACAAACCTGTCTGTGGCAGAGTACCCCCTTGAGGAGCTACAAGGGGAGCACACATGTGAGTCCAATTATCCCCCACCCTAACAGGTGTTGCAGGCTGTCTTTCTAGCGGGCCTCTGGAGTTTCGTCCCCTCCCGGGATCCCAGGCAGAATCACAGAACTGCTAGCAGTCAGTAAATGGGGTTAAACAAAAGAACGGAAAAGAAAACCGGTAAGCAGCTCTCTCCAGGATATGGGCCTGTCCTACTTCAGAGACGCCCTTGGAGTATCACCGTCCACTCCAGAGTTTCCTAGGGTTCCAGTGTAAGTATTATACAAACGGCCATACTGGATCAGACCAATGGTCCATCTAGCCCAGTATCCTGTCTTGCAACAGTGGCCAATGCCAGGTGCTGCAGAGGGAATGAACAGAACAGGCAATCATCAAGTGATCCATCCCCTGTAATCCACTCCCAGCTTCTGGCAAACAGAAGGCTAGGGTCACTCAGAGCATGGTGTTGCATCTCTGCCCATCCTGGCTAATAGCCATTGATGGACTTATCCTCCGTGAACTTATCTAGTTCTTTTTTTAACCCTATTATAGTTTGGTCTTCACAACATCCTCTGGCAATGAGTTCCACAAGTTGACTGTGCACTGTGTGAAGTAGTACTTCCTTTTCTTTGTTTTAAACCTGCTGCCTATTAATTTCACTGGGTGACCCCTAGTTCTTGTGTTACATGAAGGAGGAAAAATAACATTTCCTTTTTTACTTTCTCCACACCAGTCAAGATTTTATAGACCACTATCATATCCCCCCTTTGTTGTCTCTTTCCCAAGATGAAAAGTCCCAGGCTTTTTAATCTCACCTTATATGGAAGCTGTTTCATACTCCTAATGATTTTTGTTGCCCTTCTCTGTACTTTTGCAATTCTAATTTATCTTTTTTGAGATGGGGCAACCAGATCTGCTCATGGTATTCAAGAAGTGGGTGTACCATGGATTTATATCGAGGCATTATGTTCTCTTTCCCCTTCAGCTCAGGGGTCCTGCACTCTCCTCCTGGCTGCCAGTGGCTGCAGAGCACCCACTAATTTTTCCCCGTGGGTGCTCCAGCACCGGAGTACCCACGGAGTTGGCGCTTCTGGGTCCATGAGATAATTCTTCAATGCAGTCATCCTGTGTCTGGGATGGGAGTTTCCCCTTCTCCACTGTTCTGTAAATTGGTTTCTACCTGTTGTCTTGAGAATCAAGGAGTTTCCTCTGGATATGTTGCTTTTTAGTAGGTATTAATTGACCACTGTCTTCTTTAAGGTTTGTAGCCATTTCTGTGGGCAAAACTCAGCAGTTATTAATGGCTATTGTTATCATGGGATCTGTCCCAGCCATGTAAGAGTTATGTTACACAAATGTACATATTACTCTTAACATGAGAACTACAGAGATTATCACATGAGCAGTACAGTCATCTCCATTCACCACCAGGGCCGTCCCTACCCATATGCAAAGTACGCAGCTGTGTAGGGCATCAGAAAATTTGGGGCATCACATTTCCTGGTGCCCTGCGCAGCTGTGTGCTGCTCCAGCCCCTGCCCCACCTCCTCCCCGTGGCCCCCACCCCTGCTTCGCCCCAGCCCCGCAGGACTGCAGGAGGGCCGGGACTTGCACTCAATGGAGGTGGGAACTGCAGCGACACAGCCCCAGCCATGCCGCCGGTGAGTGCTGGGGGGCGGTTCCCCCCTGCCCCCGAAGCCAGCCCCACACCCCCGTGGAGGCCTGCCCACCCCCACCCCCCACGGAGGGGCTGCATAGGGCCCCAGAATAGCTAGGGACGGCCCTGTTCACCACCGCTTAGGAAAGTCCAAACACTACATATTTGACTGCAATTTTAACAAGTTAATTTTAACAACATTCCACCAGCATTAAGTCTGACACACCCCTGACCGACATAAGTTTCACGGACAAAAGTGCCAGTGTGGACAGCACTATATCAGAGGGAGACAATCTCTCCCGCTGACATAGAGTGGCTACACGGGAGACCTTACAGTGGCACAACTGCCTTGGTACAGCTGTGCCACTGTAAGGTCCGTAGTGTAGACATAGCCTTAGAAGCAGAAAGACAGCAGAAAACTAGGGAATAGTCCTGAAAAGGCACAGGATAATCAACGAGCTTCTTGGGTCAAAGGGCTCACTGGAGAAGCAGGCTTGGACATTGTAAGCAACTGCTGCTATTGTTTCTACTGTGGTCAGGGAAACAGAACTTTGTGTACACTCTTTGTAAATAAACAAGATTGCACCAAAGAATAAACTTGACTCATATAATCCATTTCTCCTTCTAACGGAAACAAACTGTTGAGGTCCCAAATACTGCCTAACTCCTTGGGCCAAAAAGGACAACATTAGTTTCTTGAGGGATGCCACTTTTCATATTCATCCCTGAGGACACAATCCCCCAGCATTAAACAAACCATGCTCAACATCTTGGAGTTCTAGTTTAAACATTTGAACATATTGTTCATGTACTTCAGTAGGAGCTCCACAGAGCTCCATTATCAATGATAGTGTTGTTAACTTATAATGTTTACTTTAAAATTGAGGATTGTATTCTAACCTCTGGGAGACAGCGGAGTTACACACTTTTGTGACAGAATGTTTGTCAGTCTGTCATGAGTGTTTAAGCACTGTATAATTGTCTGTCAATAGCAGAATTCTAATCTCTTTATACATCAGACACTTCTGCATTTCTGGCCCACCTTTTCAGCTGTTGTATAGTTAGCACTAGTAGTGCAAGTAAGCCGGTCAGATCCAGTATGCCATACCCTTAACATGGTTATTGCCGGTACATTGTACCAGAAAGTCACATTTTCAAGAATGAACTGGAGAGCACTGCGCTGATACTGATTTCTATCCGCGGATAGAGATTTGTATCCGTTGGACCGCAGGGCTCTCCAAGTTGCAGTGGCAAAAGGAACAGAACGTGGGACCGCCACTCGCAGAAGCCAGCACCCGGTGCTGGCAGCTCCTTTGACGCTGCTGTACTGCCCTCAGCCCCGCCCCCAGCCCTGTACTCTGGCGGGGCTATACAGACCCCAGACGGGAGACGCAGCCGTGCCAGAGGAGCTGCTGGCATGGGGCACTGGCTCCTGGGACGGCGGCCCCACGTTCTGCTCCTTTTGCCTCTGCGGTTCCCGGGAGGGCCCTGTGATTCAGCAGATACCTATTTCTATCTGTGGATATCAGATTCTGCAGGTATAAATTTGTATCCACGCAGGGCTCTAGTCACAGACATTTGGGGGGGGGCGGCGTTTGAGGTCGGGGGGTCAGTACCATACCAGTAAGAGTTAAAATCTACTTGCACCACTGGTTAGCACTCACTGCAGTACAAACATACCCCTTAACTTTTTAAACGGAAGCAAAAAATGTTTTAACATCCCTTCAGGGCAGAGTTACGTAGCAGAGTATTGCTGTTTTATCTGCAATAAAAATCTCTCCTGAACATCAGTGTGGTTGCATGGAGAATTAATATAGCATTCCTTCTCTGCTCCTACCACCTGGAATGCAGCTTTGGGCTTTTTCCTCAACCTTTCAGCAGGCCTGCCACATCTCACTCATCTGCAGACTCCCTCATTTTTCATTAATTTTAACAAGTACTTTTTATGGCGTCTCTCTCTTATGAAGATGGAAACACAAAGGTCTTATGATTGGGACATAATTACAACAAGACTCTGCAGGCACGTCAGCACATTAGTAGTCCCCCCTGAGTTCAGTGGAACTACTCACATGTGTAAGTGTTTGGAGGATCAGGGCTTTGGACTGTAAATTTGCTAGTAGATTGTCAATTTATTCTGAAAAAGACTATCAGATTCTCAACTGTCTAGTGGATTGTAAAATCTTTAGGGTACTGACTGTCTCCATTTTGTGTTCAGTACTGCACCAAGCACTTAGTTAGTGCTTTAAAAGTGCATAATCACCAAAGAAAACAATAGTTGGAACCAGGAGACTTGTCTTTTAATCCCAGATTTTACAGTGTTATCTTCTGGTTATGTTATCTTTGACAAGTCACTTAACCTCTGTGTGCCTCATTCTTCCTATCTGTAAATGGGGTAAACACTTTCCAAGTTTGTAAACACTGAGAATCTCAGACAGAAGGTGCAGTTTAAGCATTTTTGTCTTCTTGAAACACAATATTTAAAACCTCACTCATACTTTGAATCTCTTCACATGCATAGCATATAATCTGACAATCCTGATTCTGTTCTAACACAGCATTGCTTCTTTGTATTTGGCTAAAAAGCAATCTAGAAGCAGGATTAAAATCAATTCCCATTTCATCAGACATGTTTAACTTCTATTTTCCATTTTTGGCAGTCTTCCCTCCAGCACCAGATATCCCCAACCATAGATTCCTCGCTCTGTCCTTTGAGCCTGGGGCTCGCTTTTATGTTATTTTTTATTTGAATTTAAATAGCACTCATAAAGTACTGCCTGCCTGCCCTGGGCTCAATGTGCCCTTGTGATTAGTTAAAAATATCATGCAAAAATCATTATGAAAACGAAAGCAGCAGCACATTCCCCACACTCATAACAGCACCAGCTAGCAAAAATATGTTACAGGCCAAATATAAATTTTCTTACCTCTCACATATCCAAATGAAATGCTAGACACCTCATCCCTCCCTGAGGGTCTGCTCAAGAAGAAGATGATTTTGCAGCTTGTCCGAAAGACCAACAGATTTGTGGAAGGCGAGTGAATTTCAAAGTCAAGGGGCCAGGAGTGCCTTATCTTATATACCAAACATGTCCTAGTTTGAGCACCCCTGGTAACCTCAACTGTGGCAGAGAATGGAAAAGCAGTCTATTAAGCAGGATGATCCGAGAAAATTTTGAGCTTTGTTGGTCAAAACTACCACCTGAAACAACTCCTCCTGGAAACCAACAGGTAGCCAGTGCAGATTTTGGAGCACTGGTATAAAGTGTTCCTGGCAGACACCCACTTAACAAGCATGCTACTAAGTTCTGCACTACCTTCCAGGGTTGCTGGAACTATTACTATCATGGGGGTGCTGAGAGCCATTGAACCAAACTGTAAACCCTGTACATAATGGAAACCACTTCAAGCCAGCACCCCAAGTTCCAGCACCTATTCTACCTTCAGCTTCTGTGTGGAGTTAAGCTGCAGGTATGTGACAGGGACTAACCAGTACATCTTCTGCAAACAAAAATTGTGCCTCACTAATCTATTAGAATTCTTTGTGTGTCAAAAAGATAGTGGATAGAGGAGAACAACTTGACATAATTTTTTTAGGCCTCATCTATATACAAAGGTTATAGTAGTATAACTTATTCCCTTTCTCACTCTGGAATAAAATATACTGGTATAAGCACTTTAATACAGGTAGAACTGGGTCCACACAAGAGGAGTTGTACCACTTTCACTATATTGTATTTCCATCCTAGATTACTCCTTATCTTTAGTCACAATTTTACCTGTCAACAAACCATATGTTTGTATGAACTCACATTTAAAAAAGAATTTTTTTAAAAAAAATTAAAAATAAAAAAAAACCCTTTTACTAATGTGAGTAAACTGGCTGTCTTAAGTGGGACTACTCATGTGACTACTGGGTTTACGGGATTAGACTCCTTATTTGGTCACCTCCACTCTTCTAGGAACAGCATAGTTCATTTAATTTTAGATTTCATCATAGGCAAATAGGTTTTCAGCCATCTGGGAAGGGTGTGTGAACTGCAAATTGAAGATAATTAAACTTTTAAATTAGAACTATGAGAAAATTTAACAGGTAGTAAGTGTTTTCAGTTGTAATCTACAGACCACCTGCTGAGCAAAATCTAGATACAAGTAGAGGAAAATAAATTCAGTGATATAGAATCTGGACTTGAACTTTTTTGCATAAGTTTAGTAAGTGTACACTATAATGCAGTCTGGAGTGGCTCATGGGCAAGAACAACAACTTTAGGACAGATTTTAGAAGCAGGACACAATCCCCAAACAGGTTGTGAGTTCTATAATTAGATTTCATGAACCAAATACAGGGCGGCTCTAGGATTTTTGCTGCCCCAAGCAAAAAAATTTTTGGCCGCCCCTGCTTTTTTTTCATGCCTCCCCACCCCCAGCTCCACCCCTTTCCAACCCCTTCCCCAAATCCCCGCCCCGCCTCCTCCCCCAGGTGTGCTGCATTTCCCCCCGCATTGCTTCCTGCTGCTCCCCCCCCCCCACAACCCCCACACCCTAGCTCACCACTGCTCCTCTGAACATGCCGCCACTCTGCTTCTCCCCCCTCCCTCTCAGGTGAGGGAGAGGCAGCGCGTTCAGGGGAGCAGGCGGAGTGCAGGAAGTAACTGGGGGGGTAGAGGAACCGCTCCCCGCCCCAGTTCGCCTCTGCTCCACCACCGCCGCCTCCCCCAAGTGCGCCGCCGCTCAGCTTCTCCTCCCTCCTTCCCAGGCTTGCAGTGCGAAACAGTTGTTTCGCGCGCGGCAAGCCTGCGAGGGAGGGGGGAGAAGTGGAGCGGTGGCGGCGCGCTCAGGGGAGCAGGCGGAGGCAGAGTGGAGGCGAGCTGGGGTGGCAGGGGCACGTTTCTAGGGGTGCTATGGCCGGCGCTGGAATGCCGCCCCTAGAAATGTGCCACCCCAAGCACCTGCTTGTTTTGCTGGTGCCTAGAGCCGGCCCTGACCAAGTAACAAGTATAAACTCCTCAGGCACTATCCAGTCTTAACATGGAGTTACAGACAATCCCCTTCAGCATTTTGATCTATCTTGCCACCAAGGGACGTTTGACTCTGTAATGATTGTTTTACACCCAAGATCACAGAATATTCCTGTTACTCCCAGTCCCAGAGGACCAATCACTTACCCCAGGTCAATCTGCACCTTTGATCTCACACCAGAGACAATGCTTATAGCCAATCCTTTGATAAGCTGACTAGAAGTTTATTAACTAGGAAAAAGAAATAAGAGAATTATTTACAAGGCTAAAACAAATAGACATATACACACAAATGAGTTTCAGCCTTAGGTTTCAGATGGTGATAGAGCTGCTGAAATATGCCAGCTCTCTATGTCCATTAGGGTTAATCCAGGTTAGTCCTGGACATCTCTTGCTTATATTTAGGAAACTTTGCCCCTTAGAGTCCAAACCGTCTGAAAAGGCCCTAATTCCTTCTGTTCAGGGATTTTTATCCCCATCTCCCTGGAGTCCAAGGTGATAGGATGACCGCTTCTGCACATAACCTGTTTATGGGTAAGTGTGGGGAGCAATCAACAAAGTCTTTGTTCCATAATGGCCCATTTCAATTCAATAGTTCCTCCTGACTGACAGGAGGAAATGATGACAGGTTTCAGAGTAACAGCCGTGTTAGTCTGTATTCGCAAAAAGAAAAGGAGTACTTGTGGCACCTTAGAGACTAACCAATTTATTTGAGCATAAGCTTTCGTGAGCTACAGCTCACTTCATCGCATCCGATGAAGTGAGCTGTAGCTCACGAAAGCTTATGCTCAAATAAATTGGTTAGTCTCTAAGGTGCCACAAGTACTCCTTTTCTTTTTAGGAGGAAATAACAACTTCTGAAGGAATCCAGCATTTTGCATTAGGTGAAGCTTTTTTCTTATTTGGGAGTTACAGCGTTTCAGAACATTTTGCAGTTGTAAACACTTAAATATTATCTTATAGCATGGGATACAGATATTATAAGTAGGATTAATACATGCAGCATCCTAAAAGCATTCCATAAAGTCTAAACACATTCTTATAACACTAATATCTATTTTAACTATACTAATCCACAGGTGAGCTAGATTGGTGTCCAGCTATGCATTTGTCGGTGTTCAGTGAGGCCTGGGGCCTTGCCATGAGCTGGCACCTGATCTGCCAGTGTATTAGGGAATTTCTAAAATTGACCTCTTATTGGATAGATATTTCTCAGCAATTTAAAATATGTTTGAAGTGCATTGTTATTAGAGCCAGAGCTACCTTCCTTGCATTTTTCCTAGTAGACCTGACTTTGAAGTTTGGTCTCACCATGCCTGTAGAATGGTTTAAGGACACAGGCCACCTGGCATAATTGTTACTAAAATATAGACAACCCCTGACACACACAGCTAATGTACACAGGTCCTTAGGGGTTTATGATCCCATTGTTTATAATAATTGCAATAATTTGTTATTTGTATTCTGGTAGTGCCTAAAAGCCCCATTCTGCTAGGCTATACTAACATATGCTAAAACAACCCACACCTAAACATTTACAATCTATGGGTTTAACAAAACAGATGAAATGGGACAGGAAAGGATGTAACATGTAAGCAGAATGATCAGGATTTTATGGGGGCAAATATCATATTAATTCTTCATTTGATTTGTTTTGTTTAATGTAACAAGGTTAGCATGTGAATGGCTCCAATTAAGCTTTAAATTAACCTTTCACAAAGATGAATGAAGGGAGAGTTTTTGATGATCAATGTGGATGCAGGGGTGCTGGAACTAGGGGTGCTTGGGCTGCAGCAGCACCCCTTGGCTTGAAGTAGTAATAACAATCAAATACATGGTTTCCATCTTATACAGGGTTTACAGTTTTGTTCAATGGTTTTCAGCACTCCCACTATAAAAATTGTTTCAATGCCCCTGTATGGAAATGTTTACTTTTACCTAGATCTACCTGTGATGTGTACTGATCAAATATATTTAATCACGTATAGTTCAAAAATATAAATACGAATTAAATTGTAAGTGAAATCTACAAGATTAATCCTGGAATGGGAAGTGATGGCTTTATTCTGGTCCAAGTGATCAAAATACTTGTAATTTGGCTAAGGATATAGCTACCCTAATGCAACCCTCCACCCTGGGTAGATGCACTGCACCAATCTTAAGCTTGCACAAATACGATTCCCCCCAATTTCAAACCTAGTAGGGAGCCTAAGGGCTTGTCTACACTGGCACTTTACAGCACTACAACTTTCTCTCTCAGGGGTGTGAAAAAACACCCCCCGGAGTGCTGCAAGTTTCAGTGCTGTAAAGTGCCAGTGTAGACAGTGCACCAGCGCTGGTAGCTATTCCCCTTGTGGAGGTGTTTTTTTATAGTGCTGGGAGAGAGCGACTACACAGCCATGTTAAAGCGCTGCAACGGCCAACACTTTAATGTTGCTAGTGAAGACATGCCCTTTGATTGACCATGACAGTTAACATGTTTGTAAAGATGTTAAATCCTGTCTATACTAGTGTTAAAAATGTGATATTTAATTAGTAGTTCTAAGAACACTGCACCCTCAAAATACTCATGAACACCAGAAGCTGCGGTAATATGGAACAGATTTTCCCAGTGTGCACTGATATCTGATGCAAACATGGTTCTGCATTGTGAAAGGACTAGAAAGGCTAGCATCAGAAAAAGTGTAATTGAATGGAAGCACTAAACTGTGTTAGGTGCAACTATGTCAGATAGCATGTCAGAGATGTTTTGCACCTTACACAGTTCTTCTGTAGTGCTGATAGGGCCCAAGGATATTGCCAAACCCATTTTGTATTCTGAGCTAAAGTGAAAAAAGTATTTATTGAGAAAAGACTTAAAAATTACATTTAAGATTTTAAGTTGCTATCCATCTATTAGTGGCCATTTCTGATGTTTGATTTAAATTTACAAGAGAGGTTCGTTACTGTAATTTTAGGATCAGGTAGATGGGTCTAAATTCCTTCTCTCATATGACTTCCCATCACCTGCCTTCTTAAATTTTAAAATTGAAGATAATATTTTGACCCTTCCATAGTAGATGCATCACAAGTACACTATCTCACTGATGCTTATGCATAAAAATATGCACCATATGTAATTTGTCTAGGAGGAGATCCCAGGTGGGTTCCCTGACTGTTCCCATTCTTAAATAATACAGAGAAAGTAGTCTGAGATCTAATTGTTCCTCCTTGCTGAATTGTGGTTATAATGACCATCTGTACATGGATCTTGTTTAAGAGTATCATTCTGACACCATGTCTGATAACACAATAAGGTAACAGAAATTAATACTCTACAACAGTTGGTACCTGAACTTCCATTTATATGTTCTAACCTGTTAAATTAAAAAAAAAAAACTTTCTGCTTATATGATTGTTCTGGCAGTGTGGAAGGGGCATAACATTAGCTTTTAAAAACATTTTAACAATCTAGATCAGCCCCAGACAACTTCACACTATACTAAACATCTCCAGCAAGTTATACAGTCATTTTTAAGCCTTTATTTTGTACAGTATAAAATTATATTTTGAATATGGAATCTCATTTTTCCTTGCTGCTGTTGGGTACATGTAGTAAAGGGTAGAGTCATCACCTTCCGTACACTTTAGGCTATGCCTTCACCTCAAATGGTATGCAGTTACATTTGCAAATTAACCTTTTAGGGTATATTTTCACTGCAGAATTAACCCAGGTTTTAGCTGGGTTTTAGCCCAAACCCTACTAACTGTTCGTACACAAAAAATCTCTGACCTGGGGGTTAGTTTATCAGGCTGAGGGAGTGCCTTAGAGCCCAGGCTCCACTTTAACTTGGACTTGAACCTGCCCACATTGCAGTGAGGGGGCAAGATAAATCACTTGAATTCTGATAGTCCTCCAATGCCTTCCCACAATTCCCCTTAAAGGACAGACAAGTTCTTCCATGATTGACTGGGAAAGAATCCTAAAGCATCTCAGCACAAAGAAACCAGGATCTGCCCCCAGATATACACAGGTGAGATAGAAAAGGAGACACAGTAACACAGGTAAGGCTTGCACTCAGACTTGGCTAATCTGGGTGCTCAAATCTAGGTGCCAATCACCTGGGCCAAATTCTCATTTTTGCTAAAGACCCTTATACATTTGTGACAGGCTCCCCCCAGGGTGCCACTTGAAACTGAGGCTGCCTGTCCCATGAGCCTGGGTTACCTTTACACTGTTCTGGTGAGGCAAGCCAGTCAAGTCTTCCCTCAGGCTTCAGACTGCACTTTATCAGCACGCACGCACACGCACACACACACACACACACGTAGGAATACACCCAGCTGTTGAAACATGCAAACAGGCTTTCTGACTAGCCCCTGCATGGGAAGGCTTCAGCTAAGGAACTGCACAGATACTGAAGTGCACACCCCCCTCTGGAGTGCAAACCCAAAATTACACCATCTTGCACTGCATAGAGAACAGTGCAGCACTGTGAAATTCACTCCCTTCCTCAATGTGGAAGAAGATATACACAGCTTTTTGCCTCCCAGTTATGAATTCCACAAACTGGTTTCAGAGAAAACAAAAACAAGCTTATTAACTACAAAAGATAGATGTTAAGTGATTAAAAGGGATAGAAAACAGATCAAAGCAGATTACCTAGCAAATGAAACAAACACACAAGCTAAGCTTAACATATTAAAGAAATTGGTTATAACTAGCAAATTCTCACCCTAAATGTTGTTTTAGGCAGATTGCAGAGGTTCTTGAAGGAAAGCTGCTCTTGCTTTCAGCTTAAGACTCCAGGTATTTGTTTCACAGGCCAGATACACTCTAGCCTGGGTTCAGGCCTTTCTTCCCCAGTTCAGTCTTATGTATTTACAGCAGTCATCTTGGGCAGGGATTCAACAAAGAACAACTGATGATTATGTAACTCCCCTGCCTTAAATGTTTTACATATGGCAGGAACCCTTTGTCTTCCAGTGTGATTCCCACCCCCAGCCAGCAGAAAAGTACTAATTTTGTTATGGAGTCCAGTATTAGGTGACGTGATCACATGACCCTGCAGCCATAACTCAAAGTCTATTTGCAGCATCCATAGGAAGGCTTTCGAGGAACGTGAGAGATTAGCATCTTCGAAGACCTATTGTTTTTTCTAATGGCCCATCCAGACTGATTGCATTCTGTCTGGTGGGCAGTCCCCAGGTGTAAATCCATTTGTAATTGATACACAGTCAGTATTCCTAACTTCAGATACAGAAATGATACATAGTTACAAATAGGTTAATCACATTCAGAAAATCATAACCTTTTTCATGCCTTACATGCCTTTCTCACATGACTTATCTTGCACAAAATATATCATAGTTGTACTATAATCATATTATAACTTTCTATGAAGAATTTGGGGTATAGTGTCACAACATTTACATCCACTTTAATATCCCTTTACAATGCCTGTGCACTGTAAAGGGGCCACACTGTAAATGGGAATCAAGTTCAACATTTTCATTTGTTTGTGTGACATTCCTGAGTGAGTACTTATAGCAGTCTGCTGTTTTGGGTTGTAATTTTGGATTCACAGCAGTGTTTGTATTACAGTTTACTAGAGTAAAAACAATGAAGGATTTAAAATACAAATTTTGAGCTTAGATTGTTATTGTCCATTTTCATTATGTCACGGGTACCTGATGTCATAAACATAGGGCCCATCTACCTTGCGAAGTGAGCTGTATTGAAGAAACCACACTTACAACATGGCAGTTATCCCCCAAAGTTAAAATACAGTTCCATCTTCTAACACAGATGAAAGTCTGCAGTATGATGCAGGGACACTGTTAGAACATGGTAAGGACCCCTCATGATTAATTTTGTACTGCAGATGGTCCATCATTCTGAAAGTAGTAAAGTTGTGAGCTATTTACAGCTTATGTTTCAGAACTTCTCCCTTTGCTTTCAGTTCCACACTAACTTAGAGGCTTTTGTGAAAGTATAGTTCTGATTAAAGTTTCTTCCCTATTTACTGAAAGCTTTGATGTACAGAAAACAAAGACATTGTACCTGTTTCCAGTTTGTATGGATAATACACATTTTCAGGATATGTTTAACAATATAATGGACAAACAATAAATAGTCACATGAGGGAAAATAGGTGAAGACAAAAAACAAAAGACTATCCCTTTCAAAAACTTTTAGGTGGAGGCACTAATCCAGGTTTGTTCTTGTCTATACTTACAGCTAATTGTCATCAGCCCCACTTCAGCTAAACCAATTACTGAAACAGGGCTACTTCCTAAAGTAGACAGAGTAAAGTTGTAGATATTAGACTGAGCAGAACCTGGATTTTGGTATGACAGATAATCTAAATGTTCTTTTCCCTAAGCCTCTTCACAAGAATAGGTTTGACTGAGGTTTCAAAAAGAGACATTTCAGTTGGTAACAGCTTCTGTCAAGATATTTCTGTACATAATGTGTCCGAAAGTGAAAACACAGCACTGTAAGTTGTTAAACTATACATTCAAATAATTTTGGGATACTATTAAAAAGTGAGGCAGAAAGGTTCATCACAAGTCATAACAAGCATGTAGACTTGACATATGTTACTATAGGAATAATCATCCCTGAGGTTTGAGTATAGCCAAGGTGTGGCTCTGTT
This sequence comes from Chelonia mydas, assembly GCF_015237465.2. Classification (NCBI taxonomy): domain Eukaryota; kingdom Metazoa; phylum Chordata; order Testudines; family Cheloniidae; genus Chelonia; species Chelonia mydas. The sequence continues at coordinate 73,265,873 of NC_057854.1, read as the reverse complement.
TGATTACTGTGGCTGGTCAGAAAGCACGTAAAGGCTTTTGTTCACCCAAAACCATGTTAGTTATACATGTCTCATGTTACAGTAGTCACAACTGTGTAAAGAGTGTCTGAAACAGATTGAGTTTCAGTACTATTGTTGATTTCTCTGCACTGCATGTGCCAGTAGTGTTGAGAATCCTCTTTCCATTCACAGCCAAGTATAGACTTATGAGATTTTTTTTATTCCAGTTGTTTGTGCTCTCAAATCTGTACACTATTTGTAGTTGGATTGTTTATGCACTAATAGTGAGATCCTAGACTCACACCAGGGCCTTCATACTTTAAAAAAAAAGGGGAGGGCCTGTCATAGTATGAGTAGTTAGTTCTTTAGGGGCAGTTGGGTTCAGCCTCACCTGTGCCTAGTTATTTGCTTCCTACATGATGGTTTTGCGCTGGTGGTTGGGTCAGGTGACCAGGCATTACATGATGATAGCTGGGGAGCAGGGTTTCCTGTAACACCCAATCTGCTCCAGCAGATTAGGTATGGTCTTGAATTGGTTTAGCAGGGAGCTAGGGGGGAGAGAGTCTTCTGGGGGAATCTAGGTCAAAAAGGATTGCAGAAGAAGCTCTGGCTGGAGCCACTTCTAGTGAAGAGCAAGAAAAGAGAAGAAAAATTCCTCCCAAGGGGGAATTAGGTGTTCAAGAGGAGGGATGTAATGGACTGGTGAGCTTGGAGAAGGAGGCTGGAAGAATCTAGCTTTCCCTTAATTATTTTAGGTAATAAACCAGTTCCCAAAAGAGGAGAGTAATTACAAAGCATTACTGTGATGGTTCTGTCTCCCTGTGGAAGGAAGGAAACTGAGGCAGTAGTAGGATCTGTCACTGAGTGAAGTAAGACCCAGTTAAAGGACCTTAAAACCCCCAATAACTGACCAGGAGAGGATTTTCCCTAGTATAGACACTGTACAAGGGAGCTATCAGCTGCATTGCAAAGACCCCCTTGCAAAGGCTGGTGTAGAAGTATGCTGGGGTATGATGAGCATGCTGAATACGGGCCATATCGTGCAGGACTATGGAGTTTCTTTACAATGCTGTGGCCCATGATGCTCTGTAACTTATACATTACCTCACGGCTGTATAAATTATGCTGGGAAAGCTCTATCCCTCAGAGCAGCACAGGATTGGAAATGTGCAAAGGTAATTTAAAGCTGCTGTAGGCACTCCTGGGCAATGAGTTAGGGGCAATCTTAGAATTACAGCTCAGAATCTCACCCCAGGATCTCAGTTCTAGATAACGGTGTTTACACAACTGTGGCACAATAAGGCAGTAGAAATTTATATCCACCACCTTTGAAAGCAAAGTATTGGCCAAACCAATACATCCACTGTAATAAAGAACTAATGGGTTATCTGTCTGCAAATGTCATCACCTAAGATTTCCTAAACCATACCAAAGATACCAGAATAGCAGTTCAGTTTGAAAAGTCAAATATGACCTTGAAATAAGGGGGGGTGGGGTATGTTACTAGCACTGATTTGCCCAAATCCATTCTAATACAAATAGAGAATCCTGATTTCTTAATCTTTAGTTAAATAATAGATCTTACATTACTGTAATTAATACAGTCTGAATTGAAAAACAAAACAAAAAACAAACACTTGCCTTCCTAGCAGGTATTTCCTGGGGCTATATTCTTTGAAGATTTAGAGAGCTGGATGTAAACAAAGGCCTTATCTACACTTAGATTTTCCTCAGTGTTGAGCTAACACTAATGAAGCTCTACTAATGAAATGATGGAAAACAGATCCAGTGGTCAGTGTTGTGCGGACCTGCTCTGAACAGTGTTGAATACTACATGGATGGTAAAAACACCAATAGCTAGTCTATACTAGCCACTATTGCTACCACCAGCGCTAGATCAAATATAAAAGAATTCCATAAAATTCTCAGTTTATACGCAGCCTAAAGGTCATAGATTGTGAACAACAGATTTTGATATTGCCTGCCTTGTAATTGATATACACAGAACCCAGCTTCTACAAGGTAATGACTTGGAGGAATGGTAGAACACTCTTTCTTCCTTTAAAGATGATCTTCAAAGGAGGAAAAAAACTGGACTGGAGGATACTTTCATATCTTTATTATGCTAAAGGATGTACTAATATATGGGCAATACTCTGTTTAGAAATAGATCTAGGGAGAAGAGATGAGGAACTTTAAAAGAAACTTATGAAAGGCTCAAGCCCTGAAAGAAGCATCAGCAATCTCAGAAGCAGAGGTGAGTGTTATTCTTACTAGCCCAAAACAGGGTATGCACTGACTCTTTAGAGGAGGTTATAGGCACAGCTTGGTCTTGGTGTAGTCAGGACAAGGGTATTCTTGAGGATTTGTCTGGAGGGGCTCATGAGTGATCATGTGCCAACCAGACTAAAAAAGGGCAGCCTGTGAAACAACCAGATCTGCAGTATTTCACTACCAACATGGAAAAGCAGCCAGTAGGGCTGTGGGGAAATGGTTTGAAAACAGGCATGAGTAGAAAAGAGGGATGAAGCAAGAAAAGGAAAAGGCCTGTGACAGTTCAGCAGAGATGCAAGTTTGGGGTTTGATACTGCTTTCTGTCTTTGTTTAGGGCCCCCAGCTTGGACTTTCAATAAGAGTGGAAAGAAGCCCCATGTACTGAGTTTAGAAGGGCTGACGGACCACTGTGCTCCTGCCACCTACGCAGTTTGTGTCAACAGGTAAATGGACTAGTGGGCAGGGAAGAGCTGTTTAAGGACTATTTGAGCCCAGAGAGGGCTGGAAGATTGTGCGATGTTTGTTCTGAACTCTTTCAGAGTAGCAGCCATGTTAGTCTGTATTCGCTGTAGCTCACGAAAGCTTATGCTCAAATAAATTGGTTAGTCTCTAAGGTGCCACTAGTACTCCTTTTCTTTTTGTTCTGAACTGTTTATCCTGTAATGGGAGAGCTCTAGTCAAAGCACTAAATTACCCTACCATAAGAAGACTGTAGACCAGAGTGGAAAACCGAAGCATGGAGTTAAGTTTCTTCACTCTGTCAGTCATGTGCCTGTTACTATTGAATCTTAGCTGCTCACTGCCAGCAACCTAGTCTTCAGTCTCGTTTAGATCTTCTAAAGTTATTTTGTAGACTTGGTAAATATTTGCATTACACAAATGCTTAGAGGCTCCAAATCAGACTCTATTGACTATTAGACTGTTTTTCTACGTGTAATATTAAATAGCCACAATAAACTAACATGGGTGAATCCTTGTAAGAACTATAATCTCACTGATAGAACAAATAATTAAAACAGGTTTCAGTGCATAAATATGAAAGATAAAAATAAAAGCCCCTCAGTAACACACTTCCACAGACTATGCTAAGTAATAGTTTTGGTGACTTCTGCAAGGAGCTTTATTGACTCCCATCATGCACTTCCAGCATAAGTGGGAAAATGAAAATGGCTTATCAGGTGCCTGACAGGTTGTCAAGCCCATCTGCTTCTTGGCCTGCTCCCTTAAAGGAAAAGGCCTCCAGCCAGTTAGTCTTTCAGCACTGGAGCGAAAGCACCTGGTCTCTGTTAGCAGCTCTCAGGATTGGTGGCTACATGGTGGCTAGGAAGTGCGATCTACTTCCTTCCTGTGTTGTGACCCTTTCCAGATTCATGGCTGAAACCCCAGGCCAGGGGGTTCGGAGGGAGAAGGAAGAAAGAGGCAGAACTGAGACCCTGCCTAGCTAAGCACCAGAACTGGCCACCAAGGAATGCCTGTCACGGGAGGTTTTTCAGAACAAGAGAGACAGGCACGCACCCAGGCATGATCTAGGTATACGTGGTCCTGCCTCAGCAGGGGATGGGGGACTAGGTGACCCCGGGGGGTGAGGGGAATCTCTCCAGGCCTACATTTCTGTGCATGCTGCTGGCTGTCGAACTGTGGGGAGCTGGCACAGCCAGACAGCTGGGTACGTGGGGAAGCGTTAGCAGTTACAAGCGAGACGTGCGGGGGGGGAGGGGCAGGGAAGGGCTGCCACCCCTCCCCCCAGAGGTGTGACTGAAGAGGGGGAACAATAGGTAAGCCAGGAGAACGCCTCTCCCTCACTCTCCGCTCTGCTAGACGTAGTTCCGAGGGGGAGGACTCGGAGGAGGGATTCACCTTCGCTGCAATCAAGTCTAAAATAGTTCTTCTTTGTTCACCAGCGGCAGAGGCTGTCTGTGGAACGTCTCCTTCCGCTGTCGCTCGGCCTCCTCCCCCACTCCCCGCCCCCTGTCCGGAGAGCGGCCGTGCGGCGCAGGCGGGCCCAGCGGGGGCGGGGGGGTGAGGCGAGGCGCTTTGTTTTTTCCCACAATGCACCAGCTTCTCCTCCGCGGGAAACAAAAATGGCGAACGGCTGCGGCGGAGCCGGGTAGTGTGTGAATCGACTCTGACCCTCCCCCACTCTCCGCTCGGCGAGGGCTGTTTGGGGGCGCTGTGCACCGAGGGCCCGGCCGCAGAGAGGCTCCGGGGGGGAGGGTGCTGAGTCCGCTGATTTCCCTGCATGAGGCGGTTGGCACCACTGGAGAGACCGAATGAGGTGAGGGAGGCCGGGCTTTCCGCGGTGGGGGCGGGTGGGCGGCCGCCCTGGAGTTCGTGGGGGGGGGGGGCAGCGAGGACCCCTCACCTCCTCCCCCCACGTAGAGGGCTCCCCTAAAGGGGGAGGGGAGGGTCGATCCCCAGCCGGGTGGGGAAACCCAGCCCTCCAGCCGTTCTTCCCCCAGTGCTGTGCTCATTGTAGGCACATCTGGTCTTGTGGGGCATGTTTAGGGGCCAGAGGACTTCAGAAATAAGGGCCGTCTCCGAGGCTGACTATAACAGGCAGATGATGAGGGGATTTGCAAGTGCCCTGTGGAGACCAAACAAAGGGGAGAACATCACCATCTTGGGGGTCCTGGAGGGAATCTGGGTGGTGTGGGGTGTAGTTGGGTGTTTAGATGGTGGTTTCCTTATCAGACATTGTGTCTGACTATCGACAAAGCTGTTAAAGTATAAAAAGAAAAAGCAACACAAAGAGAGAGGGCAGGCTTATTTGAAGGACTGTTCACTTTTTATGCAGATAATGTACCTTTTACAATAGCACGTTTCATCTCAAAGATGGACAAATTATAACAAATTTAATATGTTGTGTTGTCCTGAGAAACTTTAGATGTTTCTTCCCCAAAACTGTGGAAACTGGTGGTTGTTAGTGTAACTAGAAAGCCCTTGCAATACCCTCTTTCTTAGCACTTGAATCACAAAAGAAAATGGGTTGATGCTTTCCTTGTTTTAATAGGAGGTAACAAGATGTTTCTTTATATTTTCAAATTGAGACCAGTGTCTATTTGGCAACATTTTAAAGGATTGGAGTTACACTTAACCACTTGGAGCGTTTTGGATACAATTTGAATGAAAGAAGCTATATACAATTATAATCTACAACATTCTTTCTTTAGCATAATATGTATCCCATGAGTTTCTGATAGTTTGGCCCTGTTTATAATTTTTAAAATGTCAAAGCAAGTTAGCAATACATTTAAAACATGATCTGTCTTTGCTCATAAATAGGGGAGACTGGCTGACTATGCAGGGGGAAATGGTGACAGTAACTATACTTAGGTGTGTTTGACATTCGTTTGTGTAATCAATGGAGAAAATAGTTTATTCTAATATTTGTTACATGTAACTATAAGTAGATGAAAATGTCCAGAAATGATTTGTTATCTAACGCTTTAAAACAGAGATTTCAGGTTACAATTCAGTTCAAAGCATTTGTTGAAGGTGAAAGATTAAAAAGCCTGAGTAGTGCAATATTGGAGTATAGGCTAATAAATTGACACCATTTCAATTTGTATGAAGAGAGAACTGGAGAGAGAATAAGGGGAAACAAAGAGATTGAGAGCGAAAGAAAGGGAAATGAACAGAATGAGGCAGTGAAAGGGGGGAGGGGAATATCTCTAAGGAGCTGCAAGCTTGTGAGATGTGAACCGGAGCTTTAATGGTGTAGTGATGTTTGGTGTGGCCCCACAGGTTTGGGAGAACAGGGCTATGCTGCTTCTCCTTGAGAATGTGTCTTCCATTGTGCTAAATCAGATTTCCACTCTGTTTCTGTAAGGCTTGTTTCATCTGGCTGGAGTCCAGTAAAATATGTGGAATATTTTTTGCCGAACTTATGTGTAACAATATGAAGTACATTGTACACTGCACCACTTTTAATTCCAAAAGTTATCCCAGAAATATTAAGTTCGTTTCAGTTTTCCCTGCTGGGGGGGGCAGTGTGTGTGTGAGAGAATAATAGTAGATAGCATTTGGCTATTAGTAGCATTGGCTACTAAAGGGTGGGCATCCATATCTTGGGAGACATTTGAGTGGGGAGGTATTACTGTTTTGGGTGCATCTGAGAATGGCTTTAAAGAGTGTCTTAATTGCATTTGGTCTGGTGGTTGGGGTTTTTTTTGTTACTTTTAATGCTACCAAAAAAACCCAAAAACCACTTTTGATATTATGTAACAGTTTAGATTAAATTTTTCATTTGTTTGCACACTTAACAGCACTTTGTGTATCGCTGACTTCCTTAGGTAGCCAGTTTCACCTTGTTTGTGTAGGCCTTCCTCTGGGGAAGGGAGAGAGAAATGTCTCTGAAAAAGCCAGGAGGAGGATTGTAAAACCACAAATACACCTCTACCCCGATATAATGTGGTCCTTGGGAGACAAAAAAAATCTCACCGCATTATAGGTGAGACTGCGTTATATCTAACTTGCTTTGGCCCCCCCCAGTTGCTTGTTCCCTGACCTCCCCCTACTCAACCCCCCCTGCTCCCTGTCCCCGACTGCTCTGACCCCTATCCACACCCCTCGCCCCCTGACAGACACTCACCGGCGGCGGTGAGAAGCAGAGCAACACGGCCCCAGCCCACTCCACTCTGCCACCTCTCAGCCACGGCGCTCCGCTTCCCGCCGCTGGTGAATGTGGGGAGGTTGGGAAAAGGATGCCCCCTCCATGCTCACCTGCAGCAGGAAGCAGAGCGATGCAGCCCCAGCCTGCTCTGCTTTCCTTGCCCAGGCCCCAGCCTTGTTGCTGTGGGAGGGCGGGGGAGGTGCTGGGGAAAGGTCCTGCACTCACCTGCGGTGGGCAGCGGAACGCCGTGGCCGGGAGCTGGTAGAGTGGAGCAGGCTGGAGCTGGGCTGCTCCGCTTCCGCTGCTGCCGGTGAGTGGGGGGGCGGGGGAATCCCTTCCTCCAAGCCCCCTTCCCCGAGCGACACAGCTGGGACCGGGACAAGGGATGCGGAGCAGGCTACTCCTGGTCCCCCGCCAATACCCCAGGCCATGCTGGGAGTGTGGGGCCCCCAAAAGTGCCCCACCCATATCATGGGGGGGGGGCGGGGAGAGCCCCTGACTGCCCCGAGACCCTCTGCACCTTATCCAACCCCTCGGCCCCAGCCCAGTCCAGCACCCTTAACACTCTGCTCAGAGCAGCGTGTCGGAGCTTTACCGCATTGTATGTGAACCCACGTTCTAGCGGGTCACGTTATATTGGGGTAGAGGTGTACTGCCAGACGGTCCCTGGGGCAGCGTAATACCTGAAACAACTTTTAACCTTTTGAAAAGAACTAGATTTCAAGCTGACAGCATCACTTCAGAAATGGATCATCCTACTGAAAAATACAGGTGGTATTTGTTAGGGAGGTTGAACTTAACCTTGAGGGAAGAAAATTAAGGATGGATTTGCAGTCAGTTCTGACACATTTCTAGTGTTAAATGACTTCCAAAGGTCACTTTTTCTTCTGCTCCTCAGGTGTAGATTATTCCATAGAAAGAAACTTGGGGAAGATAAATTGCTCTTTTAAGGGACACTCCTCTTTTAGGATGACCTATGAGGAAATGAAGACTGAGTTCTCTTTATGGGTTTTTTTTTGTTTTTGTTTTTAAGATTGAGAGTAGATTTCAGTTTCACAGATATGCAAATTTATGCCCTTTTCAATACAATTCAAATGGAAGTGTCTTGGACCTCCTGACATACTTGCCCACCCTCAAGTATTTGTTTATGGTAGTACTTACAACGGGCTAGGTACTGCAGAAACACAAAAGAACATCCTTAACCCAAGGAGACTGCACACTAAATAACATTTGAGGCAAAGGATTCAGGGAGGGGGAAACAAACAAGGTGAGACTTGTTAAAGTTCTGATATCTTATTTTTTCCCTTTCCCTTTATGTTCTGTCTGTGTTTTCTCTCTCTCTGTGTGTGTGTGTGTGTGTGTGTGTGTGTGTGTGTGTGTGTGTTCACTTGCTCCCAAGTTAACCTATAACCTAGTTCTAGTAATAGGTTCATGGAGACCAGTCCACCATTCTGTGATGACTTTTTATGAGAAATGATACTAAAAATAACTACAGTAACTTCTCACTTAATGTTGTAGTTATGTTCCTGAAAAATGCGACTTTAAGCGAAACAATTTCCCCATAAGAATTAATGTAAATGGGGAGGGTTAGGTTCCAGGGACATTTTTTTTTTTTTTTTTTTTTTTTTTTGCCAGACAAAAGGAATTAATACAAGTATAAGTTTTAAACAATTTAATACTACAATCATCATTGCCAAGTATGAAGCTTGGCTGAGGTGGCCAAGTCAGAGACTGGAAGAGGGTGGATTGTCCGGCTGCTCCTCTTGCTGTTCTTGCAAGCACAGGCACCGACTTCGCCTGGGGCAGGGGGGCTCAAACCTCGGCCCATCCACTCCACCCCTTCCCCCAAGTCCCCATCCTTAACCTGCCTCTTCTCCCCCCCCCACCTCCTCCCCTTCCCCCCTGCCTGTGGCAATCAGCTGGTTTGGGGCATTCAGGAGGCTGGGGAGGGAGGTGGGAGGCTGCATGGGGTGTCCTTGCTCCTCCCCCCAGCCTCCTGAACACCTCAAGACAGCTGATTGCAGCGGGCAGGAGACACAGGAGAGCAGGGGGAAGGTGCTGATCCGTGGGGTCTGCTGGTGGGTGGGAGGTGCTGGTGGGGGACGTAGGGGAGCTGATGGGGGGGGGGGGGAGGGCGCTGCCAGCTGTGGACAAAGCAGGCGGCTAAACGACGTTATAGGGGAACATTGCACAACTTTAAACGAGCATGTTCTGTAATGGAGCAGGGATGTAACCCCTGCTGTAACAGGGATGTTAACCGAGAGAATGTTAAGCGGGGAGTTACTGTACTTTGAATTATGGAAAGTTAGGGTTTTAGGATCTTCAGAGAGAATGTGATTACAAGATAAGGAAGTCTAGTGGCAGTATTCACTAGGATTTCTGCTCAAGGACTTAACCAGTTTTCACTTCTGAGGATAAATCCTATAGGTTAAGGGCAATTGCATCTCTTTCATGTGTGGAATGAAAGAGATTCCTAGGTAGTCTAATGATGATTGAAAGGGCTGTGGGAATGCTTTTCTGCCCTTTTTAAGAATCTGTATTCCATAGCAAAGAAAATAATTGTTTGCATCAAATACTGACTATCATGGATGAGTTGTACTTTGACGGGATAAAGCTATTTGAAAAGCAATGTGAACAAATGAAAAATGTTCTGTGGTTGATAAAGGTTTTCCCCAGGTGTCTAACCAGAGGAAAGAAGAACTCAGAGCAAAAATGACCACCAAGATGTACAATTTTTTTCCAAAACATTTTAATAATCCTTTAGTGGGATAGCATACTGCATGATATTCACTTGTGATCACAATTGGGGCTGAAGTAAACTGTAGTGTTCAAAAGTAGAATGAATATTGCCCTTGAAGTGTGTGTGAATGTTTAAAGAATAGATTTTTGAGAAGGTATATATTCATTCTGTTGGCTTACAGTAAAATCTCTCAAACTATCCAACACTTTAAAAAAATTAACAGAAATGACAGCAGTTATCAACATTAGAATATTAAAAGCGCACTGATATTGCATAACAGTAATACAGCAAAAGTATGAGGGTTTGTCTCCAAAACTAGAACAATTAATGTTACACTGCAAAAGCAGTTGTAGACCTTATAAATGTAAGTCCACCTTAATGTACTTTTCATGTTCCAAAAAGAGAGCCAAACTATATAAAACTGGTGCTTTTATAATGATAGAACTGTGTCCACGCTCGGGAATTACACCACTTTAAGTATAAATCACACCCCTCATCAAAATAATTAGATGGTACCAAAATGGTGTGTAGATTAGGCCTTATATGAAGGGTAGGTGATGGTATATCTTTTGGACTTTGTTTTTCCAAAATATTAGTGAAGTTAAATAGAAGTAAACAAATTTTCGTGTGCAACTAAAAATAACTTCACTTGTCAATTCCTTATCTTTCATTCTTATCATAACTTCATTAGTTTTTTTGCTTGTCATATCCATTCACTTAAGACCCACCTCTTCTGTCCACTACCATTTTTTTTTCAATCCATATGATACTACTCGGTGTTCAAATTGGTGGTAGGGGAAGTTGTGCCCAAAAAACAAACTGTCCACTTGACACATCTCTTGAATTGTGGAAGTGTTCAGAATATGATCATGTATGCTGCATAGGTTCTACATTGGTCCTTGGACTTGGCTTCTTGTCACTAGGATTAAAATGCAGCCGTCGGGGTTTGTTTGGCTCTTTGAATTGGGCTTCCCCTGGGTGGGATGCAGGGCTTCCCCTGGGTGGGATGTGGGAGATAAAGGGGTATTTCTTTCACAGGCCTATTACCTTGTAATACCAAAAATGAGCTGTCACTCAGAATAGATCATAATGATACTTTGTCTTTTTCATATTTTGAGCAGTGTAATGTTAAGTGTTGAATTTAAAATATCATTATTGGCATCTGAGTAAATATTTACTGAAATGAGTAAAGTAATTCTCATGTCAGCTATTGTTTCAGGCTCTGCAAACTCACTCAAATATGTTTGTATCAGTTACATTCAGGTCCAATTTTTCCAGGGTTTTTCTACCTCCTTGATAAGGTCATGGGAAGGAAAATTGAAATCCAAATGAAATATTTTATAAACCTTTAATATATCTCAACCCTTTTTTAGTGTGACTATATTAAGTTGTTTTGTTATTACAGCTAGCCTAACTTTTAAAGTTTAAGAAATTTCTGGAAAAGAGAGCCACTGTGTAAGTTGAACATCAAATGTACCAGTCTTCACTACTGTATTGTATCATTCCACCATGTACCACTAAGATAGTCTTGTTTTTGTATGTGTGTATATAATTCCACTGTCACACACAGCCATTTCATAGCAGCAAATGGCCTGTGGGTAGACTAACAATGCTCTTCCTCATCTCCATAGAAAATAAGGCTATGTCTACACTTCACTTTTGTTGTTAAAACTTTTGTCGGGCAGGGGCATAAAAAACAAAACACCAACAAAAGTTTTGATAACAAACAGCACCGGTGTGGACAGTACTTTGTTGGTGGGAGACGCTCTCTCTCAGACAAAGCTACTGCTCCTCGTTGGGGCTGGCTTTATTTTGTTGGCAGGAGAGCTCTCTCCTGCCAACAAAGAGCAACTACATTGTGTGATTTACAGTGGGAAGGCTTTAGCGGAACAGCTGTGTTGCTGTAAGATGTGTAGTGTAGACACAGCCCAGGGGTGGGGAAACTTTTTGGCCTGAGGGCCACATTGGGGTTCCCAAACTGTATGGAGGCCCAGGTAGGGAATGCTTTGCCTCCTGAAACAGCCTGGCCCCTGCCCCCATCCACCCCCCCACTTCCCTCCCCCTGACTGCTCCCCTCAGAATTCCCAACCCATCCAACTCCCCCTGCTCCCTGTCCCCTGACAGGTCCCCCGGGACTCCCGCGCCTATCCCAGCGGTCCCTGTCCCCTGACTGCCCCCAGAACCCCATGCCCCTTATCCAACCTCCCCACCCCCTTACCATGCCGCTCAGAGTACCAGGACTGGCATCCGCGCCGCCCAGCCAGAGCCAGCCACGCTGCCGCGCAGTCTAGAGTACCGGGCGAGGCTGGCGACTCTCGCAGCTGTGCTGCCCGGCAGGAGCTCGCAGCCACGCACCCAGAGCGCTGGCGGCATGGCGAGCTGAGGCTGTGGGGGAGGGCCCGGGAGCCCAAGGGCCGGGTAGGACAGTCCCATGGGCTGGATGTGGCCTGCGGGCCATAGTTTGCCCACCTCTGCCCAAGACTGGAATAAGTTATAAAGAACAAGTGTAATACATAAGGTAAGAATTGGCATCAATGGGCCATAAAGAAGTGATGATTCACTTATCCATTCCAAGTTCCTCACGCTTATTTGACAATGTTCACGGAGTATTTTGATTTGGTCAACATGCTGACTATGTTAGAATAAAGCCTGCAACAGACTAGCTTGTGTTTTCAGCTCTGTAGAAGTTGCTTCAAGTCCTGCTGCCTCCTCCCTCTGCTGTCCATATAAGTCAATCTTTGGGCATCAGGCAAATATTAAAACTGCTACATTAATGTGATGGTTCTCGGAGGACCCAGGCCTGGGAGTCACCTTGTTAACCCTTGCCTCTAGTGACGGAGTCTTTCTTGGGGTAGCTGGGTGTCAGCTCCCTGACACTGCCAGCCCTTCAGCCACTCAAAAGCACTCTCCTCTGGGTTTATGGCCCTTGCCTGTCTAGGCAGGTTAACAAATCCTAATGAATCATTCCTCTGTGATATTCAGCCCCTGACATCAGCTACTCCCATACATTCCAGATCCTCTGCATCCAAAGGTGCAGTGTACCCCCAATTTACCAGTTTTTCCTTAAACCACTGCTCCTATAAACCACACAGCACTTGTGAGCACTTTGTTAAATAAAATCTACTTGTAGCTTAAGAATAAATATTTAACTAGAAATAGTGTAGTGGAAACAAGTAGTTACAATACAAAACAAAATCATAAGTTTAGATCAAGGTTCCCATTTTATGAATAGTTATCTTTCCAATCTAATAAAGTGAATTTTCTCCCCTCTGCCCCCACCCAGAGTTCAGTGTATTGCAGAGCTGGCTGGTTTCTCAATAGCCAAGGTCCAAGATGTTCCTGAAAGCACCGTCACTCCCCAAGGAGCTTCCTCAGTGGAAGGATCCAGTGTGTCTTTCCCTACACTGGTACACTGAAAAGTCTTTTGTTTCTATTCACAGCCAGGGCAAAGCTCTGTCTGTTGTAAGGTTCCTTGAAGTTTTGATGATTGGGTAATGCCTCTGGTTTTCCATTGATAGTTTTGGGAGGGAGCAAGGCTGGTCAGTTCAGCCTTGTGTTACCTTGCCTTCTGATTAGGAGGAGTGAGAATTCCCTTTAGCTTGGATGGGCATTCCAGATGTTACCTCTTGGTGATTATGCTTTTTGGACTGGGAGTAGTAATTACTTTGAGTATAAATACACTCTTCCTTAAATATTACTTGAACGTACATCTGCCAGTGACTGAGTTTTGACAAGTTATGAACTTTCTGTAGAAACCTCACCTGATGTACCTTATGGATAAATATTCTGCAAGATATGTTGAGTGTAATGAGTTAACAAATCCCAGATGAACCGTTCCCCTGTGATATTCAGCCCTTGACATGGCTACTCACATACATTCCAGATCCTCTGCATCCAAAGGTGCAGTGTATCCCCAATTTACCAGTTTTTTTTCCTTAAACCACTGCTCTTATTAACCACATAGCACTTGTGAGCACTTCAGCTAAAAGTAGAAGTATTTAACAGATCTGAGGAGAGAGTTCTTTACAAAGATCAGGGGATCCTTTTCCAACATGTCTCCTATGTCACAATTAGTTACTGAACAGTCATTGTGGGCTAAACTTTCTCTCCTTTTTTGGGTCCCAAAACCAATTTACCATGACTTTGCACCTGCTTAGTGTGCAGTTGAATTGACATTATTCCCAGACTTGTGTAAGCAGGACATGGTGTCATTAGACATGATAAAGGTGAATATATAGCATCACCTGCAATTATGTTGAGAAGGGGGGGCAGCATGAATGTCAATATTCAGTGGGAATAGCATCCCCTGCTGCCCATTTTTGAAGAGCAGAGGATTTTTCTAGAAAAATTGTGGTATCAGGCCCAGCCACCCTTAGAGGTATGGGTTTTGTTTTGTTCTAGGAGATTAGGTGGGGAGAATGGGTAAAAGAGTTCCATAAGTAGTACTTGCAGAATTGAAAAATCCTAATGACTTTAATTCCTTTCACTTGCTAATCATCTTGATCATATGCACATGCAACAAAGTATATATCGCTATTCAAACCTGCACAGTTACCCACAATGGACTTCAGACTGATGCATAGCTTAATATCTTGAGTAGCCTGACTTCACTGGATGATTGCCGTTCTCTTTGCCATGAAGAGCAGTGATCTATCTTTGTGGTGTAATGCTGCAATATCAGGCCTAGTTCATCAGTCTGAAGTTTTGCAACTGCCTCTATTTGTCTCAAGAATAACTCTGTAACTGAAGCTCCAACCACTGAACATCTTCAGTACAGTCAGATTCTGTAGGATTGGGTGGTGCATGCCCAGTGAACTTCTGATTTCGGTATATAATTCTTCATAGAGATCTGAGAGCTTGACTTCTCCCATAATTGCTTATGCTACCAGATGGCTTTCAAAATCTTCCAGAAGCTATTTCTTTACCCGTTTGTGGGATTGGTACTTGGAGGGCACTGGGCAGTGTAACTGCCACATATCTAGTACTGTGAAGTGTATCTGAAGCAAAAGTGAAACATTATGGCTAGTATGGACACATGGCAGTATCAATACTGCTATCCCACCACTTTTCTGTTGTAGAAAAGTCACAATAATTTTCAATGGCGGTCAGGACCTGGATTTCTTATTAAGTTTTTTTGCTTGTTTCCTTTTTATTTGGGAATGGAGAAAACATTCAGTATGCCTTCACACATCGTAAATAAGTAAATAAGGGCATGAGCATGATGCTGTTCCCCTTTGTTTTCCAGATATTTTTAAAACTGGGAAGGAGAATCTCTCACTATGGAGAGAGCCTTAAGAAAAGTCTTGGAAGCAAGATTCCTGGGAAATGTGGATGAATGTTACACACAAAGTGAAAAGAAATGCAGAAAAATGGCTAAGAAAAGAATGGTGTGAAAAGTTCTGTTTGTTGTAGTTAGCTTTTTTTGAAAATATGTATAATTTTATTTGAGACTGACCACAGGTTATAGCTGCACAGGAAAGTGTTTCAGATGTTAAGCTGTCTCTTCTTTAGCAACGCAATCTTTCTTGCCTGGTACAATGTAAGCTGCCTTCATCACCACAGCCTGGAAGTTGTTGATAAACTTAATAGATTTTCTCTGAGGCCTGACTCTTCATCTGTACAAGTAGGGATTTTCATGGGGTTAGGCCACTCTTCTTGCTCCCGACAGCACAGTCTATCAACATGATACTCACTAGTCACTTTGCTATAGTGGACAGAACTGCCGAGATAGTTAATGGTTTTATTAGACAGATCATAGTCAGCTGATGCATTGTTTTTTTGATCTGCTTTCCATTCTTAATTGGTAACCTTGGCTAATCCTGTAGATCTTCTAATTGATTTCTGTGTAGTGGTGGTACCCCTTCAGACTAGCTTGGGCTGCAGAGAAAGCCATGCAATCAGGTTGCGAAGTGCCAGTGCAGGCTACTTTGCAGACTCTTCAGAGTCTTTGGGGCAGCTTTTTGGTGTGCCAGTAGCTGGTGACTCCTTTTGTATCCTTTGGTGACTTTCATATTGACCAAAGGTGATTGACACAAGCACCTGCTGTTCCAACTTCTCTCAGGCCCAGTCCAACTTCACAACATGATGCCACCATATACTTGGATCTCCATCAAGTGAGATTTCTTCTGCCACAGTGGAAGCAAATGCATCTGAGAGAGACCTGTAATCCAGATAACCTGGCATTGACTATCTCATCATGCCATTTCTTGCAGTACTTGGTGAAGTCATCTTCTTGGGCTTGTGCCAGTCTGTGTAGAAAACATTGCTTGCAGTCATCACTGATCTGCTCTGCAAAAATGGTCTTGAAGGTGCAGAGGCCACAGGAAGTCTGTGTATATCACACAATGAAAATGAGAGGAATCTATATCATAGTGACTGCCTCTACTACTTCCTCCTTGTTCACCTTGGATCTGGGCCTGTTGACTTCACAGACAGCATGGGGAATGACAGCCTTGTCCCCAAAAAACTAGTGAGGTGGATGGGTTTGCTGAGGTCATGCTTAGGAAAGCTCTTCACTTTGCCCTGATGTCAACTGCTGGGCGTGTGGTGCAGGGAGCTGAGAACTTCTGGTGGAACACCTTGTCTCTGAGCTGACTTGGAAGTTTGTAATTAGGTTTTGTTGAATTTTTTTTCTTCATGTTGTTTGTCAGGCGTTGCTCAGTCACCAGAAAATGAGAACTTTTGCTTTCACGCTTGTTTGTTGCGATTCTGATGCTCACTAAAATGTATTTTTTTTTTCTGTTGGAATCTTAACGTAAAATTATTTTCATTAAACATATTTGGGGGGTAAGAAAGTTGGTACTTGAGTTAGTTTATTTTTGAGAGTTCTTAGAGTAATTTCTCCAACTTCATCTCCCTATCAATTCTTGTTAAACACTGTGGGTCACTTATATTCTACTACTTTTTTTAACCAGTTTTTCCAATTTAAAATGGCACTAAATATTGTAAACTAGGTGCTGTGAACTAAAATCTTTCTTTTGAAACGCCTCATCCCAACTGATTCCTTGTTCTGTGTTTGCATCTTAGTAATAATCAGCCATGCATTCAATTTCCAAAGAAAACTTCTACATAGAAGGAAAACTTCCTCTTCTTTATCTACAACCTCATAATCTCAATTCCTGTAGTTCCGTTCTGAAGGTTATTGTTTAACGGACAGCTGGTCCTACTTCATAATTTGCTGTCGTTTTTCTTACATTGTGCTTCCAAGAGAGAAGTAGTTTGTAAGTCATCTTTATGAAAATGAAATATGTACTGATACGAGTATGGAGCTTGCTTCCTTTTGTCTGCCTTAGTTTCTCTCCCAACTTAAAACAACAAACAGAAAATAAAATAAATGAGACTTGCAAAGGAAAACGTTAGGATTCTATGTAATCTTTGCTGCTCTATTATTTGTACTGTGGTAGCACCAAGGAACCCCAGTCATGGACCAGGACACTCTTGTGCTAGGCATTGTACAAGCACAATAAAAGATGGTTCCTGCTCCATAGAACTTAGGGTCTGAAGTTTATGATGTGTGAAGGGCTGAAAGGTTTATTTTGTCTCACTTCACTTACTCTTCCATTCTCACCCCAATTTTTCTTTTTTTACATGCTGAATGACTCTGTGGTGACTGGAGAGCGAGTGAAATGACATCCCAAGAATTAAGAGTAAAAAGTCAAGTAATGGCTTGTCTAAACTACAAAGTTAAGTTGACATAAAGCAGCTTACATTGATCTAACCTATGCAGGTGTACACAAAGCAATGCTCCTCCCATCGATTTAACTCTCCTACTACATTGACATAAAACCACCTTGATGAGAGGCATAGCACTTAGGACAATGTAGTTAGAGAAATGAAGTGTTGGTACAGACATTACATTGCTTATGTCACCCTAAGTGGCCTTCAGGAAGTGTCCCACAATGTCCATTTTGTGACCGCTCTGGTCACTGGTTTGAACTCTGCTGCCCTGCAGCCAGGTACACAGGCATGCGCCTCTTCCCTTTTAAATCCCTGGGAAATTTTGAAATTGCTCTTCCTATTTGCTTAGCTTGGAGAGCTCACATAGCATCTGACTAGCTGACTGCGACGGCTCCCTACAGCAAATGCTCTCCTCCCTGGAGTACAGCGGATGTGGTGCATCTGCTGGGCCTGTGGGGAGAGCCGGCTGTGCAGTCACAGCTCTGCTCTAGCTACAGGAACTTTGGTATCAATGGGCATATTGCTTGGGGCCTGGAGGAGAACGTAGGAATGGCCATATTGGGTCAGACCAAAGGTCCATCTAGCCCAGTATCCTGTCTTCTGACAATGGCCAGTGCCAGGTGCCCCAGAGGGAATGAACAGAACAGGTAATAATTAAGTGATCCACCCCCCTGTTGCTCATTCCCAGCTTCTGGCAAACAAGAGGCTAGGGACACCATCCCTGTCCATCCTGGCTAATAGCCATTGATGGACCTATCCTCCAAGAATTTATCTAGTTCTTTTTTGAACCCTGTTAGTCTTGGCCTTCACAACATCTGCTGGCAACGAGTTCCACAGGTTGACACTGTTATGTGAAGAAATGCTTCCTTTTGTTTTAAACCTGCTGCCTATTAATTTCATTTGGTGACCCCTAGTTCTTGTGTTATGAGAAGGAGTAAATAACACTTCCTTATTTACTTTCTCCACACTAGTCATGATTTTATAGATCTCAATCATATCCCCCCTTAGTTGTCTCCTTTCCAAGCTGAAAAGTCCCAGTCTTATTAATCTCTCCTCATATGGAAGCTTTTCTATACACGTAATCATTTTTGTTGCCCTTTTCTGAACCTTTTCCAAGTCCAATATCTTTTTTGAGATGGGGTGACTGCACCTGCACGCAGTATTCAAGATTTGGGCATACCATGGATTTACATAGAGGCAATATGATATTTTCTGTCTTATCTATCCATTTCTTAATGATTCCCAACATTCTGTTCACTTTTTTGACTGCTGCTGCACATTGAGTGGATGTTTTCAGAGAACTATCCACAATGACTCCAAGATCTTTCTTGAGTGGTAACAGCTAATTTATACCCCATCATTGTATACGTATAGTTAGGATTATGTTTTCCAATGTGCGTTACTTTGCATTTATCAACATTAAATTTCATCTGCCATTTTGTTGCCCAGTCACCCAGTTTTGAGAGATCCTTTTGTAGCTCTTCGCAGTTTGCCTGGGACTTAACTATCTTGAGTAGTTTTGTATCATCTGCACATTTTGCCACCTCACTGTTTACCCCTTTTTCCAGATCATTTGTGAATATGTTGAATAGGACTGGTCCCAGTACAGATCTGTGGGAGGCACCACTATTTACCTCTCTCCATTTTTAAAACTGATAATTTATTCCTACCCTTTTTTCTTATCTTTTAACTGGTTACCAGTGCATAAGAGGACCTTCCCTCTTATCCCATGACAGCTTACTTTGCTTAAGAGCCTTTGGTGAGGGACCTTGTCAAAGGCTTTCTCAAAATCTAAGTACACTAGGTCCACTGGATCCTCCTTGTCAACATGCTTGTTGACCCCGTCAAAAAATTCTAGTAGATTGGTGAGGTATGATTTTCCTTTACAAAAACCATGTTGACTCTTCCCCAACAAATTATGTTAATCTATGAGTCTCACAATTTTGTTCTTGACTATAGTTTCAACCAGTTTGCCCAGTACTGAAGTCAGGCTTCCTAGCCTGCAATTGCCGGGATCACCTCTGGAGCCCTTTTTAAAAATTGATGTCACATTAGTTATCCTCCAGTCATTTGGTACAGGAGCTGATTTAAATCATAGGTTACAGACTTCATTTAGTAGTTCTGCAATTTCACATTTGAGTTCCTTCAGAACTCTTGGGTGAATACCATCTGGTCCTGGTGATTTGTTACTGTTTATCAATTTGTTCCAAAACCACCTCTCATGACACCTTGGTCTGGGACAGTTCCTCAGATTTGTCACCTAAAAAGAACACATACGATAGGGACACACGCAGTGCTGTTCAAAAATCAAGGAGTTGAGGCAGGCATACCAGAAGGCAAGAGAAGCCAATAGTTGCTCTGGTGTGGCACTGCAGACATACTGCTTCTAGAAGGAGTTGCTTGCCATCCTCGGCGACAACCCCACCTCAACTGCCAGGAGTTCTGTGGATACTTTAGGGGGGCTGGAGTCCATGGCCAGCGGAGTGAACCCTGAGGATGACATAGTGGACGAGGAAGTGGAGTTGGAGGAGGATCGGGGACAGGTGACAGGGACATCCGAAGGCATGGCAAGCCAGGACCTCTTTTTAATTCCGGAGCGGTCTAACCAATGCCAACACTCCGGCTCTGGTGTGCCTAATGCAGGAGAGGGAAGCTCTGGTCAGTATTCATCGTGCTTTAAATCTGCAAGGACACGTGCTGATGTTCTGGTTTGTTAACCAGGGTAGATGAGGGATCGAAATAACCAATGCAGGTACAGTTTGTATCTGGTTCTCATTCCCCTGTGCAGCTAGGCAGAGAGGCCCTGTGAAAAAATTAGTTTATGCACACCAGGATGTCCTGGGAATCATCCATAGAGATCTCTAGGAAACGTTAATGGAGGTAATCTGCAATCCTCTGCCAAAAGTTTCTTGGGAGGGCTGCCTTGTTTCTTCCCCCATAGTAGGAAACTTTGCTGTGCCAATCGACAATTACTTCTGCAGGCATCATAGCAGCACATAGGAGAACAGCATTCAGACCCAGTCTGCAACTACATGCATGCAGGAGCTGTACCCTTGCATCCTCGGTTATCCTCAGGAGCAGGGCCAGCTCTACAGTTTTTGCTGCCCCAAGCAGTGAAAAAAACTGCCGCCGCGGCCGGCAAAAGGAAGAAGCTGCCACCAATTTGCCACTGCAGCGGGTGGAACAGAGAAGGTGCTGCAGAATTGCTGCTGCGGCCGGAGGAACTGCTGCCCCTTTCTAACTGCTGCCCCAAGCACCTGCTTGGAATGCTGGTGCCTGGAGCCGGCCCTGCTCAGGAGCAAGATACCCACTGTTATCACCCCCATGTTGAACTCAGCATGGCTGGGGCTACTGCCGTTCTCTATACCTGTCATAGGAAAGTGAGACAGTTGTGTTTCTAACTTGTTTGGATCAAGGGTGTGAGTGCACTCACAAGAGAGCTTATGTCTATGGTTTCTTTAGCTTCAGCAGAGGTGCCCTTGTAGGTCTTTTCTTGCACACTGGCTGAGCCTCTCCATCTGATAAGGAGACGAAACAAGAGGAATAAGGAAGATGAGTTCCAGGATCCTCTGGTGCTTTGGATTGGGAGCCTCTCTCCATGTGGTCTACTATCAGTAACAAACTGCAGATGGATAGTCAGGATAGGAAACGGGCAGGAGTAGATGATAAAGCTGCTCAGGGAGCAAACAGACATGTTGCGGTCCCTGATTGAACTTCAGGTGGAATACATCATGCTCACTTCCCCCTGCAGCCCAGGGTGAACTGCCTTCTAGGCCCTCCCCACACATTCTTCACATCTTCTAGGGCTGTCATACTCCAGGGAGATTTTTCACAATGATGGCTGGACATGCATCCAGCTGTGAGAGCCTCATTGGCAATTGTGCTTTTGATTTTCATGTTCCTACCAAACACAGAAATGTTTGTGTGGGTGTGGAATAAAAATGTACTTACAGAAAGTGAATGAATCTTTGTCCACTCTCTATAGTGGTGGTTGCTAAAATTCAGACAGTGCCAATACGTGTGTTTGCATTGTTTAAATTACTGTGCACATAGCAATCATTACAAGGTTCATACTGTGGTGCAAGAAAACAGTGCCTGGCTCAATGTATTACAGTGGCTTATTGTCAAAATGCTCTTTTAAAGCCTCCCTGATTCGAATAGCTCCCCTTTGAGCCCCTCTCGTAGCCCTGGTATCTGGCCGCTGAAAACAGCGGCCAGCTGGTCCACCTCAGTGCTCCAGTTTGTGGAAACTTCTCCCCCTTTAGCTTCACAAATGTTATGCAGAACACAGCAGGCTATGATGACCATGGAAATATTTTGCTTACTGAGGTCTAACCTGCCAAAGAGGCACTGCCAGTGCCCCTTTAAGCCCTACACCTGCTGTGCCTGTTGTTGAAGTGCTCCTTACTGCAGACAAGGTTGCTGATGTAAAACTTTATAAGCCCTGGGAGGAAGGAATGGGCTGGGTCTCCCAGGGTCACAACTGGCATTTCCACATTTCCTCTGGTCTGGAAAGAAAGTCCCTGCTTGGAGCTTTCTGTACAGGCCAGTGTTTCTGAAGATGTGTGTCATGCACCTTGACCAGCCAGTGTTGATGTCAGTGAAATGATCTCGGTGATCCACCATCGCTTGCAATGCCATAGAAAAATAGTATTTTCTGTTGATGTACTGTGTCACAAGGTGGACTGGGGCCAAAAATGGGGATGTGTGCCATTTATTGCCCCACCACAGTTAAGGAATCCCATTGCCACAAAATCATCCACTATTTCACATACGTTGCCTAGAGTCACAGTCCTTCGTAGCAGGAGACAATAATTAATGGCCCTGCACATTTGCATCACTCCAACCCCCACAGTGGACTTTTCTACTCCAAACTGATTCGTGACTGTTGGGTAGAAGTCTGGCATTGCCAGCTTCCACACAGCGATCACCACTGGCTTCTCCATTGTTAGGGCAGCACTCATTTTCATGTCATTGCACTGGAGGGCAGGGGCGAGCTCCACATACAGTTCTAGGAAGATGGCTTTGCACATCCGAAAGTTCTGCAACCACTGCTCATCATTCCATACCCAAATAACTATGCGATCCCACCACTCAGTACTTGTTTCTCACGCCCAGAACAGATGGTCTACCATTTGCAGCTGCTCTGTGAATGCCAACAGCAATCTTGAATTGTTTCTGTCCATGGCACACAGCAGGGCAGACACCATGGTGTCCTCATCAGTTTTCAGCTCATGAAATACTGCATTGTGTTCATAACGCTCATTGCAGTACTTGAGAGCTGTGCAGGATCCATGCTTCCTGACAGAACTGGGTGGGTGTGCAGTTTACAGGGTCTGTTGAAAAGCAGTGCAAAATGTACTAGGAAGCCCGTGGAATGACGGGGTGGAGAAAACTGCATCATGGAATGTTGAGCCCACCCCCATGAGGCACTGCGATGGTGGCGAGTTGCAGAATGGGGTAGCTACCCACGGTGCACTGCTCTCTGTCGGTCGAAGAGTATCTACTGTGGATGCACTCTGCTGACACAAGTTATTGTGTTTTGTGGCTGTGCAACTGTGGTTTAATTACAGCAGTGGATAAATATCAACGTAACTTAAGTCAACTTAACTTTGTAGTGTGGACATGGCCTAATTGAGAGGGAATGGAATTGTTTAGTTAGATTGTTAAAACTGTTTTTTATTTTGTTAACACCCATTTAACTTCAGTGACTAACGGTTTGGATACAGGAACCTTTTGTTAAAGAATCCACACCTCCCCACTTTAAGGGGTTAAAGCTCACAATAAACATCCCTGAGATCATTCAATAAAACTGGAGAAGACCAAACTTGATATTCTTGTTACGTCTAAGGTTAAAAACTTAAGCTGAAAAAAAAATTTTGCTTTGGAGGGGAGACAGGTGTAAACTTTACATGACAATCAAGAGAATGGGTGCAAGTACAACTTTAAAAAAACAAAAACAAATCTTTTTCAGATGACCTTTAAAAATAGATAAAATAACTAAGGCCAGGTCTACACTACACACTTACTTCGGTATAATTACATCACAAGAGTTTTGAAAAAATCCACGCTTCTCATCGACATAGGGCTTGTCTTCACTATCAGGGAGATCTACGCTGCTGCAATTGATGCAGCAGGTGTCAGTTTAGTGGTTCTAGTGAAGACCTGCTAAACCGACGGCAGAGCGCTCTCCGGTTGGCTCTCTGATACTGCAGCTCCCCGGGAAGAATAAGATAAGTCGAAGGGAGAGCATTGGCTCCAGTTACATTATTCATGTAGCTGGAGTAGCGTAATTTGGGTTGGTTTATCCCAGTAGTGTACCAGCTTTAATCCCCTATATAGATAGTGCTTTGTCATCAGAAGAGCTTCTTCCATAGTCATTGCTATCACTTCTCACAGAGGTGGAGTTATTAAACTGAGAAGAGCTGCAACTACGCCAATGCAAGTTTGTAGTGTAGACTTGCCTTAAGCTATTTTAAAGTTTTGTTTGACTACTGTCTCTTTATACAGATTAAGAAATAATTTGCTGTTTTGGAGGCTAGGACAACTGAAACCCTGATCTAAACAAATGGAACTTTATTTGTGGCTGCTGTACTAAGTGCTGCACTTTATTTAAATTCTGGGTATATAAATTATCCAAACTTATGTGGAAAATGAAAACTTGCTTGCCACCTCAGTTTCCTCATAAATGCCACCAAATGATCGTTGTATTACATAGTACAGAGGTCCCCAAATTGTGGGGCGCGCTGAGGAACGTTTATGGGTATGTGGCTAGGGCCTAAGCAAGTTCCTGGGGTGGGGAGAGGGAGTACCACCCAGCTCCGCTCCTAGCCCCTGCCCTGCAGCCTCATCTCCATTCCCACCCTTGGCTGTGGCCTCAGCCTCGGCCCCCTTACACCTGTCCTTGTCCTTCCACCCCCCATACCCACTGGGGCTGCGTCCCTGGCTCCGAGAGTGGACGTGTGGAAGGAGTAAGGGGGGAACGCGAGTTTAAAAAGTTTGGGGACCACTGCCATAGTGTACTTTGGGGACAGTCTGCCACATGCGTTCTCTAGTGTATAGTTTGTAACTCAACTGTCTGAGTGGAGTTAGAAAAGAAATGTAGCAAAGCAATGGTCTGGGCATGCAGAATGTTTCTTCTGTCTTTCTGTGTACTCAAAAAATGAGATGGGGGGTGTTTTCATTTTCAGGCTGAAGTTAGATATACTGGGTCAGCCAGAGCATCCAGGGGATCTAAATACAGGTAGATGAGCAGCTTGTCCTGGAAGAAAGGACAGTTCGTTCTAAGAACTGAGTTGTAACTTTTGAGCTACTAAAATGACAATTTTCTTATCTAGATCCACATTGCCAAGTAATTTCTATCACGATAGAATAATAACAATGATTATATAGGTCACCTTACAAATTTGTTTTTACCAGTCTCGTTGAACCAGTCTCTCCTCCTTCCTCCCTTTTCCCCCTTAAGTATTGGATTCCCTCAATTGGTTTTGGTACTTTTTTGAATTTTAACGGCAATGTGTTTTAGTTATTGAATTATTGCACAGTTCTGAAGATTAGCAGAGAGGCTTTTCTTTGTAAGTGCTATTAAGGTAGACTGAAGTACAAGTGACAGGTTTAATAAATTATCCTAATTTAGTTTTTTCTTTTTGTTTTAGAAACTCTACAGGGGTGGGTAATTCACTGGTCCAAAAGCGGTCTACTTTACCTCGAAACCAAAAGACACCAACATCCTTGGCCAAGCTGTCCTTACGGGATGGACAGAAAGCCAAAAAGCCAGTGTGTAAATTTGAAGAAGGTCAGGATGTCCTAGCGAGGTGGTCAGATGGCTTGTTTTATCTTGGAACTATCAAAAAGGTAACTAATTTTTAAACATGTAGGAAGTCCTGTAGCATCATACGTTAAGCTTGACTACAATGTTAAATAAAACTCTTCCTTATTCTTAACATTTCTACATATTCACAAAATCGTAATTGTATCTTTGTTTTTCAGATAAACAAATTGAAACAGAGCTGCTTCGTTATATTTGAAGACAGTTCCAAATCCTGGGTTCTCTGGAAGGATATACAAACAGGCAAGAACTTAAATTATCAATATTTTATTTATTTAGAATAATTTAAATGCTAAAGTACGGTGTCCATGGTATTCTCTTGAAATGAGTTAAAAACGCATCCTAAATACAGTACAGTTTAAAGACCCAGCATCAATAAACCATGGCATGTGTGGGGGAGGGAGGCAGGCAGGCAGTCTTGCAGATTGGTAAATCCTAAATCATATAGGTCAAGAACAACACATTAAACTTCACCAGAAACCCACAGGCAGCTGGTGCAGATTGTGAAGTGCTGATTTAATATGCTTGCAGTGAGAGAGTTCACTTATCAAGTGCATCAGTGGATTTTGCAACCATCTTCAGCTTTCAGATGGCTTTAAGGTATTGTTTAGAGTGCACTGCTGTTGTGTAACCTTGAGGTGACAAAGGTATGGATGACAGTTGCAAGATCTGCATCAGTGAGGAACAGTCACATCTTCCTGGCCATGTGTAAATAATGGTAAATGGACCTGGTCATTGCTGCTACCTATTTGTTAGGCCAAACATTTTTCCTGCCATTTTAATGTGAAATGTCCTCATATTTCTATCAAATTTTAAGAAAAAGCAAAAAACAAAATCTCCATTTTAAAAAGTCACATTCTTGTTTGTGTGTAGTGCCTATGGTGCTTCATCTGCAGCAGCAGCTAAACTTGTGCTAATATGGTTTAGTCAAATGGACATAGGGCTAAACTAATGCTGCACACTTATGTACATGGTTTTATATAAATAGTGATTTCCCCTCTCACAGGATTTTTGAGGATTATTTAACCGTGTATTTACTGGTAAGAAAATGCAAAGCACTATGGGCAAATCTTTCAAAAGCTATGAACATAAATTGCACATAGAAAATCTGTATGTAAAGACACAATAAATTACTGAACATAATGTGTTTCTGCATACAAAACAAAGCTCCCAGTTGCCTATCTAGAATTTAAAGATGCATCTTTTTGGTTCTGCACCTATATTAAATAGCAAAAAAAATTGTTAATGCAGAGTTAAGGTTGCTCGTTATAGCTCATGCCCCTCCAGAATATCAGGTTTAGCAAAACTCAAACTTCTAAGAACCAGGAAATAGTTAAGGTAAGTGCTTATGCAACCTTAATTGTACCCCCCCCCCCCCCCCCGGACCTGGCAATAACCACTAAGAATTAGCTGCATACACTCCGGGTGCATTCACTTTGTTGCGTGCAGCTGTATTGAACAGTGAAGGAAAAAGTTGGAGCAGTTTAGAAGAGCTGTGAGTGTGATACAAGGAGATTTGGGTCTGAGTCACCCCCCAATCGTGCATGGCGCGCCCCCCCCATCCCTATGTGTATTATCAAAGAAAAGAGGTGAATATGTACCTTGAGGTTCCAGTTTGCATTGCTTCAGTACAGAATTATGAAGGTGCTCAATAGCAGGGCTCTGGGGTCTTGTTGTCATGGGTATTAGGAGTACTGAGGTAGAATATGAGAGCAGTCTGTGGATCTAATGATGGGTAGGGGAAAGTATAGGTTTAGATGGTATCTTGACTGCAAGTGTGAAGGAGTTGTAAAATTTAAGTCACTTCCTACCCATTGTGACAGGGTCAGGCCAGATGGCTATAGGAGAGTAATAGAAGGCAGATATATTAGCCCCAGTAGGTCCCTTTTCCCTGGGTAAGGTAACAGGGGAGGTTCCAGAACAATCAGGAACCTTCTGGAGACAATTAATTAAGACAGGCTGATTAGAACACCTGCAGCCAATCAAGAAGCTGCTAGAATCAATTAAGGCAGGCTAATCAGGGCATGGAGCTCACTTCAGTTTGTGGTGTACGTGTGAGGAGTTGGGAGCAAGAGGCACTAGGAGCTGAGAGTGAGAACGCGGACTGTTGGAGGACTGAGGTGTACAAGCATTATCAGACACCAGGAGGAAGGTCCTATGGTGAGGAAAAAGAAGGTGTTGGCTGGAGGCCATGGGGAAGTAGCCCAGGGAGTTGTAGCTGTCGCACAGCTGTTCCAGGAGGCACTCTAGACAGCTGCATTCCACAGGGCCCTGGGCTGGAACCTGGAGTAGAGGGCGGGCCCAGGTTCCCCCCAAATCCTCCCAACTCCTGGTCAGACACAGGAGGAGTCGACCTGGACTGTGAGTTCAGAAAAACGGCCAAGCTGAGGGCTGCCATGAAGGTCCAAGGCGAGCAACTCTGCCAATAAGCGCAAGACCCACCAAGGTAGAGCAGGAACTTTGTCACACCATTTATGAATGTAGTATGTCAGGGGAGTAATTAAACTCAGGGTTTGAGCATAGGACAAGTGCAGGTAGCACCTGTCCATTATAGTGAAAAGGCAGAGTGGGCTTGTGTGTGTGTGTGTATGGGGGCATTGCTCAGAAGGCAGAGTTAAGGAAGTGAGGCTGATTACGTTAACTGTGTGTGTTCTGGTTTTCAGAAGTTTGAGTTTTGCTGAACTCAACATTCTAAAAGGGCACAAGTTATCACTGGACATACTTATGTCTGCATTAATGAAGTCTTTTTGCCATTTAATTTCTTCATTTTTTAAACAGAAAGAAAAATGTTTGATACAAGTTAGCGACCATTTAGACAGTTGTATTTCTTATGTGGGTTTGTAGTTGAGGCTAGATAATAATCAAAAGACCTAACTTGTATGGTGCTCGTAATCAATAGAGCTCAAAGAACTTTACATCATTATCCCGATTTTTCAGAAGGGAAACAGAGTGGTGAAATGACTTGCCCAAGATCATCCAGCTAGGAATAGTGCCAGTAGTCTTCACTACACCACACAGTTGCTATGTGCTTCCTCAGTGCTTCTATCCCCTCCTGTACATTTTTGTTATAGTGGAATGGGGATAATGGTCATGCTTTGAAATGTTTGCAATGTGTTCTTGCTAACAGTGCTGGTGAGAAATCTCAGTCTGTCCCAAAACCAAACAGGTGATGAGTACCTTAACTATTTTGCGGATTTCAGATGTTTACATTTACATTAGCTTCAATCCTCCTACCCCAGGTCCCAGCTCACATGGGGAGGGTGGTTCAGCCCTCTTCAGAAAGATAGCACTTTGCTATTTCCCAGCACACGTGGAAGGGGTGAATTCAGGTCCAGCCGGCCCCTACATTCCTCTGTTACCCTTCATATTCTCCAACCCCTCTTCCCACCCCTACCACTCATTCCCATTTATCCCCTTCCCTATTACTGCCTAGTCTTGCATGTCGATCATCCCTCCACTCCCAGTGAATTCTCATATGTGAAATTTATTCTTTCCAAAATATAGTTTCAGCACCTTCTGAATCTTGTGCTGTACTTAAATTGCATTTCTCCAAAATAAATTTAAACCCCCTCTCTGCCCTGTGTTTCCCGATAGTTAGCCTCTCTGCACATTCACATGCTCATTGCCATTATAATCTATTATCTGCTTGAATAAGCACATGAGGCTTTTGATGAGCCTAACTCTCTATGGGGTAACCTTCAAGCATTGGAGACCCTGATGCGGTAAGAACCCTGATTTGATCTGTGTGTCTGAGCAAAAAAAAGATTGCCAGAATCTCTCCACTTTAACCAAAGCTGGCTTTTTTCCCCAACCAGGGGCCGTATCTTGGAATCCCCTTCTTCAGATGGCCCCAAATTTGGATCACTAACAGAACCCTGCTCCCCCATGAAGCACACCAAATTTCAAGACAATCCAAGAAACTGTATAGATTCTAGAGCACTTAAAAGAGTCAAGCTTTAAACAGAAAGCTGGTCTTAACATTAATTATTTGCAATTATAGCTTAGGTAACTTTTTTTTATAAATATTGACCCTTGTGACAATGAAATAGCATGGTGAATAAACAAGGTGGGAGACACATGGCTTCTATTCCATTACAAACTGGAAAAGCATGCAGATTTCCAGTCAACAAAAAATTACTCAGTATAGCATGAATCTGCTGGCTGCAATGCACACACGTGTGACTCCTAACTAAAGGTTTTAGTCTAAACAGAGAGAACTGGGAAAATTCTAAATATATAATTTTCACTTCTGTCTATTTTTAGGAGCCACTGAAAGTGGGGAAATGGTCTGTACAATATGTCAGGAAGAGTATTCCGAAGCACCCAATGAAATGGTTATATGTGATAAGTGTGGCCAAGGTAACTTCTGTTTCTTGATGTTTTGTTCCATTTAAGACATTTTGGTTTATTTTCAGCTGTGGCCAATGGAAAGGCAAAAGAAGCCAGAACAGGGGTGGATGCTTGACTACTTTTGGCTTGAGTTTTGTAACCTTTCAAAGTTCTTGTTTGTTGTAAACTGACTTACAAGGTCTGTTGTTTGATTTGTGAATGTAGTTTTTATCACAAGACCTTTAAAAAGAGCATTTGGAACCGTATTGATCTTATTAGCTGATCATAATCTTTTTACTTAAATGAAGGATATTTTACATTTACTTTGTTTTTAAACTTTTTTCTTTCTAAAACTTTTTAGTTCCTGTAAATATGGGTAAAGTCTTTAATGGGTTTCGTTACAAGAATAAAATCTGTATTTTGAATTCAGGTTACCATCAGCTGTGCCACACACCAAATATTGATTCCAGCGTGATTGATTCAGATGATAAATGGCTCTGTCGACAGTGTGTTTTTGCAACAACAACAAAGGTGTGTTACGGAAACAAATTTTTGACTATCGGGCTGACATAACTTGTTCACTTACTCCTCCATAGTATTTGTATGGTGGTTAATGAAAACTTTTTAAGTGTGAGGTTGAAAGTGACAAATAAAAACTAGTGCTTTTTGAGAGACTTCCCACAGTTCCTGGCTTTGATCTGGATGGGAAATTTTTGTGTGTCAATTGGAAGCTATGAAATTTGATATTTTTTCAAACGCTATTTTTAATAAAATAGCTGGTATATCAAAATTGCAGGTAAAATTCTTATAAAAGTATTTTTGTAACTATATATGCCTTTGTGTTGAAAGATTTTGAAATTTGCATAACTAACTTATTTTTTTGTTCCAGAGGGGTGGTGCGCTGAAGAAAGGACCAAATGCCAAAGCGCTACAAGTCATGAAGCAAACATTACCGTACAATGTAGCAGACCTTGAATGGGATGCAGGCCATAAAACCAATGCCCAGCAATGTTACTGCTACTGTGGAGGCCCTGGAGAGTAAGTAAATATAAATTCCCATCAAAAGCTTTTTCTCCTTCATGCAGCTCTACAAACTTTGGCCCTTATTCTGTAAGCACTTAGGCTTGTGGTTAACTTTACTTAAATGTTTGCAGGATCAGGGCCTAACTATTTTTCTTTAGTACTCAGTGTGTACGATGGTGGGCTGAGGCACAGTTAATAAACATGTTTATTTCAAAGCTCAACTCTTTATTTCAGTGTATCTTGTGGTAAACATATTCCTTGGGGCAAGGACTATCTTTTTGTTCTTTATACAGCACCTGGCACAATGGGGTCCTGGTCCATGACCAGAGTTCCTAGATACAACAATACAAATTGATGCATTATGTTGTTGCATCATGTCTTCACATGTATCTAGCTATCTGTTCAGGTTTTATCATGCCACCAATGAGAGTTGTAGCTGTGAACGCCTTCTACAAAAATCACTGCTTTCATGGCATTACTTCTGGTCTATATTTGAGGTCAAAGATATAGAGTATTTGGTGGCATGGCAGTTCTAGGCGGCGGTAATAATGGAACTGAGATACTGAGAGAGAAAATGGTGGAGTTGAATTTTGATATTGGCACAGTTGACTTTAAGGCAAATGTACATATTTTTAAGTTATCTGGAGGAGTAGTGAATGACAGATGTGCCTAAAATGAGGTTCTACTGAAGAAATGACTTGATTTGTAGCTTTCAAAAATTAGGTTTGAAGCTGCAAATGCTGACTTTTCTCAGAGGATGTCTAGAGGCTATTACACTGAGGTAACAGCCTCTTAATTTAGCCCCGTGGTTCTTGTTTCAGCAAACCCTTACTCCTGGGAGTAGTTCTTTTAAAGTTAGTGTAGGGCCATGTCTACGCTACCCGCTAAATTGGCACTGCTGCAACTGATGCACTGGTGTCGATTTAGCAGGTCTGGTGAGGACGCAAAGTCAATGGGAGAGCGTCTGCCGTTGACATAGCACAGTGTGGACACCGCTATAAGTAGACCTAAGTTACATTGAAGAATGTAACTTGGATCGACTTACAGCATTAGGGTAGACCAGCCCTAAGACTACTCATGAATAACAGGAGTACCCCTCTGAATAAGGGTTTGCAGAAATGTGACTTTACGTGAGGGCCAAATTAAAGCAATCTGGGGTAATAGTATACCATAACATGGGGCCTTTTATGACTCTGCCTCCTTACCATGCCCAGCCCCTCACTTGGAGTGGTTGTGGCAAAAGGACTCATTTTTGTTCCAGGGCGGCATTAGGAGGCCCCCTACTCCTTGCGCAGGAGGTGGTCCTCTCTCGCTACCCCAAGGGGAGAGGGTGAAGCTGGGTGCCTTCCTGTACCTGCCCCAGCAGCTGTGGCATCTCCTTGGATGAGTGGATTGGGCTTGTTACGAATGGGGCAATTCACACTTCTCAGGCCATGTCTACACTACAAACTGGTTAATGCAAGGTGCAGCAGCATGAAGCCGGTACCGTTAGTATAGTGCTCCTACATACTTGGCTGCTTTCATTGCTGGTGCATGTACTCACCGCGAGTGCCTGTGGTGACATAAAGTGCAGTGTACCATGGATAGGTAACCCAGTGTGCCACATACCACCTTCCAATGCAGTGCCTTGTAGGGAATTTTCGCAATGCGTTGTGGGGCATGCAGGGGTGACTGGGAGTAAGGTCAAGTTCCCATCATGCAACGTTTTCCGTCCCCTTGATGCCGTCCTTATCCCATGATTTTTTGCTCCTTTTTAAAAATTCCACAAACTCTCTCAGCACTTGTTGCTATCTCCGATTTCTGACAAAAGCATGGAGCCTGGACAGCTCCTCGCTGTTGTCATGAACATTGCGAACAGAGAATGAATGATCCTTTGGTATTTGCAAAGCTGCAGGAGATACTGCAAGAGTGGGGAATCATGATGATTTGTTTCAAGACGTATTGCTAAGGGACATAACGAAAAACGGTTGGAGCTTGGTGATGGTCATGGAGCAGCTGCAGACAGGGCCATTCTGGGCCTGAGAAACAAGCACAGATTGATAGGGATCACATCGTAGCGCAGGTATGAGACAAGCTATGGCTGCAGCACTACACGATGTGTAAGGCCACGTTCCCGGATCTGTTAGCTGAGTTTGCCCCAATCCTCCAGAGCATAGACATAAGAATGAGAGTTGTACTGGCAGTTGAGAAGTGAGTGGTGATAGCACCATGGAGGCTTACAGCGTTGTACTGCTACTGGTCAGTGGGAAATCATTCTGAAGTTGGAAAATCCACAGTGGGGGCTATTGTCATGCAAATATGTAGGGCCATTTATCTCCTGTTACACAGAACTGTGACACTCCCAATGTGCAAGATATTGTGGATTTATTTGTAGCTATGGGTTCCCAAACTGCAGTGGGGTGGTAGATGGCACGCATATCCCTATTTTGGCCCCATGCAGAGTACGTCAACAGAAGGGGCTACTTTTCTGTGGTTATGAAAGCATTGGTAGATCACCAAGGATGCTTTACTGTCATTTGTGTGGATTGGTCGCGGAAAGTTGCATCTTTAAGAACACAGGGCTGTTCATGAAGCTGCAAGCAGGATTGCCATTAGTGATGCTGAAATGCCAATAATGATCCTGGGGGACTCAGCCTACCTCTTGCTCTTCTGTCTTACAAAGCCAAACACTGGTCACTTCAACAGCATCCCGCAAAGATTCAGCTACTGACTCAGCGGCACAGAATGACAATTTTGAATGTACATTCATCGAGTTGAAAGGGCACTGGCAGTGTTTACTCACCAGACTAGATCTCAGTGAGAAAAATATCCCAGTGGTTATAGCTGCCTGTTGTATCCTTCATAATGTCTGAGAGTCGAAGGAGGAAAAGTAGCTACTGGAGTGGAGGCAGAGTGGAGTGGCGCTGTGCTGACTTTAAACACAAGGGCCATTAGAAGAGCTCAATGTGGGGCTATGTGGTTTAAGGAGACCTTGAAAGGAGCGATTTAACGGTACTGTGGTGGTGATCTTTGAGTGGAGTCCCTGTGGGTGCTCCACTTCAGGTGATTGCGTGCCCCTGTGCCTCTAGTCAGAGAATTTTGACAGCAGTACCTGGTTCGGCCATACATGCGCTCTCCCCGTCTTGCTCCTGCAGCGGTGGTTAACTAGCGCTGTGCGGCTGCTGCCCCTATCTCACCCCCCAGTTCCTTCTCAACCTCTCTTGGTCCAGGTTGGAGCTCCAACAGTGCCTCACTAGCTTTACCTCGGACCTTAGTGTTAGCAGTACATAAGAGCTAGATTAGTGTTAGTCTATAATAGTTAGGTTAGTTTACTAAGACCCTTTCTCTTTTTTTTTTATTTCTTCCCTGTTGAAAAAAAAAAAAAAAAAACCCCAAAAAATCCTTTATCATTTCATCCCACTTGAGATCTTTTCTTCAAAATGCCGGGATCTCCAGGCTTTAAACGTTGCCTCTCCTGCTGTGAGGCAGTTCCACTTTCAGGTGGACACTCAATGTGTCCGGTGCCTGGGGGAAACATATACCCCAAAAGTGCTCCCATTGCCACAACTTCGAGGCTTGCACAAGAAAGGCAAAGGACCTTAAACTAAAACTTATGGAGAAGTCCCTCCTTCCAGCCTCGGACCCAGGGCCACAAGCTTCTCCGAGCTGCCAATCACCAAATGCAGCTTGTGACAGGGCTCCCTCCTCCTCAACCCGGCAAGGGAGGGACGTGCAAAGAGGAGAGCTACCACCTCTTCTACGAAGTCCACATCTAAGAGGCAGCGTTCCATGACTCGGGCTCCAGCATTGGTACCGATTGTACTGTGGCAAACTACCTATGAGTGTGCAGAGATTTTGGTACCATCAAAGCCACGGACTCTAAGCAGGCAGACTCTAAAAAGGAAGGCAGAGAAAAAACTGCGCGTTCCAGCACGACTAAATGCTCCGTGCCCAGTGCCTCTGCAGTTTCTAAGACATTGACGCCACCTGCTGGCTCCTTGCCGCATTGCAAAGATGAATCAGCAGTGAAGCTTGCTCCGCCCTATTCGGTGTAGTTGATGTCTGCACCTATTCCTCAGGCGCTACAATACCTCCTGGTACCGCAGCAACTCTTGGCACCCCGTAAATGCAGATGGCTCTGCCAGTACCGAACTTACAACCGTTTCTTGCACCTACGGATCTGTCAGTGGCCCTGACACCTGAGTCACCTCTCCTTGGTACCGATACCGCCTTTCTGTTATCACTACCACCCTGCCTTCTCCAGCGAGGAAGACAAGCAAGTGTTTTCATCCCAACACTCCTCACTTTTGCAAGGCAGTATCAGATCTGAGCCACAAGTGCAGCCTAGGCATCACCACAGATCAGATTTCCAGGGGTGGTACGAACACCCGTGGGGACCTCCACCCGTGCTTTTCCCACCACAGTGGCCCTTTGGGACCCTTGGGCAGCCTACAGCCAATACTACTCTGAACCCCCGAGGGGTTCCAGGGAAGCTCAGTCTTCTCACCAGTGTCAGCAGCACCATTCAACATTTCCCATGTGCAATCTTTCAAGGAAACAGAGGAGGTTGTGCACCAGGAGGCTATTCCTGTCACCAACCCTCCTCCCTTGCCTGATGAGACCATCATGCCTCCGCCACCTACTGCCGGAGATGAATTCAAACAGTTTCAAGATCTATTTAAATGGATGGCTGACATGCTCCAAATGCCTCTCGAGGAAGTCACTGATTCACAGCACAAGCTCTTCGATATACTCCGCACATCGACCTCCTCCAAGATCTCCCTGCCAATTTAATGCTGCAATCATGGAGCCTGCCACAATCCCACCTACACGTAAGAAGGAGGATAAAAAATATTACATCCCTTTGAAAGGGCTGGACTTTTTATTCTCTCACCCCCAGCCAAACTCTCTGGTGGTAGATGCAGTTAACGAACGTGGCAGCAACATTATTCCAGGACCACCCTGTATGACAGAGTGGAAGAGACTGGATTTACTTGGCCGCAAGGCCTATTCATCAGCGACATTACAATTTAGAATTGCTAATTATGAAGCCCTAATGGCAAAATACAACTACATGAATTATTCCAAACTCTCTAATTTTATTAACTGCATACCTGAAGAGAGAGAGAACAATTTACATCACTCATCTCAGAAGGACACCTATTGGCCTGCATGGTCCTTCAGGCATCGTTGGATTCCACTGACACGGGAGCTAGGTCCATCGCTATTGCCATTGTAATGTGCCGAGCCTCCTGGCTTCACCTGTTGTGGTTTCCAAGGGAGGTGCAATCCACAGTAGAGGACCTCCCCTTCGAGGGTCCAAAACTGTTCACAGGTAAGACTGAATCCCTCCACTCGCTAAAGGATTAGAGAGCCATTCTCAGATCTCTTGGCATATATACACCTGCAACAAAACATAAGCAGGGCAGGTATTACACCTCGCAACGTCCTAAACAGGCTCCCTATGCGTAGACCCAGAGACAATACGATCCTCAGTGGTGCAGACAAAGGCCACCCAAGCGTAAAACAAACTCTTCTCAACCCACCACACCACAGCAACCTATCCCAAACATCAAATTTGAAGGCTTGGTCAAGGGCTTAGCAGACCTCCCCCAATTACCAGTGCTGACACCACTCTCCATCAACCGTCCATTTACAGGTCATGTAATACCATTCTACTCAATATGTCAAACCCTTACTTCCGACAAATGGATGTTGGAAGTCATCAAAACAAGATACTCTATCCACTTCTTCTCCATCCCCACCCTTACCCCCTCCTCACCCTCCTTCCCCATCCCTCCTCAGGGACCCCTCTCACGAGCTCCTCCTAAGATAGGAAGTAGAGAACCTTCTGCAACTCAGTGCAGTAGTACCAGTGCCGCTACAACACAGAGGGATTCTATTACTGTTTATTTTTTAACCCAGAAAAAGTCTGGGGGATTGAGACCTATTCTCGATCTCAGGACCCTAAACAAATTTGTGAAAACACGACAATTCTGGATGGTTACTTTAGCAACAATCATTCCAGCTCTTGAACAAGGAGATTAGTTTGCAGCCCTCGACCTGCAAGATACTTATTTTCATGTCACTATTCATCCAGCACACAGATGATTCCTCCAATTTGTCCTTGGACGGAATCGCTATCAATACATGGTACTGCCCTTTGGCCTTTCCGCGCCTCCCCAAGTGTTTTCCAAAGCTCTGGCAGTGGCAGCGGCAGCAGCCCACCTATGTGAGCAAGGGGTCATGATGTACCCATATTTAGACGGTTGCCTCCTCAAGGCTCCCACTTGGAAAGAAGCCATCGAAGCCACACAAGACAATGTCACTCTTCACAAACCTTGGCCTGCAAATAAACCGTCAAAAGTCAACATTAACACTAGTTCAAGCACTGGAATTCATTGGGGCCCATCTAAACTTGCTAGAAGTGAAAGCCTTGTTACCATTTCACAGATTTGTCACCCTGGTGAACCTGATCAATACCACGGTGAGCAGTCCACAAACATCCGCCAGGACCTGCCTCTGACTACTGGGACACCTGATGGCGACCACTTATGTTGTTCAACAAGCCAGACTGTGCATGCGCTGCCGGCAAGTGTGGCTCAGGACGGTGTACCTCCCACACAAACAGTCTGAAAAAACTTTTAAACATGCCAAAAAAAGTCAGACTCCCTTCCGTGGTGGACCCACTTGCACAATTTTCTACAGACTCCGCCCCCCCCCCCCCCCCGCCCCCAACTGATAATCACAACAAACACCTCCATATTAGGGTGGGGCACCCACTTAGACCATCTCACCATCCAGGGCAGATGGTCTTCTTTGGAATCAACACTGCGCATAAATATTTTGGAACTGTGAGCCGTTCACAACGATTGCACACGTTTCCTGCCTCTGATCAAAAATCAGGCGATGCAGATCATGACAGACAACGTGACCTGCATGCTCCACATAAACAAACAAGGAGAAGTGAGGTCACGCTCCCTATATACAGAGGCCATAAGGCTGTGGACAGGGCGTATCCAACATAACATCTCCATATCAGCCACCTACCTACCAGGATCTCAGAACATCACTGCGTACATGTTAAGCCGAAAGTATTTCCCACTCGTGGTCGTGGGAGAAAACACCTCAGTGATTCACAACATATTCCAACAATGGGGCTTCCCCATAATAAATCTATTTGCAACAAGTCAACAGCAGATGTCCAGCATTCTGTTCCAGAGCAGGCCTTGGGACCAAGATCCAGGGTTGACGCCTTCTTCATCTGATGGGATGCGCTTCTCCTGTATGCCTTTCCCCCGACCCTGTTGCTGGTCAGGGTTATCCACAAGATCAGAACTGACCAAGCCAAAGTCATCCTGATAGTCCCAGTCTGGCCCAGACAAACCTGGTATCCATACTGACAACAGCTGGTCCTCATGCCCACCTTGTGTCCTCCCACCTCTTCCGAACCTCTTGTCACAGGATGCAGGCCAGACCTTGCAGCCGAACCTGGAGACACTCCACCTGAAAGCTTGGCTCATCAATGGTTCCAAAGCTAGGAGGTGATCTGTTCTGAGGAAGTCAAAGACATCTTGTTGAACAGCAGATGGCCAACTACACACTTGACATACCTCAACAGGTGGAAGAGATTCCACATGTGGTGGTTAAACAATGGAATTGATCCACTATCTCTACCCTGCCAGTAGTCCTGGATTACTTACTCCAGTTTAAGAAATCTGATCTCTGAATGAGCTCTATACGAGTTCAACTGGCAGCGATCACAACCTTCCACCACAAAGTCGATGGGGTCTCAGTCTTTGCACATCTGATTACCAGAAGATTCCTACAGGACGTACGTAACATTTACCCAGATCCCCAGCTTCTCCATGGGACCTCACTCTAGTGCTTCAGTCCCTCCCAAGTGATCCTTTCAAACCTATGGCTAAGTGCTCACTACTGCACCTGTCCATGAAAGTTGCTTTTCTCGTTGCTGTCACGTCTGCAAGACATGTAGGAGAACTAGGGGTCTTTATGGCACACCCACCATATACGATCTTTCTTAAGAATAAGGTCACTCTGAGGCCACACCCAAAGCTTCTACCTAAAGTCCCTTCTTCATTACACATTAATCAACCCATTCGTCTTCCCATCTTCTTTCCTAAACCTCACAAGAACAAACAAGAGGTGGCATTCCACACCCTGGACGTCAGGAGGGCATGGCCTTTTATCTAGAACGGACCAGTGTTCTGAAAGACTCCTAAATTGTTTCTCTCCACGATGGAACGGTCCAAAGGAAAACACGTATCTAAGCAGAGACTTTCCAAATGGATTTCAGGCTGCATCCAGCTTTGCTACGTCTAGCATGAACTGCCACCTCCATCATGGATCAGAACACACTGCACGAGGTCTGTAGCCACATCGGTAGCCTTTTTGAATGATGTGCCTATCACCGACACAGGTAAAGCAGCCACTTGGACATCCTCTCACACGTTTATACAACACTACATCATTGACCAGGACTCAGCCTCTGACACTCAGCTGGGACACAGTCTTATTGTCCATTCAGACAACAAGAGTCTGCATCAGTTGTATTTGCTGCCTGAGAAGCCCCATTATGTCGTCATGCATCTCCCTCTTGTCTTCTGGTTGGGACTCCTGGGCCTTTCTCCTGTCTGCTCTTTCCTCCTCTAGGCTCTCTGGTATGTTCACAGTCTGATGCAGCACTGGCTTGCAGGATCTCACTGAACATGTCTTCTCAGTCTGCACCTTTCTCCTCCTGCTCGTGTTGCATGTGCATGGAGGGGGCACCACTCCAGGCCGCAACATCAGCAGCTACAGATAAAATGGGCAGATGTATCATATTTACAGCCACAATGGAAAGCTGAAGGTAAGTTTCAGAATTCCCTTCCCTTGTTCTCTTTTAAATTTGACATGCTTATTCACACTTCATCTTTTGCGCCCCACTGCACTGCTCTCCAGCTGCAGCCATTATGAGTATGGCCTGCCATGGGGAAGGGTGTCGGGGGGGGGGGGGGCGGGGGGGCGCCGGAATGAGAGAATTGTGCAGTTGCAAACAAAATTTTGGCCCCTATTCCAATGGCACTGAGTAGCGGTGCTATTTTCTGCAGGCAGTGGTGTTTTTAGGTGATATTTCATTCCTGAGCGTAACACAGAGAACAGACCTGCGACTGGTGTCCTCATGCTGCTTGTGCCTCATTGCTGTTAGTGTGTTTATTGCAATGGTGCATGCTGAAGTCATCGTAGACTCTTAACAGTCTACTTTGAAAATTATGGAATGGCTGCGGTTATTATAGGTCTGTTTGCTGACCTGCTCAATTGTGTCTTACTCATTTTTATACTAAGTGCTACCTGGCACAGTGCTTAGAACTTTACATAAAATATCTGAATCTCACTACTTTTACTGGCACTCATGTTAAGGTTGGGAAAGCGGTGTTGAGAAAGTGGGAAGAGGGATGTCTGGCTTATATAAAAGTGGTATCTTTGTAAAATGAACCTAATTTGTTGACATTTGGAAGAGATGTAGCTTTTCCTTTCAAAGGTATTCAGCAATGTATCATTTTGTTTATATTACACTAAAAAAGACCATTAGTTTTTTTTAAGAACCAAATTACTTATGAATAGTCTAGAGTAATAAAAGATGTTGGTCCTAATTAACTGCAGTTTTTCTTGAAAATTAACTGAGAATTTAAAGAGGATGTTATCAGAAGAAAAATTTTTCCCTTTAATTTTTAAATAAATGTCTGTACATATACAGTAAAGAGTTCACATAATAAACAGAATTTATTTTATTCTACAGCTGCTTCTTCTTTGCATTTCTTCCACCTGAATAAACAAGAGCAGACTAGTCAGTTTCCCTTGTTTGTAGACAGTTTCTAGTCATTTTCACCATGAAACTAAAATTTATTGAAATATCTCTATTGATGATACACTTAATAAAATCTTATTTTTAAATTTTTGGTCAACTTTGACCTAATAGTCTTTCTAAATATAATATGACCACACTGTATTGGGGAAACATTTGCAGCAGTTTATTGTAACACTTGTCTTATTTTTATTTCTGTTGGTGAAGCTGGTATTTAAAGATGCTGCAGTGCTGCAAATGTAACCAGTGGTTTCATGAGGCTTGTGTGCAGTGTCTCCAAAAGCCAATGCTTTTCGGTGACAGGTAAGAAGCTTGAACTGAACTTTTTGATTTATGGCTGTTTTTATTTATAATGTGGCATGTTTTAATCTTCTATTTGTATTTAAACATATGTTGTTATTAAAATAGTCATAACTCTGAAAGCATTTTAGAATGCAGTTTGTAAGGAAGACACAACAAAATGAAGTTTGTTTAGTTCTCTGGCTGTTTAACTGGAGGCATCTGAAGTGTTAGGTTTGTCAGCTTTGGCTTTTAATAGCCTGATTTTATTTTGTTTTAGGTTTTATACATTCATTTGCTCAGTTTGCAGTTCTGGACCTGAGTACCTCAAACGTTTACCCTTGAGATGGTAAGTACAACTTAAAAAAGAAATATGTAACCCTCTACGCACTTTTCTCCTGGACATCTCATGTCTCTTTGTAAACCTGAAGATCATCCACTTTATATTTTGACCTTTGTGAGTGGTACCCACTGCCTCTATAAACAAAGGACAGGTCTCCTTCAAAGCTAGTTATTGTGTGTCCTTAGTCATGTTGTTAATGCATGATATCTAGGGTCCTCTTCCTTGGACAGTGCAGTATTACAAACCACTGCTGGCTTGGGTATGAGAAACTTAAGTCTAAACAGGATCTAGAGTAGCAGCCGTGTTGGTCTGTATTCACAAAAAGAAAAGGAGTACTTGTGGCACCTTAGAGACTAACAAATTTATTTGAGCATAAGCTTCCTTGAGCTACAACATCCGATGAAGTGAGCTGTAGCTAACGAAAGCTTATGCTCAAATAAATTTGTTAGTCTCTAAGGTGCCACAAGTACTCCTTTTCTTTAAACAGGATCTGTTACCCAAGTAGAGTACTGCCACTGGGCAAGCCAAATACAGTGTGTACATTAATAAGCATTTTGACATATTTTACAATAGAATTTCCAAGTTGAGAATTAGAAGTGAGTTGTTGTTTGAACCTTGTTAACTTTAGCTCCTCTATACAAACACCAAATATTTTGAATAAGTTGCGAGATGAATGAATATTTTATGGAAACTCATTTGATGTTAATTTGCCAATGTTAAATTCTTGTATTTATCTTGCATCAGTAAAATATTCTGAGATCTAAACAAACTTTGGAGCTAAAAGTACATCATGGCAGTGGGGTGAGGCCTAGGGAAAAAACAGGAGATAAGTCAGAAAAGGGGGATATAAGTGCAGATTTTATAAGAATATTGTTTTGGAGATTTGAGACTGTTTGTTTCTAATCAGGCTTTGTACTCTTTTAGCCATATTGTGCTAATATTTTTGTGCAAAGCTATTTCAAGGACTAATGGTTTGTAAAAAATTAAAGAAATAAAAACTTAATGTTTTTGATTAAATATTTCTGAATTCTAGGGTAGATATAGCACATCTATGCCTTTACAACCTAAGTGTTATTCATAAGAAGAAATACTTTGATTCAGAGCTTGAACTTATGACATACATTAATGAAAACTGGGATAGATTGCACCCTGGTGAGGTAGGTAGTTGAAATATTCTTTTCTTGTTTTTGTTTCTCTTAGCAGTCAATACATTCACAAAACTACTGGGTGAGTGTCTGTGGCCTGCAGGAGGTCAGACTAAATTATTATAATGGTCCCTTTTGGCCTTAAAATCTGTGAAACCAAAGTAATGAGACATATGATTTTAATAGACTCCTAGAACTATTTAGCATAACGTTTAAGTGTTATAGACTTTTTTGAGCTATAAAATTCAGTGTGATCCAGATAACTATTGCATAGTTTGTTGTTCAGATGACCACTTTCATTGTTTATACCCAAGCACTGAATCTTTGTTTGTTTTTGTATCTTCCTTTTTTTTCCATTTAGAAATATATCACAAAACTGTAAGCATTTTCCTGCCCACTGACCAGGCAAATTAAGTACCTAAGAGGTTAAATAGATTAGTAAACTGTTAAAAGTAGCTGTCAAAGTAACTCTTTGTGAAAGCCAGAACGCAAACTTATTAGCAGCTTTGTGACACCTAAAGTAGAAAATGTCTGTGAATTGGTTTTAAAATAGTCCTTAATAAGAAAATATTAGAGGAAAATGAAGAGAAACTGAAGTCTGCAGACATTTTTCCATATATGACAGAAGCTGTTAATTAAAAACCACCTAAACATAAGCTGTTCTTGTAAGAGTATATATTTAGTTTTTCAAAAAAAAAAGTGAATCGTAATATTTTCTTTCCGTATCTCAATAATTAAAATAAATTGTAGTGTTTTAAAAAACATTTGAAGCACTACATTACTGCAGATACATCTAAGCATGACTTACCTAGGATCTGTCAGTTAGTATTTTGAATCATTCAAGTGCTGAAATAGAATGCTTTTTGCATTCTAACCACCTCAAAAAATATTTGTTACTATTAATACTTTTGCCATATTTGGTGTTTTGAAAAATGTTGGCTGACCTCTATAAGTTATGGGGTAGAAATTTTGTTTATAATTTAAAAAAAAACAGTTCATCTTTCTCTTTTTTACTAAATTGCAAGCTTTTTTGTAAAATTTAGCCAACACATTTTTCACAGAAGATCAGTATGTCAGTGCCGCCGAGTATTGTCATTAGACTGTTTTGACTCTTTTCCAGTGACTTAAGGCAACCTATTGTTGCTGCACCACTGTGCTGCTTATTTTCAAGCTAGTTGATTTGCTGGGTAATTGCCTGAGGATTAAAGAAATTCAGTTCCCTAAACAAACCTACTCCCCTATAAGTCTGATTAGGGAGAACAAGTGTTAACACCTGGGGTTGTAGTTCTGCAGGTAATGACAGACATAATTAATAGCTAAACTAGAATGCCTGCAAAGTAATTTTTTTTCTTACATTATTTCAGAAGGTTTTGAATTCTTTAAATACAGACAGGGCTGTTCCTAGGGGGATGTGGGGCCCGGGGGACTCCCCCCCCCCCGACTAAGCCCCAGGCCCTGTCCCCACTCCACCCCTTCCCCAAAGCCTCTGTCCCCACCCCACCTCTTTCCGGCTTCTGCCCCCTCCCCCGAGCGATGCTGGGCAGTCTGGGGCCGGTTGCTCGCTGCTGCCAGTGCCAGGCCCACCGCTAAGCCCCCAGGCCGCCCTAGACCCTGTGTGCCCCTGAAGCACAGGGCCCCACAAAGCATGGGGCCCAGGGTGGTTGCCCCAGTCCGTCCTATGGACGGGACAGCTCTGAATACAGATACTGTATTTAATTGACTTTTAAAAGTTTATACCTGATTATGCCCTAATTTGATGTACTTTGTTCAATAAATTAATATATCTGTGTAGTCCTTTTTGTCTAAGCCAAAGTAAATTTGAGACACAAAATTCAGGTTTTTTAGATCTCAAACCCATGTTTGTCACTATTCCTG
Organism: Chelonia mydas; assembly: GCF_015237465.2. Taxonomy (NCBI): domain Eukaryota; kingdom Metazoa; phylum Chordata; order Testudines; family Cheloniidae; genus Chelonia; species Chelonia mydas. Next base: position 73,221,904 of record NC_057854.1, on the reverse strand, counting down.
AATTCTGGAAAAACACGTTCAAGTAACTATGTTCAAAAAGTTTTGGGTGTGGATACTTTTATTTGAGTCTAATTATGACCCATCTTAAATAGTAATTAAACAGAATTATTGTGATAGAGGTATCTGGATTACTTGGAATCTGATGTATAGCATCTGTTTGCTAATTCTGAAGTTGATTGATCATTTGTAGGAAGAGCCTTTTATATAAATAATAAAGAACAGGTCAATATGTTCTATGCTTTTTTTTTAAGAGTATTCAGAAGTATAACTTATTTTAGCAAAAGTGTAAATGTGTTAATCTATAAGGAAATACAGTAGCAGAATAGTAGAGAATGTGGTGAGTACTCACTTTTCATGGCATTTCAATAAGTTTAAAAAATTGAATATTCCAGCAAGCACCATGACCTTTTTAATACATTGCATGACAAGTGGACTTGATATCTGGTTTTAATTTCTGGTTTCTTACTATTAGGCCAGAAATGCTGCAGAAATAAAACTACTTTTATTTATAACTATCCTCTGATATATAAACAAAACTTGTTGCTAAAACCATTATGGCATACAGAGAATGAAAACAGGATATAAAGCTGGAAAATTCACTCATGTCTGTTAAGTGGCACTTCCAGCTGGTTAAGCAGCAGCGTTTGTAAGCTGCCAGAGGAAGTGCTTCCTTTACAGAATTTGGCCGTCTGATTGAAATGAACTAGGAGAGTATAGATAGTATTGTACAGTAGAGGAAAAGTAGAGTGGGGGGGATCTTCAAGATTTGGGTATAAATATGGTAACCTCCATGCCTCTCTTCCACTAGGGGAGAAACAATTTTTCACTCTTTTTTCTATGCTAGTCAACTCTGTATTTTGATATTGCTGGTAAATCTTGGGTTTTTGCAAAGCAGTGATTTATCAGAAATGTATAGAGTATAAATGTTTCCTAGATCTCTCCTTGCATTGCTGAGGAGTCCATGGTGTTTAGAAATAACTTTTTGATTTTTCCTTCAGACCAGTGCATTTTTAAATTAATAAGAGGCTAAGTTTCTTGACCCTTATGTAAAATAGGAGGAAGGTGGTGGACTGGAACCAGACTCCTAAAAAGAACATTTGAGTGTCATTGTTTTTAGAGTGAAAGAATTGTTATAGAAGTTTTTACTGATTCTGTAGCTCAGGTCCTGCACAGTTGCAAAATCTGCTGTTGGCCCCAGAATTACAGAGACTCTAAATCATGGGGTGCATGTGTGTGTAGATATATCCAAAAGCTAGCTTGTGTAAAGTCAATTTTTTCCTGGATATGGGTTCTGGTAGAACTTTTATCTTACACAGTGTTGGGTCACTTTTGTGGGCTTTTTATTATACTAATGAAAATGAAGTGTTAAATGTGGTGCCTTGCCCCTCTGCCACCACTTTTATGGATGTGGGGAAATGGAAAGGATTTAAAAAAAAATTACCTTTTGCTTTTCTCCTTGATTTCTTTTCTTTTCCCCTTTTATTCCTCCCTTTTTTGTATTCTTTAGAAATATGTGTTTGTAATTTGTTGCAAATTGTAAATCTATCACAGTCAGCCCTCAATTACATGGTATTTGTCCTGATCATGAATTGTGGTAAATTATTGGCCCTGACTATATAGTCAAAGGTCCACATACTCCACAGCAAGCTGGATGTAAATTCTGGGAAACTAGAATAGAATGTACGTGGAAGCTTCACTGAAATAAAAAAAAAAAAATTAAATATGAAAATGAGAAGTCAGTACTTTGTAGCCTGTTACTTATTTAAATAGTGAGTTACATTTATTTTATGTTGTCCCCATATCTTCAGTTCTTAGGGTTAAGTCGATTTTTTTTGTATTGGCAACTCATGAATGCATTCTATAAGCTTTAAGGGGGAAAGAGGCAGGTTTTGGTAGCTGGGAAGAAACCACTTGGGACTTGGCACCATAAGAGGAAGTTTAGGATTGTGGGGTGAACACTTTGAGCCTAATTCTGATTTACACTAAACCGTATCTACACTGTTCTGATAGTGAAAGGAAGTGTTAAAGTGGGGGGTAAAACCTCTATTACTCTTCGTGAGTGGTGTTGAGCAACCTTAGATTAAATAATAATTAGGCCCCTTAGCAGGATATGTCTGCTAAAATGATCAGCAATTAAATAGTTAACAATATTGATATATAAACTGTCTTGTACTTTCAGGGTTAACCCATTCATCTCAGTGGAATATTTAACACCAGAGTTCTTGTTCCAGGATATCTGCAGGCTCATGAAGACAACACTGCATCAATTTATAGTCTATATTTCTATTGTATTTATAAGTTCTGGTTGAGGTTTTCTAAAAAATTGTAAGAGCTACAAGAAACAATTTCCTTTTAAAATGAAAGCTTAGATTCTCTGGCAAGGATGGATTCTGCAGCAAATCGCACAGCCTAGACTCATGGAATACATTAGGTACTAACTATAATAGCCCATGTGTGGGGTAAGGCAACTTTCACCATAAATTATATCTTCAAGACCTACTATGATACCAAACCAGTAGTCTTTAAGCAAGCAGAGCTCTGATCTAGGTCATTGGACCTTTATTACTGAAAATTCCAGTAAGTTAAATCACTTCTTAATACTTTACAGCTGGCAGACACACCAAAATCTGAAAGATATGAGCATGTACTGGAAGCATTAAATGATTACAAGACCATGTAAGTTTGAGGTTTTATTATACATTTTAAATGTTCTTTCTACATCTTACTTTAATGTAGATTCCCCACACACACACACACACCCCTCCACAGTTGTCTTAGAAACTTTACACAGAATTATAACTATTGGTGGCTGCAGATGGCATTTTTACTACATAGACTGAACTCTTCCTGCACTGAATATTTTGTGGTGATTGAGGTAGTTTTGAAAGCCAGATCACCAGCAAAACTCTATTTAACTTCCATCTTTTTCCCAGTCTGGGCATTACGTATTGGGGTGGAGTGGGGAGACCACAATAGGATACACAGAAATAGCATTAGAAAGAGGATTCTAGTTTGTTAAATGTTCAGTTTGTGTACTTTTAAGATATTTTTGGCTTTCTCCAATGTCTGAATTTTAATTCTTAATCACTTAGGTTTATGTCTGGAAAAGAGATAAAGAAAAAGAAGCATTTGTTTGGCTTGAGAATTCGTGTTCCTCCTATGCCACCAAATGCTGCTTTAAAGGCAGAGAGAGAACCAGAGGGAACATCTCATGAGTTCAAAATTAAAGGCAGAAAATCATCCAAACCCATACCTGATGCAAGGTAAAATAAATCTACAGCATAGTGACTTCAGAACTTTGTAATGGAACTGAAATCATACAAAAATAGCTGTCAAAAATACCAATATTGCCTTAATGTTGTATCATGCTAAAAGTTTCTTCACCCATTTTAGTACAACCCTAGGATTGATGTGTAACTAATTAGTGAGGCAGAGGTAGCACATACCTATTTTGTAGCTCCCGGCTACTTTTTATTCTTAACTTCTTAATGACAGTAGAAGATTTTTTTTTTTTTCCTCCAGCAGACTAACTTTGCATTAGATTGAATTTTGGGTCTAAAACAATATTGATTTCAAACTTCCATAAATATTTTAAATGGTCTGTTATCAGAGAGAGTCTCTTTCCCAAAGATTTTTAGTACCTATTATGCATTATTAAACATGTATAAAGGTGAATGAATAACTTCTGCACTTTGAGGGCAATTGCTTTAAGAATATAGAATGATCTGTACGTTTATGCACTGAACTTTTGAGGTTGTTGTGAAATCAGGATGTTGAGCTTAATCTACTTAAACTTCAGAAAGACCTCATTGAAAACAGTTTAATTTAGCAGCACCGAGAATAGATACTTGCTAACCAGACCTTGCTGCTCTTTAGTAAACAAAAAACATTGCTTCTCCTTGGGGCCTGTTGTTATGCGACTGTCTGAACTAAGATTTTAAACAGGCGATGAGATTTCCAGTTGTAAATCAAATTCCTATCTTGTATTGTAAAAATTCAGTATTTACTTTTTAAACAATTGATTTTAACACTGTCAGAATTCTACATAAATTGAATGTGCTGTATGAATGTTTGAACAGCCTAATATGCGCTCTTCCTAAACCATTGAGTTGTGGCATATGTCCATGAAAAGGTTTTGGGTTTTGTCTATTATCTTGATGTTGCCATATTACACTGCAGCAAAGATCTGCAACTTTTTGTTGATTTGGCAAATTTTAATTTACAAGGAAAAACTCATTTAGCATAACTGACTTAGAGTAAATGTCTAAACTTTTATTTATTTTACACTGATTAAATCTTTTCCTTGGACTAGTCACTCCAGTATTTTAAAACAAAATGTCATCTTTCTTCTAGGGAAATAAGTAATGGCATTGAAAGACAGGGGAAGAAAAAATCAGTAGGTCGTCCACCTGGCCCATATACAAGAAAAATGATTCAAAAAATTTCAGAGCCATCTTCTTTGGTATGCGTTCAAATAATTCTCTTTCTATACTTTAGAATATCATTTCTTAGGAATGACATAACCACTAAGTTTTAAGTTGTGGTTTTCAAAAATTGATTGTTTCCATTGAAACTATCTGAATTTTTTCCCCTACTTCTCAGGATAAGGAACCAGTCCCAGTGCTAGAGAACCCGGCCTTGGATTTACCCTGCTCTGTTGGGTAAATGAAAAAACTAAACCATCCTAATAGCATCTCATTTTTGCTTGTCAAATGTCAGATTAATTGGTTAATATTAGATTACTTTCATTACATGGCAACTGTGTTCTTATGTCTCAGGAGATCTGATGGAACTGCTCATTCATCCAATACCTCAGATGTGGACTCCACAGGTGCTGCCAGTACAAAAGAAACTACCTCATCTAGCATTTCCAGGCATTATAGGTAAATACTGAATTATCCATTAAAATGAAACATGCAGAAACATCTCTAACGGTACTTTATCATTAATTAACAAGCAGCACTAATGTTGCAGGCATCCTACAGAGTTTGTACTTGTTGAAACATTGAATTTTCTCTTTTTAAACAAAAGCTATTTTAAGGAGAAATTAGCCCAATTTCTCTTTGATTACTAATTACTGTTTTTAATGTTGAGATACAGTTTGCACTTGAACTGATTACAACAAAAGGAATAACTGTATGGCCATTTCTTCAAATTAGACTTCTAATAAATGTTAATTGATACAAAACTGAGTTTGGTAGGACTAAGTTGCACCCCAAATTCATTTCACTTTAACAGCCTTTGTTTTCATAATTTCTATTAAAAAAAAAAAAAAAATGAAGTACCCAGCTTATATAAAATTATCAAGTAGAATATATTTTCCACTGGGATTGAATCATCTTGACACGCAGATTTGATAAGTTAATCAGTTACTTAAGAAAAACCTGGTCTTCTGGATGTTCAGCAAATATCTGTTGGACAGTTTTCTGTCTCATATTTAACATTCCTAAAATAATCTGTCAAATTGAGAAACAGAGTTTGTAAGGGTCTTGATTCATGTCTTGCAAGCTTTGTCCCAATTTTGTAATTTCAAATACATTTGATATGACTTGTCTTTTTTTCCAGTCTAAAGCTGGGAAGTGTCTTCATCTGTGGAATGACCGGGTTTTACAGTTCTGCAGTTTTATTTTTAATGTTCAAAACACACTGAATGAAACTTTTTTTTTTTTTGAACGAACAAGTAACTTCATTTAAACATTCTTACGTGTGCACCAGTTTAGGGTCATAGCTTTATTTTTTAACTTACCAAGCCCATATTATGTCTTAGTGCACCAACCATTCTAGTGTGCAAAAATGTAGGTGTAAATATGCCTTTTTCAAAGACTTAAATCCCTCAACCCTATAATATGACACTTAAACAATGCTACATCTTGTTCTTCTTCTCTAGTCATCAGTACATCTAGTCTGTGAATTTTGCGCATAGACATTTTTTTCGCCTGTGTGTAAAATGTCCACGAGGAGTCAGAAATTTAAGACTCTGTTGAGATTAACTATTGATATAGAGGAGACCATGCAAAGTTTTTTGTTTGTTTTTTAATTTTTTTAAAAAGAGAACACAAATGAGGTGCACTCGATTTAGAAAATATGATATTTTCTGTAACTGAGGGCCTGTCTAAATGAGAGAGTAGCACCTGGTTTAGGTTACAGTGTGAATTTAAACAGATTAAGTGAAACTGGTGCAAATACCTGCAGCGCCTTTCTCCATTTAAGAGGGGCAGTTAGGAACAGATTTAAGATAAGCCAAAAGAAAAGTCACTCTTAAACCAAAATAAGGTGCCCATACATGGGCTTGCACTAGTTTAATTAAATTGGTTTAAAAACCAACTTCAATTCAACAGGTGCAACTTTCTCATGTAGACAAGCCCTTAGATTGTAAGCCCCTGAAGCAGCCATTTATTGTTTATACCTGTTCGATATTGATTAAAATATTAACAAATCATAACTAATGAGTTGTACAGATATTACTAAAATAGTAAAGCAGAATAAAATTACACAGGAGCAAACTTATTAAATAGACAATATTTCTAGGACTTAATGTTGGTGTCTTTTTTTTTTTTGTTTGTTTTTGTTTTTTTTGTTAAGTAGCTTATCAGACTCCAGAAAAAGGACTCGTACAGGAAGAACTTGGCCTGCTGCAATACCACATTTGAGGAGAAGAGGTCGCTTTCCACGAAAAGCACTCCAGCCTCAGAATTCAGAAATTGTAAAAGATGATGACAGTAAAGAAGATTATCAATATGATGAACTCAATACAGAGATTCTTAACAATTTAGCAGATCAGGAATTACAGCTGAATCATCTAAAGAACTCAATTACTAGTTATTTTGGTGCAGCAGGTAGAATAGCTTGTGGTGAAAAATACCGTGTTTTGGCTCGTCGGGTAACCCTTGATGGAAAGGTGCAGTATCTTGTGGAGTGGGAAGGAGCAACTGCATCCTGACTGTAAGACTGAACATTATGTTCACTGCACTGTCATCTGTAGGTACAGTTTATAACCCATGGCTCTGAAGGAGACATGTCTTTACTGTGTTTCTAAAAAAGAACCAATTTAGCCTTAACACGTACTTGTTAACATTACAAATATTGTGATAAAGATTTTTCTTAAAATCACATCTGATACTTAAATTTTTTAATGTGACCATTGTTAGATTGTTTTAGGTTGGGATATTTTGAGTTACAATTGCTTATAAAGTGCATGGTGTTTAAAAAAGACTTCTTTTTTTCTAGATAACATTCCATGGATACAGTTTTTTGTGATTAGGCAAAATACCTAGATAGCACAAATCTTTGGAGAAATCTTGGTCTGTTTTCTTACCCAGATGTTTGCAGAAATGTATTTCTATTTCAGTATGCTCTAGATTTCATAAAGTGCAGTGTATATAATGCCTACTGTAAAATATTGAAATTTTCTTTCAAGCAAAGTGTAAAAAAATATATTGAGCCTGTAAATTGCTCTTTGACTAGACTTCATTGTCTTTTTAATATATTCTTTCCGTGTGTGTGTATAAATACACACTATATATACACGCGTGTGTGTATATATGTGTGATTGTGACCTATGCAATACAAATTATGGGATTCGGCAGCTTCTGAGTATATGTCCCATAATTCTTTTATCAGGAATAGTTGCAGTATTTACACAGCAGCATTTCTTCTCAGGCTTTATTGGGTGCTGTTGCTTTCTATGTACTAAGGAAAAGTGTCAAACCAGTGCAGTGTCTCCTGGCAATGGGTGCAGTCATTGATGTTCATATGCTCTTGCTAATACAGTCAATTATTTTCCTTGTAAATCAGCCGTTCAAAACATAAAGCAGGATTTGAAAATATTGAACATGAACTCTATTAGAAGTAACACTTTAAAGTTTTTGTGGCACATTGATTGTAAATTTTGTCTCCCAGTTATAAAAGTAAGTCAACAGGAGCCACACACAAGATTCCTATGATGTCTGTAGTAATTGTTAGTCATGTTGGATAAATGTAGAATGAACAAAGTATTTTATTGCACAGGGTCAACAAACAGTATGTTGCCATTTGAAGTAACAGTACTGCTTTTATAACAACTTTACCTCTTTTGTTTTTATAAAATGTACCAAGTTTTAAATTGATAACTTTATTTTACTTGTAAAGAGACAGTTTATCACCAGTGTTAGATGTATTTTTCTTTGTCTACTATTTTGAGGGGTTTTAGCCAAAGAGTAAACAGAAGAATATTGTTGTTTTGGTGGTTATTCACTTTACTGTCTGTCTTACACACTTGGAGTTTGCCACCGAAATAATGTTATGTAATTTGTTAATTACATAGTGGTTTAAATGTACTCTCTGGTTTAATACTTATTTATTCCATTACTACTTTGACTCTTTTTTTTTTTAATTTACTGCCTGTCTTGAGCATCTTCAAAAGATGATTTTTCTGTCCCCTTATTGCCAAAGGAAGCAGAGAAAACTTTGTTGCCCTGTGCTTGGTTCATTGTTGGCCAGGTAATAAATGAGCTTTACAAAAGTGCTAATTAAGAACTGCCACTTCTGTTTACCTTCACTAAAATGTGGTTGTTGTTTTTTTCTCTCACACACCCTCAGCTGTTAATTTAAAGATGCCTTGCCTGTAGCTGTAATATTTTGAGAAAAGCAAGTTTGTTAATTTTTGAATTTTTATATCTTGGGGTAATCCAAAATGTAAAGCTTTTGTAACCTTACTCTCACACCTGTATCTGTCTTATTTCACTTTATCCAAATCCTTTAATTCTAACTGAACACCAGCAGTATTCTCAATAATGCTTCTTTTTGAAGATAAATATTGGAATATACATGGGGGAAGGGAGAGGGAAATAACAATTGTCACACTTACATTGTCCATAGACTTAACTATTGTGAATGTCTTTGTTTCATTTTATTATGGTGGTTGACATGAGACTGATGTTCAGTTTGTATTTTTGGAGTTGCGTTTCTTAGAATTAAAAAAGACCAACATTAAATGTGTGTATTTTTTGATAGGAGTTTTGCTTCTGTATTCACGTGAAATACATACTAGTACTTTGAATTTTTTTCCGTGTCCTCCCTCAAACTATAGCCATACCTCTAATTTTTTTGAGCCTGTTGCCCTGCACATACACACAGAAGCAATAGATCCCTGAAAATGTTCCAGTACACACACAGAATGTTTTGGTCATAAGAGTTCTCATGGTGGTACTCTTTGCATCCTCCTTAAGTGAATACAAATATATTTATGGTCATGGATTGTTAAAAGAAAAAGACAGAGTTTGCTGTTTAACAACAATTTGTGTATCAATCATTGTTTTGATTTACATGGGTCTAAGTGTGAACTTTCATGCCCACTGATTTTGCAGCTCTTTACCCAGGTGTCTGATAAATACTTTGTCCATATTTATTTATTCGTATTACTGTAGTACCCAGAGATCAGAGCTCCATTGTAGTAGGCTCTGTACAAACATAACAAAGGCCCTGCTCTGAGAGCTTACACTCTAAGTGTAAGGTGGCTAAAACAGACAAGGGGAGCACAAGGACACAATGGAAGTATATTGGTCACTGGAAAAACAATGGTCACAGCAAAACAGCTGCCTAACCATTGTCAAGTTTTATGTAGGCATCTCAACAGAGAGGATTTTCAAGAAGAGATCTGAAAGAGTATAAGGGGGTTACTTTGCAGATATTTATGGGGAGCTCTTCTCATCCATAGTGGTGGTCAAAAGGGGCTTATTTTGTAAATTTTTTAAAATGGGCAATCAAGTCTGGTACCATTTGTGGAATGAAGGCAGGGATTGACATCTTGCTACCACATTAAAAATGATAGGGCAGAAATAAGTCATAAAGAGCCATGAAAGTGAAGACATGTAGCTTGTATTTGCAGTGAAGGACAAGCAATTGTAGGAATGCAAAGAGAAAGTTGATGTGGTTGAAGTAATAAGTTAAGAAAGATTTTTGCAGTAGCATTTTGAATGGAGATAAGTGGTGCAAAATGGGATTTGTCAAGGTTGGAAAGGAAGAGGCTGTAATAGTCAAGGCACAGATGAGGGCTTGGACAAGAGAACTAGCTGTATGCATAGTGAGGAAAGGCTTGATCTTACAGATGTTATGTAGGATGGAGTGGCAGGCTTTAGACACAGACTAAGTATGTGGAGATGGTAAAGTTAAGACAACACTCAATGTAGTAGTGTGGTTATACTGACCTAAGCCCTGTTGTAGACAGCACTATGGTGACAGAAGGGCTTCTCCCGTCAGTATAGCCACTACCTCTCTGGGAGGTGAAGTACCTATGCTGACAGGAGAAGCTATCCCATCAGAGTAGGTAGTGTCTTCACTAAGCACTACAGTGGTATAGCTGCGTTGCAAGTGTAGACAAGCCCTGAGTGTTGTGTTTTTTTTGTTTTGTTTTTTGGACAGGAGGAGACAGGTCGGGAGAAAAGAAGTAGGTCTGAGAGTTGTCAGCATAGAGATGATACTTGAACTTGTTCTCTCAAATGAGATCCCCCAAAGACTGGGTGTAGAGGAAAGAGGAGAGGGCCAGGGATGGAACTCTTGGGGACCTGTTCAGAAAGTTGGAGGTTGAATGAGAAATATCCACTGAACAAAACACTGAAAGAGCAATTAGAGATGTAGAAAGAATCAGGAGGGAACAGAATCATGGAAGCAGAGGGAAGACAAGATTTTTGAGATTGAGAGGATGGTTGAAAGTATTTGACAATTTTGGGAATCTGTCTGTGGTGCAGTTTATTAATTCTGGTCGATATGAAATTGCTGTATAATGGAATCTCAGAGCCTTTGAAGTCAGTCCTGTGCTGTCAGGGCTATTACATATTCCCAATACCAGAGACAATGGAGAGCCATTTAACCTCAGTGACTGTACTCTGAATGATGAGTACGCTAACAAGGGTTGCTTGATGTGGGAAACCAAGATTGTCTGCATGACTGCAGTATGGAGATACCCAAACAGGAGAACAAAAGTCAACTGTTAATGCTGGGTCTTAGCCTGAAGCTCTGTGGTTTCTATGTCTATGCATAAAATGCTTCAGCAGCATCGCTGCAGCTGTGCCACTGTAGTGCTTCAGTATAGACACTGTTAATCCACCTCCCTGAGAGGCAGAAGTTAAGTCATCAGAAGAATTCTTCCGTTGACCTAGCACTGTGTACTCCAGGGATTAGGTTGGTTTAACTACATCTTGGGGGTGAGGGGATTTTTCACACCCCTGAGAGACATGGCTATGCTGATGAAACTTTTCAGTGTAGACCAACCTTCAGAAGTTATGGAGTAACTCAGAGACTTGGACACAGGAACCTTGGGCTGGAAAGAGGAAGAGAATGGGCATGCTTTTGTAGCGATCGTCTTGTTTTACTGTGGGACTACCTGAAGAAGGAGGAAGCTGGCTGCACAACAGAAAAGACAACTCCATGGTTTGGAGGAGAAGTCATTGGCTTTATGAGGGGGGATCCTGGATGACTTTGACCTAAACCTAAAGAGTGCTGAAGAATGGTGAGGAAACCGAGGCATTTCTTATTTTGTCTGGATCCATATCTCTCTCATGCTAAGTAAAGAGTAATTGGGTTTAGAAACCTTTGAAGCCTATGTGTGTGTGCTTCATCTATCATTTGCCACAAGGCAGGAGTTTTGGGAGAGTGTGACCTTAAAGTTACTGAAAAGACTGGGAGTTCAACACTGGTCTTGGTTGCCCACGGCAGCTTACTGCAAGGCCCAGTATCTACAAAGCCTTTGCCCAGAAAGCATGGTAGAGGGGCCAAGGAAAGAGTGATATAGTCTACTCAGACCAGGAGAAACTTAAGAACACCGGGGTCTCTACTGTGTTGGGGACTCAAACACAGTGGCCTGGTGAGTATCCAGCAGAGGGAGCTTTACCCTGGCTGCATGTGACAATAGAATTTTGAACTTTAGCCAGAAAGAGATTAGAGTATAAAGAACTGGATCAGTGGAATGGAAGGAGCAGAAGCCATACTGGAGACCACTTATTATGGAATTGGAAGAGAGGAACTCCAGACATCCATTGTAGACAGCAATTGGAGGAAGAAAAAACATGAGTAGTAGTTGGGTCTAAGTGTGTGTGTGGAGAGAGTGCACAGGGGATTGAGAGACAAACTTCCTTGTAGTGTGAGGGGAAGTAGTTGAGGAGAGGGAGAAGTTGGGGGGCGCTGAAGCAGGTGCAGAGGCTAAAGGGAGAGAAGATGTGAAACTTCTTTATCAGTGATGGAGAAGAAAGAGTGGTGGGGAAGAAAGGTTAGATGGGGGATGGGAAAGGGTTGTTCTGTTTGAAAAAGCAAGATTCTGTGCAGAGAAAAAAAGTGAATGGGTGGGGAGGATTTGAAGGGAGAATAGAAGATGGCAAATAATCCATTAGGACTGTGGGAGTCGGTCAAGGTGGAAAAGTAATTTGCTAAAGAAAGTTGCAGAGTTTAAGAGAACCTTAGGAGGAATCCATATGGGCATGGAACTTCTGCTCGAGATCCCCCCACTGTCTAAGAGCAGAAGCAGATGCCGGGGTGAGCAAGGCTAGGGGGTGGCAGAGCAGACCTTGTGATGGGGGATAGGGCAAATGAGTCAAGGGTGGAGGAAAATGTAGAATGGAGTATCTACTCCAGGGGCAATTCTGAGCTAGTGCACGTGCGCGGAATTCATGTCCCCTGCAGCTTTCTTTGCTCCCCTGCAGAAAAATTACTTTCTGACAGGGAAGCAAAGGGAAGTTGTAAGAGCAGTCACTTACTACTCCCTAGCACTGCAGATACATCATTTCAGGCAGCTGGCAGCGAGGTAAATCACCGCAGGGCTGGGGACATGCCAGCCAGTGGCTCCTACCCTAGTCTGGGATCAGCTGCTAGTCTTGGCAGGGCTGCAGGCAGGAGAGGACGGAATTCCCTCTTCCCCTGCCAAGGACTGGCTGAGACTGTCAGACCCACCCCCAGAAACCTCCCCCAACTCCAGGAAGATCAGCATCCTCCTCTGCCCCCATCACTCCTCAGCTGTGGGGGGGAGGGGTTACTGTAGGGAGAGCTGCTCCCCATCCACCCAACACCCATGCATCTGGACCTCCCATACTGACACCCCTGACAAGCCTCACCCCGTACACCCAGAACCCCCCTAGGCCTCCATACCCAAACCTCAACCCCTGCACCTGGAGCCCCCTGCACCCAGCCCCCCTGCCTCTGGACCCTTGCACCCAGACCACCCCCAACTGAGCTCCCTGTACTGAAACCCCTGCACTGATAAGCCCCATCCCCCCTGCACAAGACTGAGCTCCCATGCCACTGACCCCCAACTAGCTGCACTCAGACCCCCACCCAGCCAAGCTCCACTGCCCCCACACCCAGACCCCTCTGCTGAGCCCCAGCCCCCTTCACCTGGAAGCTCCTGCAGAGTCCCCTTGCCCCTGCACCTGGAACACCCTCCAGTGAGCCTCTGTGAATCCAGATGCCCCCACACCTAGATCTCCCCGTAGAGCTGCCTGCACCCAGATTGTCCCACACAGAATCCTCTCACCCCACACCTGGATCCCCCCATGCTAAGCCCCACCACACTTGAATCCTGCCTGGTTGAGCCTACCTACCCTACATCTGGTGAGCCTGGTGCAGAGCCCCAGTGTGTTTTTGGGGCAGGTCCAGGCCTTGTGCTGTGTCAGGGTCGGGTGCAGCCTCACTGCTGAGTCTGTGTCCCAGGCATGGCTGCAGGGTGATCTCCCACCTTTGTGCAGCTAGTGGCCTGTGTTCACCGATGCCATGCTAGAGCCTTTGCATTTATTGAGAAATAAAACTTGCAGAATTTTAAAAGATTGTGCGCAGAATTTAATTTTTTGGTGCAGAATGCCCTCAGGAGTAAGTATCAAACACCCATGTCAATGGAAAAAATTGAAATTGATTGGACTGGAAATTGCAGGAGTGGGTGGTAGACAGGCAATATTTAAAAAGAGCAGATTCTGGTCAGAGAGGGGGAACTCCGTGATGGAGAGATCACAGAGCAGTGCTTGGTCAAGACAAGATCAAACATAGCTGTTTTGGTGGGTGAGTGAGTGAGGAGGGGGGAGTGCAGTGTTTGAGGCAAGTCATCTGAGGCAGGTGTAGATTTGGAATCTGGATTTGTATAGGTGGGGCATGGAGACTGGGCTGAGGAGTGGAAGAGGAGTGGGTGGAAATGAGGGTAAGGATAGAAGAGAAATGGAGCTGTTATTGGGAGAAGAGGGTAGATGCTATTGTGATGGGTTGGATCACAGACACCCCCTGGAGGCTGTCAATTGATGTGCCAAGACTACTTCTGCCCCTGCTTTCCCTGCCCTCCCAGCTTGGGAATTCAGTGCCCTGGCTGGTTTGAGCCAGACCCGCTAGCCTGCTGCAAACCCAGACCCAGGTCTGAATCACGTCCCCTAACAGCTGTAGGCTTAAACTGAAAGCAGCTTAAGAAGTGTTCCTATCTTTAACATGCAGATGCCCAACTCCCAATGGAGTCCAAACCCCAAATAAATCAGTTTTACCCTGTATAAAGCTTATACAGGGTAAACTCACAAATTGTTTGCCCTCTATAACACTGATAGAGAGATATGCACAGCTGTTCTCTCCCCCCCCCCCCCCCCATATTAATACATACTCTGGGTTAATAAGTAAAAAGTGATTTTATTAAATACAGAAAGTGGGATTTAAGTGGTTCCAAGTTATAGCAGACAGAACAAAGTGAATTATCAAGCAAAATAAAATAGAACATGCAAGTCTATGTCTAATACAGTAAGAAAACTGAATATAGATAAAAACCTCACCCTCAGAGGAATTCTAGTAAGCTTCCTTTTATAGACTAGTCTCCTTCTAGTCTGGGTCCAGCGATCACTCACACCCCCTGTAGTTACTGTCCTTTGTTCCAGTTTCTTTCAGGTATCCTTGGGGGTGGAGAGGCTATCTCGAGCCAGCTGAAGACAAAATGGAGGTGTCTCCCAGGGGTTTAAATACTTTTTTTCTTGTGGGTGGAGACACCCTCCTCTCTCCTATGCAAAGTCCAGCTCCAAGATGGAGTTTTGGAGTCACATGGGCAAGTCACATGTCCATGCAGGACTCAGTTTTTACAGGCAGCAGCCATTGTCCACATGCTACCTTGATCATCCTCATGTAGACTTCTTATGTGTATTGGAGCCTTCCAAGATCCATTGTGCATTAAGTGCTTCTTGACTGGACACTCAACTTGCAAATTCCTTTCTAAAGAAGCTGACCAAATGCCTTACTAAGGCTATTTAAAATCAAACAAGTATACAGCCGATATTCATAACTTCGAATACAGCAATGACATATGCATAAAATAGGATGAATATATTCAGTAGATCATACCCTTTACATAGATATGTTACATGGCATATGTAGCATAAAACATATTCCAGTTATGTCATATATACATTCATAAACATATTTCCATAAAGCCTTATGGGGTGCACTGTCACAGCTATAATACAAAAAGAGGGGTGTAGTGAGAGCCTGGTTGAATAGCAGATGGACGTAATTAGAAAACAGTTGAGCAAATAATCACTAAATGTGAACCAGTTAAATCAATAATGAGTCAATCTGATACAAGATTAATCAGTTAACAGCGAGCTATTTATGTAAGCAGACAGGCACACACAGTGTGGAGATGCAGCTGTTGTCAGGCGGGTGGCAGCCAGTGAGGAACAGTTAGTGTTGGATGCGCAGGTTCACTGAAAGGAGGAGCTGGATGATAGTAAACAGTGAAGGTTTGGAATGAAGCAGGGGAAAATAGCAGCTGTGCATGGCTGCCATAGGGATAAGATAGGGCCTGGGTCACTGAGAACAGCCCTTAATATGGCAGTGTGGTCAGTCATATGGGGCAGCCAATGGGAGTGAGGGGGAAGTAGGTGCCAGTCCTGAAGGTGGCAGTGAAGATATGGATAGAGACCCCAGTATGCTGGGTGACGGCAATGTGTTGCCCCCATCTTGGGAAGAATGTAGATCAGGCACCAGCACCAGGAGCAAGAGAGAAGTAACTAGTGCTTGTAGGATCCCTCTCCTTCCCCTACAATCATTTACAAAATGTCAGTGCCAGAGGGTATAGAGGAGGTGTGTATATGTGTACATAAGGAGAGACTGTGAGTGAATGCGGTACTGAACTATGCTCATGACACTGAGTTGTGCACCTTTCTCATTTCACCTGGATTGTGCAGTCAGTTTTCCCAGTGGCTGGCCCAGGTTTTGGCTTGATTAAGAGCTAGTTGGCCAAGTCAAATAATGTTGAAGCTTTTTTCTGGTGGACAGTTGCCTGTGCCATTGGGAGACTTGTTTCACTAACTCTCCCCCCAGCCACCACCTCTGTTGTTACATTTGGGCAGATTGGAAAAAGGAAACTTCTTTGCTAAAAAAAATAAATTGTGAATGCAAACTTGAATTGAAATCTTAGGGAACAGACATGCCTGTGCCCAACTATGCCTCTGTAAACCAATTTTCAATCTATACATACACAAATTATACTAGTCCTAGGTTATGAGTAATAGTCATAACTCTATTGTACGATGAACTCTACAGTAGCGGTAGACACATGTATAGCATTGCACTGTGATGGATCTGGAGTTGCTCTGTAATAATTTATGAATACTGCATGTAGGTATATGAATACCTGTAGTTTTGGGATGTTTATGAATATATTTTAATGCAACAGGGGGCTGTTGGGGAAAACCAACAGGAAAGGAAAGATGGTTCAAGACCAGCCACTTCACAGCAATGGCTTGAGAGTTGTTAAGAGTCATTGCCAGGATGGCAAATGGCCTATGAACTCTAGCAGCTCTGAAAAGGAATCATCTCTTGAGAGGGGGAGTTAAACTGAAACACAACCTGCTGTGGGTGTCTAAAGAGGTTAGGCCTGCCTAGGTTACTATTAAGGGACAGAGGTGTGGTAGCTGAGTGGTTAAGATGCTTAGCTACAAACCTGAACATCATGACTTTAAGTCTTGCTGTCTCACACTGAAAGACCACCTCCAGTGCAAAGTGGGTGCCTGATCCAGCAGGTTGGGGCAGTCAAAGGTGGTCAGATATGATATTGTGCACATGGAACTGCTGTGCCTTAACTGCCTCAGCCTGAAAAGTCATAGGCTTGTGAGAAACTCTGACTTTGATGATAAGCCTTTAGGCAAGATAGACGTGCACAGACTGTTTTAAAATCCTGCTTCTCTAAATGCTTTGTTCCTGCTGTACATTAATCAGTACTTAGGCTGACTGATCACTGTGCACCACTGGTCCCAGGCCCCCAAAGGGAAGAACCACAGGTGCCTGAACACAATAGGACCTGCAGGGTAGGAACTGATACAGAGTACTGGTAGTCAAGGGCCCAGGCTAAGAGTAGGACAATTGCAGAATTCTACCCCAGGCAAGGTAGAGGCACAAGGCCTGACATCTGAAGGGACGCAGTCAGAGGGCCGAGGTGCAGGTAGCCCTGTAACTGCGACACCAAGCCTACAGTATCTTGCCCAGAGCTAGATAAAAATTTTAGGTTGACTTCCCTTTTATGTACACATTTTTTCATTAGAATAGTTTATTAATTTTAGTTGCCTGAACTCACTGCTAATTACTGTATTTAACAACATCACATAGTACCTTAATAGTAAGTATCTACATTAATTCTACTGAGATTCTACTCCTAGTTTGCGTCTGCCTCTTTGTGACACCATCAGCCTGCAAATGTTACTGAAGTTAATCAGTAGCTTGGTGAGGATTTTTTTTTCTTTTAACTGATGGGCAAGAAGTTAAATGTTTGTTCGGTTCCTGCAGATGTTCCCTGCTTTATATGCCTTCTGAGGAGAAGCTCACTAGGCAGGCAACTTAAGGCAATTGATAGCGGAAAGAATAGTGGATTAATGTTGGCATCTGGAAAATGGAATCTTAAAATCAGCTGCTATGGGAGACATTTATAAAGTTATTAAATATTACAATTATATAAAATAAATATTAAAATATGTAAAATTACTTGTGTAGTATCACTACAAAACAAATTAGTTAGCAAAAATACTCCAGTGTTTATTACACACTAAATGGATCAAATCCTGATGCTTAATATAGTGGTATGTATTTAACATTGACAGGATTTCAGATGGCCAAGCGAATAGAAACAAAGGAGAGGCACTACTACATCCAATGAAGATGATTTCTGGGGTGAGTGAATACTGCCTTAATATTCATTGATACTTTTAATATGGAGAATCCTGGATACAAGTGCAAGTTCTGAAGGGAAATGTTCTTCAGTGGTTAGACTTTTCTACCTCTGTCCCATCTACCTGTCTCTCTCCCCCCCCCGCATCCCAAGGACGGTCCCCTCCAGCCTTTGTAAGTCCTCAGAGCTCCCAAGTTCTTTATGCCTTTAGTCTTATTCTACATCTGTATCCCCTGTCTTTCCCCTGGATCCCGCACCACCACTTTTTTTTCATTTTGAGGTCTCCTCTGCCACCCTGCCCAGTGTCCAGTTCCAGTCCAAGGAGTCCTCCTGTACGCCGGCTCCTGTCACCCTTTCCTCTTCTCCAGCTTTGGTTTCAATCTACTTCTCTCCATGCTCCTCACCTCTGTATTCCTGGCAAGCTTCTTCCTGCTGCTCCACCTGTCCTGGACACTAGCATTGTTGGCAGTGAAAGCCCAGGAGAGACAATTTCTGTGCTCTCAGTTATGGTGCTCAGTGCCACAGTGGCCTCTGGAAACTGTCAGAAGCAATTGCAGGAAAAGTTCTGCTCTGCCCTTGAGCCCTGGGATGGAACATGCTCAGTCAGGATCTGCAAACTCTACAGGTTTTCTTTGTGGACTGTGGGTCTTCAGATCCTGTATAGCTCTATGGAGAAAAGCCCAGCTTCGTCTGTGGGGAATAGTCCTCTGATTCCTGTCCTTTCCCATTTTGGAGACAGTGGTGCTGACATTAAGTTAGTGGATGTCCAGACTCTATGCTGGACTTGCACATTGCCAGCTTTAGTTGATCGGGCTTGAGGAGCCCCTCTGCCACCCATGTTTCCAGACTCTGCCTGTGCCAGATGGGCATAATTTTTCCTTTGTTTTTACTACTAGAGAAACCTCTACTTACAGGCAATCTAACTAACTAAAAATAAAAATAGCTACAGAAGAAAGGAAACAGCAAATGAGGAAAGACTTGAAGACACTGTGTGCAATCCAAGCTTATTGTTTCTTGCAGTTAAGAAAGAACAGAGAGCAAGTGGAGCTGTTCCCTTTTCACACCCTCAGAACCCTCTGTAAGGGGAGGAGGGAGGGTCAAATGACCCCAGTGGATGCTGTAGTGTAGAAGATTCCACAGCTCAGCACCTTGTGGTACCACCCCCACAACTAGAAATATGTAGAGACCACTGGAAGAATTATTCTTTTGAAAAACATTTGAGAGGTAGGATATGTGTGAGATTTTCTTGTCCCCTCTTGGGAACATATTGCATCCACAGAGAGACCTTACACTTTGCTTTAGGCTCTTCAACCCAATATAGGCAGTTTAACTGACTGTGGATAAGAATCCTGATTTGGCTTGTGTAACTGTGACCTGTCAGGATACTGGCCCTTTGTTCACACAGTCCATTAAACCGACAGTGTGAAGCTTTCTAGAAAATAGTCTAGGATTTTAGATATTGAAAGATGCATCTTAGGTTTTTGGCTCCATAAGCTATGATCACAAGCATTTTCCAGACCAGCAGATTAGAAGCCTGCTCTCATTATCTTAACCTGAAGCAAGATTGGGGCTGCATGTGAATGGATGACAGGACATATCTACAGACATGGCACTATAGAAAAGGCTCGGTAACAAGGCCCCATCCATGGATGGCAATGGTTGAATGAGCCTGCCAGGATCCAAAGCAAGTTACCAAAGTACTCAAGTTACTCTTGAGAAAGGAGAGTAGTTTTTTGCCTTGCTCTGGTAGATTATGGTGCTTTTTAACTGTTACTTTCTTTTAAGTGATTTCTAACAAATCCTTCAGTCAATGGCCATGTGTTCTAGTGATATCTACTAATGAATGACCAACCTCTTTTCAGTTGCTTTCAGCTAGACACTGAGTGTGATTTCAGAAGCTTATTTATTCTTGCAAATAATGAGAAAATTGGACTAATATCTTCCTCCCTTCCCTCCCAAAAGCTGGCCTACTCCTGCTGCCAGATGGCTCACTGATTTTTTTTTGATCACATAGGACCAAATTCTGCAGTTCTCACTCAATCAACATTAAGCATTTAAACATTCAATTAAACATTTCAAATTGATTATAGCACTAGGAGTTTTGCTTGAGTAAGAACTGTGGGATTCAGCTCATAATTAGAAATCTGACTCTAAACAGCTCAACTGGGAATCCAGAATTCCTTTGTCATCTTCTCCCCTGCCCACTTCTCCTTAGAAGAGAGGCGGGTTGCTTTATGGAGGTATAAAACATTTTTTCTTGAATACAGTATCGTAACTGTATTTGCAGACTTGAAATATGTAGCCCTTTTTGTCCTACTAAGACCACCCAGTTAAGTCTATAACACACATCCCCTGAGACTTGGCAATAAGTATTTAACAGATGGAGAATTGCCTGCTTTTGCATGCATACAAGCTTATGGCAAAGAGAAGCTAGAACAGTAGGAGAGGCATTTCCACAACAGATGGGTAATACTATATTGCCCCTTTTTGAAGAGAGAGAATGCTTTGTCACGTGCAAATTTCTAGCTCATGCCAGGATGTTTCTGCATTCTTTCATGGCAACGGGAAGAATAAAAGGTCAGTGATTATTTCTGTTGGCACGGATTATGGTTGTGTAATGTAATAGTTTACTGTCAAAGGGATATTGTATCTTGCAATAATTGAGACACATTGTGTAACCTCCGTGACTACTGTATTACGGAATTATTTAGTTACTCTGGTTTTTAACTGTGTTTTGTCTGCTAGCAATCTTGAAACTAGACTAAGCCAATTGCAGTAGCATTTATGAACCTTACCATAATTTCCTTAAGATTGCACATATTACTTTTCCTAAACCCTATCTATCCTCCTTACACATAGTATTGAAAGCTTAAAGAGTTCCAAAAATTGATTGCATTTTTTCACTTTCCTTTCCCCTAAAATATTGGGGGAGTTTTGAGTTCCACAGGCAGGATGAAATTCACACAAACACCTGGCAACATATGTTTAATTTCACAATCTCGGCTTGCTTTCATTGCGCAATGTATGATACCCTAGTATTTTATGAAAAAATATAGTGCTACTCCTACTATCCAGTCACATGCATATGTGGAAGATTGTTAACATTTAATGAAGATGTAAATATTTAAAGTTTTAAGCATGACGACAATTGGGATTTGTAAATGATATAAGTTCAAAACTAAACTTCTCCCCCTACTGTTTAAAGAATTAGAGGACGTGGGTCAAATTCTGATCTCACACCATTGTAACTCTGGAGTTGTGCTCAATGTCAGTTAGTTTGCTTCTGCACTAGGGTAACGGAGAGCAGAATTTCACCACTAAATTTGGAGGAGACATTTCTTAAAGAAAGAAATGTCACAAGGGAGTATTATACACTGGAGAAGAAACGTGGTATATATTTCAAGCAAGGCAGAAACTCAAAGGTCAATTGATCTTACTTGAAAATAAATTAAAATCATCTTTTGCACAGGTTTCATTCCTAATCCTTTTACCATTAAATTGAATTTACAGGTGTTACCATCTACGGTTATCAAGTGAAACCCGATCTCTTAAAAGAACAAGTAGTTCTGATAGGTTTCAGAGTAACAGCCGTGTTAGTCTGTATTCGCAAAAACACGAAAGCTCATGCTCAAATAAATTGGTTAGTCTCTAAGGTGCCACAAGTACTCCTCTTCTTTTTGCAAGTAGTTCTGGAAATTCAATCTTTGAATGACTTGCTTTGTGGACTTGCTTTGACCTTGTGGAAGTCATGAAGCTTTGCTGTGTGCTATGCAATCAGTCTGTATTACAATGCTTGTTCTTTTTATGGCTCTATCCTGCAAGATACTGAGCAGTCATGGACCTGTTGTGCACCTTCAAATCCTGTTGAAGTCAGTATGAACTGAGAGTGCTTAGCCCTTTAAAGGATCAAGCCCTGAGGGTAGAGTGTGCAAAGATGCAGTGCTCTTCCTACAACTGTTATAATTAGTGTGCACAAACACAAATTTAGACTTCTTATTTATTGTAAAATCTAAGCTTCTGGCATATAATTTTATTCAACATCCACAGACTTTAACCATTACTTAGCACAGAATAAAAACAGTTCATCTTACACACTAGATTTGTTTTTCTTATTTCAGTTAATATTTGATTTGTACCTTTTATACAAAACACAAGAACAATTTACTCCAACATCCCATTTAAAACGTCATTTATTGTGTCTAAGTTTGAACCCCATATCCTTCACCCATGGCCACTGATAAATACTTTTCAGTTGACAAAGTCTCATACAGCTGCATCTATAGTATATCCTCTGTTTAAAACTTTTTGTTATGAGATGGGGATTTTGTTATGGAGAAGAAGTTACAATAGGAAGGGTTGTTCTAATAACCGAGCTAAGAGCTAGAATACAGTAGCCTAACGTCAGAGGTAGACTTCTTAGTCACAGCTTCATGGAAAGAATGCAGCATTTCACAGCTGTGGTGCAACATCACATTTGTGGTACTACATTTAAGGCCGCATCACTTCTATCTTCTATTAAAAGGACAGAGCCCTAGGAACATGGGTCTGCCTGTACTCAAAAGAGCCTGAGCCAAAGCCTACTGAAGTCAGTGGGAGCCATTCCACTGAACGCCTTCGATGAGCTCTGGATCAGGCCTATAGGAGATCTTTTTACTACTTGTTCCCTGTTCTGCAAATACTTTAGGTATAGGGCATTAAGCCCCTGGAGAAATGGAATACCTCATGCTGCTTACCACTGCCCCACTCATCAATTAAGGGAGAAGAGAGTCCTACCCAAAAGAATGCTCTGAAGGGAATCCTACCCAAAAGAATGATGTATTCCATGGTTCCCAACCAGGGATATGCGTACCCCTGAGAGTACACAGAGGTCTTCCGGGGATACATTAACTCATCTACATCAGTTTCTCAACCTGGGGTCATGGCATAGGTTTAGGGAAGTTGCAAGGTCAGGGCTGGTGTTAAGGGGTGGCAAGCAGGGCAATTGCCCAGGGCCTCACACAGCTAAGTTACATGTTTCAGTTCTGGGTGGCAGGGCTTGGGCTTCAGGGGTATAGTAGTCTGGAAAGGGTGAGAACCACAGATGTATCCAATACACTGTGGGAGCATGTGTAATTCTGTGGACAAGTTAATGAAAGGAAGGTAAGGATGGTGTAATTCAATTTGTAAAAATCTCCAGGCTCGTAAGTTCAGTGGTGTCACCCTCTGCAACATGGCAGGAGGGACTCAGTGCTCCCCCTCCCCCCGCACTTCGTGGAATTTTGATAATACAAAGTCATTTGAAATGGATTACGGGTTGGGTATCGTTTGGAAGCCCTTTCTCTCACAAACACAATGGTATCAACATACCAAACCTAGAACAATTATGTATATATTTGAGAAAATGTTTTTTTAATTATGATTTAACACAGGGATGCATGGCTTAAGTAAAGAGATTGATCTTTGGCAATCATAAAGAATCTAGCTTTGACACTTATAACTGAAAACATTTATTCATCAAAGTCATCCTCAGTGTTGTCTCAGTCTAGAGCAGCACTGCTAGACATGTCACATTGATCCTTGTCTGTGCCACCCTCACGCATCTCTGTACAAAGCAGGCTGCTGGCCAAACATTTGCAGGGTCGTGAGCATTTGATGAGCTGCAAGATTGATTTGGCAGCGCATGGTATTTCATACAACTTCTGTGAAGTGTGATTCCAAACCTGACCCATTTCCAATGACACTATGATCAAAATGTCCACCAATTGGAGGAGCTGGGAGGGGACGAACAATGAATCCCCTTCCCACACCACAGAGGGTAACACCTTGAAATTATGATTCTGCAAATTTGTACAGATCAAGTGACACCTCCCTTAGACCTTTCTATCACTAACTTGCCCATCGAATGAGAATTTACTATATTATGTTCCCAAACTAATAGAGGGCAAATCCAGCTGCCCCTGAAGTCATATAGTCAGCAGCACCTTTTAAAGTATTTTTTTCTTAAAAGCAGTAATTTAAAAGGGTTATTGCTAGTCTTCATTCATACATCTGAAATTGAAACTAAAGTGTAATCTCTATATATGATAGTCCCTGCTAGAGAAAAGTGGCCAATGCACCAAAGTGGCCACAATGACTGCATTTTAACAAGTCCATGCACTGAAAAATGTTTTCCCATCCTCTTCTAGGAGATAATGCTGGGCCCTCCAGCATAATGACCTTCAGGCAGATGTGATCACAACGGAGACAGTCTAGCTGTAGTGTTTCAATTCTTAACACCAAGTTCAAAGACAGGCAGTACACTTGCATACCTAGGCTAGACCAAATGTTTTAAATCTTTTTAAAGACAGCTGATGTGAACAGTGGTACAGCCCTAGCAGTCTTAACATGGACTTTCAGAGCTAACACAATTTTCTATGGGCACTTCTACTGGGTTGGCACTTGGCTTGAATCTAGGCTGATTACAAAATACTTAAAAACTGCAGTCAAAATACTAAGGTTATGACAAAAGAAGACAAATGCACAGATGAGACGTATTTTTCCACTCCCTCAGCAGAAAGAAATGGTAGGTTTGATGCAAGCCACTTGCTTTTTATTGAGAAAGATAGCAAACTGCTTCTATGATTGAGCATTACCTTGCTTAATCAATTCATGCTGCAAATAAATCTCAAAATTTAGGGCCAAATTCTGTTTTATTTATGCAAGTAGTCCCATTAATTTCATAGGACTACTCAGGGGAGTAGAATGAAAATAGTTATGTGACTACAGATTTGTTGGGGTTCTTTTGTGGGGCGGGTTTAGCTGAACAACTTTAGCTCTGAAGTTTGTGAACTGCTACAAATTGTGGCATAAACCTGCTTGACCTCAAGCAGCAAAACATCTTAGCAAAATTAGTAATATAGAAGGGATTTTGGAAGTTAATGTTTCCAGACAATTTTACCTAAAAACTATGAAAGGAACAGAGTCATCTGAAAAAACTCACTTCTGTCTGAATGTATCTACTGTTATAATATCTAAGATTACAATAGCTAAAGATTAAATAATTCCATTTTATTTTGTGCATCTGACTGTACTCTGTATGGTCAATTTCACTGTTCCAGTGGACCTTTCACACAGCAACAACCAACTAAACAGGAAAATGGGATTGTACAATCACAACAACTGGCAGAAGGACTTGGACAGATATAGTGTCTGATGCTACTTTTAATTAGTTTATAAATTGACTAAATTTCACATTAACTGTCTCTTTAAAGTGCTGATATATATATAGATATATATAACTATATATAAAAGTGAAAAAATAACTTCTCATTTTAACCACTTCACAAATGTTAACCCAGTGTTTCTGTATTATGCTGTACAATAAAGACTCAAGGAAATTTTGTACATTTACATTTATGGAGAACTTACAATAGCTATAGCCTACATAGGTGGGCCTCAATCCTTTGGCACATCTGTAACTTTACTCAATGCTTATTTAAAAACTTGTAAAAAAACAAATTATTATTTAGGCGGACATAGAAAGGTTTTCAAGTGACTATGAAAAGATGACTGTATGGCAGGTATTAACATTGGTTTGCATTTGATCCACCATTCTGTGTATTATGCATAATCTAGTAAGAATCATTACAAATGCAACAAACCAACAAATAGATGCACCAGTAAGACTGTTAGTAACGTTTGCAGAGATGGAAGGATGGGGGCAAAGGTATTCTGTTCATGTTAGTCACATGTGAATCAAGAACCTGATTATAATGTCTATTCAAAACAAGCAGCAAGGTAACACCAGTCCCTTTTGCTGTAACAGTTTATTGCATTTTCCCCTCCTCTCTGGTTATTGCTATGATCACACTTGCTGTTAAGTTCTGCTTTTCCTCTTGTCTTCAAAAAGACTTTTCAGCATGTAAACCTGAACAGCTGAAACCACCACCATTACTCCCAAGTTGACCAAGGACCAAAAATTCACTCTGTCAAAATTGCTTTCTTGTATATTTCGATCACGAGCTTCAAATGCTCTGAGCAGCGTCTGAATCTGGAGGCTTTTGCTTAACCTGGCTTTGACATTGTTGATGGATTCCTGGTAAGGAACAGAACAGTGTTTTTTTTAGAATGTAAAATCATTTGGAAGGAAACAGAAGTACATTTTCTGCTAATATAAATACATATCACAGTTCTCACACTATCATTCACATTGCTGGTTTTTATTTGTGCATGTGTCACTACCATTTTTTCATTTCGTGGTTAGGTAACAGTTACTTCACTGATGAATGTTACACATTATGAACTTTTCATTAATTTTTTTTAGCCTTATTGTGTATATTTTCATGTGTTGCAATTTAAATACGTATTATTTATCCCAGGCTCTGGACATCTTAACAAATCCATTAAAAATAATCCACAACTATTTAACAAAAGAAGACCCCACCCGCTGAAGAAAGAGAGACACTTAGAGCAGAATGCCCTAAAAGTAAACAAATTTGGGCTATGTCAGACCCATGTGGGACATGAAGACCAAAGATGAGGTGCTCACAACCAGCCCTCTATGACCATGTCCTATAATATACTGTGTCAAGCAAGCATCTGATATGGCAACTACATTATTAGAGGAAAGACACCATACTGTTGTCCTCTGAATGTTTAGATTAAATTTTCTAAACCAGCACTATACTTTATGTAGAACTAGATGGACATAAACCAAAACTGCTATATTTAGATTTAATAATCAAAATTAGTCAAGCTATTTCACAATGTACAGCTTCAAACCACCATCATTGCAAATCTGTATCTTTAAGATATCCGAGTGGTCCATTATCTGTATCAGGTGGCTCATGAACAGTTCCATGCTGCACTACTGGACTGCAAAACAAAGCTAACTGTTCTCAGCTGGATTATCTGACCAAGATACCCTTTAACACAAAATGAGCTAGCAATAGCGTACAATATGTTGTTTTTATTGATTTATAGAGCACCTATTGACACAGCAGTCAAACTGTGTTCAGGTAATAGGTAACTTTATTTCTTGAGTGTGTTCTCCTACTGCTTATACTGTTGACTGTTTTCTCCTATGTATTTGTATGGCCCCCAGTTTAAAAAGGAGGACTGGCAGACTTTGTCTGAACATTAACTCAGATTCTTGCTTGTAAAAGTTGTGGCATTAACATCCCACCTCTGCATCTTTATACTCCTTTAGAAATTAAGAGTTAATATTTCTAATTATAATGTTTATCTTCTGTTGGGAAGTGAAGGATAATCTAATTTTCAATATTTTAAAATGTATTTAAAATAAATACAGAAAGGATTTGGCATCTTAAACATTCTATTAAGTTCTGGTTTGTGTTAGGAAAGAAAGATCTGGTTTTCATTTATTATAGGAAATAGGACCTGATACACAAACTAGATCATTTTCTACATGGATGAGTAGTCTGTGGGACAGCAGATGGTACGTAAATAAATTTTTAGTGCATGCTGATTCTGCTTTTTTGGAAGGACTCTATTTTCTCTGTCTAACTCAGTAAGTTCAGGGCTCAGTATTGTAGCCTGCTAAGCACTACTGAAACGAGCACAGGCATAGCCTTATTGTCCAGGACTCAGTATTTGCTTCAAAGTTTGTGCAGAGGAACTTATACAACAGTTTGAAAAAATTGTCACAGCAATGAGAGCAAGCTTCGACACCCACAGTGAACTGAATGCTGTTGCGAGGGAGGTGGAAAAGGCTATGACTGGGATGCAGGCAGTGCAGATAGGGTAAAGCCAGTATATGGTTTCAGTGATACCACTTAAAGCAAATGATGTATGGAGTGCCTGTCATTAGGATTTTCAGTTATTCTGATTTCGAACTAGGAGCAGGCTGGCTCCAGTGTGCTTATGAGTTGCATGCCCCCCTGGGGGAGGGGGCAGAAGGATAGTTGGGCAGCCATGAGGGCCAGCCACTGACACAGAAACATTTCCAAGGGCTCCATGAAAATAGTATCCCTCCCAGGTATTTTCTCAATGCCTTGGGACATAGCACAATGTCTTTGCCAATTCAACAAACTACGGAAGCCACTCCCTGCAGTTGACTTCATTGTATTTCATCATCAACAAAATACCATGCTCATTAGCTTGACTGGTGGATTAACACTGCTCTCCCTCAACTCTCATCTGCATCCCTCCAAGGTTGAGTCCTCAGTTGTATTATTCAGATAAACAGCTCAGCCACTGTTTAGAAGTATTAGTTATCTTAAAGCTTTACTTATTTCCTCTTTCCCCATCTTTGTTAATTGCTATTTATTCCCATTTACTATATAGTGACTAGGGCACTAAGCCAAGATGAGAACAAGAGTTATCCAACAGCATAATTATGAAACACATCAAAGGATATATCCAACAAGTGCTTCTGACTCTACCACAGAGACTGAGCAGAGCATCCCTTTGAGAGAAGTATTACCACCTTTTAGCTATTGGAGGCATTGTTCGTTTGTCCCTTTTGCAATGTGGAGAAGGGAGGCAGGTGGCCAGTGAAAGGACTCAGACTACTGCATACACAGTCCCTTCCAACTGTGCAAGGTGAGGCATAAACACACAATGAAAGATTTCCCATCCAATCTCTCATTTGGAAGGAAGAAAATTGTGTTGTTGGGCCTCACGTAGCAGGGTAGTGGATGCGTACAAGTAGAAGAATCCTCAGGGCTACAGAAGATTCTTTAGATGAAACAATATGCAAAACTGATTTATCCTCTGGCAGATCGAGGACTGTATATACTTTGTGATTAACCAAAACACCACATGGAAGAAAAGCAAAAGAGTACTGTGTATATAGGCATATATAAGCAGAGAAATTTGTCAACATTTCAGGGCAACTTTTGGGAATGGGGGCTAGCTTTATGCACATGAGTTTGATCACTTCTCTTCCCCTCTCTCTCTTCTGCCTAAGAATAATGATGATATATATTTATACAGAAGTTATCATCCAACCACTTTACAAATGTCGGCTAATTAAGCCTCATACTATGTTATGCAGTAAGTGGTAGGTAGTAATCGTTTTGCCCATCATTGAAGTGCAGCCATCACTGAGATGTACAGCAGCAGCACTATTGCTGTTCCTCTAGGAAATATGTTTGCTTATCTTATGAAGATGAAGAGGTAGCCACTTTACATTTGTGTATATATAGTTACCAAATAGGTCAGATTTATGACTTTCTTTGTGCCTTCAAGTCACTTGCTCACTCAAAATGAGCTTGAGCTTGATCCCAAATTCTATAGGTACACGATCAAGTTAATTGCTCCAGGTCGAAAATAAACCTTGAGTCACCATAAGCACAGACACAAAACAATGAAAAAACCTGCCACTATACATGCACACTGGTATTCTGTTTAAATAACCATAGTAATATTTTGTACTTTTTAGTGCCTTGCATCCAAGGAACTTATTAAATCACACTGAGCAAAGACTCAAAGCTCCCCTATGATAGTTATTACTCACAGACACTTAGGGTATGTCTAGCTGCAATTAGACACTCGCAGCTGGCCCATGCCGGCTGAGTTGGGCCTGCAGGGCTCAGGCTAATTGTGCTAGCTGACTCGGGCTAAGGGGCTGTTAATTGTGGTGTAGACATTTGGGCTCGGCCTGCAGTCCAAGTCCTGGGACCCACCCACCTCGCAGGCTCTGAGAGGCCAGACTCCAGCCTGAGTCCAAACACCTGCACTACAATTAAACAGCACCTTACCCTGAGTCAGCTAGTACGGGCCAGCCACTGCAGTGTAGACATACCCAGTGAGGTTAAATCACTTGCGGTGGGCCACACAGGAAATCCATGGCAGAGCTGGAACTAGAATCCAGATCTTTTAATTCCCAATGCTGCTCTTTAACCACAGGCCCCCCTCAATAGGGGACAGAGTCAACATAATGTCCTATGAGGAACGCAGCTGATCACTCTGTTTCCCAGCTGCTCAGGCCCTCACATAGAACAAGACTAAGGCATATTCCCATGGCAGAATGATGATATGAGTTTTTCAGATACTCTTAAACCTCAACCATCTGATGCTGTAGAGCAGAATACTTACCAGAATATCTTCAAGTTTCATATCCAACATGTCTGTGCCTGTAATGTACTTCTTCCAGTCCTCTTGTTCTCCTTCTCCCATATTATCTAGGACCAATTCAAAGAAAATCACCTTCTCTGAAATGGTGCTGAATGTGTTGTCAAAGCAGAACATGTAATCTCCATCTTCTGTTTCCACCCTGTATATGAGCAAACATACATCTTTAAACTACATTGTATTTTTAATGCTGGCTCTAAACTTACATTTTTTAACATTCTTCCTTATGTGATTATGACAGTCATGCAAACAGAAATAATTAAATATGCTATACATAAATACAAATAAATGAAATGCAAGGACACACTAGGGAATGAGATAGCACAACCGAAAATTACAAGTTTTTCTAAGAAAACAGACTCAGATGATCTTAAATCTTAGTATGATGAGTAGTAGCTTTCCTTCACTTTATTTTTTAAAAATTAAAGCTTTGAAAGATTAATGCTCACAATCACTTTTAAAAATAAAAGACAGCAGCCACTTCTTCTAGCTATGGAAAATAGAAATACCCTTTAAAAGTTTAAATTGACCACTGGCTGCAAAAGGAGCAGAGGGGATAGAATCTTCATCTTTACAAATGGTCCCTGCTCCACTGAAGTTAATTAATTTTAATTGTATCAATATTGGCCCCAAATATTTGAGAAGGTACATTTGATATCATAGTTTAAAAAACCAAACCAAACCCTGGAAAGAGATCAGACTGCCAGTATGCCAAATAAATGATTACTTGAAAAAGCGAACAGATTACTTTAGTAGAGAAAATACCCTGCCGCAAAGACCTTTTGGAACTCCACAATAGGGAGAGCTTGGCTGTTGACTGCCATTAAACAGACCACCACCCTGGCAAGTCAAACATCCTTCACTCCTGGAGGAACCTATCTATGAAGTATAAATAGACTAATACAAAATTAAGAGTACCTATATATGAAATATTTGTGTGCTCAAGCTGCTTTGTAAAAAAGCCTATAATAATAAACTAAGTAACTGAAGCATGTGAATTTATCAAGCATTTTACAAGCTAACAAGCTTCTTATATTCTACATTCATGAAATTATTTAGATTAACAATACAACCAGTTTTTACAACTGTTAAGAACAACTATGATTTTAAATACTCAATTCTAAGTTTTGTATTTGTTTGAAGCAACTATAATACTGCTGTATATAATACTGAGTTTCAAGTTTGGAGATTTTAGACTTACGTGTGGACTCCATCTGATTTTCTCTGATGAAAAACTAGAATTTCACCTTTTGGAGATTCCAAGTAAAAGTCAACATCTAATCCTGCTCCGTCTAAAACCTGTGCAGTCAGCCAAAAAAAAAAAAAAAAAAAGGGAAACTCCTGTTTGAATTGTTGAAAAGAAACACTTTATGTAAAGCAATCGATACAGAGAGAATGTAAAGGGTGAATTCATCAACCCTAGAGTTCAAACCAAGTTAACTAGAACCAGATTTTTGCCAGAAAGATGCTACACAGTTTCAAATTCCAGGATCAGAGTTTCTAGTGCAGGAGACGTGCACACTCACCACGCTAGTTACAGCCATAGAAAAGGAGATTCCAGTGGTTTTCTGCCTGTCAGGGAAGTACTGCAGATTTAGGATCCTAATCCAGCAAGATGAGAAGCATTCTCATCTCTCATCAAAGTTAAAAGGAATTGAAGGCATTTAGTATGTCACAGGATCAAACCCTTTGAGCTTATCAACACTAAAAAGTTGTACTGCTTTAACTATACCAGTATGGATGCAGTCATATTGGTATAAAGGGGCTCTTTATACTGGCATAGCTATTAACCACATGGAAAGGAAAATAAATATACTGGTATAAGCCATCTTTATACTGGTATTACTGGTCCATACTAGGGCTTTTATCATTATAACTATTTATAAACACCACCTTTACTCAAAAGAGTTAAACTGGTACAACTTTTAAGTACAGACTAGACCTTCCTCACTCAGGACACAATCCTGCTCCTACTGAAGTCAACAGCAAAACTTTCAATGACCTCAGTAGATGCAAGATTGGAGGTTTACTGAAAGGGAGGAGGAATAAAATAATTAAGGAAAAAGGTGACCAGAATGAAAGATAAGTAGTGATATAACTTTGATATAGTGATATCATCTGAGCACATTGTATCAGACACTCAATTTCATATTGTTTTACTATATTGTGAACATGTCTTTGGAGAATTTCAGTCAGAAAGAAACTGTTCTTGTCCTTTATCCATTTATTGTGTAAGTGCATCTGAAAAAAATACAGAAATCTGAAGGCAGGTCTGAGAATTGTGAGAGTTTTTTCACATTTCAACATACCTTTGTATATAGGAGGATTTGCTAATTTAATTAAAGTTAAGCAGTCCTATCTATACAGAAGAATTGTGTTAGCCTGAATTGCATCTTGGCATTTGTGTGACAACAAGGTTAAAAGATGGGACAGCCACACAGTTAGGAATTACCTACTAGTGAGCTGTGGGTGGACACAAACAGTGTGTAAGGAGTCAACTGTATTAGTTAGAACCAAGTTGCAAACATTGTAAAAATCTCTGTAAACAGAACCTATAAGTCAACAGCTAATTTATTATAAAAGTATGGCAAGTTATAAAGCTGATCATACAGACTGATGGAGGGGAAAAACAACAGAAATGGAGTGAGAGCAGAGAACACTACATATTTGCATGGAACTGCAGGAGGCTGATTACTAACTTTAACCCTCCTGGACTATACATCGCAATCTGCTGCCTAAAACAGACCCCATCATTGTTTTGCTTTAACAAACTTTTAGACTGAGACTTTAAGGTTGGAAGGAACCACAATGATCATCTAGTCTGACCTCCACACATAATTGCCTCGGCAGCATAAAAAGGACCTTAACTTTTTGCCTGCCTGCTACCATCTGCTTAGTCCTTCAAAATCTGGAAGACAAACATAGTTAGGTCGGGAAGTTTGCTGTATGAGGATCGTTTGCATAACATTTGAACCTGAGCTCCTGGCAGTCCAGTGTGGACATTAGAGGCCCATCTAGCATTTTCCATGATTTTTCCCCTTGGCCAAAAGTTTCCATCCTGTGGTGGGGATTGGTTTCCAGATGCACCTCTGAGATCGCTGAACTAGGGTTGCCAGTTTTGGTTGGACCAGTTTTGGTTGGACCTCCTGGAGGTTTCATCACATGATATAGTCTTTAATTCCCACAGACTCCAGGACAATCCTGGAGGGGTAAAACCCTAGGCTGAACCTCACTGTCCCGTCTGCCTTTTCCAGGCCTACTTGCCCACCCAGCGCACTGAGTAACCCCAGTGACAGGCAGGAAGACTCCTGGGTTCCCCCTACCCCGTTACTGCCAATCGCTGGGACGCGCGGTCCGGGAACGAGCTTTATGCCTGGCTAATAAATCTTCCTGACAACGGAGCCAGGTAGCCTCTGCAGGCCGCGCCGCGAGAGCACCCAGCCCTGCTCAGCCTGCAGGGCCCGCTCCCGCCTGGCGCCGCAGGAGGCGGCTGCAGCGAAGGCGGCACATCGAGAAGGCCGGGCGGGAAAGCGGCTCTCCGCCACGCTCGCAGCTGAGGATGCAGGGCCGGCTCCGCCCACTGTGGCTCGCCCCGAGCCGGGTCCCCTCACCTGGTACTCGACCTCCAGCGAGGCGCCCTGCCGCATGGGCTGGAAGAAGCACTCCTTGCGGCCGGCGGGCAGCGTGAAGGTGAAGTCGCTGTCCAGGGAGGGAACGAATCCGAAGGCGCCGGGCGGCGGCAGCAGCAGCAGCAGGTTGTGGAGGAGGAGGAGGAGCAGGCGGGACGCTGTCCCCATCCCCGCGGGCAGCGCTGGGCCTGGCACGGCGCGCTCCGGCTCTGCCCAGCCCGCGGCTGACAGGAACAGGATGTTCTCGCGGATACGGAGGCGGGAGAGACTCCCGCCTGTCAGAGCGCCAGCGAGGTGGCTGCGGCCGAGAGCAGCCGGCCCGGGGGAGGAGCAGCCCGCGCCCGCAGCCCAATCGCGTCGCGGCAGCCACGCCCCGGAAGCGTTCTCAACATCGCCCGGCGAACGCGCCGCTCCAGCGCCCTGTCAGGCTCCCGCGGCAGGGAAGAAGGTACTGCGCTGCCAGCCGGCAAAGGGAAGGGAGGATTTTCTTCAAGGACCGCCCCCAACGTTCATCTGGTGGGAAATGTAGTTCGATGCCCGTGGAAGTGGGCGGATGTGCCCAGACATCAGACTACCATTCCCAGGGGGCCAGGAGGGAAGGAAAAGGCGGCGGGGGAGGAGGGACGGTGAGATGCGCATGCGTAGTAGGAGAATGAGGTCTGTTGCTGCCCTCGGAACGTAACGGCCCGCGCAGTTCGAACGAACGGGCGCCGACGGGGCGCCTTTCGGGACAGCTTTAGAGCGCGAAGTGCCCTCGAGAGAGCTCAGCAGCGCGCCCCGATGGGGTGCGGGAAGACGCTGCTCCCCAAGGGCTGGGGAAGGTAGGCGGGGGGCTCTGGGCTGCACGGTCACGGGGCTCCCGCAAGGTGGGCCCGGGTCTCACTCTGCGGCAGTTCTGCGGGGACAGTGCGAGCCCGGCTCGGCGGGATCCCCAGGCCAGGGCCGGTGGCGGCGCCGCTGCTCTTGCTCCCGCCTGGCCGGGGGCTGCATGGGGAAGTGGAGAGCTGCGTTGCTGAGCGACGCGACGTGCTGCGCTCCGGGGCCGAGGAGCGGGGGTAGGTTACCGGGCTGGTGTTTGACTGGCTTGGCTGGTGTATGTTTTTTTTTTAACGGATTTGCCAGACAAATAATGTAATTTGGGCTTTTTTCCGTGGGTCTAAAGACTGGCGTTATTCGGACAATACACTGGGATAGCTAATGTTACAGGTTTCTGTGCCCAGCTACAGAGGCAGCAGTGGTCCCATTTCTGCAGTTTAAGCGATATCAGATCATAACTGTTGATAATACTGTAGCTGTGGGCCCACCGGCGCGCAAGCCCACCGCGTGTGTGTGTGTGTGTGGGGGGGGGCGGGGGTTGAGTCAGCTAGAGTGAGGAGCCTGGGATGTTATCAATCTTATCTATGTGTTATCTCTTTAAATACTATAAGTGGCTGTTGAAAGGGGAGTTGCAGAGTTGTCTTGTGGTTGGGGGTTGAGGTTGCAGCAGGCTTGCCTTGTAGTGGGGGTGCTGGGCTTTTTGCATTTGAAAGGTGGTAAACCTAAGTGGTCACCAACCGGTGGCCGCTAAAAGTCTAGCGGGGCTAAGACAGGCATCCTGCCTGCCCATGCCCTGCACCACTCCTGGAAGCAGCCAACATGTCCCTGCATGGGGATAGGGAGTCTCCAGGCGCTGCTCCTGCCTGCAGGCGCTGCTCCCATTGGCCGGGAGGGGAGGGGTAGTGCACGGAGACATGTGCGCCCTTCCCCTCCCCCGTCCTCCCCCCCCCCCCCGCCCCACAGGGATGTCCCGGCAGCTTCCAGGAGCAGGGCCAGGGCAGGCAGGGAACCTGCCTTAGCCCTGCTGTGCTGCCACCTGAGGTAAGTGTTGCCCAACAGGAGCCCGCGCCCCTCCCATATCCCAACCCCTTGCCCCATCCCAGAGCCCCCCTCCTGCACCCAAAGTCTGTCCCAGAGCTTTCACACTCATCCCCTCCTGTACCCCTGCCCAGGCTCAGCCTGGAGCCCCC
The DNA here is from genome assembly GCF_015237465.2 of Chelonia mydas. Classification (NCBI taxonomy): domain Eukaryota; kingdom Metazoa; phylum Chordata; order Testudines; family Cheloniidae; genus Chelonia; species Chelonia mydas. Next base: position 73,186,073 of record NC_057854.1, on the reverse strand, counting down.
TCCACACTCCAAAGACCGCACCCCCTCCAGTACCCCCTGCCCCAACCTGGTGAAACTGTGAGTGAGGGTGGGAGAGAACAAGCGATGGGGGGAGGGCGGGATGGAGTGAGCGGGGCAGGGCCTCAGGGAAGGTGCAGGGTAGATCCTGTGTTGCACTTAAATTCAGAAAGCGATCTTGCACTTAAAAAAATTCCTATGGGCTGGGTAGGAGGGGCTCAGTCCTAGAGGCAGGGCTGGTGCTGGGAGCAGAAGATCCGGGGGCAACGACACACAAGGGTAAAGAAAGCACCATGCAAGGTTTCTTTCCTCTCTGCTGCTGTTGCAGATACTTGTATGGATAAAGCTTTCTTCCTCCTCACCCACCTGTTTCTGTTTGCCTGTCTAATCTGTGTATGTGTGTAGTGGCACTGGGCATGCTCGCTGGTGAAGGCCTCTCTCCACAGAATTCCCTGCCAATGTGTCTTGAGCCTGACTGGGAGGAGCCACTTTAAGGGTGAGATGAGAGGTCAGTCCACTATACCAGTGGTTCCCAAACTTGTTCCGCCGCTTGTGCAGGGAAAGCCCCTGGCGCGCTGGGCCGGTTTGTTTACCTGCCGCGTCCGCAGGTTCGGCCGATCGCTGCTCCCCGTGGCCGCGGTTCGCTGCTCCGGGCCAGTGGGAGCTGCTGGACGACACTGGTGCACTCCGTGTGGGGCTACTGTTGAAGATCACATGGAAACTTCAGCTAGTGGAGAATATGACATCTTGTTCCATTAGTGATGTTCTTAGGTATGCAGGTACCTGGGTGATAAAAGCATAGTTAAATATACTTGCATGAGACACACATAACAGTTGTACTGTGTAGATTGTACTGGCTATCAGTTTTTTTTCTGGTCTAAATGTAATGCATGGGTCTTCACTTATAAACTCCTATGTGGTTTGGGTTCTGGCGATTCTCTCCTTGTGTACCATTCTGACCACTGAAAGTAGTTGCTAACTTGCTAATGGTCCCCCATCTGAATTGTGAGAGCTCAGGGCATTGTGTTTTTTATATGAGAGGTCTGGGTTCTGAAATTCACTTCTGCCTTCGATCAAAAAAAAAATTAGGGCACCTCACAGTGTCCATGTTCACCAGGGTGGATTTGAAATCAAATTGATTTAAATTATGATTTAAATCACTAGTCAGGAAGACTTGATTTAATCATGGATTTCTACATAAAAGTGCATTCTTTTTGGTTGTTATAACCTTTAATACATATTCTTCACAACTCACAGATGTAGGTTTCATTTTTATACATTTTATACCCGATACATTTTTAAAGTGATTTATTTTGAAAACTTTTCAGATTAGTTTTACAGCTATATCAGAAAATGAATAATTGTTTGGTTATTTCATTTACCAAAGGTAATTGGAGCAGATATTTATGACGTCATTGGGAGGTGAACTATCTCCAATTCAACAGGTTAATCATTAATATTTGGAGGATTTTCTTGCCATGCTGTATTAGGAAGAGAACATCACCAGACAGACATTTAAATTGTTTTATTTAACTAAGGGTATGTCTACACTACAAAATTAGGTCGAATTTATAGAAGTCGGTTTTTTAGAAATCGGTTTTATATATTCGAGTGTGTGTGTTCCCACAGAAAATGCTCTAAGTGCATTAACTCGGCGGAGTGCTTCCACAGTACCAAGGCTAGAGTCGACTTCTGGAGTGTTGCACTGTGGGTAGCTATCCCACAGTTCCCGCAGTCTCCGCTGCCCATTGGAATTCTGGGTTGAGATCCCAATGCCTGATAGGGCTAAAACATTGTCGCGGGTGGTTCTGGGTACATATCGTCAGGCCCCCGTTTCCTCCCTCCCTCCCTCCGTGAAAGCAAGGGCAGACAATCGTTTCGCGCCTTTTTTCCTGAGTTACCTGTGCAGATGCCATACCACGGCAAGCATGGAGCCCGCTCAGCTCATTGTCACCGTATGTCTCCTGGCTGCTGGCAGACGCGGTACTGCATTGCTACACAGCAGCAGCAACCCATTGCCTTATGGCAGCAGATGGTGCAATAGGACTGGTAGCCGTCATCGTCATGTCCCAGGTGCTCCTGGTCGCCTCTGTGAGGTCGATCAGGAGCGTCTGGGCAGACATGGGCGCAGGGACTAAATTTGGAGTGACTTGATCAGGTCATTCTCTTTAGTCCTGCAGTCAGTCCTATTGAACCATCTTATGATGAGCAGGCAGGTGATATGGATTGCTAGCAGTCCTATTGCATCCTCTTCTGCCGGGCAGGCAAGAGATGAGGATGGCTAGCAGTCCTATTGTACCATCTTCTGCCGAGCAGCCCTGAGATGTGGATGGCATGCAGTCCTTCTGCACTGTCTGCTGCCAGCCAAAGATGTAAAAGGTAGATGGAGTGTATCAAAACAAGAAATAGACCAGATTTGTTTTGTATTCATTTGCAAACCCCCCCCCCGACCCCCGTCTAGGGGACTCATTCCTCTAGGTCACACTGCAGTCACTCACAGAGAAGGTGCAGCGAGGTAAATCTAGCCATGTGTCAATCAGAGGCCAGACTAACCTCCTTGTTCCAATAAGAACAATAACTTAAGTACACCATTTCTTATTGGAACCCTCCGTGAAGTCCTGCCTGACATACTCTTGATGTAAAGCCACCCCCTTTGTTGATTTTAACTCCCTGTAAGCCAACCCTGTAAGCGTGTCGTCAGTCGCCCCACCCTGCGTCAGAGCAACGGCAAACAATCGTGCATCTGAGTTGAGAGTGCTGTCCAGAGCAGTCACAATGGAGCACTCTGGGATAGCTCCCGGAGGCCAATACCGTCGAATTGTGTCCACAGTACCCCAAATTCGACCTGGCAAGGCCGATTTAAGTGCTAATCCACTTGTCAGGGGTGGAGTAAGGAAATCGATTTTAGGAGCCCTTTAAGTCGAAATAAAGGGCTTCATTGTGTGGACGGGTGCAGGTTTACATCGATTTAACGCTGCTAAATTCGACCTAATGTCCTAGTGTAGACCAGGGCTAAAACAACAACATTATGTATTCTGGATTTTTTTTCTTCAACAGCAAACATATAATAGTTTAACAAAACAAGCACATGAATTTTTGAATTTACTTAAGCATTCAAGTTTTTTTTAAAATCAGGTTTGTTTTTATTAAAATTGTTTTAAACTAAAATAGTTAAAAGAAATATTTTTTTAAAAAAAAAAAACAAAACAAAAATTAAATGACTATGTCAGCCAGGTCAGTATGAGAAACTTAAAATATTGACTTCTGCAGCTAACTCAGTCATCTTCACCTTCATTTTCCTGTTCATAATCTAGAAAAGAAAAACAGGCTTTCCTGCTTTTTCAGGTCCCAAACGATTTATCAGTTTGCAAGGAATTAGTCCAAAGGAAGAAAATATTCTTTCTACACCGGCAGAAGAAGCTACTGCTGTTAAAAGCCCACGAAAGCTTATGCCCAAGTACATTTGTTAGTCTCTAAGGTGCCGCAAGGACTCCTTATTGTTTTTGCTGTTAAAAGTGAGATGATCACTTCAACAGTGTCTGAATCCAAGTGTTTAAGTGACTTCCACCAGTTCACTGGTCTGACTTTCTTTAAAACATCATCAGCAAACATATATTTCTTGAATGGTTCACCCTTAGCTCTGAAGTTTATTACAGTTGGCATTATGGATGGATGATTGTTGGATGTCCATGTCATAGCCAACTCCTCTTCTTCAGCAGTTAAAGTTTGACCCTGGTACCGAGTATTGAGAACATTTGCAAGAAAATGAGCTGGAGATTGTGTTTGTCCCATTTGTTTTTTTAATGCTTGTAATTTAATTCCGTCGTTGCATATTTCTTTTTTAAGATCTCACTCAATTCCTTCCAATTCTGAACAGCATCAGCAACATAACAGCTATTTCCTTGCATTTTGTTCTAGGCCAGTGGTTCCCAAACTTGTTTCGCCACTTGTGCAGGGAAAGCCCCTGGCGGGCCGGGTCGGATTGTTTATTTGCTGCGTCCACAGGTTTGGCCGATCGCGGCTCCCAGTGGCCGTGGTTCGCTGCTCCAGGCCAATGGGAGCTGCTGGAAGCAGCGTGGGCCGAGGGACTTACTGGCTGCCGCTTCCAGCAGCTCCCATTGGCCTGGAGCAGTGAACTGCGGCCACTGGGATCCACGATCGGCCGAACTTGCGGACGCGGCAGGTAAACTTACTGGCCTGGCCCACCAAGGGCTTTCCCCGCACAAGCGGCGGAACAAGTTTGGGAACCACTGTTCTAGGATATAGAAATAGGCTTCAGGGTACTCAGCATGTGTTCAAGATTTCTCTTAAGCCAAATGTTGAGCACTTTGGCTGTGACAGTGCCATCTATTTTTTCACGATTTTGTTCATAAACTGTCATCAGATTAGGCCAGTTCTTGATACAGTGCTCAAAACAGACCATTACTGAGTTCCATCACATATCTTGTGGGAGAGTTAGTTTGGTTCCTTCCACTTTTTTCAGAGCAGGTGCTGCAAAGTGGTTGTTACGGAAGTATTTTGCAATTTCAACAACATTAACCTTTATTTCTGGAACACTGAAGTCTTTGGTTAGGAGGTGCATCAAATGAGCACTTTAACTGTATGTTATTAGTTTGGGACTCTCTTCTAAATTTCTTCTCATCTTGGATACATTTGCAGCATGGTCTGTGACCAAGCTGCGTACTAGACATTTGAATTTTTTTTCAGTTTGTTATAGCTTTTACAGTCACTTCTTGTAAGTGTTCTGCTATGTGTGCATTTCCTGATGTATCAATTGTTTCTGTAAGGAAGACATTACTTTCTTCTGTTGTCACACAAGCACATACAACAGGATCATTGTGGACATTGCTCCATCCATCAAGACTCAGGTTAACAATTTTACCCACTAGACCTTTTGCATGCTGCTCAGTTTCTCTTTCATATGCTTTATCCAGCAATTTGCCTGTGACATCTCCTTTGGGTGGACTATATCCTGGTCTTAATGACTGAACCGTGTTAATGAAGTGTGGGTTCTCAATCAGACGGAAAGGAGAGTTTGTTGCATAAACAAACCGGGCAATTTTTTCATCAATTACCTCTTTTTGTAATTTTCTGGGTTTTATCACAAATTTTTCTGTGATTGTTTCTGGATGATGGAGAATTCTTTTTCTTTTTGCTACTGTGGCTATGTGAAATATATGATGTGACTGAAACACTATCATTGGCAGATAACTCTGAAACTATAGAAAATGATGGTGATCTTGAAGGTGGATAGTCTTCAGAATCCTGTATGTTGAGGATGGATTCTCATAAACAAAATAAGTCAATGCAGTTATTTAATTATTATTACCATACTGCTTATTTAGTATTCCTCATTGCATTCACTGACACTCAGTACTACTTTAAAGGTGAAATTGTAAAAGGAAGTTCTGCCTATTTCAGCTATTTATTTTTTATCACAACTGCATCTAAAATGATAGTACACTAGAGTAACAGCTATATTTTTTTTGTTCAAACATGAGAATTCAAGTCTAGAAGGAAGATGGGTAGTCCTTAAGAAAGAAGTATGAAATAAAAAAAGTTTAACCGCCTGAAGATGCTGCATGTTCAGACATGTTCCTTTCATAATCTTCAGCGCAGCTTCCTCCTGAGAAGGAGCGCTTCTCATGATGTTGTTTCATTTGGGCAACCAGGCCTTGCGTTTCTTTGTTGCACTGTTTGCATTTTGCATGCATGCCTGTCTTACCCACAGGTAGAGGAACTTCATTAAAATATTCCCAAACTGGGTCTCTTTTATGGCCTGCTGCCATTTTAGGTTTTCCCTTCTAGTGAGAGAATGGTATGGTAGATCTCAAATCAATGAAGGCTACACTCAGAAAGACCTCAAGACTTCTGGAATATGCTGCTCAAACAGTTTCACTTTTGTTTCTGCTGCCTGTCCCTCCCTTCTCACATTTATCTCCAGGCTTCTTCTCCTTGTCCAGATCTATACCACCCTGAACAATCTTCTATTCATTGAACTTTTTGAAACTTTTCACTTTTAGAGAGAGGTAAGGGATTGACTCTCTGTACACAAATTTGCAGAGGGACAATAGGGTTGAGCTCTGTTATTTCTCACTTCTGTATATTATTTATTTAAAACATTTTTGCTGTTAACAAGCATGTTATCTCTGGAGACACAAATCTACAGTTTGAGAACTGCAAAACTGAGCCTCTCTGATGGTATCTTCTAGACTGAGCACTGAGTCCCCTTGGGTAGATAGAAAGATTAACCTAAATAATCTATACAGAAGCCCCTGGAACTCCATAAAATTGGGTCCCTAATCCATGAACTATTGGAACTCATTTTCAAAACTTTTCTTAAACATTACATGAATATATTGTTTCATACTATAGAATTAGAATTTATAATTCCTATTCCATGATGAGATCTCTTTGAGCTATAATGTATCTTAATTTAAACTGTCTTTAGATAGGTTTTTTTTTTCCACCCTCAAAAAGCACTTTATCAAAAAAAACCTGATTTAAATAAAATCCAATTTTTTTTTTAAATAATTGATTTTTATCCACCCTGATGTTCACTCAGGCCTTTCTTAAGTAAGTGAGATGCACTGAGAGTTAAATATTTTTTTATTTTGTGCAGCGTTTCTTTAATTGAAAAGAGCAGATGTGCCTAATGACTATCAACAGTACATATTTTCTAGATCATAAGCCAATTCTTCATTCTATTCTATTTCTTTTTTAGAAAATAAATCTATTCTTCAGCTATTTGTACTTAGTAACCCTAGTATGCTCATTCCTGTCACTTCTCAGGCGTAGGAAAGATGTGCGTATTAAAACACAAATATATTTGTTAACAAAGAGAATAAAGAAATAGCTAAGTAAAAACAATTGTATATAGATATGCTTTCAAGTTTTTAATGGTATGAAAGGAGGCAATAAGTGAGACTTCGCATGTACTGTATGTAAGGAAAACAAGTATACATAAAACCTTTTAAAATATTGAAAAAATATCTGCTACTTTCTAGAAATAGTGTACAATGATGACAAACTAAATTTTAATATTAAATTTATTTTAGACAAATGTAGAGTACCAATGGAATCCAATTTATGGATTTACCATAAAAAAGATGATGATGAAGAACTCTTGCTTGCAAATGTAGAGGCATTAAGGAATCAACTGAGGAAGACTGAGAGAAATCTACAAAATCTAGGGGAAGAGCTTTCCAGGTATGTGTGTATTTAAAAGAAAGAAGAGAACTAGGCCGTAAGTCTTTCCAGTAGTTTAAATCTGTATTATTCATTATATTATTGTAACTCATTGTCTTTCTTTGTGTTTTGTTTCTGTTATATTTGGTAAAAACACTACTGGAGGGGGAATGCTTATTATTGTTTTGTTTTTGTATCCTAGTACTAGTTCGAGTGAACAATCTGTCCACAGCTCTCATTTCAGTGAGTTTGTTGGACTAACACTGGAAGATCTTGATGAGCCGAGCTGCACTGAATTTCAAAATTATTCAGCTCATAAGAGTGCTGGTAAAATGTCCCACCAGAGCAGGGATTCTCAAAGAAAATCCCAAACCAAAGTAAGTATTTATTTATTTTTGGTGCCATGTTTGTTTTACACATTTGTGATTTTTATGAACATTTGACTTTACCCTTTCATTTGTAGGCTTCTCAGCTAATATATAGTAAGCACTGGGGAGTTAGGCATGGTAACATATTGCTGATAACTTTTTAAACATATTATTTCTATGACTTAAGTAAGATTGGCCTACAAAGATGCATTGTTGATATACATATATATTTTTTTTTAACCTCAAGTCTTACCCAGTGTCCGCTCCTTTTAATAAAAGTATGGAACAAGAAAATGAGCATCTTAGAGAGAAGCTGAACACCCTTCGAGAGCAAAATGCATCTTTTACTTCCCAGAACCACTGTCTAATGAATAAAATTGAAACTATCAACTTTGAACTGACTCAGTCAAAAACGAGAGTGAGTATCTTAGAAGGATTACTCCTGGGAGAATTCTGTACCTAAAAATTATATGTACAATATTTTAAAATTCTGCAAATTTTATTTGTCAAATAAATAAATAAATGTGGCTCCAATATGGCAGTGGGGCGCATAGGCCACTGGCTGCACTGAGGTGGGAGATCACCCTGAAGCCCCCACCCTTCCTCCGATCACAGACTTGGCAGTGAGGCTGAACCTGACCCTGACACAGTGTAAGGGCTGGACCTGCCCCAGAAACACCCTGGGACTCTGCGCCAGGTGTGGGTGGGCAGGCTCAGCCCATCAGGATTCAAGTGTAGAGGGGCTTAGTGTGGGGAGATCCAGGTGTGGGGTGAGAGGTTTCTGTGTGGGGCAATCTGGGTGCATGTGGCTCAGGGGGAGATCTGGATGCACAGGGGCTCATTGAAGGATTCTGGGTGCAGGGGCAATGGGACTCTGCTGGGGATCCAGGTGAAGGTGGTTGGGGCTCAGCACGGGGCGGGGTCTGGGTGTGGAAATATGGGGCTCAGTTGGGGGGGGGTCTAGGTGTGCGGGGGGGCTCAGTGGGAGGGTCTGGGTGCTGGGCGTGTGGGACTCTGCAGAGGATCCAGGTGCAGCTGGTTCGGGATCAGTGGGGTGGGGGACTGGGGGTGGGGATTTGTCAGAGGAGTCCAGGTGTGTGTGGGGGTAGGGTTTGTCAGGGTGAGGGTTTGAGCCTCCTTAAGGGGGTAGCCTCAGCTGTCTGCCGAGGGCTCCTGCTTCCCCCCCCCCCCCCATGATTCTCTTATCCCCTTTTTCTTCTCTATCCCCCTGCCCACATTCTCCTCCTTCTGTCCTATTCCACCCTCCCTTTCTTCCCCACTGCCTCTCCCCCCCCCCCCCCATTTGCACAGAAAACAGGAAGGCTCCCAGCACACAGGAGGGGAGCACGACTGGCACTGGAACCCAGGAGTCAGTGTTCAGCCGCAGAGTCTGGAGCGGAGAGGCATCCTCCTTCAGCTGGGCAGCTCTGCACTTGCAGAAATGGGGGGCAGGAGGCAGTGGCACATAAACCCGTGTGCCTCCTACCATGCCTCACCTCTGTTTGGAGGGGACAATCCTCCCAAAAACCTGCACCCATGGTCATCTCTCCTCCCCTTCCACCCCCCTCTTCACTTTGCTTCCCTGCTGTTTTCTACAGGGAAGCACAGGAATTTGGGGCGGGGGGGGGGGGGGGGGGGCATTTTCTGCAGGCGCATAGTAATGCCGAATCCGCCCCCCAGGAGTAAAGGATGAATACGTGGTCTCTAGCAACACAAAATATCTTAGAAAAATAAATCACTGGTAACTATATTGTAGTTTTGAGTAGAATATACCGGTTCACCTTGGATTAATCTACTTAAAATCTATAAATAATCTATTATTTATTTGTATAGTAGTAGCACGTAGGAACCCTAGTCAAGGACCCATTGTTCTAAGTGCTGTACAAACATAACAAAATGGCAGTCTCTGCCCCCAGAAGCTTACAATCTAAGCCTAGTAATAAGGATGCCCTGTAACCTATACAGGAAGTAACTTGATAAATTATTTTAGCATAATACATAAATATATTTGCAGTATATCTGCCTGAGACAAATTGGGCTCCTATATACATATTAACAATGAGAACTGAAGAAGGCTGGTCTTATTTCCAAATAAAGAGCAATATGTCTGATGTGTAGAGAAAGTGAAGATGAGTTATGAGGAAATATTGCAGACCATGGAGAGAGGTAGATTGTTAATATAATTTACACATATATTTAAAAAATACGGATACTTGAATTAAAGAAATACTGTTTTGCTTGTTTACACAGAATCTTACTAAAATCTTTGCAGACTACAGCATTGCAGGAATATTGTGAAACGCAGTTACTGAGAAGTAAGCCACTCTATTGTGTGCATGTTGGTCTGCAGAATAAATATTATAGTATATTATAATTTGCAACTGTGCTTCTCAGACTCTATGCAGAGGACAAGTGATGTTGGAGAAAAAACAAAGAGGAAGGGATAACAGCTAGTGGGAGTGAGAGGGCAAAGAACAAACTACCATATGTACTCGTTCATAAGCCGAATTTTTTTAGTAAAAAAAGGAAGCATCAGAGAAGGGGGCCAGCTTATGAACGGTTTTAGAGTGGGAGAGGTGGGAGACAGCCCCTTCCCCCAAGAGAGGGGGCAAGGAGAGGCAGCACAGCCAGAAGGGAAGAGGCGGGGCCAGAGTCTCTCCACTTCTGGCAATGCTGCTCTCCCCCAACCTCTGAAGCAGCTGCAGCTCCGGGGCTGGTAGGCTGCGGCCAGGCTGCCGGAGCAGCTCTGGCCAGGCCAGAGACGACATCCCCTAGCCCGCCCCAGCTAAGGTGGGAAGAGAGAGGATGGGAACAGTGTGCGGGTCCTGGGCTAGGGGTGGGGTCATATGGGGGGTGGTCACAGGGGTTACTCCCTTGACCCCCAGCTTCTCCCCCCTCCCCCCTCCCAAAAAAATTTCCCCACCAGTTGCTGTCCTGGCCTGTCAGGGTAAGCAGCTGGTGGGCCGGGACACTTTGTTTACTTTAGGTTTACCTCCATGCCTGCGGACACTCGAGGTAAACAAGCCATCTCGGCCTGCCAGCAGCATATCCTGATGGGCTGGGAGCCAAAGTTTGCCGACCCCGGAATTATAGGGTGGGCTTATGAATGGGTCATAAAAATTGCCCATTTTTACTTCGCCATCTTGGGGGGTCGGATTATAAACAAACCAGCTTATGATCGAGTATATACGGTACTTATTTTTCTGGCTTGTAAGGGGAAAATGGAGGAATATTAATTTTTGGAGGAAAAAATTGTTTTGGTATGTTAAAAAAGAATTTGTTTACAGTTGTCTCAGAGAGGAATGGTATTTATGGAACTGGTATTGTGCAAAACTGAAGGGAAAGCTTGAAGTCAGAGTGAATATGGTGTGGAAATGTCCTGGCAATTTCTATAGCAGGGTTAGGCAAACAATGTCATTCAATTATGCAACAACCTTTTGGCACAATTCATTGTAGGGTATGTTTGCAAATTTTAATGAAGTCCCAAATATGTTTATATTTCAGATCTCTTTTCTTGAATCAGCTTTAGGTACACATTCAGTCAGTATTCCTATGTTAGAAGAACAGATTGCAAATTTGGAAGCAGAAGTTACGGCTCAAGATAAAGTCCTGAGGTAGTAAATGTACTTTTCCCCTCACTTATAAACCTTTTGGTCTACTTGTTTAATTCACCATATTTCCTGTTCCTGGGAAAAACTGATTGCTTCCAAATCTAGTGCTTTTCATCAGAACCATTACGGAGTTTTGAAATCTGTCCTTGAGAAGTTGCCGATTATGTGTGTTATATTGGTGTTTTTATATTAGTGTACGTAAGATATGATGAAATGTGTTCTAAGAATTAAAAGTAATTGATGAAGATTCAGTAAAATAAACAAACTAAAGAATTCTAAAATAAATAACTAGTTTATAACCTGGGGTAAACATAAATGTGCTCCTACCATTGAGATTATATATACATTGCAGGAATATAGACATTTGTGCCCATTGTACAATGAGCAAACTTTTTGTCTTCTCAGATATATCCACTTACTACACTAGAATCAATCATGGCTGTCCAAATAAAACTTACCTAAGCAAAGTGTCCTGCTTGTCCCCAAAAGTTGTCAGTCACTAGAGCCACACATTGACTTACATGCTTCATTTGCTTAAGTATACTGTAAGAAGTTGATCTCCCTGCTGAAGCAGATTTATCATTGTCTGTGTAAGTAGCATTAGATTTGGCCCTTTTGGACACACTTGTAATCTTCAAAACCATAGAATACTTTAAAAAAACAGACAAAATTTCTCCTGGCAAACAAATACGAAAAGTCCTCCACTTTCGCAGTAACACTTTATTCTTCTCATCCACATAAAACAGAGGGATACACAGCTGTTGCAAACCCTGTTATGGAAGCAAGTTGAGACACTTTCTTTGCAAATATATTTTACGTTGTTTTATATATCTGTGGTTTTTTTTAAACTAATGATGCATGATAGAGCACTAAGATCTCCTTTGCACTTAGTGTGGCAGGGCTATCACAAGAACACACTCAGTCCTCTGTCCCCTGCATTGCTAAGGATAAAACAGATATTCCACTGGTCACTACTGTGTACCTCTATAATGATTATATACAAATGAAGGCAGTGTCTTATAAACAGATTTGGAAGGATCAAATTTTTATCAATAAATGTCGGTAAACATCAATTTCACCATACACACACAAATCACCGAAAAAATATTTCCATGGATGATGATTGAAATTTTCTGATCGGAAAGTAAGAAAAATGTTGCTTAAGAACTTATTAGAGTCAAAATCCAGTGATTTAGACTTTTGAATTAGGCTTGTTAGAAATGGACTAGCAAATGAATAGTAAAAACAGGTATGATTTGTTGAGTTAATGATATTTGACATGTGATGTTGACAGTTTGTGTGGTAATGGTTTATAAAACTCTTAACTTTTTGAATCTCAATGTCTTTTGTCGTTAAATAATTGTCTGACCTCCTCCACGTAATTTTCTGCAACTGAAAATTTAAATAAATAAAAATTTAAGAAAGTCCTTAAATATTTATATTATCTCTCAAAATTATATAAATCAAATTCTGCCAAGCCTGCTTATAAATTGACTCTGAATTTTGTGTAAGGTGACTTTCCTGATTATTATTATTATTATTTTATTATTTATTATTTATTATTACTATTATGTTGTTATATATTTGTATTGCAGTGGTAACCAGAGGCCTGGACCAAGATAGGGCCCCACTGTGCTGGAAGCTGTACAAACAGATAGTAAATGAAAATTCCTACCACAAATTCATTAAAATCTCAATACGCAGTTTAATAAGGATGAAAATAGGCAAAACTTACTTTACAAAATAAGTAACTTTATTAATTTTAATATCTTTAATTGGGATAGTCCTTATTGTATTAGCTCAAATACAGGATTGTTGCTTTCTTTGGATAGAGAGGCTGGTAAAATGATTTCCCATATATCGGACTAGCTAGTCCTCCTATTGAACTTCATATATGGAAAAGGGAAAAAAAAAGGTGCTATTTGGTATCTATCCACTAAACCAAATGCTTCTGATATAAAAAGCTACTTGCTAATTTTTTTTTAAAAAAAGTTGTAGTCTAATAATTCTTAATTTCTTTTTCTAGAGATGCAGAAGATAAATTAGAGCAAAGCCAGAAAATGGTGGTAGAAAAAGAACACATTTTGCAAAGGTTTAAAGAAGAATATAAAAAATTGAAAATGGATTTAATTGATCGAAGCAAGCAAGGGAAGAGGTGATTATATAATTAAAAACAAGCAAAACTTTTTTAGTAGAAAATATTTTACCAATGAGCAAATGCCCCCTCTCCAATTATTAAATATTATTTTGTGCCACCAAGTTGTCTTTTCTTTATGGGTGTATTGTAAATGAAAAAGGGAGGAAAATCAAGTTTGTTTAAAGGTGACCTGCAAGATTATTATTATTATTATTTTTAATTTAAATTTGAGCGGTGTCTTTTTTTTTTTTTTTATCCTGGCAATATCCAATGATCCCTGTCCCAGTATCACTCATTAAAACACACCTTTATTTGGCAGCGATAGGTTAGCTAAATAAACTTTTTTTCTTTTTTTTGTAAATACAAAAAAACCCCGATGATGCAATGCTCAGGTGAAAGTTGAAATACATGTTCAAAGTCTATTTTTGCTACAATAATTTTAACTCATCCACACTACACTTGTATGGAAGCATAAATGTAAAAATATAGACCCTGAGCTTGCAAAGACTTATGCATCTGTTTAACTTTACACACTCAGAGTAGTCCCTGTGAAGTCATTAGGACTACTCAGTGCGTAAAGTTCTTTACATATGTAAATTTTTGCCAGATTGAGATCATAAAGAGTTATCAAAAATACCACTTAAATGTAATGTGACAGTCAGTCTTGCTGTGGGTATAATATCTTTTGAATTTCCAAAGGTTTGGAAGCATCTCTCAGGCTTAACAGTGCAGTAATAGTATTTTCTTTTTTAAAGACAAAAGAGAGGAAGAAATAAAACGGGTAGGCACTAATCCGTTTATGTAATTGCACTTTCACAATCAAAGATGTATTTGGATTTGAATGTAGTGGATGCCATGTGGATCCAGGGCTTGAAGGGGTACAGCAGTGATTTTGCTCTTAAATTCTTAGCCTTATTATTGCTTGGATGTAGCTTATTTAATATATTTGCAGATATGCCTAATTTTTTTTAAACATGAAGCAGTAATTCATGTGATAAGTTAAAGTCCATTTCATTTAAAAAGTTGTATCTAAAAGAACTGGAAAGTTGAAAGGAAGCTCAGTTACCCTATGCTGTTAATTTATTCTTTGTATTTCAAGTTTGGGTAATTTGGGGAGATAGTTATATCAGTATTGTACCAGTATTTAAAAATATGACACTTTTTTTTTTTGTAGAGCTGAACAGCAAAGAAACGAGGCTCTGTTTAATGCTGAAGAGCTGACGAAAGCTTTTAAAAAATACAGAGAGAAAATAACTGAAAAACTTGAAAAGGTAAGACTTGATTATCTGTAGTTTTTGGCCATGCAATTTGGATTTAAAATGGAAACTGGAATCCATTTGGTCATATCTAAATGCTAAATGTCAACAGCCTTGGTTCCATTGTATAAGAAATGGGGTAGAAGGAAGCCTACTGTAACTTATTTTACTTAGCCAACATTTCTGAAGTGTGTGAATAAAACATATTTGTAGCCAGCCCCACATTCAAAGGGTTAGCAGAAGAAATTTTTATTTATACTTTTTTAATCACAAAGGCTTCTTAAGTGAATTTGCTGCATCACTGTACCCATGGTAGGGACAAACTATTAGAATAGGTTTTCTGTTCCCTGTGCCATGGCTACAGTGGGAAAGCAACTCTCATAAGCAGCATTAACAGTATATAGGGAGACTTTGGAAAAAACTGTCGTTTAGAGTGCTTGATAAGTATTGTTACCCTTTTTGACCCAAGTGACTAGTCAAAGTTTGTGGCCCTGCGGATTGTTCCAGTTGGGTGGAGAAATTGACAATGGTCTGGTGGCTTTGATGTAATCTTGTTTGTTTACAAAGAATGTCCAAAGTCCTGTTTCTCTCAACATAGAAGGAACAAAATAAATGAGATGGTTTCTTTGCTCATAGCACCAAACTCTTTCAGACAGCTTGTTCAGGCTGTCTGTGTCTGGATTTCTTTCTGCATGTCTCTGTGGTCCTTCAGTTTGACCTGCGTGTCTCTCTCTTTTTTTTTTTTTTTTTTTTTTTCTTTCTCTTTCTTTCTCTCTTTCTTTCCCCCTCACCCTCACACCCATTCCCTTAGTCAGAGACTATATGGAGCCCTTCACTCACTAAGTCTGCTTACTGCGTGGGCTCACGTACCCCCTTTGTCTTAATTGGAGCTCCATAGCTGTCTTTCACAGGTATCTTAAGTGAGGGGTGGCTGTCACAACAATTTAGATGAGGTTTAACCCAAACAACAACAGTATCATACAAATATATTATCACACACAACTCACCTTTTCTCCTTTTAGTTATAAAGTAAGCTCTGAACTCTTGCAACCAAGCTTTTTCTTTCTGTTTCAAGAATACGCCTTGAAAATTCTAAGGAGGTCAATGCAAAATTAGGATGAAGGGAAACCTAGGCTTGACTAATCCATCCCATGCCTCCAGCAGGAATACCTACTTATTCATTATAGCTATCAAGAAAACAAATAGCTTCCATAGATAGATTATATGTCCATAGTGTGTTTTAAATTAAAAAATAGTAAGTATGGCCATTTTTGCTAGGTAGTCTATTCCTCATGTGGAATCTGCTGGCTGAAAACCCCTTTTATCTGACATGTAAACAAAACTGTCTTATTCACGTTCGCTGCATTCTCTTAGCTGTGAGTACTAAATTAGGGTGGCCGCCTTTTAGTCCCTCCTGGCTGTCTATAAATTATCCAGAGGAACCCATGCCGGGAGCAAAGTTGAGGAGAAATTGAGCATGGATGGTTTGTCCCTAATTTTACCTTCCATGGCTATTACGGTGTAAGTCTGTAATTTTTTCTCTTGGGTAGGAAAAGGAGTCAAGGAATCACATAAGCCTTCAGCAGTTGCCCCTGAAGGCGAATTTGCCATTGGTTAAGCTTCTTTGGTCATGGAGATTGGCAAGACTGTGCTGCATACCTTGACATCCCTGCTGACCAAAAGTAGGCCCTAAAATACCAAAGAGATTCTTACTTTTTTTCCTTGTCAACTAAAGAAAAAGCTTTCTTCCTGCTCTCCCATGCCTCAGAACAGCACTCAGTATGGTTACTTGTCTGTCTAAAGGAAATGAGATAGTAGCAATCTTTGCAATATAAAGCAGCTTAATTTGTCTATTCTTTGTCAGAATATTCTTTGATTATTTGTGGCTTAAATCATTGTTTTCATCATTATACAACAATGTTTTTTAAGGTTCAAGCTGAAGAAGAAACTTTAGAGAAAAAATTAATTAATTGTGTAAAAGAAAAAGAAAAGTTGCATGAAAAATGTGTTGCCTATAGAAACGAACTTGAAATCACAAAGGAACAATTAAGGTAAAAGTGTTCCTTATTATTATTTTTTTTTTAAATTGATATATCTCAGTTTTACCATGTTTCTGGATTTCTCTATCTTCAAAATAGTTACAGTGGCATTGGCATATCTCTCAGCACCCTGACAACATTTCAGCCTTTAACTGGAGGGACCAATCCCAAGAATGAGAGGATAATCTAGTCTCCATGTTGTTTTATTCCTTAGCTTCTCTGCTTTTGGCACTGAGAAAAGACTACTGAGAAGTTAGTCTCTTTTAGACTCCCCGATGAACGAAGACAATTAATCAATTTTTGTGTGGGGTGCCTTTCTGCCAGTATCTGATAGCCAAAGTCCTAGCAAAACTCCAGCCTTCTAGAGTTTTTGTTGAACTAGCCTTTATTGTGTGTGTGTATATCTATATCTATTTGTTTTGTTTTTTGTAGCCAATTAAAGGATGAGAACCGTAGTGCAAAAGAAGAGATGAAGAGTCTAGAGGCAAAAAACACTGAAATTGTGTCACAGCTTACACAGTCTGAACAGAAGATCCTGAAGCTTGAGGGTGAACTTAATGACAAAGTAGTAGTACTTAAAGAGAAAAGTGCCCTAGTAAGTGAAAATGCAGAGCTAAAAGCACTTATTGCACAGCAAAATGATCGCCTAAAATTATGTCATCAAGAAATTGAGGATTCAAGAGAAGAACTGAGCACCTTGGAAACTATTATCTCCCAGTTGTCGCTAGGTACATCTAAAGAGGTACAGTAATTGATAAATCATTATAAATTTGTATTGTGCACCTTGTAGAATCCTAATCTGGTACTATCTGGAAATGTTGCTTATATTATTAGGGGCTGTCTGTATACTGTTTTTTCTGCTTCCAAAATGCACTGATGAAGATACAGTAATGTTTAATTAAACATTTTACTTTAGCTGAATCAAGAACGTGTGTGTCTGAACTCTCAAGAATGTAGAAACTGCAGTACTGGAGCAGATATCTGTCTAGTTTTGTACCCTGCCTCCCTCTGTGGCCTGCACTAATTCTTCAGTGGCAGACTTACTCTCCAAAACACAACTAAGTAATACAGTGTGGTACTGGGGCTCCTGTCTGTTGAACAGCATGAGGTTTACCAGATGGTGAAGGTGTATCCTCTGTAACAGCCTCAACAGGGGGCGTGGAGCAGTGAGAGCAAGGGAGAGACTTGCTGACAAACGGAGCTTGTAGATACATTTTCTGAATGGCAAACTTCTGGTGTCTGTGCCTTGTCATGGCGGGACAGCTTGCGTGCTCTAATGATCCCCAGAGTCTGTGTGAGTGTGTGTGGGGGGGGTGGGGATGGGGGTGGCAGGCGGCGCTTTTTGCTCCTAATAGGTTCAACCATGCTGGATTGGTCTGGGCTAACAACCCTCTCCCATAAAAAAACAAAATATGTTATGGAAACAGCGATGAAGAGTTCGACCATTACTGTGTGTGATGGCCTTCAGGAGTCCATGACCTGTATGACTGCCTGTGGTGAAAGCCAAAAGGAAGCCACTGGCATGAAGACTGAAGTGCTCAACACCAAGACAAAAACCATACTTGTTTTTTGGAATGTACAGACAATGTATGGAATAGGAAAGCTAGCTCAGGTCACAGCAGAGATGAGATGCTACAGCTTACACATTTTGGGTGTCAGCGAGAGCAGATGGATGGGATCAGGAAGATTAACAAGAGCCTCAGGAGAAACTTTGCTGTATTCTGGATGGGATGATGGACAACACCATGAGAGTGTTGCCATCCTTTTGAAAAAGGGAGTGGAGCATTCAAGAAGGGAATGAAGTCCATCAGCAGCAGACTTATGAGAGCCAGACTGAAAGGGAAACACAATAATATCACCCTGATTCAGTGCTATGCTCTGACAAATGACAGTGATGAAGACGTAAAGGACAAATTCTACCTTACAGATGGAGTTGGAGAGAGTACCATGCCATGATCTAACTATCGTCATGGGAGACCTGAATGCCGAGGTGGGTAAGGACAACACAAACAAGGACAGAGCAATGGGAAGACATGGGTGTGGCACCATGAATGAAAACGGAGAGAAGCTTGTTGTTTTCTGTAATATAAATGACCTAGTCATTGGCGGAACTCATTTCAACATTGTGAAATTCATAAGCTGACATGGTGTTCTTTAAATGGCAGAGATAAGAACCAGATTGACCATATGGTAAATGGCAAATGGCGACGCTCACTGACAGATGTGAAAGTGAGAAGGGGTGCAGATGTTGGCAGCAACCACCACCTTGTGACATCCTCCATGAAGCTAAAACTGAGAAGTCTGGGTCCACCAAACAAGGGACATAGGCGTTATGACATTGAAGGCTTTCTGTGTTTCAGGGGACTTTAGCGTGTCATTCTGCAGTTAAAGAACAGGTTTCAGGCACTTGCAGACCTTGATGAAAAGGAGGGGAATGCAGATGAGGAGATCAACAAGAAGTGGGACAAAGTAACAGCAATTCATAAACAGAGCAGTGAAGCCTGTCTAGGCTACAGGCAGAAGGAAGGTGTGGATTATACCCAGCACATAGAACGCTGTAGAAACCAAATGAGCTCTGAAGAAAAAAGGTTTAGACACACAATCCCAGAAGGTAAAGGACAGATACCATGAGCAGTATAGCAAGGCACACCAGGAGGTCAAATGCCTTGTGAGAGCGGACAAACAACATTATATTCATGATCTGGCAACACAAGCAGAGGATGTAGCTGCTTGTGGTGAACAAGGAACGGTCTATAAAATGTATCAGAGGGATAGCAGTGTTAGTCTGTATCCACAAAAACAACAAGGAGTCAGGTGGCACCTTAAAAACTAACAGATTTATTTGGACATAAGCCCATAAGCATAGGCCCTGTCAGTACTGGTTCTCTACTTGTAAGCGTGACAGGGTCAGGCCAGATGGCTACAGGAGAGTGGTAGAAGGCAGATATATTAGCCCCAGGTTAAATAAGTCCCTTTTCCCTGGGTAAGGTAATAGGGAAGCTTCCAGAACAATCAGGAACTTTCTGGAAACAACTAAGGCAGACAGGCTGACTAGAACACCTGCAGCCAATCAAGAAGCTGCTAGAATCAATTAAGACAGGCAGGCTAATCAGGGCACCTCGGTTTAAAAAGGAGCTCACTTCAGTTTGTGGTGTGTGTGCGAGGAGCTGGGAGCAAGAGGTGCAAGAAGCTGAGAGTGAGAAGGCGTATTACTGGAAGACTGAGAAGTACAAGCATTATCAGACATCAGGAGGGAGGTCCTGTGGTGAGAATAAAGAAGGTGTTAGGAGGAGGCCATGGGGAAGTAGCCCAGGGATTTGTAGCTGTCACGCAGCTGTTACAGGAGCCACTGTAGACAGCTGCAATCCACAAGGCCCTGGGCTGGAACCCAGAGTAGAGGGCGGGCCCAGGTTCCCTCCATCCCCCTCAATTCCCTACTTGATAGCGGAGGAGTTGAACTGGACTGTGGGTTCCACCAGAGGGGAAGGTCTCTGGCCTGTTCCCTGATCCGCTAGGTGGATCAGCAGGGACTGCAGAGATTGTTCATCTTCCTTTCCCCATGCTGGCCAGTGATGAGGTTAACTGAGTGAACGGCAGATTTGAGCCACGAAATGGCCAAACTGAGGGCTGCCGTGAACCTCTGAAGCGAGAAAATCCACCAATAAGCGTAGGACCCACCAAGGCAGAGGAGGAACTTTGTCACATAAGGTAACTCCCTTCTCTTCGTGTGTCAGTATATTTATGCCTGCATCTGTAATTTTCACTTCATGCATCTGAAGAAGTGGGTTTTTTTACCCATGAAAGCTTATGCCCAAATAAATCCGTTAGTTTTTAGGGTGCCACCGAACTCCTCATTGTTTTTTTCGTCTATAAAATGACGCAGCTTATTAGTGGTAAACGGCAGACCCCAACAAACACTGTCATCAGGGACAAACAAGGCCACCTACTACCAGAAAAAGAACTAGAAATGCGCTGGACAGAGCATTTCAAAGAATTGCTGAACAGGGAGTCACCTAAAGAGGAAGCAAACATCCAAGAGGCAGAAGAAGATCTTGATATCAGCACAGACACCTCAACTAAGGAAGAGATCATTCAAGTCATCAAATCCTTAAAAAATGAGGGTGCTCCTGGCAAGGGTAACTTGAATGCAGAATTGTTCAAGGTAAATCCTGAGTTAGCAGCATCTATCCTGGCCCCTCTATTTACATCAGTCTGGAAAAGGGAAAAAGTGCCAGATGAGTGAACCAAAGAAAAGAACTATCAGTGATTGTAATAACTGGCATGGTATTAGATTTTTATCTGTGCCAAGTAAAGGATTGTGTAAGATCATAGTCCAGCATATATCAGAGGCAGTTGATAGCGTTCTCAGAAAAGAGCAAGCTAGTTTCAGAAAGGGCATGGATGCACAGACCAGATCTTGACTCTATGAAACATGACAGAACAGTGCTTAGAATGGCAACTCTACATACATTTCATAGACTTTGAGAAGGCTTTTGATAGCATTCACAGGACCAGCCTATGGCGCATTCTGCAGGCATATGGAATCCCTCTCCGTATAATCAACATAATCAAAAGCTTTTATTTCAGCTTTACATGCAGTGTTGATCACAGTGAGCTCAGTTTTGAAGTCAAAATAGGAGTATGTCAGGGATGTGTCATATCTGCAATCCTCTTCAACGTTGCCATCGACTGGGTAATGCAGTGTACAAACAGAAGACGTGCCAAGCGGCATTAAATGGATATCCTTCTCATCCCTTGAAGACCTGGACTTCGCAGATGATCTCGATCTCTGATCACATACCCAACTCTATATACAAGAAAAAACAACTCAACTTAATGCATTCAGCCAGCAAAATGAACTGAAAATCAACTGCAATAAGACAGATATAATGACCTTTTAATATTGCCTCACCATCACCAGTATGGATAGAGGATAATGTTCTCACCAATTAGAAACATTCACATGCTTGGGCAGTAACATCAGCCAGACGGTGGAACAAACGAGGATGTCCAGAACAAAATCAATAAAGCCAGGAACACCTTCAGGAGCTTAAATAAAGTCTGGAGAACATCAAAATACAACACCAAAATCAAACTCCAAGATTTATCAGAGCTGTGTACTTTCAATATTACTTTATAGTGCAGAATGAGACTGTATGACATGTCCAAACTGTCTTCATTCCATACAACCTGCCTCAGAAAAGTCCTCCGTATCTTTTGGCCCAGAACAATCTCAAACCAAGATCTATTGTCATAGTGCAGCCAAGAGGCTAGGAGGACTATCATTGCCAGGAGGCACTGGAAATGGATTGGCCATGGCTTCGGATGGAAACTGATTCCATCACCAGAGTAGCAATAATATGGACACCTGAAGGCAAGTGAAAACTAGGCTGCCTGAAAACAACATGGTGAAGAACTGTGGAAGCTGCACTGAAAAACCTGGGGCACAGCTGGGGAACCATTGAAAGACTTGACAGAAACAGACAGGAGTGGAGGAGCTTTGTCGCTTCCCTAGATGCCAGAGGTGTAATGGGAACATGAAGAAGAAGAAGAAGCTCTAGCTCTAGCTCTAGCCCATCAAACTGGGACTTGCACTTGTGAACTTTATCAGGTCTGCAAGAAATTTGGTGGGTAGAGCATAGATGGGAAGGAGTCACAAAGAAACCTAAGATTAGGTGCTGTCTGGAGGGTAATTTGATGAGCAGAGAGGGAGGTGGACTGGGTAGCAGAGCCAGAGAGGCAGCACTGGAGAGCAGGAGTACATGGTGGATGCTGATCTCTCTGTAAATTTATGGAATGAAAAGCAGATGGAGTTATGAAGAAAGTTGAATAACACTGTTTCTTTGTAATTTTTGAATCTCCAAAGTGGGCTGTCTCAGAGATGTTGTAATAATGCCAATTTCAAACTGAATGGATTTGGGGGAGGGAGGAGAGTTATTAATTATTTTATCCAAATAATTTTAATAGCAAATTCAGATGTCCTCTCAACTGTAATTGTGAAAAACTGGGAGATTAAATTTGCTCATTGAAATAAAGCAGAATTAACGTTCCTTTAAGTGAAAAGTTCAAAACAAGCTCAACTTCGGAGTCCATTACTGATACTCTGTAAGTGTGATATTTAATGGCTAAAATTTTCAAATTTGAGTGCCTAAATTTAAATTTAGGCATCTAAGTATATGACCTGAGTTTCAAGGTGCCTGTTGCCCACAGCTCAATTTGATGGGACTTCTGATGCTTACCCCCTCCAAATGTCATTTTTTTTAGGAATCTATGTATATGTACCCACTCAGGCCAGGATGTTCAAATCTTTGTGCCTTGCAAAACATTCTGCTTGTACAGTATGTGAATTTATCATAGAAAAAGTTTATATTTTCATTAGTTCTTTTTTCTTAACTTGCAGTTTACATTGCATCACTCTAAACGTCAAATGGCCAGTTCCTCCGCAAAGGAAGCTATGTATGCCTCTTGTTGTGAATCAAACAAATCCCTGATTGCAGACCTAAGGTACATTTTAAGGGTCCTGAACCATAACAAGACTTTGCCAGTAGCAATACCTCCTGAATACTATTCTAAAGGGAGAAAAATACTTTCAAAGAATACTTTCTCATAACATTTTATATCTTTTTCTTTGTGCTAGAATCAAACTGGCAACGAAAGAAGCAGAAATTCAGAAGCTTCAGGCAAATCTAACTGTCAGTAAAGTAGCTCAACATCTTTCTAATGATTATGAGGGACAAGAAAGTGGCAGATTACATGGCCTAGAAACAGAACCTGTAAAATTGATTGGAAATCAAACAGGTGAGCATGGTGAAAAATAGTGCACTTAAAAGCTATAAAATACCTTCTGACATAGTTAGTTATTTAAAAATGACTGCAGAATGCAAGTTAACATTTTTTGTGGGTTTTAATTTTGCTATTTTAATATTTTCTGTAACAAGATAACAGATGCCCTTATGGAGAGCAAGGTTTAGCTACCTTGGTGTTTATTATAGTTTTGAGGCTCAATGTGCATTTTAACTTTATTTATTATTATTATTATTATTATTATTTTATTATTATTATTTTTGGCTAATGGGCTCTCTCCCTTGCTTGCCCTGGCCCCAAACTCAAAATATATTACAAATGGAAAACGTAGGTTTCTCCCTTTTTTCTGTTACGATGGGGTCTCCAGTTATTCATTTTTTCTTTTGTTCTTTTTCTACCATCATTAGGGCTCTTCAGCTCTAGAAAAGTAGGGTTCTGATTGCCCTCAGTGCTGTGCTGTAAAATGACTTCAGGTGTACATTCAGAGCAGTGTATTTTGCTCCCAAAGCCTAAATGTAACCTCCACAACAAGCATTGACTTCTGAGGGCAAAATTTTCTGAGGTTACTCTTGAGCCCTGGAGATCATGTGGTAGTTTAACATGGTACTGTCAAACTAGTCCTTGTCTTCATCAGGCATGTCTTTTTTTTTTTTTTTTTTTTTTTATAACTTGATTATCTCTAATTTTAATTGTCATCTATAAATAAAACTTTTTAAAAAAAAAGAAGAGAGAAAATGTCAACAATTGGAACTCATCAGTAAACAGTTTGAAAAAGAGCGTCGAAGATTCACAAGAGAGATAGAAGAATTACGTGCTAAGCTGTCAAAAGCAGAAGAGGAGAATTCTTCTTTAAAGACCAGCATGGCCCAGAGAGCCGGTCAGTTTCAAATTATACAGGAAGAACTACTGGAGAAGGCTGCAAAAACTACTAACTTGCAGCGAGAAGTAAGTTGTTAGGAGGGCTGAAAAGTGTATAACCTTTGATCACTGAATTAAATGTAATAGTTGACATAGATTTTCCCCTTTTTTGAAAATTTTCATTGCCATGTTTGTTTTCTGATGCAAGACAATTTAGAGACAATATGAATTAGTAAATTTATTGGGGGTGCAGGAAAATCTGAAGATAAAACTCAGATCTTTGTATGTTAATAACATCAGAAATCCCAGGTTATAAAGCTGCAGTGTAAATTGTTGCTATTTAGATTGTCAGTGTGTGCCCTCTTGTGGTAGACATGTGTGAGAGAGAGAGAAACCTACTAGTGGATACCCAAATGCTGAGTATGTATTTAATGAGAAATATGCCATATATTTGCCAGAGACCAGAACTATTACTGGATAATCACAAGAGAAATTAAGGCAATGAAAGCTGTTACTCACCAATGGCATTAAATTGCATTAGCATTCAGATTCCTAACATGTATACACAGTTTCAGCATAATTTGTTTTATAATGGCTGTTTTAATGACCCTGTCAAGGTTCCTTCCCCATTCTGAACTCTAGGGTACAGATGTGGGGACCTGCATGAAAAACTCCCTAAGCTTATTTTTACCAGCTTAGAATAAAACTTCCCCAAGGTACAAACTATTTTACCTTTTGCCCTTGGACTTTATTGCTGCCACCACCAAGCGTCTAACAAGTATGTAATAGGGAAAGAGCCCGCTTGGAAATGTCTTTCCCCCCAAAATCCTCCCAAACCCTACACCCCCTTTCCTGAGGAAGGCTTGATAAAAATCCTCACCAAGAACACAGACCCAAACCCTTCGATCTTAAGAACAATGAAAAAACAATCAGGTTCTTAAAAGAAGAATTTTAACTGAAGAAAAAGTAAAAGAATCACCTCTGTAAAATCAGGATGGTAAATACCTTACAGGGTAATCAGATTCAAAACCTAGAGAATCCCTCTAGGCAAAACCTTAAGTTACAAAAAGACACAAAAGCAGGAATATACATTCCATTCAGCACAGCTTATTTTATCAGTATTTAAACAAAACCGAATCTAATGCATATCTAGCTAGATTACTTTTACTAAATTCTAAGACTCCATTCCTTTTCTGTTCCTGGCAAAACACGCAGACAGAGAGCGAGCCTTTGTTTCTCCCTCCCTCCAGCTTTGAAAGTATCTTGTCTCCTCATTGGTCATTTTGGTCAGGTGCCAGCAAGGTTATCCTAGCTTCTTAAGCCTTTACAGGTGAAAGGGTTTTTCCTCTGGCCAGAAGGGATTTTTAAAGGTGTTTACCCTTCCCTTTATATTTATGACAGACCCCAAATATTATAGCTTTCGAACATTTAACTCACTGTTGTGTCATTGTAATTTATGGTAAATTGCACACATTGAAGATAAATTGCCTTACAATTTCTTTTCTTTGTAACTAATAAAAAGTAATAGTTAATAACAAGTCAGTTTTCAAGAAAGCATTCACAAATAACTGAACAAACCTTAAATCAGTTGTCCTACATAATCTTTACCTACCATACTGCTCTTAGGAGGCTGTACTTACAGTACATAGGCACCATTACATCAACATCACAGTTAGAAAAATATATACATGCATAGGTCTTTATAATCTTACGTTTAGGAAAGAAAAATAGATCTCTTTTAATGGTTTATATTCTGTTTATTTTCAGATAACAAAGAAGTCCTCTCAGCTTTCAGTACTTGAAAAGCAGTTGGAAGAAAAGACAGTTGCTTATTCTGCTGCTGCTGTAAGATGTACTGAGCTGGATCAGGAGCTCATAGTAAGAAATTTTCATTGAGAAGTCATAATTGTGTAAAATCACACACATTTGGTGTGTTACTATATATTTTTAGTTATTGTGCTGGCATTATACATGTACAAACCAGATAGAGTGCAAGATCTCTTAGTACATATCACACAATTTTAATAACGCAAATAATCTTGCTTTAAATAGACTGTCCTGGCATTTTTTACCCTTAAACACCCATGAAAATTCTTAAATGGATATAAATAGTTTTCTTTATATTACATGTGGAATGAAATCCTGGACCCATTGAAGTCCATGTTGGTTTTGCCAATTACTTCAGTAGGGCCAGGATTTTACTCATATTTTTTTAAATCCAAGAAGCAGTTTTTTAATTGTGTTTTTTTTCTACAGTTTTTTGCAGTATAGGAAAATGTCAGTTAGAAATATTTAATGATTCAAAATCCAAATCTTTCCTGCATTGTTAAATTGAAAAGGATTTACAGTACAAAGTATTAAAATATTTTAGTTTTTATACTCTCTCTCAAGATTGCTCTCTTAACTTCTTTCATATTTAATATTCCCTGCAGTAAAATTACTTTATTTTCCTTTCATGGCCTCATGACATTTCCTGTAAGAGTAGGGGTTTGCCTTGGTGTCCTTGGCTAACATTTTCCTTCACTCACTACTGTGTGCCGTCATCTGTGCCAGCTGTCCATCTGGCAGCTGCCCTCCATGTCTGAGATGGATGCATTTCAGTGGTGCTCCATGTATATACTGTACTTTTGTAAAATGCTTTGAGATTTTATAGGGTGAAAGATGCTATATAAATATAAAACATTAATATTAAATTTCAGTTTTATCTGTTGTTCTTACGAGTCTGAGGCTTTCAAACTTCCTTACTGCTTACACAAAAAATAACTCATTACCTGATATCAAAAGATCTATATATTCCTATTAAGGATTTTAAAAAATATTTCCAGGAAAAGAATGGCCAGATTCGCAACTTGGAAGCAAATATCAATGAAGAACATGAGCAAGTAACTATAGCCTTTGAAAAAGCAAAGTTAATTCATCTTGAACAGCACAAAGAGATGGAGAAACAGATTGAAATAGTAAGAGATTGTGCACTAATGTGTGTGTCTTATATATCTGTTTTCTATGGAAATTAAATTTACATATCTTCATTCCTCAGTAATTCTGGGGTTAAAAAGTTCATGGTATCTCCTCTCTTTAGCATTCAGCATTATAAAGACTGTCCACCGGAGACTTGTGACTCTCTTCTTTGCCATATAGAAGTGAAAGTAAGACACCTCTATAACACCATCACCCCATTTCCCTGGACCCCACGAAGACCTCTCTCCAGGGTCCTTAAGGAGGGGAAAAGGTGGAGACTGACTTGAGCATCTCTCCTCTAGCCATGAGGAGAATCCCCAGCAAAAATAATACAGCCCCAGGCAGTATTTTCTTTTCCACGGAGACTCTCCCCATCACGGGTCCTGCGGGTCAGGGTGATCTTTGATAACGTTCCTCCAGTTTTTTTTAGAAACATTTAATAACTTTCAGATGACATTTTTTGAAACTGAAACCCTTACTGCTTGCAGTCATGGAAGATTTCATGTCATATTTTGCAAAAGTAGAGTTGTATGTCTTGTTGTCCTGACCAATTTCAGCATGCAGAGTAACTATATTCTGTCTATGTTCTCCTGTTGCTTTAATCAGTAATGTAATTTTTATACCTGTTCCTAGGTTGTACACTGTTTCTGATGGCATCAGTATGATCATTTTTGTGTTCACTCTAGGGGTGACTGCATTTTGGTGGTAAATGAACCCATAGGTGCAGATGTTTTTAAATCTCAAGAGGCTTGTATAAGAAACTACATGAAAACAATAAAAATGGGGTTTTTTTTGTGTATAGCTTCAGACTCAGCTGGCTATGAAACACCAGCAAATTAATGAGCTAGAGAAGACCATGTTTGTTTTACAAGAAGATATTCTATGTAAACAGCGTCACCTTGAATCATTGGATCGGCTGCTGATAGAAAGCAAAGAGGTAATATTGAGTATTAATTCTCTCTAAAAGCAAACTAAATGTTGATTGACTAATTTTTAGAGATGAAGGGCCAGGTTCTATCTTTTAATTTTGCTGGGTACAGGAAAGGTGGGGTTAGACAAAGGTGGTTTTTTGTTTTAATTTAAAGCCATCTTTGCCTGCTCCCTAATTCTGGCCTCTGTACCTGCTGCAACCTAGACCAGTCCCAGAGCTGCTCTAAATTGCCCTGACTTTAATGACCCTCCATGGCTCGTTATTCCAGCATAGAATAGCACTCTGGCCACACCCTGGGTTGCATCTCAATATGCCACTTCCACTAGGGACAGGGAAGGAGGCTAGCATAGAGCCTTACATCAGCTGTATGTCAGGTGAAGAACTATCCTATAATTAAGGCCCTATGTACCTTGTGATATTGCAGATTCTACAATATTGTGCAGTGGAAGCCTTTTTGACAGTGGGAGCCCTGGCCACCCCAGAGCTGAAAGCAGGAGCCCCTGCTGTCAGCCCAAGGTGGCTGCTGTCAGCCCCAGGCCCCTGCTCTCAGACCTAGGTGGCCAACAGCGGGAGTGCCCACTCTCAGCTAACTTGAAAATTGCAGAAAAGTAGTAATGGGCTTTATTACTGCAAATAATAAGGTCCATTATTACTTTTCTGCAATTTTCCATGGCTTGTCTGCAACTCGGCTGCAATTTTTTTTGACAATCATCCTGCAATTCAAGTAGGGCCTTACCTATACTAAGAATATTCCTCAGGAGCAGCCTACTCTTTATACCCCCTTTCTGCCACTGGAGAAATGTAAAGGGACCACAACATGACAGAATCAGGGCCAAATTCACTTAGAAGTAAAATGCATGCTAATACAATATAAAGATAAACATTTTTGTCACTAACCAAATTTTTTTTCCGTTTTCTAGTATGCTGGTTTCCAGTAGTATAACTTTTATATATGCAGTTATATTCACATCTTGTCTCCTTTGGTAAATCTATGCAAACAGGAAATGGAAAAGCAAAATATCAAGAAAGAAGAAGCTTTGAAAATGTTGCAAAGCCAATTAACAGAAGAAACAATCAAAGTAAGTATGATTTTTGTTGTTTTTGATTTAATACCTTTTTTCTTTTTTGAATTGCAATATTTATGTAGCTCTTTTCCATTCCCTCTGGATGAGACACCTCCAAGTTACTTATAGAGCTCATGTAAATATTCCAAAAGGTGTCATTACCTTCCAGTCCTTCTCTCATCCTTCATTTGAGAAAGAGTGAACGAAAGAGAAAAATTATAGTGAAACCTGCTTTAAGTGACTGCTGTATGTACCAACAAAGATCATTTGCCTTGCTAAGCTGTTCTCGTAGTACAAGTAGAGCAGGATTGGAATCACAACATTTGGAGATAGTTTGGGGAGTCTGTAAAGACAAGAGAGTGACGAATAAGTGTGTCCCCCCCCCCCCCCCAGGTTTCACTAAAGATGCAGTATTTATTTTAGGCTCAGTAGTAACTGTAAAAGTAAACTGACTTCTTCAACCTCTTTAGCGTGTTTACTCCTCCTATTGGTGTCCGTCTGGCAAGCCTCTTCAATGCAGTACTGGCAACAGTAGTTTTACCAAGCAATGCCATCTTGTGCTATAATACCATCTGAATTCATAACCTAATATTGGTTTGGATGAGAAGCCAACCAGTATCATCTAGGAGCTGTAAGGAGTGGTGTTGGTGGTTCAGTAGGTGGCTTGCTTCCATCTGAGTTTGTACTGAACCAGTGGTCTGTTATAGGGTACTGCTGCCAGTGATGTTTATCAGGTGAAATATAAAATGAAAGTCCCTGACTACTTCTAATCAGAGAAAACTTGAATTTTTTTTTTTTTTTTAAGGGAGGGGAAAAATAGTATGTGTGTGTTAACCTTATGGTCTAGTAAAATTCTAGTGTGGAAAACTGCAGACTGCCTATCTAAATTTTCCACGTCTGTTGCAATTTGATATAGAAATCGTCGCTTCCTACCCACAGCTGTTTAATGTTACAATTGCTGCATTTCACCCAAGAGATAGTTGCGCTTCAGTTGGGGGAGAGGTCCCTAGTTATTGTTGTATATAAATTGTATATCTGTCTAAGTTTGTGATTTCAGGGTGGAAGTCCAAATTAGTAGTAGTATAAATGTAAGATACATTTTGTTAAATTGTTGTTGTCATCGTCATGCTATGCTGTTTTATGTTTACCTTGTCCTTTCCCTCCTGATGAAACTCAGGAACTGCAGTCTCAATGAAGAAAATAAAAGTGGATCTGCTATTTTGTAATAGCACAATAAAATGTTTTGGTTTTAGATATTAATCTACTTTTTCGAATGTTGACTTGTCATAATTTACTAAGAATGTATCATTCTCAATCTTATGAAGGTAATCCCATACATAAAGCTGGCATTTTATAGCCTTTTTATCACTTTCTCTGTAAATGATGTGCAAGTGGATAGCTGACTCAGAATTGTGAATATATATATCTATCTATAGAGTCCTTAAGCTGTAACTGCTGACAGGTATTGTAATGTCTTTGCATAATTGATGATTTTTCATGATTTAAACAAAAGCATACATTTCATAAGTTTTTATATGACTATTTTTCATTATTTAAATGTTAGTAAATTTCAGAGAAATTTTTGTTTTTTTGTTTTGTTTTTGTTTTATATCCATCTTTGTAGTTATATCACTCAAAATGGCTGAATTAACAAACCGGTTTTAATGAATTATTTTAGACTTCTTGATCAATTCTGAACAACTAGTCATTACTTATTTTAAATGGTCTCTTGCACCTAACTAGGTCAGACAACTAGAGTCAGCACTAGGCATTTGTAAGGAAGAACTTAGATTGTATCTGAGTCAATTAGAAGAAAATAAGGAGTCATTTGAAAAGCAGTTAAAGAAGAAGTCTGAAGAGGTAAACTTTAATTTTTGTCAATTTAGTTTTTCTCTGTTACAGAGAATATGAAATATTATTATGAAATATTAGAATTTGTGTCTAAAAGAAGGATATAGTAGGCAAGGAGAAAGGTGAACAACAATTTAGCAGTAGGGATTGTGAAAAGGGGGCAAATTTTTGTGACCAAGAGGGAGAAGCAAATGAGAGTGGGTGTGGTAGGTGGAAAGTAGTAGTATCCAATATAAGGGAGTTGTTAATAGAGCCAGAGAAGCAGGATCAGGAGGAAAGATACATTCAGTTATGGAATGACTGAGATTGAGAGGGTTATAGTAGTTGTGTGAATGTTTATCTAATCAAAAAGAAGTTAGTAAGGTGACTTGATTATAGTATAGGAGTACCTTCATTTGGGGGGCGGGGAGGGACAGGTACTAAATGGCCCTTGAATTTTGTGGTGAAAAGCATAACAAGAACCAGTCGTTGGAAATTAAAGCCAGACATATTCAAATTAGAAATAAAGCATAAAATATTACCAGTGAGTGATTAATTATTGGATCAAACTGCCAAGAGAAGTGATGGATTTCCCCATCTCTTGGATGCCTTTCTGGAAGATACGCTTTAGCTAAAAACAAGTTATTTGGCTGAGTACAAGAATAACTGGATGACATCTTATGGCTTGTGATACACAGGATGTCAGACCAGATGATCTACTCATCCCTTCTGCCCTTAAAATCTATAACTGGTATTTAGAGATGGGGAGACTGGATAGTCGGGCAAGGTTAAAGGTAAAGATCGGTAATCATGGCCAAGATATTCATAAGTGACTGGTGATAATGGGTGCCTCCATTTTTGGGTGTGCAACTTGAGATGCTTTAAAGAGGCATGACTTTTCAGAAAATGTTGAGCGTCTACCCCCTGAAAATTAGGCTCCTTCAACGTGTCTCAAGTTAGGTACCGAAAGTCACTAATCGTTGAAAATCTTGGCTCATTTGCGTATAGGTAGTAATTGGAAGAGAGGGGAACAGATGGAGGTTACAAAAATAGAGAAGAGGAGAGGAACCAGGACAGAATGTGGAGGGGAGAATGAGCCGCTGAAGGAGTAGGATAGAAAGAGAACCAGGAACGAAAAAAATTGCAAAGCCAAGAGAGGATAGGAAGCTGAGGAAGAGTGATCGACTGTTAATTTTACATTACCTCTTTTTATATAGGAAAGATAACCTATAGATAAGACCCTGTGTAAATCACTTTTTTTTTTTTAATTGACAGCAGTGTCACGGGTAAGTGTTTTGAATTTCATGGGATGTGTATAGCTGCCAAGCCTCCTCCTATCCCTGAAAATTGCTGCGTTTTTTTCCCAGCAGCAAAGAGGAAGAAGTGGCCATCTCAGCTTCCACTTCCCTGCTAAGGCTGCAGCTGCTTGTGGAGGGTTAGCAGGCTGGGAGGTGGCAGGGCCTATTGTTCCGAGTAGGAGGGGTGGTAAGCCAGAGGGTATTGGGGGTGTCTCATCGGATGGTGCCAGACATCTGGCCCAGTGTGGCCCAGGACAGGGATTTTAAACCTGGCTCACGCTGCACTCAGCTCTCACCTCTCACCCAGACTGCTGCTGCTGCTTCCTGACTAGCAGGTGGGGAGAAAGGGACAGGATGGACAAAGTGCACTTATTAGGAGTCTTGGATTCCCTTTCCCCCCACCCTCCCCGGCCCAATAGTCCCCAGCAGGTCCAGGGGAAACACTGTAGGGCTGGCTGGTGAGGAGCTGAGAGCAGGATCCACTGCTTGGCACACAAGCAGGTGTGTGAGAGGGCCATGTCCTGGTGGAGGGATTGGAGTGCAGGGATCAGGATGTGAAGGATCTGATCTGTTCTCCCACCCTGATCCCACACATGTGCCCATGCTCCAAGCAACAGATACCAGTCTCAGCTCCTTGCCAGCCAGTGCTAGTGTCTCCCTGTTATTCCTCATAGTAGAGTTGAGAGCCTTTTTTTATATGTTTGTTTTTGCATTATGGGTCTGATCATCCTCTCATGAAGAACAATATGATGACCGACTTAAATGGAAGCAAGATAAGGCATAAATATCTTTGTTTCATTCTAAAGAAAATCAATGTATTTTTCAGGTGCACCGGTTACAAAAAGAAATAAAACTAAGAAATCATAATCTTCAGGACACCACTGAACAAAATGTCCTCCTACAGCAAACTCTGCAGCAGCAGCAGCAAATGTTACAACAGGAGACCATTAGAAATGGAGAGCTAGAGGATAGCCAAATTAAGCTTGAAAAACAGGTAAAGTACATTCATAATGAGAAGAATTGAATTAAATAGGTAAGCATAAATATTTAAATGTATTTATATGGCATTGCAATATCTGTCTATTTGATAGCTTACTTTGTTTATAATCTTTTAATTATCAGATGTAATTGACATAATTATTATAGTAGCCTGAGTGAATAAGAGGTTCTGAGTGTCTGAGATGCTACTTAATTTCAGGTGGAGTTGTGGATGCTCAGTACTTTGAAAATCAGGCTGTAGGTGTATAATTAAAAATCAATACATCATAATAAGAAATTTTGGGTCTAGTTACTTTTGTAGCACTTATTAAACTGATAAGAAATAATTTATTCTCTAAAAGTATCTTTGCAGATTTCTATTTGATTTTAATGGGCAATTTTAGGATCTAACCAAAGAAATGAAATATTTTTAACCTTTCATATGTGATTTTTTTTCAAGAGGGATATTTTATTCTTTTATATATATATTTTAACAGTATAGCTATTAAATACCCTATTAAATACAACTTTAAATAGGTATCAAAACTGGAGCAAGAGCTTCAAAAACAGAAAGAAAACTCAGAAGAAGAGTTGAGAAAGGCAGAAGGGAAGCTCCTTATAGCCTCTCAGGAAGTAGATTTAAAAAGACAGAAGGTGGTTGAACTTACTAGCACAACTGGGTATGTGTAGAACATCTAAAAAAATTTTTTTTCCCCATTTTGGTGTATTCTGAAGATCCAATATTGTAAAACTACTAAAAAATTGTATTACAAAATGTGATGCTTTTCTTGAAAGGAGTATGTTTGTTTTACAGGTATATGTAGCTTTAGAATACTTTGGTCCTGATTCTGCAAGGTACTTGAGTATGTGCCTATTTGTAAACATGTTAATAATCCCATATACCTTATTGAATTCAGGCCTTTATTTCTAGCTTAAGGACACTTCTATTTTTTGTTAATTTACACACAGATATCCAGGCTTAGTCCTTCTATATGCCTCTATTCAGGAAAGCATCCTTATTCAGGAAGAGTGCATAAACACACTAATTTCAGTTTCATGCCTAAAGTTAAGCATGTTCCTAAGTGCTTTCATGAAACTGGGACTTGAGTTGGTTTAAAAAATAAATGTTGATGGTTTTGCTCTGGGGGTTGACCACTCTCCATGCCGAAAATACTCTTGTCAACATCAGAGAAGCAGAAAAGCCTTCTAAATAATTTAAGGATTTTTAAAATCTATTTCTTTCCATTTGTACAGTTTAAAAAGTGCGCTATCCAAAAAAATAGTTTTTACAAAAATTAATATCCGTGTCCCTTAAAATGTGGCGTTTTTCTGAATAATGTCTGTGAAAAGGCATCAGTAGGTTCCCCACTTACTATTTTTCTTTGATTCCATACCAATGTGCTCAATTTAGAAATACAAGTAAAAGGATGAAATAATAAAATGAACTCGTTCATTTTCTTTTGGGGAAACGATACAGAACTGTTACCTGAAATGCAGTTAAAATAATACAGTATGTTAAATTGATTTGTTTAACATAGTACTGTTGAAATGGTATCCAACTCGTAGAGAGTTGATTAGCTGAAGCCTTTGTATAAATTTCTCTGCTTGTGTTCATTGCATACACAAAGCATTGACTCAGGTATGAAGATAGCAATCTGTCCAGGGTAACTGGCCCTTTCTAGGGAAGATGGGCTCAGCTTCATCTCTGGGTAATCAGCTACCTTCCAACTGAGGCTTTGGGGTAACGGGTCAGGTGATAGTCTGAAGAGCATCTGCGCCTTATAAAGGCAGCCAGAGCTCAGTTGAGCTGGTGAACTGCAGGTTGGTTCCTATAGGAGGAGCAGGGGAAAGAGCCCAGCTATTAGGTGACTCCTAGGCTTATGGCCTAGTGAGTGAGAACTGCAGGGAGCAAGAAGACTCCTGTAGGAGTCTCTGGGGTAGAGCAAGGACCTGGAGGGGCACAAAGAGGTGAGGGAAATTGTTGTCTTTATTATTCCAATTGTGATTTGTTCATTCTGTTTCCTTTTGTGTTTTGTTCAGGCAGATTAAGCTGGAGATGGATCAGTGCAAGGATGAGCTAATTGGTATGGAGAAAGAACTAGTGCATTTAAGACGAGATGGTGAAACTAAAACAGTGCGGTTAAGTCACTTAGAAATGACTTTGGAGCAGACTCAGTCAGAACTAAATAAAAAAACACAACAAGGTAGATAATTTACTATGTGTTTAAAAAAAAAAAAATCTTTAAGGCTCATTTTCTTATGCTTTATGTAGCTTCTCTCCCCCTCCATTTATTTTGCAGTTAGTTGCGAGGGACTCTCTACATATGACTATTTTAACTTTTCATAATCTTGCAATTTGAAAAGATCTGGGTAGTAGAATGTTATATGGGCTTCTTCATTTTAGGTGGCCTCTATATATTCCCACTTGTGAGGTGTGCCTTTCCCCCATGGAGCCTCAGATACACTGAGAATCAGTGTCACCAATTATCAGGCTATCATGGCCTAATATCAGCTTCAAATTCTTTCTCATTCCAATAAAGAAATTCCATCATGGACATGAAGATGATGAACAACTACATCAGAAAATTCAAATTCCTACCGTATCCCTGTAAGACTGGCTCAGGTCTCTTGTCACAATCTCGGTCCAATCTCATTCTCTGATGGACACCAGTTTCTTATAATTGTATCCAACTGCTGAATCCCACGTGCTTCTATGCCCCCTTCATCTGAGTAATGACTGATCACTGCTTGTAGTTCTGGGTCTCAAGGGCAGTCCCAGGTGCATACCCATGACTGACATGCTTCTTGGGCAGTGGTACCCTGCACTCTGGCTAGACCCTGTAACCAATGCTGCAGCCCTGCTGAGCCCCCATTTGCTTAGACATGTTCTCCCCTAGAGTTCAGTTGCCTGTGGGACCTCTAGTTTCCTAGTTACACCCTTCAGGGACAACATGGTAGTAAAGCAAGGCACACAGACTAAACAATGGAATTTTTATCAACAAACACTTTGCTCTTAAAAAAGGACAAGAGGGCTATAGATAGATGAAAAACAAGAAACACTTAAACACAATCCCTCTCAGTTGATTTCACCACCCCTGTAAGTCCTGGGTGTGGTCTGAGTCCTTAGGCCAGGCAGCCCTTCTTGGCTTGGCTATCTTGCTTCTGGATTTCCTTAAAGAATGATCACTTCTTAAAACTGACTGTGTCCCCTGAGTGCTCATGTACTGCAAGCTTGGGATGGGGAGACTCCAACTCCCACCCTCATCAGCTTTTGTGTAAAGAGAGAGTCTAAATCAATGGTCCTGTTGGTAGAAAACCCATTTTTCCATTAGGAAAGAGCCGTTCAATGTCAATGGCACTTGACCGCTCTGCCACAGCTTCTCAGCCATCGTCTGTCCACTAGGTATCCAATCTCAGCTACAAAATGGATGCTTTAGTCCACAGTGAAGGTTACACTCATAAACGGCATTCACAAAACAGAGTGGGGTTCATAAAGTATGTGTATTTTTTGTGTGGGAGAAAATCACTACCAATGCAAAGTCTCATCTTTAGGCTTCTATACAACATTGATAGGGTTAACTAAGACATTCAGGGAGGCACCTAAACTGTTTGTAGCCATTGAGGATCAGTGTGAAGGGAATGCCATTTCCACTTAGTACCTGTCAAAATGGATTAGATTATGTACCAAGATGTGTTGGGCTAGAGGACATAATACCACCTTATCAGAGTGAATCTTAATAGCCTGCTTCTGTAATATTGTCATCATAGAAATCTGCAGGAAATTTTGTTGACGCATTTGTGCTGCACTGCATACTCAGCAGCTTGGTATTTAGATCAGATACATACTTTGGGAGGGTAATTCTGGAGCTCCTGCTTAATTAGAACTTCTGAGCCTGCCTTACTAAACTCCCACATTTAGGAATATGCAGAGGCCAACTCCAAAGAAAGGTAGATTTCTTGCAGTGACATTCAAAACAAGAACCAGTTAATATGGGTCCCACTATAGGGGCGTATGAGCCTTATGTACACAAGCGCAGAATCTTTTGAATAGAATGTCCACTACGGCCATCCATGCATCCTATTTCTTCTCATGTCAGGGCATAAAGGGCAGTGCAGCTGTGACCCTCCCTCAGGCCTGGTCTACACTACACAGTTAGGTTGACGTAAGGCAGCTTATGTAGAGCTAATTATGTCAGTATCTACACTACAGCCTTGCTCCCACCGATGTAAGTGCCCTACTACACCAACATAATAACTCCACCTCCACAAGAGGCATCGGGCTTATGTTGGTGAAGTTAGGGCAACACAGAATCTGTGTAGATGCTGTGTTCCTTACATCAGTTATTGGCGGTCTTGTCAATTCAAAAAGGCCAAGCTGCCCCGCATATCCCTGCCTGTGGCATCAAGATGGAACATTGAGTCTGCTCTTCTGTTTCAAATGCAATCTTTTTCTGAAGAAATCCTCTTCACCCTATTAAAAATTTTCTCATTTTAATTGGAGAGTCTGTCCCCTCCACCCCAAAAAGAAGAGAGAGATGGAGGGGAGACCCTCACATATTTCCTTGAACAGTGGAGCAAAGCGCTTAGTTAGTAATGGCAGACTCTAAGCCCACAGGGTTTATACCCTGTCCTTTGTGTGATGGTCTTATGCCTTTAATTGATGGGCACAACAGATCTCTTTTCTGCCTCAGGGAAGGACATATCCCCAATCGATATTCTTGGAGCATTCCTTTGAAGATAGCATCTGATCCCAGAGAAGAGAGAGCCTTCAAGCTGGAGTCAAGGAGGCTATCTTTAATAACTGTCCTGTAACTGGGTAACAAGGCACCATATCTCTGGTTCTACCAGGGAGAAGAGGCCTAAAAAATGCCAGCGTCATTGGCACTGGTGTAGGCATTCTCTCTGCCAACCTCATCAGCACCAATGACCTCAGTGCAAGCACCGACCCCAGGACAGAGAAACCTTATGCCATCCACTTTGGATGCCAAAAGACATACCTGCATCAAGTGTAAACGCAGCTCAGAGCAGAAAATGCGCCCGTTCCTCAAGGAGGACTTGAAGTCTTTTCCCTCCTTGACATCAAGAAATCTTTTATGCTCTTTTACAGGAGCACAATGAGCCACAGGGCACACGTGGCCCCCAAAGCCCCAGAATGTTTCTATTGAAAACATTCCATATTTGCACACAAGATGTGCACTGACAGTGGGATTCACACTTACTACAACATCTCTGTCTGTAGAATAACCGTTCTTTCTTTGAGTGTTGCCTCTTCATTTCCCCACTATTCACCTACTTTCACTTCTTCCTCAGAATTCAACTCTCTTAAAGACCAAGTTAGCAAAAAGAAGTGAGGAGGTTGGGGAGTGCACAACCTTCATAACATCACAGAGGGATTGGTCATGCAGTCTTGAATGGGACTCCGCTTTTCT
Source organism: Chelonia mydas (assembly GCF_015237465.2). Classification (NCBI taxonomy): domain Eukaryota; kingdom Metazoa; phylum Chordata; order Testudines; family Cheloniidae; genus Chelonia; species Chelonia mydas. The sequence goes on along the minus strand of NC_057854.1, from coordinate 73,147,327 downwards.
AGAATGTCCTCAAAGCTCAGTGACGTTGGGGGTGGGTGCATACTGCAAGTATTAACATATAGAGGTGACACTTAAAGAACCAATTACTGGTGAGTACCCTTTCTTTTCAATTTCTATTCACATAACAGTGAGTGATCTGGAAGATAAACTGCTTCAGAGTGAGACTGAGCAAAAGGATGCTTTACACAGAATAGAAGAGCTAGAGGCTGAACTACAAAATGCCCATGGAGAATTAAAAATCACTTTGAGACAATTACAGGAACTGCGAGATGTGCTACAGAATGCACAATCCTCTCTGGAGGAGAAGTATGCTGCTATCAAGGATCTAACAGACGAACTTAGGTGAGCTAACTCCTATTCAGGTCTTGAAGACTTAATCCCAGTGATTTTTTTTGTTTTATTTTAGGAACAGTGAAGCATGCCTCTTGGTTTTGATGGTGCTTTCCATCTTTTAGCAGTCCCCTATAATCTGATGGATGGATATATATATCCAAGGACCATGAATTTTATATATATAAAATTCATGGTCCTTGGATAACTCACTGAAGTAGCTCTTCAGTTTATTTTTAGTTTCTAAAAATGAAAATACTAAGATTAAAGTATTTTTTGGGAATGCCTTAAAAATAACAATAATAAAAAAAAGTTAATATTTTGCCCAAGTCCAAAGCTGTTAAATGACAGTAAAAACAATGACGGTCTTGTACAATACAACTGTTTAACCTTTACTATAGCAAATTAATGAAACTTTCAGTATACACTTTTTATTGCAATGTAGTTCTGAAATAATTTTAATAGAAAAGTTAGTGGGAAATCTCCATTCTGAAGATGGTCATGAAAAGCATTCAGGTTTTTTTGCTCAGTTCAAAGTTTACCTATATTTTAAAATAATTAAGCTTGTAATAAAGAACAGAGGCCAACATTTGCAAATGTATGTGCTTAAAGTTACACACCTAAATCCACATTTTAAGCACCTAAAACATAAGTGGCCATATTTTCAGAGGTGCTAAGTAGCCAAAGCATCCACAGAAGTAGGTGCCCAGCATTCTGAAAATCAGGCCACTTAAGTTTTAGGTGCTTAAATGCAGAATTAGTTACCTAACTTTAGATAACCCAGTTGCAAAATTTTGACTGGCATGGTGTATATTCAAAGAGAACTTAATTCAGTTTGCTCAGTCAAGCACTCTGAATGCTTCTATAGCTAAGAAGTGTGTCACACCATGAGTACACTATAAAATAAATTTAAGTTTTAAATTGACAGCTGTAATTTAAAATTCCTGGTTGAGAAAGGGTCTGCCTGGGAGTTGCTTTGTTGATATAGAAGGTGACACTTACAGCAGCACTACTCTGTCTGTCCATCTATGGCCCTGTCATTTATGTCCTAAAGGAGGCAATGGCATGGGGGAGAAAACCACAGAGTGCAGCATGCCACCACTATCAGGAGGAGAGAACAGAGGGACCCAGTGACATCAGACTTCTATCTTCCATCTCTGGTGCTTAGGCAAAGCCACTAGGGACTAGAGGAAGGAGGGGAAGGAGTCCTTTCATTTCCTGAGATACCTACTCTTTCCATCTGTTTATCTATCACAGTTGTGGCTTGTAAAGGCTTTACCTAATTGTTTTCCATGTAAACGTGCTTTTCCACTCCCCCCCCCCCCCCCAATTGGACCATTTGCTGCTGCATGCTCCATCCTTTTCCTTATCTCCTCTCCACCGACCCATACAAACCATATGAAAACAGGAATGGAGCATGCAACAGCACCTGACACCAGTTTGGGGACAAGGAGGCTGGTAAGTAAAGCCTGAAGAAGCTACTATTAGGGCAGGCAACAGGGACAAGCAGGGGCCTCAAGAGATAAGGAAGCTCCAGATAAGGCAGTGGTGGAATCACTCTCTTTTTTCAAGTATCCATGTATCACACCCACTTTCAGATTTCTCCCCTCCAAGATGTACAGTCAGAAGAAGGGATGCGCTATGTCATCAGAGCAGCACCAAGGCAGAAACTGTTCAACCAGGAAGTTGGGTTTGAGAATGCTAAGTATGATCAAAATTAAATTAACAAACATTTTTAAAAGAAAAAACATTTGGAGTTTTAGACTATAACATCTATCAGATTTATGAAAACTTGATTTTTTTGGAATCTGGGAAGGGAGCTGGTGAGATCTAGCTTTATAAAGGAGAGAGAACATCTATGTTGTTTTTATATGGAAATTGCAGGTATTGTAAGGATGAAATTGAGGACAAAAAGCAAGAACTTCTTGACATGGATCAGGCATTGAAAGAAAGGAACTGGGAACTGAAACAAAGAGCAGCTCAGGTTAGAGCTTTCTAAGCATATTACCAGAATATCCTATGGAGTGTTTATTTAAAGTATAACAAGTCCAGCGTTTACTAATGCTCTAATGATCATTAAGACCGCTTGGTACATTTCAAGAAAAGGACTTTTTCAATACAGTTCATTTATCCTAGCTGCATATTGTGTTCCAGTTCAAGTGATTCTATGTCTGTTTGCCTACCATTGAGGCATTTGTAAAGAGTATGTCTAAATTTTTTCTGTGTATCTTTGTGAGGCTTCAACCTAGTGCTGACCAAGCTGATGGACTCTATTAGAGCCTCTGGAGGAATTTTCTCTCTGTCACCTGCCCCAAAGACTGTTTATCATGTCCATTAGATCAGCTAAAATGGTCTGTGAGCTTCAAGCTTAAATGGCTTGACCTTCCTCACCCAACTTGATATGAGAATAAGGTGTGTCAAGGTTCCTTCCCCACTCTGAACTCCTAGGGTACAGATGTGGGGACCTGCATGAAAAACCCCCTAAGCTTATTTTTACCAGCTTAGGTTAAAACTTCCCCAAGGTACAAACTATTTTACCTTTTGTCCTTGGACTTTATTGCTGCTACCACTAAGCGTCTAACAAATATAACAGGGAAAGAGCCCACTTGGAAATGTCTTTCTCCCCAAAATCCCCCCAAGCCCTACACCCCCTTTCCTGGGGAAGGCTTAATTAAAAAATCCTCACCAATTTGCATAGGTGAACACAGACCCAAACCCTTGGATTTTAGAACAATGAAAAAACAATCAGGTTCTTTAAAAGAAGAATTTTAATTGAAGAAAAAGTAAAAGAATCACCTCTGTAAAATCAGGATGGTAAATACCTTACAGGGTAATCAGATTCAAAACCTAGAGAATCCCTCTAGGCAAAACCTTAAGTTACAAAAAGACACAAAAAGAGGAATATACATTCCATTCAGCACAGCTTATTTTATCAGCCATTTAAACAAAACAGAATCTAACACATATCTAACTAGATTGCTTATTAACCCTTTACAGGAGTTCTGACCTGCATTCCTGCTCTGATCCCGGCAAAAGACAACACAGACAGAGAGAACCCTTTGTCCGTCGTCCCCCCCCCCCCCCCCAGCTTTGAAAGTATCTTGTCTCCTCATTGGTCATTTTGGTCAGGTGTCAGCAAGGTTCTCTTAGCTTCTTAACCCTTTACAGGTGAAAGGGTTTTTCCTCTGGCCAGGAGCGATTTAAAGGTGTTTACCCTTCCCTTTATTTTTATGACAAGGTGGTATTGTATACTCCTCCCAAATTCATTCCTAAAATGGTCACTTTCCTCAAGCTACGCCCATTACCAGGGGATGGTCAGGTGACACACTTTGGGTGCCAAGAGGGCCCATAACTACTACTTTAATAGAACAAAACCCTTCTGTAAATCCCCAAGACTTTTCTTCATTTATAGTAATAACCTTATGGCACAGGCAACTTCCTGTCAGAATTTGATAAACTGGATGAAGACCTGCATTGAAAAATGCTATCAATTGACCGGTATCCCTGTCCTCAGTATCTGAGCACATTTGACTAGATCAGGGGTTCCCAAACTTGGTTTGCAGCTTGTTCAGGGTAAGCCCCTGGTGGGCCGTGAGATGCTGAGTGTCCGCAGGTACAGCTGCTTGCAGCTCCCAGTGGCCGTGGTTTGCTGTTCCCGGCCAATGGAGCTGTGGGCCATTTTTTGCTTTAGTGCATTATGTAGGCACATTGTCAATATAGATCCTCATTCTTGGAGTCTACTCCAGGGGTGGCCAACCTGCGGCTCTTCAGAAGTTAATAAGCAGCTCCTTGTATAGGCATAGACTATGGAGCTGGAGCTAGAAGCACCAACTTTCCAATGTGCTGGGGGGTGCCCACTGCTCAAACCCTGGCTCTGCCACAGGCCTCGGCTCCTGCCCCCACTCCACCCCTTCCCACCCCCTCCTCTCAGCCTGCTATGACCTCGCTCCCCCGCCCCCCCCCCCGCCCCCCCCCCCCCAACCTCCTGCATACCACGAAACAGCTGATCGGGAGGTGCGGGGGGCACTGATTGGCAGGGCTGCTGGTGGGCAGAAGGTGCTGGGAGAGGAGGGAGATGATGGTGGGCTGGTGACGTATTAGTGTGACTCTTTAGCAGTGTACATTGGTAAATTCTGGCTCCTTCTCAGGTTGGCCACCCTGATCTACTCAAATAACTCAGTGTAAAGCTGAGTAACCATTCTGTCTTGTGCTCTCTGCGTTGAGGTATGGACAAGATGTGTGAAATTATGGAATTAGAATTGTTTTTCCCTTCTCTTTATTTACTTGGCCTCTAAGAATAGATTTCTAAATGCCAGATCTCTAATCCATTCTTAGATCCGTTTCACTGATTACACTTGGGACCACATTCTTAGGGTGAAAAGGGATTAGTTTCATTAGGTGTGTTGAATTCTTTTATATTCCATAAAAGAATGTTTCTAAATTTCTAAATACTATTTCAAAACAGTGTTGTTGTTTTTTCTCTTTCTTTCTTATATTTAGGTTACCCAGTTGGATATGACTATTCGTGAACACAGGGGAGAAATGGAACAAAAAATAATTAGATTAGAAGGTAGTTTGGAGAAAACAGAGTTAGAAATTAAAGAACGCAATAAACAGGTATTTTTATTAATGATTTTAAAATAAAATCTGGCTAGCATGGGAGAATGAATAACCTAGTATCTGCATGAGATTGGGGAATGGATGCAAGCAAGAGCTGGCCTAGGATAAGACCAAAATGATATTAATAGTTTGGAGGTTTCTTTGTTTTTTGGGTGTGTTTTTTTAACCAGAGAAATTATTTAGAGTTCACCAATTAAAAAAAAATAATTGTGCTATGTTACTTCCTAAAATATACACCTTAAATCATTCTTTAAAATAGGATAATATGTTGGTAAAATATCATCAATTGGTAAGGAAACTCAAAGGCAGATGTAGTATCTGAACTACTTCTAATTTTTGAATTTGTCAGGATTTCATGGTGTACCGTAAGGGGTGGGGGTGGGGGGGGAAGCTGTTCTTCTGACTTTAAATGTTTTTTGTATTTAGATTGAGAGCTTAGATTGCAAGCTACAGCATTCTAAAGATGAGATTCGTGAAAAAGAGTTCGAACTGCTCCAGAGAGATCAAGAAATAAATCAACTAAAAAAGGAAATTGAAAGAAAACAACATAGAATAACAGATATTGAAAAAGTAAGTTGTTTTCTTGGATAAATGTGTTTTTTCCAATTATTAGTTTATTAACTGAACATTCTTTGTCTTCAGTCTAATGACTTGTTTAGTTTACTAAGTAATAAACAACGGAAGAAAATTATCTTCTCATTTAATGTAATGCTTTCAAGAAAGTATGTTTTTTCTAATGAAATTACTTGCTGGAGTTCTTGGTTGAAGTTTATTGTATTTTCATTATTGGATTGTCATGGCGTTGGTGTAACCAGTTGTTTAGAAATAGTTGTGTATAGATCTTCCCAGTCTCCTGTGACGGGTTGGATCACCTCGGAGCCACCTGATGTGCCAAGACTACTTCTGCCCCTGCTTTTGTGTCCAGTCAGCGTAGGACTTCAGTGCCCTGCCTGGTTTGAGCCAGACCCACTTGCCTGTTGCAAACCCAGACCCAGGTCTGAACCACGTCCCCTAACAGCTGTAGGCTTAACTGAAAGCAGCTTACAGAAGTGTTCCTATCCTTGGCATCCAGATGCCCAACTCCCAATGGGGCCCAAACCCTGAATAAATCTGTTTTACCCTGTATAAAGCTTATACAGGGTAAACTAATAAATTGTTCACCCTCTATAACAGTGACAGAGAGAGAGATGCACAGCTGTTTGCCACCCCCCCCCCCCCCCAAGTATTAATACATACTCTGGGTTAATTATAAGTAAAAAGTGAGTTTTATTAAATACGGAAAGTAGGATTTAAGTGTTTCCAAGTAGTAACAGAGAGAACGAAGTGAATTACCAAGCAAAATAAAATAAAACCCACAAGTCTATGTCTAATAAAAGTGAATACAGACAAAACCTCACCAGTTCCAGTAACCTTCCTTTTACAGACTAATCTCCTTCTAGTCCAGGTCCAGCAATCACTCACACCCCCTGTAGTTACTCTCTTTTGTTCCAGTTTCTTTCAGGTATCCTTGGGGGTGGAGAGGCTATCTCCTTTGCCAGCTGAAGACAAAATGGAGGGATCTCCCATGGGCTTAAATAGACTTCAAAAATCTCCCTTCAAAAACAGGTTTCAGAGTAGCACCCGTGTTAGTCTGTATCTGCAAAAAGAAAAGGAGTATTTGTGGCAACTTAGAGACTAACAAATTTATTTGAGTATAAGCTTCAAAAATAGAGTTCTATACTTTTCTCCTGGTATTTGTCTGCAGAATCATGAATCCCATAAATTAAACCAGGATTCCAAAGCACACACTCTTAACTTTTCATTATGTGGGACTTTTAAGGCAATCTTGCTGCTTGTTTTAGGCACTAGCAACCTTCAGACTTAGCTAGAGAAATGGGTTTCATTGAAATGCAATTGAAAAGGCAAAACATTAAAAAAAAAAAAAAAATGTAATAGCTAGTTATGCAGCATGAAAAAAGTTTGTGGAACTCATTGCCACAAGATATCAATGAGACCAAGAGCTATAGGGGATTCAGAAAAAAATAGACATTTATATGGAAAATGAGAACACAAATATTGTATCCTATCTAATTCATTTTAGAAGGGATATAAACTTTTATGCTTCAGGGTATGAACCAAGCACTAATTGATGTGCGTTAGAAAGAAGCTTCTATTATGGGCAAGTTACTTCATAAAATGTTCACTGTAGGGTTTCTTGCACCTTCCTCTGAAGATCTGGTACTGGCCATTTTCGGAGAGTCAGTACTGGAATAGATAGGACTTGCCATAGACCACAGGTCTGATCTGCTATCTTCTTTTGTGATCTCCAAGAATCAATGGAATCAAAAAGGGTTGCTGCATTGATTTAAAAAACAAACAAATAATTCAATATCTGTTTTCTTTAAGAATTTAAATTATTTACCTATTACAGACAGTGAAAGATCAGGAGAAGTGCATTGCAGACCAGTACAAGGAAGCATTAGATTTAGGTCAGCAGTTGAGGCTAGAACGAGAACAGATGCAGCACATTCACTTGGAGCTTTTGGAGACTCGCCGGCTGTTGGTTCAAGCTCAAAGAGAAACAGACAGACTCTCGCAAGAACTGGAAGAAATGAACCATCTGTCTCGAGAAAAGGTGACCAAACATGTAACATACTCAAAATAGCTTTGCTTTTAAGTGGGAGTGGAATTACTCATTGAACAATGCTGATTTTAGAAAGTGGACTATACAGTTTATTTGGTGTATGGAGTTGTCAGCACAGATGCATGTATTTAGTTTTGTATTGACAATGAAGTATTGTGCTGATTTTTATTATAAAATTAAGAAAAAGACAGATTGGAATTGAAACACAACTAAACAAAAACCTAGACTTTCAATAAGATTTCAAATATGGGTGTCTGAACCCAAAATGCCCTAATTTTAAAATACCAATGATTTGGACATTTTTATTTATTTATATATTTTTAATAAAATCTAGGTCCCTTTGGTACATAAAACAAAAAGGAAGTAATTGAATTATTTACATATGGAAACTAGCTACTAGGAAGCAGATCGAGGGTGACTCTCTTGCAGGGGCGCCTTCGACCAATCTTCCTCTTTTTTTTTTTTCTTCTTCTCTCTGCACAGGGTCAAACTCAGATTCAGTTCCTGAGCTCTGCTGAACAAAATACTGGTCCCTCTTAGTGCCCCGAGGGTATTAGCCACCTCCAAAGAGGGTGGGAGGAGGAGCATGCATGCTGTATCCTCCTAAGAGGTAGTCATGCACCACGTATATTCCCCTACCTCACTCCCACCATGCTCCAGAGGGATTGTGCTTCACTTAAACACATTAGCATCCTTCTGCTTCTTAATCACTGTGTCTTGCTTTGCAATGAAACTATTTAAAAAAAACAAAAAAAAACCCTTACTGTATGTGCATGAGGCTGAGTTATAACTTCTAGCCTCTGCCTCACACTGAGGACAATTCAGGAAGGGATTATTCTAAAAGCTATAACCGAGCCTTGGGTATACAGTAGGGGGTTTTGTAACTTTATTGCAAAGCAAGACACAGTGATTAAAGAGGCGAAGGAGGCTCTTGTGCTTGAGACACTGTGCTGAGATTCAGGAGGTCTGGATTCTGGTCCTGACTCTTGCCTGTGAATTTCATCTCTCTGCCTCTCTTCCCCATTTGTAAAATGAGTATAATGTTTACCTACCTCAAGGATGTTGTGAAGATAAATATATCAGTGTCTGAGAGGTGCTCAGATACTACAGTGATAGTGGCCATAGAAATACCAAGAGAGAGTGAACCTTACCGGTCATGATGAAATATTTTCAATGAACGTGACATTTAATTTAATTTACTCCTGTGCCAGTCATTAGTCTCTGGCAATACCTACTTGCACAGCCACACTGTTTTAGCTGAATCTATTAGAACTGCTTTGGATGAACAGTAACACAAGTTTTTTTTTTTTAAAGTTAATTTGTAAAGAAACTGATTTGAATAATAAATAAAACCTTGTTTCTAATGATTTAATAATCATTTGGGGGTACTGGCCATGGTGACACTATGGCCAGTACCATGTTTATTACAAATAAATCCTAGTCAAATGAATATAAATATATTCTGGTGCTATTCAATTGGCTTGGATTTGCTTTAGCAACTAACTAAAAAGAAACTGGTTGTGGCTTACTGGCTTCCGGTTCTGTTTCTTGCTCTGCTACTGACTCAGTGTGGACAACTGAGGTAAATGTTTAATTGTTGTCACTGCATAAAATGGGAAAAAAACATTCAGTCTTAATTAATATGTTTGGATGTAAGGTGCCATATAAGTGCAAAGTGCCATTAACATTTATTATATACTATCTTATAGGAAGCTCGTGCAAACCGTTTGGCAGAAGAACTGGGTGCTGCCCAAGCACGTGAAGCTCAGTTACAAGCAAAAATGCAAGCCGAGATAAAACAGCTTTCATCAGAAATAGACTCATTGAAGGAGGCTTATGAGCAGGAGGTAAAAGATAAAACTGAACTGACCCTAGCGTTTTTTACTGTATTGTGCTACATGTGTGTTTTCCTCCCCTCAGTCCAGACCAACTGCACACCTTTCCATGCAAATATCAAAGGCAGTTGAAATTTGTCCTAAGACTCTCTGGCTTGGCCATGTCCTTTCTGCCAGTGTTCTGCATCCAGCAGTGCAGACAGAGCAGCAATTTAGCACTCCCACGGTACTTGTGCTCAACAGCTTATTTTAGAACAGTAGTGAATAATCATCTACCCACCAATGCACGCATTATTTCCAACTTTTTCTGTCCATCTTGGGGCATTTTCTGAATGGTACCACTTATGGAACTGCTGACTAGCAACTTCCTCCCCCTCATCGTGGAGCAAGCAAAAGAAAAGCCTAAGCTAAAATAGTATTCCATTAGAGAATAAACATTCTCTGGAGCTGCAGATGGGGAACTTTGCCAACAACTGCTCCCAATCTGGTTATCTTTGCCCAGCCGGGGAAGAGGTTCTGAGTCTGGAACGCAGGTTTTGGCCTCTGTTCCTTGGTCTATGAGCTGAGACTCCCCTGGAGATGCCTCCAAAAGCCTCCTCAGTACTCAACAGGCTGGTATATCTAAGTTCCCAAGGAAGTCTTCACAGGTAGTCAGGATATCCCTGGTCTAAAAGGGAAATCTGAAGGGATCCCCTCTCACATGCTTTAATGAGTAATTGAGTCGTTGGTGAAATAATCCAACATATACTGTCAGACTTCCAGAACTTTTGGGAATAAGAAGTGAATCCTTATGAAGACATTTGCTTGCAATATATCTCAAATTATATTTTTGATAAAGGGGAAGACTTAAAGACACTCACTTAGACTAGACCTTACTGAAAAGCCTTAACCAGAAAAAGGGGATACTGTTTCCAGAAAGGAAGATCCCTCCAAAAGTCCAAAGAAAAGGAAAGAATCCAAAGCACAGAAGAGAAAAGGAGAGAGAAAAAACAAACAAAGAAACAAAAAAAACAAAGGAAATGTCCAAGAGACCAACCAGGTCTTCTCTGCCTTTCCTCCTATTCTCTCTTCTGGGAACCATGGTACAAAAACCAGATAATACTCATCACTCCTAATTGTGAGGGAAGGCTGTTTTTCTCTTTACAGGGCTTACCCAGTACATCTTCCCTGCCAGCAGGATCTCCTATCACAGGGTCTGCTCCGATATCCAAACCCAAATTAATTGACCCAGACAGCCTGTGTATTAAAAATCTAACCTGGATGAATACTCTTCCAAGGTGATTAAATACTGTCGTCCTCTCCTGCAGCCCATCCACCTGGTCTGTCTACACAAGTCTGGGCAGAGTGCTCTTGGTAGTTGTTAAGAAGCAGAAATTAACTCAAAGAAACCAGGCATTTCAGTTCATTTAGATTTTCTTCATCATAGTCTGGACTTGTCTTAATTGCTTAATCGTGATGTCTCAGGCCTTAGATTTGAAGGTGTTATAAATACATGCTTATTCAAATCACTAGTGGACCATCTCTGGGGGTCCAGTTTTGTGAAGGCAGTGTACCTATCCAAAACATCAGTCAAATCTATGTTTCTGGAATTCACCCCCAGACTACATGCCCTTGCACCTCACCCCTTTTAGCTAGAGACATCAGGCTCTATCATTCTTACCTAATAAAATCTGCTTCTTAGTAGGAATCACATCAACAAGACAAGTCTCAGAAATCTGTCTTACTAAGATATAAACCCTGCTACATATTCCATAAGGACAAGATTGTGTTTCATATTCACAAATCATTCTTATATGGAGGCAGTACAGCCTTTCATACCACATAGGAAATTACATTGCCATCACTTTTGCCCAAACCCCAACACCGGAAAGAGAAAACATGGCACAAGATTGATGTGAGGAAAGCAATGAAGATATACTTGAAGTGAAAAAAACAATTTAGGAAATCATCCTCTGTGTCCTTTCATCACAAATGTCTCGATTTTAAAAAAAAAAATTAATTCCAGTGTTTCAAGATGGATAAAATATGGCATCACAGAAACTTTCTCAGATATAGGGAAAGCTATTCTAGAGAGGATCTGAGCCCCTTCAAAACTTTCTATGGCTGTCGCTTGGTCTGAAAGAACATCAACTACCATAAAAGAAATCAATTAATACCTCCATTAACATGTCTGTCAGATACTGCAAACTGATTTGATATTCCACAGAATCACCCTTTGGCAAGCAGCTGTCCCAAGTGGGGATTCCTAAATAATCTGTTTTATTATATTTGAGGAAAGGAATTTTTGTGTCTGTCTTATCCTTCTCTCCATACTACTTTTTCCTAATTGCTCACTACATCCCACATAGACTGGGCTGGGGAAGAGATCTGGATGCAGAATTGGAAGTTGACCTCTTTTCCACTCCCCTCTCCTCCCCCAACCCACCCCACCTGGAATATATTTTTCTGAGGGCTGGTGAAATCATCAGGTAACAAATTTTCCTTTTTAATTATTATTGCTTCTTTTTCTATGGAGGTTGGTGAAGGTCTAGCTACAATTGTTAGAATAGTTCCATGCAGAAATGAGGAAATATGGGACTGCATTCAAATTAAAGGGTTGGGAAAAAAAAACTTCAAGAAAACTCAGAATGGCTTATTTATATTTTCTGAAAATGTGAAAGGGGTTCCAGAATACAGATTGGCAGACTTGACTTAAATGACAAAAGTAGATTGCATTATTTCTTGCGGAAAATGAAACCTTCATATCCCTAGTTTCTTCTTTGACTGATTGCACGTGTGCTCTAAGCACAGTTAGTCAAAACTTTTTCCCTCAGTGGTACCCATTGGGGCAGCTTGAGTGCCCGCTACTGCTGCTGCACGCTGACAGCGCTGGTATAAAGTGCCCAGCTGACGCCCCTTGCGCCTCCCTCAGTTTCTTCTTACTGCCCATGACGGTCGCTAGAACTGCTATCCTTGCTTTTGCAATCTTTCTCAGTTGTCTTTTCTTCTCTCTGTCTAGTTTGTTAGTTTTTAGTCAGTTTTAGCTAATTTTAGTGAAGTTCCGTAACTTCATGTTTTAGAAGAGTTTTGTCCATTCCCCTGTGCCGAGGCATGCTTTGATGACCAGGCTTTATGCTCTGCGCCTCCTGCAACTAGGCTATGCCCCTGCGCAACCGTCACTCAAGCTGCCTGAAGTGCCTGGGAAAAGCTCATGTTGGGAACCATTGCCAGATCTGGAGGGACTTTAAGCCTCGCTCAAAGAAGGACCATGAGACCAGGCTAAAATTTTTGCTTATGGAGGCAGCACTGAGACCTCCATCTGAGCAAGGCCGGTCAGACTTGTCACCAAGTGCCTTGCCATCAGTAAGGAGTGCTCCTCCTACCGTATTGGAGTCCTGGCACCGATCACCATCCCAGATGGCTGAGAGGGGGTGATCCCTGGCACTGACGATGGCCAGGCCTGGGGATTAGATTGGTTTAGATTGCACTCTACTCTTCTGTCTTGGTACTGCAAAAGTTGGCACCGTTGACTCTGACACCTATGCAGACACTGTCGAGTCCAGGACTGGAAGAGCTGTTAACATCTGTGCACAGCGCAGTACTGATACTATATTGGTACCAATCTGGCAGCAGCAAACGCCATGTGATTTCTTTTGCTGTTGGTACTGGTATTACCGGCAATACAAGATTCAGTGTTACTGGTGCGTAATGGACAGGAGGGAACCCACTGGATCCTGTCATTGTTTGGTACTATGCCTTCGGTACTGTCAAAAGGGAAACCATGGCACCAGTCTCTGGCACTGGTAGGAATGGAACCACCATGGACATTGGAGAGAGACTGAATTGGAGGTTGGGTCTTACTCCTCCCATCCAAGGAGCCTCTCTCTAGCTACTCTTCCAGGCATTTCCACCCTTCCATGCATCCAGACACAGGAGTACCATCGAGTGCATGGTCAGGAGGTCACTGGGGATCTATGCCAGTCCAGTGGTCCTTTTGGAACCCCTGGGGTTTTCCCCAGTTTCCAGGGCTTATTCCAGGTGTGCCTATTGGGTGACCTAAAAAGAAGGGCGTTATTGTCCTCTTGGACAGAGCCTGGTCTGGACTCCGGTACTGACCCCGGAGCCGAACCGCATGAACCAGCTCAACCAGATCCTGCTGAGGAAGAAAGAGAAGAGCTTCCACAGCTGGTGCTGGCCTCCTTCCCGATGAGGCAGTCTCAGGAGGAGTAGTGTTGCCTCCCCCAGATGATGATGATAAGGCTCACCAAGAGTTGTTGAAGAGGGTGGCCTTAAATCTGGGCATACAGGTGGAGGTAGAGAAAGTCCTCCCATATCCTGGTTGACATTTTAGCCACTATGGACCCCTCAAAAGTAGCTCTGCCTCTCAATGAGGCCATTATGATGACCCTGTTAAGACGTGGTGGCAGACCCCCATGTCCCTTCCCCCCACGTCTAAAAGGGCTGAACAAAAATACTTTGTTCCTGCCCAGGGTTATGAGTTCCTGTACCCCCATCCCCCGCCCAGGATCCCTGCTGGTAGCTGCTGCCAATGAGAGAGAGAGGCAGGGTCAACAGGATGAAACCCCAAAAATCAAGACTCAGATTAAACTTGTTCAGTAGGAAAGTTTATTCTACTGGGAGTTTCCAACTCAGAATTGCAAACTAGCAGGCGCTGCTGGGCAGGTATTATTTTAATATGTAGGACTCCATGCAGAAGTTCAAGAACTTGCTCCCACAAGAGACTATGCAACAGTTCTCACTGGTGGACAAGGGAAAAAAATCAGTGGTGAGGACCTTGTTGCAAGCCGCTTTGGATGCGGCTGACTCAGTAGCCAAGTCCCTGGCTTTGGCAGTGGTCATGTGCAGGAGTTTGTGGCTACAGTCCTCTCGACTCCAACAGGACCTATCTTTTGAAGGAGCTTCACTCTTTTCAGAACACACTGATGTAAAAGTGCATGGCCTAAAAGACTCCAGGGTGACCCTTAAATCCCTTGGATTATACACACCTGCTCCTTTCAAGGAAGCCCTACAGACCTCAAAAGCCATCTGGTATTCTGCCCTGGCTGGCTGTCAGGATTTGCAGAGAGAGAGAAGCAGAGGTTTTAGGCATAGGCCACCCCCCACTTTTACCTCAATATCAATGCCTGCCCCCCCAGTCATCCAGGGGGTTCTAAGCAGGCATTTTGATGGGATGCTGGAGGACTTCCTACCAGTTCCTGTGATGCCAGACTCTTTCACCTTTATTTGTAAATCGCCTTTTCCACTTTCTCAGTGTGTGGTTCCGTATCACCCCGGACCATTGGGTGTTGAGCACTGTGAAACTGTGATGCACCTTCCAGTTTATTTCTACCCTTCCTTCCCACCTTCCGCCCCATCTCTTCAGGGACCCCCTCATGAAGAACTTGTTGTCTGGGAGGTTCAAGCTCTCCTTCGGGTGGCTGAGATTCCGTAGAATTTAAGAGTAAAGGGGTTGTATTCCAATTATTTCCTAATCCCAAAAGCCAAGGGTGGGCTCAAACCCATTTTAGACCTGCGGCTGCTTAACAACTATCTCAAGAAAATAAAGTTCTGCATGGTCACCCTGGTATCCATTATCCCCTCCCTGGATCCCGGGGATTTGTACGCCACCCTTAGGAGATGCCTATTTTCATAAATTGATATTCCAAGGACACAGTGTTCCTCAGATTCATAGTGAGCCACTCACAGTTCTCCCACAGTTCTCGGTCTGTCTTCAGCTCAGCAGGTGTTCACAAAATGCACGGCAGTAGTGTCCACTTTTCTCTGGAGGTTAGGGGTGCATGTCTACCCTTATCTGGATGATTGGCTACCTAAGGGCCAGTCCAGGGCTCAGGTAGTGTCCAACATTCAACTCATCCAGTCAACTTCAGTCCCGGGAAAAATCATGGAGCAGGTCCTCAACGAATCCATTTTGAACACTTGGAGGAGAAGAAGGTGATCAGGAACAGTCAACATAGATTCACCAAGGGCAAGTCATGCCTGACCAACCTGATTGCCTTCTATGATGAGATAACTGGCTCTGTGGATACGGGGAAAGTGGTAGACAAGATATCCCTTGACTTTAGCAAAGCTTTTGATATGGTCTCCCGCAGTATTGCCAGCAAGTTTAAAAAAAGTATGGATTGGATGAATGGACTATAAGGTGGATAGAAAGCTGGCTAGATCATCTGGCTCAATGGGTAGTGAGCAATGGCTCCATGTCTAGTTGGCAGCCAATATCAAGTGGAGTGCCCCAGGGGTCACTCCTGGGGCTGGTTTTGTTCAAACATCTTCATTACTGATCTGGATGATGGGATGGATTGCACCCTCAGCAAGTTCACAAATGACACTAAGCTAGGGGGAGTGGTAGATAAGCTGGAGGGTAGGAATAGAGTCAAGAGTGACCTAGACAAATTGGAGGATTGGGCCAAAAGAAATCTGATGAGGTTCAACAAGGATAAGTGCAGAGTCCTGCACTTAAGACGGAAGAATCCCATGCACTGCTACAGGCTGGGGACCGACTGGCTGCAGAAAAGGACCTGGGGATTACGGTGGACGAGAAGTTGAATATGAGTCAGCAGTGTGCCCTTGTTGCCAAAAAGGCTAACAGCATATTGGGCTGCATTAAGAGTATTGCCAGCAGATTGAGGGAAGTGATTATTCCCCTCTATTTGGCACTGGTGAGGCCACATCTGGAGTATTGCTTCCAGTTTTGGGCCCCCCACTACAGAAAGGATGTGGACAACTTGGAGGGAGTCCAGCGGAGGGCAACGGAAATGATTAGGAGGCTGGGGCACATGACTTATGAGGAGAAGTTGAGGGAACCGGGCTTATTTAGTCAGCAGAAAAGAGGAGTGAGGGGGGATTTGGTAGCAGCCTTCAACTACCTGAAGGGGCATTCCAAAGAGGATGGAGCTAGGCTGTTCTGAGTGGTGGCAGATAACAACAAGGAGCAACGGTCCCAAGTTGCAGTGGGGCAGTCTGGATTGGATATTAGGAAGCACTTTCACTAGGAGGGTGGTGAAGCACTGGAATGGTTTACTTAGGGAGATAGTGGAATCTCCATCCTTAGAGGTTTTTAAGGCCTGGCTTGACAAAGCCCTGGCTGGGATGATTTAGTTGGGGTTGGACTAGATGACCTCCTGAGGTCTCTCTCAACTCTAATCTCCTATGATTCTATGAACATTCAAGGCCGTATGCCTTCTGATAAATGCAGAAAAATCTACCTTCACTCCAGTGCAGAGGATAGAGTTCACTGGGACAGTGTTTGACCCTACTCAAACCAGGATCTATCTCCCAGAGGGAAATTTCCATTCAGTTGGATCCCTGATAATGCACTCAAAGGTCATCCATTCACAACAGCTCGAAATTGTATTAGACTTTTAGGTCACAAGGCCTCGTGCATTACCTAGTACAACATGCAAGGCTGCACCTCAGATACTTCCAGACGTGGCTGGCCTCAATTTACTTGCCAAACCACCACCATCTGGACACTGTACTCACGGAACCTCAGCAGGTCCTCATCTCCCTCAGTTGGTGGTTGGATCCACTTACACTTTGTGTAAGTGTTTTCTTTGTACACCCTCAACCATTAATGACCTTGGTCTCAGATGTGTCAGTGCTAGGGTGGGGAGCTCACCTGAGGCTCTCAAAACTCGGCCTCTGGTTTCTTGTGGAACTTTCTCTCCACATCAACATCAGGGAACTGAAAGCAGTTTGCCTGGCCTGTCAGGCCTTCCTGCCACACATTATGGGCAGAAACTTGGCTGTTCTCACGGACAACACTGCAGCCATGTTTTACCTCAACTGGCCAGGAGGAGCTTGCTCCTCCCTCTTATCATGAAGCAATGCAGTTATGGGACTTTTGCATAGCCCAGTCAATCAACCTTGAAGCATCTTACCTTCCGGGAATGCAAAATGAGTTGGCAGATCACCTCAGCAGGTCTTTTCCAGTCACTACATGTGGTCCCTGTGCCCAGATATGGCAAGAGACATTTTCCAGCAGTGGGGGACTAAGACAGACCTATTTGCAAATATGTACAACAAGAGTTGTCACCAGTTGTGCTCCTTACAGGAACACAGTCTGGGTTCTATCACGGATACCTTTCTACTACCATAGCTGGAACATCTTTATGGTGCACAGAGTGCTGCTAAAGATCAAGCTAGACCAGGTTATTCTAATAGCCCCAACATGGACTTGCCAACACTGGTTCTCCACTCTTCTAGATCTGAGGCAACTCCAATCATGCTTCCGTTGCACCTGGACCTGATTTCCCAGGACCATGATCAGCTGCTCCACCCGAACCTGAACTCCCTTCATCTAATGGCTTGAAAGCTTCATGGCTAAATCCCAGAGAGCAGGATTGCTCAGAGCAAGTTTGTCAGGTCCTACTTGGTAGTAGAAAGCCCTCCAACAGAGCTACTTACCTCTTTAAGTGGAAACTATTCTCTGTTTGGGCATCCCAATGTGGAGTCTCACCCACACGTTCGTCCGTACAAGACATACTTGAGTATCTACTGCACCTGAAACAGCAAGGTTTAGCAATCTCCTTAATCAAGGCTCGCCTTGCAGGAATAATAGCTTTCCACCTGCGGGTGTGTAACTTGTGGTTTTTTTGTTTTGTTTTTCTTCCCCAAATGACATGTCTGTCTGATTCCTCAAAGGCCTAGGAAGGTCATACCCCCCAAATAAGAAGCAGTTCTTCCCTGGGACCTGAACTTGGTCTCATCGAAGCTTTTGGGACTGCCATTTGAACCTTTGGCAAAGTGCTCATTATTATACCTCTCCTGAAAAGTGGTTTTCTTAGTGGCCATCACTTCAGCCAAACTTCTGTGCCCTCACTTCAGAACTTCTGTACACAGTCTTCTTTTAAAGATAAGATGTATTTGCCCTCACCCCAGTTTCCCCTCCAAAACTGTTTTTGCAATTTCTTAGCAATCCGGCAGTCTGCCTACCTGATTCTACCCGAAGCTGGACATTAGACAAGCCTTAGCATTCTACATAAAAAGAACTACACCCTTCCAAAAGTCTACCCAACTGTTCATAGCTTTGGCTGACAGGATGAAAGGCATCCCAATCTCTTCAGAGAGAATTTCATCCTGGATTAGTTCATGTATTTGCACTTGTTACGATCAGGCAGATGTTTTGCCAACAGCTGTTCTGACTGCTCATTCCACAAGGTCTCAAGCATCCTCCGCAGCATTCATAGTGCAGATCCCTGTTCAGGACACTTGTAAAGCAGTGACCTGGTTATTGGTGTGTACACATTCTCCTCCCAGTATGCCATCACTCAGCATTCCAGAGATGATGCCAAATTTTGCCAAGCTGTTCTGCAGTGGGTGTGTGTATACATGAACTCCTTCACCTATTCAGTTGCTTGGGAGACACTTAGCGTGAAATGCACGTGCAGTCACTCGAAGAAAAAAAAAGTTGCTAAACTTCCATAACTGTTGTTTTTCAAGATGTTTTCCACATGCCCATTCCATGACCTGACCTCCTGCCCCTCTACATTAGTGTTTTCCGGAAAGAAGGAACTGAGGGGGCGCGGGGTCAGCTGGGAGCTTCATTCTGGCACTAGCAGTGCGCATCAGCAGAAGGCGCTCAAGCCACCCTGACCAGTACCACTGAGGGGGAAAAAATTTCTGGCAACTACTCAGGGCATGCACACACTTAGTGTGGAATGAACATGTACAACACATTTCGAACAACAACAGTTAAGGAAGGTTAGTAACCATTTTTTCTTAGTCAAATCCTGAAGGTGCGTCAAAACCCCCTGATGTGTTAATGGTGATGAGTTCTGAAATTTGTTACTTGCACCCCTTCCAGTCTATACATATATTATGTGAAATGAGAAAGAACAGTATTAAGGAAAGTTGGCATAAAACAAAATCTGTAATTTTTTTCACTTTATTTCTTAAAACTTCTAGAAGCTTGCACATCAGACAAATCAGGAAAGGTGGCAGATATCCACAGACAGCCAGAAATCTGGCTCTCATCATCTAAGTGGACAATTGAAGCAGCTGCAGCAGGAGTTAGAAGAGGCTCAGGACACTGTCAATAATCTTCAGCAACAACTTCAGGCCAGAAATGAAATGGTTCAAGCTGCAAATGAAGCACTGCTTGTGAAGGTAAGTTAACACAGCAATGTGTTGTACATGAGACATTTAAGGTGTCTGTGGGCAAAAACAAAGGCTCCCTTATGCCAACAAATTAATTACCCTCTTTTACCTCATGTTTGGTTTTACAAAGAATGAGAAGTACCTAAAAGAGTTACTGTATAGGCCTGAGTTTTACTCTGCCATGTGGAAGAACTGGATTTGAGAGCAGCAGAGGATTACACATGCTGTATGAGTGGATTGTGTCAGAGCCATTCAGTCCACAATGAATTAATATACATCTACACACCTTATAACTCAGCCATTTTGTTTTATGCAAAAATGTCTTTACAAAAGACCAATTTTGTGTTTTACAAATGTAAAAATTCTTAAGGAAATACACTATTGTGAATATATACTGTAATAATAATAGTCCATGTAACCCTGTGACAGCGTGCGACTCACCACTGCAGCGTCTCCTGCTGGCTGTCTTGGAAATTAGCTCTGTGTCCTCTTCTGGTGGTGTCTTGCTGCTGTCACTTCTGCTACGGGGACCCACATGACTCTCAGGACCGCGGCATCCTCTTCATGACACAGCTCTCTGGCTGTGCTGCACTCGGTTCTCCCCCCCTTCTGGGGGAAAGGCAGTTCGTTGTGCAGCCACTTCCTGAGTGGTGAGTGGAGACGGGGGGACCCGGCCAGCCCACTACTCCAGGTCCTGGCCCAGAGACCCTGTAGATGACAGCTACGTGCTGCATCCCCTCTAAGTAGGACTCTGTCTACTTCTCTGGGTCATTTCCCCACAGCCCCAGCATCTTATCTGCTGTTGTCTCAGGCCTCAGCATGCTAGCAGTCAGCTGGGAATTCACTCTTGCTCACCTGACCAGCACTCCTCTGTCCAAGGTGTTAGCTTTCTTCCTCTTGCAAGGCAGCCAGTCCTCCCTCCTTGAGCTCCAGGGAGCTACTGAAGCTGCTCTGTTCTGCAGTTCTCCTTATATGGGCCAGCCTGGCCCTGATTGGCTGCTCCTCGCAGCCCCTCTCTGATTGGCTGCCTCCTGTGCAGCCTCCCAAGGGCTCCATTAACCCCTTAGGGGCTGGTGTCACATCACAAACCCCATTTATTTTAATTAGATATAAAAAGATCATACAGATATAGGTGCAGGATGTAAATAGCTAGATGGCCCCCCTCTTTTTAAAGGGAAAAGCTAAAATACAACAGGTGTCAGAATGTCAAAATTCTAGTGTTACCACCTAGTGTATAACTAGCAGGAGTAGCTCTGTATGGTGATGTCTAACACTTCTTTAACAGGTTTCTTTTTTCTAATGTGCTAAGTTAGATAAAAGTTTCTTCAGTAGATGTTCTAATTTACAGGTAGACAGTTCTGCTTCTCTAGGACAATGCAGATCATAAAGCCCAGAATAAAGTGCTTAAGAACTCAGGACAAACCATTCTCAGTTGAAGGGATCCAGCTGTAGAATGAACTTTCAGAGGAGGTTAGATTAATCTGATTACCTTTAGGAAATCGTAGAAATGTAGGGTTGGAAGGGATCTTGAGAGATCACCAAGTACAGCCCCATGTGCTGAGGCAGGACCTACTAAATCAAGATCATCCCTGACAGATGTTGGTTCAACCTGTTCTTAAAAACCTTCTTTGACAGGAATTCCACAGCAGCCCTTGGAACTCTTTTCCAGAGCTTAACTACCCTTATAGTTAGAAAATTTTTCCTAATATCTAATATAAATCTCCATTTCTGCAGATTAAGCCCATTTCTTTTAGTCCTACTTTCAGTGGATATGGAGAACAATTGATCACCATCCTCTTTATAATAGCCCTTAACATATTTGAAGACTGTTATCAGATCCCACTCAGTCTTCTTTTCTCAAGATTAAACTTTTTTAACCTTTTTCCTTTTAGGTCAAGTTTTTTCTAAATCTTTTACTGTTTTTGTTGTTCTTCCCTGGACTCTCTCCCCATCTTTCCTGAAGTGTGTTGCCCAATAGGATACAATACTTCAGCTGAGGCCTTTCCAGTCCTGAGTAGAGCAGGACAATGACCTCCCATGTCTTAAAATACAACACTCCAGTTAATACACCCCAGAATGTTAGCCATTTTTTGCAAATGCATCACGTTGTTGACTCATATTCAATCTGGTGATCCAGTATAACCCTGCCAGATCCTTTTCAGCAGTACTACTGCCTAGCCAGTTATTCCCCATTTTGTAGTTGTGCATTTCATTTTTTTCCCCTCATAAGCATAGTACTTTTGCATTTCTCTTTATTGAATTTCATCTTGTTGGAGAATTGGTCTGAAATCAATTTGTTTAAAGTTGTTTTGAATTCTAATCCTGTCCTCCAAAGTGTTAACAACCCCTCCCAATTTGGTGTCATCCGCAGATTTTATAAGCCTGCTCTCTACTCAGTTATCCAAATCGTTAATGAAAATATTGAATAGTACTGGACCCAGGACTGACTCCTGCAGGATCCTATTAGATAGGACCCTTCCATTTTCCACCTACCCTCCACCCAGTTTGTCAGCAAATCATTGATAACTGCTCTTTGAGTATGGTCTTTCAATCAGTTTTGACCCCGCCTAGTAATTTTGTCTACCATGTTTCCCTAGTTTGTAGATGAAAATGTCATATGGATTGTGTCAAAAGCAATACTAAAATCAAGACATAGTACATTATCTGCTTGCACCCTATCCACTAGTCCAGTAACCCTGTCAAAGAATGAATTAGGTTGGTTTGGCATGATTTGTTCTTGACAAATCCATGCTTGGCTAGTCCTTATAATCCCATTATCCTCTAGATACTCTCAAACTGATTTGTTAATAATTTGTTTTGGTATCTTTCCATGTATCAAAGTTAGGCTGACTGGTCTATAATTCCACAGGTCCTTTTTGTTCCCCTTTTTAAAGATAGGTACTGTTTGTCCTTCGCCAGTCCTTTGGGACCTCACCCATCCTCTATGATTTCTCAAAGATAATTCCACAGTTACTTTTTGATATAGCTTTTCCACCATAAACAGAATGACATTCACAACGTCAATCGTCTGCTTTTCCTCTTCGCAGGAAAGAAATAGAAAACCTACCCCAAGCAGAGCTCCCATTCCTCAGTAAGGGAGGAAAGCCAGAGACTCCATGAAGCCTACTAAGAACATAACTGTTGCTAAATCTAGTTTGTGTAGAAGGCATTCAGATACTCTAGTGGTGGATGGCAGTGTAAAACCCTGAGAGAGAAGATGGTACTTTACTGCTAATGCTTATTACTAGTACACTGCCCACTCCACTAGGTACAACTTTGAAAGGAGAAGAGCCACGTTTCACTTCCCTGTTCAAGTCTATTGACATTTGAGGTACTGCTTCACCGCTTTTCAGATTCTACTTCTATATTCATCTTAATTTTCCCAACTGCCTCAAACTTATGATTTTGATTTTCTTTATTAAAAATTTTAGCAGTGACTGCTGGCAAGAGACTCATCTTTTATACTGATTTTCACTGCCCATAATATCTCTTTAAAAATGCAGCGTTATGAGTTTTTCAGACTTTTCTCTCCACAAGTATTCACATTGTGCTAGATATGGAGGTTTTTCTGTCCCAGTAGTCCTCTTTTTCCCTCAGAAATTTTATTGATGAACTGTTGGTGTCACTGAGGATTGTCAACTCTAATAAAATTTCTGTTTTTATGGCAAACGTTACTTCTGTCTCCTCTTGTACACTCCAACGCTAGCTGAGGGCTTCCTTCATGGAAGTGCTGAGTGGGTGGCAGTTAATTCCCCTCCCCCCAGTCTGGGTATCAGTCTTTTTTCCATTGTTTTATAGCATGTTTTATAGCAAATGGGCCATCTTGGTGTGAATCTCTTGTTCTGTAGATTTAAGATGGCAGTTGTTCTCCACTTTTTCTAATGTCCTTCATTTTGGAAATTGATTTTTTTCAAAGGGCGGGTCTTTGAAACCAGAAAAATGGTAGCGCAGTTTTCTAATGAGAGATGCTTACAGTGAGACTGCCTTCCACATGGTATTCCAGGCATTTGTATATGTTGGAAATATCATAACTCTGCCCTTTGTATGATTATGATCATATTGTTGCTGATTTCTGTTTGGCACCAAATAAAAATTGACCCTGATGTTGGTACTAAGGGACTTTGCAGGCGAATCATCATTTTGTTTGTATAACGGTAGTGCCTAAGAGTGCACGTTATAACCAGTGCGCTGTACAAACACAGAATAAAAAGACAGAAAGCGTGCCCCAGAAAGCTTACAATCTAAGTACATGCCAAGACGCAACAGACTGTTGGCTGGAGGAGTACAAGGAAATGAGACTGTATTGGTCAGCATGAATGGCAGTGGTCTCAGCACATTAGTGGCCTAACCATTGTCAGTTTTTGTTTTGTTTTTTGTAGACATCATGGCAATGGAGAGTTTTAAGGAGGGATTAGAACAGGGGTTCTCAAACTGGGGGTCAGGACCCCGCAGGGGGTTGTGAGGTTATTACATGGGGGGTCATGAGCTGTCAGTCTCCACCCCAAACCCTGCTTTGCCTCCAGCATTTATAATGGTGTTAAATATATAAAAAAGTGGTTTTAATTAATAAGGGGGGGGGTCGCACTCAGAGGCTTGCTATGTGAAAGGGGTCACCAGTACAAAAGCTTGAGAACCACTGGATTAGAAGAAAGATAATGAGGTAGCTTCGTCAGTGTTTGCAGGGGAGCTCCTTAAAAGCATGAGGGGCAACGTGGGAGAAAGCATGAAGGTGCTTGTTTGAAAATGTGACCAGTGGATGATGATGGCTGGCATCATTTGCCAGTCAGAGGCAAGATTTGACATCTCTATAGTGAGTGAGAGATGATAGGTAGGGTGGGATAGGCCAGGAAGGGCCTTGAAAGTGAAGTCAGGTACCTTGTGTTTGATGTAATAGACAAGGGGATGCAAAGAGGAGGTGTTAATGATGGACTGAGAAAATTATCTTTGCAACAGCATTCTGAATGGATATGAGCAGGGCAAGACTCTAGTTGTCAAGGACAGAGAAAAGGATATTGCAATAATTGAGACATGAGGTCAGAACCTGGATGACAGTTTTAGCCATGTAGATGCGTGGTTCTCAAAGCCGGTCTGCCGCTTGTTCAGGGAAAGCCCCTGGCGGGCCGGACCAGTTTGTTTACCTGCCGTGTCTGCAGGTTCGGCTGATCGTGGCTCCCACTGGCTGCGGTTCGCCGCTCCAGGCCAATGGGGGCTGAGGGAAGGGCGGCCAGCTCGTCCCTTGGCCCACGCTGCTTTCCGCAGCCCCCATTGGCCTGGAGCGGCGAACCGCGGCCAGTGGGAGTCGCAATTGGCTGAACCTGCGGATGCGGCAGGTAAACAAACCGGTCCGGCCAGCCAGGGGCTTTCCCTAAACATGCGGCGGATCTGCTCTGAGAACCACTGATGTAGATGCTATGCAGAAAGAATAGGCAAGACTTAGATCTAGCCTGGGCATGAAGACCTAGAGAGAGCTCCAAGTCAAAGATGATGTCCAGGTTATGGGATTGAGTGAGAGGCAAGATGATGATGATTCCACAGTCATTAAGGAGGTAGTGGGAAATATATTTACACATGGCACAGAATACAGAGGATAGTTCTAATGAACATTAGCATTTAAAAAAATGAAAAATATTTGTTTTATTGCACTGTAGGAATCTGAAGTAACGAGATTACAAACGAGAATTGCTGGACATGAGAGAACAGAAGGCATCAAGAAGCTACCAGTCCCGCTTGTATTATCAGATCATATGCTCTTCGATGTTCAAGAACAGGATTCTTTCAAACATTCTCATACATCATACTTCAAACATAGAAAACTGCGTCGTTCTATAAGTGCTAGTGACCTGGGTGTTAAAGATGATGATTCCCTAGATCTATCAAAAAACATGTTAAAAGACTTCAAACAAATGCTTACGTTACAGCCCTCAATGATTCCAGAGAGTCAAAAGGATTTTCTTCATACTCCGCCAAACAGTTTGAATGAATCTTCATTCGATCCCCTCACATACACTGTAGATGAAGATGTGACATCAGACAGTAATGACTTCCAGACACTTAGTGGAATGCTAAAATATATCAACAAAGAAATGAGGCAGTCTGAAAATGCTTCTGTACAAATATCATGTGGTACAAACTCAAAGGAGAATCAAGAATGTGGTTTGTGGTACAGTAATTCTTAATTTAATTGTGACTGTTTATATAGGGATGGTTCATTAACATTTGTATCTATTTATGGCAGCGAGTTCCCAGATTTATCCAGGGTGCGGATCACATTTTAGTGAAGCCATTTCATAGATCACCCGAGTTGTGTTTTTTTTTTTTTTTTTTTATTAAAGATACACTGTCAAGTAACTAAGGCCCAAAATTTAACTTTTTGTTTAAAACATTCACAAAACATAATAGGCCAACTTCTGCTCTCAGTTGCACCATAATAATTCCACTAACTTTAATGGGACTGCTCCCAGTTTATATTGGTGTAAATGACAGCAGATATTTCCCCCATGTCAACAGAAATATTTCATAATGCATATATTTTATTAGCATTTCAATAAAGAATTTTTTTTAAAAAATTCCCCCTACAATACTGGGGACTTGAACACAACACTCTTTGAGGTGAAGTTTTTGTTTGCCTTTACTTTGGTGCCTTTAAAGTCTTCCACAACATAACTATTCCTAGTAGAGACTCTTAGCAGCCAACACTTCCTTATGGAAAGTGAAACAGATATATAAACCAAATGAAACGGACTAGTTCACTTTCACTATTGAAGCTGAGTGAAGTGCAAAATACAAATGGCACAACTGGAGAAAAATATGATTTTTAAAATTCTTAGTTTTGATAGTTACAGTAATGTTGCTAATGACATTACTCCTTTAAAATGTATAATAGTTATGGATTTAATCGGATTATAAATATGAGTATTCACAAATCATTCTGCTTAATCTGTTTTCTTATTTACAAGATTCTTATCAAAGTACTGTATAAGTCAGTGTGGAGTCTGAGCAACTGTTGGATATCTGTAGACTACATTATAATATATTTATTTATTAAATATTGAGATATTTTAGTCTATGGGCCTTTTGTACTATATTATGTATCTAAATGCTGGCATTTATGGATTTCCAGAGAAGTTCTCTTATTGTGGTAGAAACTATTATAAAGCAACACCTATTAATGTTTCTAGGCCAGGCTGCAGGATGTGAGACAGAGACTGTGTGGCTATCAAACATGCTGTAACTAGTTTATTTTAATGTTTGATCAGTTCCATAAGAGAGAGCTTATTTAAGAGAAACTATAAAGAGATATTACTGCAAGACCACCCTCAATACAAATGGATTTTGATCTGGCAAATTAAACAAGGAAGTTGAAAGTAAGATTCTGACTACAAATACTACTTTAACTAGCATACATATCTACTTCAGGGACAAAGATTGTGAAGAAAGACTATTGCCGTCTGACAAGCAATAAACCATAAGTGAAATTGTTTTAACACAGCATTGCATTCAAAGAAGACATTTTTAATTCAGTCGTGATGTACACAGTTAAATATATTTATATTGATTGTAAATCCCAACCCTCTTGTTTTTCCAATTTTGTTTTAATATTATTGCTTTGAAATAATTTGTATGGTAACTTTGTTTTGGAAATAAAGGATTGTTTTAAAAAAAAAAAAAATTCCTTAAATTATAGGGATAAATTTGGCTGGTCCTTTGTGACTAGGATTTTTAAAATCAGAGTCCTTAATCTTTATATCTAAATTCTGCCTAAAAGTGATCCTGAATCATTGCTTCATTAGCAATTTTTGTTGAGAACGTTTTATCTTTAGTGTAGTGAAAATATACTGTTGCTGACAAAAGAGGCTTTTCTTCAAACCATCAAATATAAGGCATTTTAGAATATAGGTTGAGCATAATATTGAGTCAAGACTTTAAACAAAATCTTGCTTGTCTCACTCCCACAAGTAGTTTCATTCACTGTTAGGGGAAGGAAATTCAAGGCCTAATCCTGCTCTTTTTGAGGTCCATGGACAAGTTCCCATGTGCTTCAGTGGAAGCAGAATTGTGCATTTAAGTTGTCTTATTTTAAATTGTAAATTAATACATGAAGTTGTGTCATTTGGTTTTTAACTTCACAAAAATCTCACTCAATTTAGCCCTTAAAAATGTCTTCTCTACGCCCCCAGTTTCTAAAGTTAAAAAACAAACAGATGTATAGGGATCATATACAACAAATCCAGGAACTAGGTGGATTTAAGGGCATGAAGTCTGAATCCCCTATGCAATCCTGAATCTACACAGTTGAGATTCCACAGCTTTATAGTATTAAATCACTCAGAATGAGCCATGCTAAAAACGTACTTGCGTGAAAAACACATCAGCAAAGCTATTAGCAATGAAAGTGTTTCAGAAGAACAGAAAATAATAATACAATGCAGTTAAGAATTTAAAGCCCAAATGTGCATATTTAGAAATCATTAAGGGTGCATCTCAACCAGTAAAACTAGCACTTGTATTTCAGCAGCTGTGCAAATGAAATTGCTCTACAGACACAGAGCTTAGGCATTTTTACCAGTGTCAGGAAAACCTGCTCCACTGGTGCAACTACACCATTGCTGGCAGCTCCTGAAATACAGGTACAGATTTTGCTCATATGGAGAAGGCCTAAATACACAAGGTACATGTTCTTACGGCTCCAAATAATGTATAACTGGTTTTGGCTGTTTGGAAAGATTTATGCACTGTAACAGAAGGACTTAGTTTACTTTTGGAAATTAACCACATTTTACATTTTTTTTAATCAAGCCATTTGTTTCCCTACAGAATAACAACAATAAAATCTATTAGAACTGTCTTGGCCAGTGTAATAACAGAAAAACAGTTCAGAAGATTTAAACCATTTTTTTCTCTAAACAAACCAATAGGCCTCTAGGCTAATAACGTGTGTGCCAAGTTTCAGACAGATCTTTTAAAACAATAGAACTTTAAACGTTAGACCTCTCAAACCAGGATTTCAAATGGAAAGCTTAATCAGCCCTTAATTAGAGTTGCATTACCACATCATTGGAATTTCATCATCATAGGTTGTATAAAGCCTAGGTTGCCCCTCTTACAGGTGCTAAATATAAATGTGCATGAACAGCAGAAGCTTTTTGTCTAATAGCTCAATCAGCTAAATACAGTGTGAGCTGAAATTTTTTATCTGGCCATTTGCTTTCCCTAGTGAAATCAGGATCAAACCTGATAGCCAAGGTTAAATTATAATTACATTTAGCTCATTAATTTTAGATGTCATATTGTGCCTTATTTGAAAAGCTAGTTATTCTGTTTGTTACATTAGCAAATGTATTTTTATTAGTTTGGAAAGTAGGGAAAGCCTTTGTGCCAAACCATAATTTCACTTTAGTAGGGATCTAAACAAGTCATTTCTTTATATGCCTATATAAAACGGTTATTAACAATACTGGAATATTGAGTGCACTTTTCCAAACTCTATTAGATAATATGGGATTATTGATTCTTGGAAAATATTCTTGTTCTGTGTATACTGGACAGCATTGTCATCCTGAATGCTATTTAGAAGTGTAACTGTTAGTATTTTATGTAGCTCTAAAGTTGCAAGAGACCCACTCAAACATTTCTTACTGACTTGTAATTTATCTGTTTGTTAACCATGTATATTGACGTATTGTAACATTAAGGGTAGACCCATACCAAATTCCCAGCTCTAAATGCGCCCAAATTTTGGAGGAATTCAGATCTAATCCAACCTTTTCAGCCAAACCTGTTTGTGTGTAAGTTTTTTTTTTTTCGTTTTTGGTAGTAAGATCTCAAGGCATGCGAGTTCCTTCAGCCTGTTCAGGAAACAAAACGCAAAGGGCTTTTGCATCTGAGTGACCGTTAGAACTGTTCTGCTACAGCACTTGTCTTGTAACCACCTTAGGATATCTCTTTATTTTCACTTCTTCTGGGTGTGGCTCTTCTCTTCTTTCACTGATGAGGATAGAGGGAAATCAACCAGGGAGTTACTCCCCCCCCTCTGATTCGGCTGCTGTTGGGAAACTATCACTCTCCTAATCAAATACCCAACAATTACTTGTGTTAGACCTGGTGCATTATGAATTCCCTTTCTTACAATGCCCTCTGAAATGGTGTCTTTATTTGCTTAATTGCTGTTTATTCACTGCCTCAATTCACTTAATAGCACTTTGAGTGGCCTCTACATATTTCCACTCATGAGATGTGCTGGCCAGGTGTGGTTTAGACTGTGGAACTAGCAGTTAAAATATCTAATGTGCCCCTCTCCTCACCATTTGTGAATGTTTTGAGAGCTATGTTATAAAAAGGGAGTATGGCACTCCAGCTGAGCTCCCTCCGTTCCATTCTATCACATCCAGCTGACAGTTCAGAAAATGCTCAATCCATCAACCTTCTCTTCAGTGCCTTTCAGACCAACACTTCAATAGGTTTTAGATAGTTTTGGTATTTTAAAAAATCTTAGTGTACTCTCCCTTATTTAGGCAGGAAAAAGGGCCAAATAATTTCTAAATAATTTCTAATTATATAGCCACAAGTTTTATAATTTAGCACCAGTCTCTCTCCCTTAAGGGATTAGAACCCATTCCACTACAACCAAAGCAGCATCTATGCCCCATTCATTGAAATACCTTACAGATTTAATTTTGCAAATGCCAGTCTTACAAAAGACCAGTGACAAACTATTTTTCAAAGCAGGGATAAAAAATCATATGAAAGTGATGCTGATGAAGAACAAGTCAACATTGCTTCACATTCCAATGCCTTCAGTGTATTGGAAATTGCTTCGCTGTGATTTGAAAGACAAAGTGATGCAGTGCACTATACTGCAACTTATGCACCACATTTACTGTAACTTTGAGATGTTCAATTTTATGAACTTTCCCATTTTAAATTCCTCAATCCCTGACTAGTTTGTAAAACATGGCTATTACTATATGTAAGGCAGCAACCTTGGGTTCTGTTCATACTTTCTCTAGACTTGGTATCCAAATAAAATGCTAGATTTGGCAGGGCAGTTCTGCAGTCTCTGTTTAATTAGGACTCCATATCCTTCCTTACGAGATTACGATTTTTTAAACTATTCCATGAGTGGAAATATGCAGAAGTCGCTCAGTAGAGGAAGAAATGAAGGTTACTTACCTGGAACTGGAACTGTGAGATTTGCTATGCGTATTCACATTCCCTGCCCACCTTACCCTCTTCCTTGGAGTCCTAATTTCTAAATGGAACCTGACTGAGTGGTGGAAGGAACTGAGGTGGTTGGAGCTCTATGCCCCTTCTTATAACTGCCCTCAGGATGTTTGCAAACATTGATGGGAGTAAGAAAGAGGGCAGAGGAGTGTTCCAACAATCATTGCTTAAATTCCACTGTCTAAACTGCACGCAGTTGGCACATCCCATGAGCATAAATAGGCAGAGTCCATCTCAAACAACTCTGGTTACAGGTGAGTAACCTTTATATTTTAGTGAAAGACTTAAATATGTGACTATACATGTAAATTAAGCTTTTCTCCATATGACTATCATGTTTTGTTATAAATGAATAGTAATATAAAAATTTACTAAAAAGGAAAGGTAAAAGCATTGGAAACTCTAACGGGGAAAGGAGGCAAACTGCAAATAACAAGGGAAAGCTGCAAAAATAGGGAAAAACCATAAAATGCTTTGGATTGGAGCAGAGGCAAGTGGAACATTGGGAAAACTCTGAAGAGCGTTCAGTCATCTTTCTGTCTCTCTCTTCAAAGCCACACTCCTTTTTCCATTTCACTTCTTCCAGATGTTCTATTAGGACTTTTAGTTGCAAACATTCAATAATATATCGTCAATTGGCATTGTGTGGTTAAATCCTTGTGTGCCTCTTTGAGGGACAAAATCTGACCCCACCACTGTGGCTGTGGAGAGATGGGACTATAATTTGGATAAGTGTTGTCCTGTTACACAAACAAACAGGGAGGAAGCTAGGCCTGAACAGCAGGGAGCTATGCTCCATGTGCACCCTTTGTACCCCAATGTGGAGGGTAAAGTAGGGGTGGATAGTTTATCTGTGACTGCATAGATCACTAGTCATCCCTCTCTTGTGCATGACTTGTGGGTACTCCCCCATGGGGGCTGTGATAGAGGCAGCGGAGTATGACAGGAGGAGATGGTGACTCCACCTCCCTCCCCCGATATGCATGGCCTAATTATTCAACTATTTAAAACTTTTTGGCACAAATGTTTTGCAAGATTTTAAAACGGATGTTGTAATTGTGTTGAATGCACTGTACATTGATGATCCCCATCAGAGGCGGTTCAAGACAATCTTCCACCCTAGGTAAATATCAGTGTGCTATCTTCCATGCCACTCAAATTTGGCCCAGTCGCCCCTGCATCCTGACAGAGTGGCCACACCAAATCTACTGCCCTTGGCAGCTGCCTAGTTTGCCTGTACATAGAGTAGCCTCTGATCCAGATTATGTATACACACAGAAGCATCTGCTCCTATTTATTAGTGTCCAGTTGGAGATTATCCCCCTAATCA
The DNA here is from genome assembly GCF_015237465.2 of Chelonia mydas. NCBI lineage: Eukaryota > Metazoa > Chordata > Testudines > Cheloniidae > Chelonia > Chelonia mydas. The sequence goes on along the minus strand of NC_057854.1, from coordinate 73,115,274 downwards.
TACAATGTCCAGGTGTGCATTTTCAGTTTTGTTGGCTCAGTGAAGCTGTAAATAAAGCATAAAGGGTCAGTAATACTCAGCTGTAGCCATAACATTTAGGTGATTGTTCATCAGAGTAGCAAGACTTCCCACTATATCTGCTGCCATCCAGCTGAAAATAATGGCTCAGAAAACTGTACTCATCACAGGTTGCTCCTCAGGAATCGGACTGGCCTTGGCTGTAAAAATGGCCAGAGATGAACAGAAAAGATTTAAAGGTAATGATATTTCTGAAATTAATATCACACAGTACTGCATCTTCCGTGTTGTTAGTCACTTTCATTTTGTGATGTGACAGAGTGGACTGTACTAAGTGCTGAGTGTCTCACCGTCTTATGGATAGATTTTCACCAGTCTGTACCTGAATTCTGTTTAGCTTCCCTTCTCCACCACTCTTATTAATTTTCCCTTTCCTGACAGGAAGATACAATGCAATCAAATGTACTAATTTCTGCGAACAGATGGCAGTTCTGTAACTGTACTGAAATGAAATGTTTATCTGAATTAACAGATGATAAATGTAGCAGTGGTATAAAAATGGAAACTTTTTAAATTAAAAAAACAAAAATGCATTTGCAGCACGCTAAATAAACGTACCTTTTTACAGGTTAGTCCTTCACACAGCTGCAGATAGCTTTACTTGGCACTTAGCAAAGTTTTGTTGGTGTAAATGCAATTCCTAATTTTAGGAGGAGAAACATTGTGTCTGGGAGCCCTTAATTAAATTAGCAATTTGTTTCTGAGAGGCAGGATTCAGTATTTCTTCCTTGCATTTACTCCCATGAGGGAGGAGAGGGAAAACTTGGTTCCACTGTCTGCCTTACAAAACAGAAATATTTGCTGCAATTGTATGTAGCTGACTAAATAAATTTAGCAATTCAGATCAGGTTTACTCTCAGTAAGTGTCTTATTCACCAGGGAACAACTGTATGGATTTATGGAAGTTAGAGTAATTAAGTCACAGTAATATTAAAGCTGATCTATACGATGATAAATATTTTGCAAAACCCAACAATTTTGCAGTCTGAGGAATCATTTGTTTCACTCCCATGTAAAATCCTGGCTGCTTTTCTAAATACACTGGCTGTGATTTTCAAAAATGCGTGCCTAAAGATAGGCTTCTAACTCATTATTTAGGTGCCTAAATGTGGACTTAGGCTCCTAACTTTGGCACCCGTTATTGAAAATCTTGGGCTTAGTTTTTCTACCGTATCTTCCCTAATTGATACAGAAATAAAAACACATAGCTATGAACGTGGCTGTATAAGTGGTTTATTTCTCCATTCGCTCCTTCTCAAAATCTGATTTCGCAACGTTAGAAGCACTATATAAAAATTTTAAATACATTCTGTTTTAGGTTGTTATCAAGGCCCTATCACCAAGATATCTAAGCACTAAAATACGGACTTAAAGGTTGTATGCACTGTAACTTGTGTCTCCTGTCATTCTCAAAGGAAAAGCTTTCTCTGTAGTTACATTTCTGATTACTTATTTATGATACTTTACAGTGTATGCTACCATGAGGAATCTGACCAGGAAGGACAAACTTGCAGAAGCTGCAGGCAGAACCTTGGGTAAAACCCTGGAAATTAAACAACTGGATGTCTGCAATGAAGAGTCTATTAAAACTTGCGTCAGTAGCATCCCTGACAGAAGGATTGATATATTAGGCAAGTAATGAACACAAATGAAAGATGGACAAGAAGTCAGGATACAAGATTTAATTTAAGGGTCCTTTTAAATATTTCAGAGATGTTTCAGTAACATACTATTCTTTCTAAAAATGTTTATGGATTTAAGTATAAATATATGAATAAAACCAATAATACTGTACACTTCTATAAAGTCTTCCATTGAAGGTTCTCAAGCCATTTTACAAATACTAATTAACTGAATTCAGGCACAAAGAGATCAAATGACTTCTACAAAATCACCCAGTAGGTCTGTGGCAAGGTTGAGAACAGAACTTGGATCTCCTGATTCTCCATCCTGCACTTGAGACCTAAGACCACCTCTACCCTCTGAACACAGTAGACCCCTATTTATTTGCTCTAACAATAGGGTGATCCTTTGTGAATTAGCAAGTAAGTGAATAAATAATTAAAAGACTAATGCATCATCAAATGCACATGGTTAATTTCTAATAACAGTTATAGTTCCATTTTATTTGATACTTTACTAGTAAATTTTCTGTAATATATTTTGTAAAAATAAATTATAACATAATATGGCAACTAACTATACCCTCAGCTTTTAAATCTTGGCTAAGAGGAAGAAGAGCCTGCCTTTTGGGGGGAGATGATAGGGGAGCAGCAGAACAGCAAGGTGCAAATTAGCATGATTTTCTGCAAATTGCACTATGCTCCAATTTGACATTCCACTTCTTACTATCAAGTGTTCATATTATGGCATGACCATTCTGGATTTTTGAAACCACAAGCACTCAAATGGAATCTTCTCTTGACCACCACATAGTGACAAAGTTCTCAACCAATGCCAGTTCATTTTTAAAAAAAAATAAACTGACATTATGAGGCGCTAAACACAAAGTAGACCAAAAATATCAAACAAACATACTAAGGCCTGATCCAATACCCAGTGAAGTAAACTGAGACGCCATTTGACTGGATTGGGCCCCTAATTCTTAATACTGAATTATAAGCAAATATTATAGGGAAGTTTTTGCTCATTTTTTCCCTTACCTTTTCCTGATTTAAAGAAAAAAAGTAAGGCATGAATCAGAAATAAACAAGAAAAACTTCAGAATAGCAGATATTTTAAAATGTATTTGAGTAAAAGCAAAGACATTCCATGTCAAATGTAATCTCAAGGTTTCAGTGAGAAGCTGAATAACTAATTGCTCTTGTGTGTTTGAATCCCTTATTCCAGTCACTCATTTAAACCACCATGTGTTTTCCAGTGAAAGTGCTAAGTTAATATTTATTGCCGTTACTACTCACTATTGTGTTTTGCATCTGTACAGTTAGCAATGCTGGAATGGGGCTCATTGGACCTATTGAATGCCAGACCATAGATGAGATGAGAACTGTGATGGATACAAACTTCTTCGGATTGGTTCGCCTTTTGAAAGAGATTTTACCTGATATGAAGAAGAGAAAGAGTGGACATATAGTTATAATAAGTAGTGTAATGGGAATACAAGGCAAAGTATTATTATGTACTAATTATTTGTAATTTAAAACTCACATTTTTCTGAACTGAAAAATGTATGTGATCTAGTATATGAAGTTATTGTTTCCAATTTACAAACATGGGCTTCAGTTCTACATTCTTACTCACACTGAGTAATATATTATGTCAGTACTCTCATTTAATTTTAACGGGACTACTTGCAGAGTAAAGTACTACTGCTCGTGAGTAAAGCTGGCAGATTTAGGACCATAATAACGGTGTTTTGAGTTTTCTGGAAAGTAGCACTTTGCTCTTTTCACGAAGTGATTTCATGTGGAAACTTGTCTCTGTGTCTTGCTTGAAGGGACTATGCAGGAAAGACCAACACATTTTAATACACTTTTTTTATGCACAGGTATTTTGTGAAACTAGCTTTAAAAAAAGCTCTGCCTTAAAAAGATTTAGTACATATGCAGTCTGTTAGTAATTCACATATTTGACACAGGAAAATATTCTAAGCAGTATATACAAAGTTGGTCTTCCAACACTGCTCTCTCTCTCTGCCCCCCACAAAAAAAACAGAACACAAAAGATGGAATCAACAGTTCTACACTGAAATATTCTGATTGTTTGATCAGTAAGTCCTTTCCCACTTCCATTGGAGTCCTCCATATCCCAGACTATCAAATCAGTATTTCCTTTCTGTAAGGCTTTCCCTCTTACTAGACACCCAGGTGTTGCCACTAACCCCCAAGGGGGGAACATCAAATGGACCTCACTTTAGAGCCAGATAATGTTGCTCTTAATTTGGTGCTCCACCCTGCATAAACTTACTTGTATGCATCGTCACAATAACTTTAATAGGTCTCTCACATATGGATTATTCATGTGAGTGGGCAGTTATAGGGTCAAGGCCTTGGCTACTAAGAGTTGCTAATGAGCAACATGATGCTCACCATCCATCTTAGAGGGTTGTATATTGGCTTCTCCGAGTCACCAAGAAGTGAAAAATCCAAACCTTTTAAATCTTAGATCCCTTGCTTGCATTGCAACACAGCTGCCATGCCAAATGCTGCAGATTGTATTACACATGTAGATCGCTGTATTAGACCACAAAATATCTAGCACAAATACCATACACTAGATCCTCTGCTTTGGCCAAGGAACAGCTTGAAGGCTGCTCTACCCTGTGCCAGTTGCCAATGGCACCTAGGGATCATAATAGTCAAGGTGCAAAGGAGACAATCGCTGCTCAGCAGGTATGCAAAAAAAAACAAAAAAAGGTTTGGTCATCCCAGTGCATTTAATAGGAGTGGTTTTAACATCTTCATAACTTGAATTAGTGCAACATAAATCATGAGGATTTTTTTTCATGCTCTCATAACCACAAACAGCTTATAAATTATTTTAGGAAATATAAGCCCCTCAAAAACTTAAAATGATCTTAACATGATCTGTAACTATTTTGTTTTTGCCTTCAGGTATTTTGTTCAATGATGTTTATGCTGCATCTAAATTTGCTGTGGAAGGATTCTGTGAAAGTTTAGCCATACAAGCACTCAAGTTTAAACTTCAGTAAGTGTTGACCCAAAGGTGTGAGGTACATATCAGACTGTGCTTTAAAATATATCTTGAGCTTGTAGGAGTCATACAACCCTTATATAGCAGGCTGCTGTCCCGGAGAAAGAGGATGAAGAATTTTTCCTCTTGAATTGAAGCTACACATTCACAAGAAGCCATTGAAACCTTCTTATAGAAGTTCCCTTGCCCTCCCTACCAAAGTACTGCAAACATGTAAATGACAAAATAAACATGACCTACAGCATTCAGATTAGGAGTAAGTTTAGCTTTGAAAAAATATGTATAGCTTTCATATACATCCCTGGAAACCTGGACTCTCATCTACCGTACTATGGGGATGTGGTCATGTAATATGTGTGCCTCAAAGAGAATGTTTTCTCTAATCTGTAGTACCCAGATTCATTAGTGAAAATGATCAATAATGACTTTCATTATAATGATTATTGGAGACGTTTATATAACAACATAGTGGTATGTAGCACTTTCAATAGTGAATAAAAGTGGGGCCTTGCCTCAAAGAGTTTACAACAGAAATCAATCAAAGCAAGACCGAAAGAGGAGATGCCTACAGTCTAAGTGAACAGAGCATGAGCAAAAGGGATGCACCAAATAAGATTGTGAGGTAGTTTACATGGTAGTTCATAACTTTTTTATATCATTACTTAAAATGTATTAGTTTCTAATGAGAATTTAGTAGAGAATTACTGTATGTGTAAATAGGTGGGCTCTGAGAAGGGGTTTAAAGGAGACAAGAAATCTTTGTGACATATAGGGTTAGAGGACATTAAAGGCATAGGAGGCAGCATGGAAGAAGGAAGAAGAAAAAGGTTGCATGGAGAAATGTGGAACTGGCTAGTGACCAGCGATAATGTAAGCAAGGGCAGCACTGTGCAGAAGTTTTAATTTGGAAGTTCTGCTTAAAAATCAATAGCCTGGTATAGCCCTTAGGAATAAGGGGCAAAGTACAGATATTCGTTAACAGTCTAACCCAGCCACAGAACTGGCCAAAAATCTTTTGTATAAAAACCTTGTTCAATAGATAACTACGGTTGTAAACAGGAAGGACTTTTCATACTTAAAACTTGAGAATGGAGCTGGAGAAGGAACTGGTGCAGGGACCTTAAGTATTTCTTAGCTTTACTATTATGCACTTCTGGGCAAATCCTGCTCCTCCTCCATAGGTCCAGCGAGCTCAACAGCAGCAAAAGTCTGGGCAGCTGGACTTTCTGCCTAAGCATTTGTACTGTACTTTGTGGGTACCACAGAATAAGAGTGCCTTCCAGAATTATATACACCCAAGAGGTAACCAAAGAGAATCTTTGGGTGAACTCTCTCTCTTTTAAATACTTCTATTACTACTATGTAGGAGAGATGGCAAAGAGATCCATTTAGCACTTTGTCCAAAAGGCAGTGAGGTTTATGATCATTTTTAAGTCTTGTTACAGAGATCCACAGCTGTGAGCCAGCAGCTGAGGCTTTGTCTCCTGCTCCCACTTCTGCCCTAGACTGATAGTTCCATTGCTCCCCAGCAGTGCAGCCAGTGTTCTTCTCCCACTTTCTCCCATGGAAACCCCCAGTGCCTGTCTGAGATACTCAGGGCAAGAGCTGTGGTATGGATCTCCCCCTTAAAGAATTTACTGTTTAAAAAATGTTAACAAGTGCTCATTTATTTGCAGTCACTCACTACCTATATAAAGGATAGCTTTACACATTTCCCATGTAGAAGGACAAATCACCAATATGTTATTGTTCTTGTAACAGGCTAAGTCTGATTGAGCCAGGCCCCGTGATCACAGAATTTGAAAAAAAGGTGTTTGAAGATGGAATGAAAATGGATCTTTCGGCTGCTGATGAAGAAACTGCTGACATGTTTACTAATATTTACCTTAAAAATTACAAACAGATTTTCCAAAGCCTGGGACAGAGTGCAGAGGACATAGCAGAGGTAATTAGTCAAACTAATTTGTGCAGTCTTAGAATGCGCTGTTTGGTTTGGTTGTTGGCCCACTAGACTTCATTAAGCACAACCTCAAGCATTTACTGGATCTAGAATTTAGAAAGATCATGTTCTCCCAGTTTTAAAAGGCAACTGTGAATCTTAATCTGTAATACCATTGTGTGGATAGTTGCAATGTGATCTAATCACCCAGTGAAGTCAGAATGACACTAGTGTGCCTGGCCACCAGAAATCTAGATGGGTTACTACCATTGTTTATGGCCCCTCTCTTGCTCAGATTCCACTAGTGCAAACTCCTAAACCCATGTGAAATCCAGCAGACTATCCCAGGAACCAACAACAGAAATGCAGCAGCAGGTCACAGCAGAACATAGCTGGAGGCAATCTCTGGTATTTGAGACTTTATAGAGCACAACCAACACCATGAACTGCTTCTAGAAGCAAGTAGGTAGACAACGTAGAGTATGGAACATCAGTCTTACAGACTCACCTCTCAAATTTAAGCTGTTGCATTGTGCCAGCTGACATGCTCTTCAAAAGTAGGCCAAAGTAGAACTCTAGGGTAAATGAATGCTTGCGGTTACAAGGGCCTGAATCACTGTGGAGCGGCTGAAATACAGGAAAGTTTGCAGCCTTCAGATCAACCACAAGTTAAAAATGACAGTGTGTGATTAAGGGCATCTTGGAATCTAAGAGCAGAAATGGATTCTAAATGTTTACGAGCAGCATTAGTGAAGGTCGGCCACACAGTCCACCTCCAATATATGAAATACTAGGTAAGGCCCTGATCCTGCAACTGGTTTTGTGCACACAGATTTGTATGCATTTACACAGCCATATTCACTTCAATAAGACTCTGCCCTGGCATAAGGATCTGCCTGTGCAGGACTGGGAAACTGACATAGAGTCCCAATGATTTTGTTCGTGTCTTACCTTAGATCTGTAGGGTGTGATTCTTAACACCCTCAGCACTGGCATAACACTGCTCCCACTGAAGTTAATGAGAGCTTTACTGCTGACTTCAATGGGAGCAAAGTTAGGCCAACAGTGAGCACTTTTGAAAATCCCATACAATATATTTTTTTAATTTGAAGTTGATTTAAATAGTGTCAGGCTCCTGAATCTCATGTTGTTTGTAAACTGGTAAATATGAAACATCCTGATTCACACATTTGATACCATAGCTGTGCATTCAGTCTTGTTCTGTATTTAGTATTTTATTTTTAATAATTCCACAGTTAATCACTTTCTGAATGATGAAGCACTTTAGTAGCTTTTACAGCAATATACAGTTGGAAAACTTAGATGCATGCAATTAATTCTTCCAGATAAGTGAGTGCAGCTAGAACTTTACAGCTACATTCTGATCTTGACGTATAAGGATGTGTGTTACTCCAATTGAAATTGAGATAACTCACTCTTTGCATGCCAAGTTGAAAATATATCTCTGTCAAACGCTTGTAGTTTGAACAAACAACAAATCAGCAGAGACCCTTCCTTTAGGCTGAGTTCTTCTAAGGAAGAGCTTCTAAATCAGAATCAGACTCCTGCCCTAACTTCAACCTGCATAATATGTCTTCACTGCAGAATTTACCCAGTGGATCAACATGCAAGTTTGCCTAGCTTGGGTGTGAGTGGCCACGCTGCAAAGCCACACTTGAGTTGAGTTAGCGTTATACTCACCTGTTTGAGATGCTAAAACTTCTGGGATTATATCCCATGGTTCTTAGCACTGCAGTACACTAAGCCAGTCTGATTTTCTCTGAGTGAATTGTGGGAAAACTTGTCTGTCCTTTTGGGCACACAGGGGGAATTGTGGGAAAGCACTGGACATTTATCAGGTTTCAGAATAGCAGCCGTGTTAGTCTGTATTCGCAAAAAGAAAAGGAGTACTTGTGGCACCTTAGAGACTAACCAATTTATTTGAGCATAAGCTTTCGTGAGCTACAGCTCACTTCATCGGATGCATTCAGTGGAAAATACAGTGGGGAGATTTATTCTTTCATGTTATCTATGTATATAAATCTCCCCACTGTATTTTCCACTGAATGCATCCGATGAAGTGAGCTGTAGCTCACGAAAGCTTATGCTCAAATAAATTGGTTAGTCTCTAAGGTGCCACGAGTACGTCTTTTCTTTTTGGACATTTATCAGCACTTAAGGGGTTCAGTGTGTATCCTCACTGCAAAGTGGGCAGCTTACCAGCCTGCGTGAACATACCACTCCAGCTTTAGTGTATAGCGCCAGATGAGCCAGGTAGCTTGGGTGCAAAGCACAACCAAACTTGGGTCAGAGGGGTGCATGTGTGACAGAGAGAGAGAGGGGATGGGGCAAAACCCAAGCGAGAGCCCAAGTTAACCCTGCAGTGAAGATGCACCCTGAATCTCACCCTGCACTTTCTTTGCTTCACCCATGCTTATCTGACCACCTCCTTTCTCTCCTTTGCCTACATGTAATTTCATGTCCTCTTTCTTACCACCTCCATATGTTCTCAACTGATGTTTGAGAAGGTTCTCCTTGACCCTCAAAAATATCCTGAAAATCTGCTCCATGAAGTGCTCCTGCTTTAGTCACCACTTGCTTACTCTACTTTTCTTTTGTTTTAAGACTCTTAAGGTCTTAGACAGGAACTTGTCATTTGTTCAGCATGCATTGCATATCATACAGCACTACGTACAGGTTTAAAGAATACAGACACACAACCCTTTGGGCATGAGCACAGAACTGCTAACCAGCAGTGATCCTTGGAGACACAAACCCCTTACATATGGAACCCTATACAAGGCTATCAAAGAGATGGGTCTCCTACCTTTATTCCTTCCAAGTTCAGTGCTGCAGTAGATTTGGAGCCAGCTAGCAATTTTTATTTTGTATTTTTTTTTAATATTGTTTTGCACCAAATTGGGAATTAGTATTAGAGCCTTTTTTGGTAGTTTATATGGTAGATTTTCGCTTTAGTTAGAAACCACTCTGTGCTGAAGTTCCCTCAATACACATTTCAAATGAAAACGAAAAACCAAAATGCAGCCCTTGGACCCCCAATGAAGCTTAAGTCTTTCATAATACCAAACAGGACACATTTGGGCCAGAATTTAATCACTATGATGCTTTTTAAAGGATAAAAGGGTCAAGCAAACATACTGATCACCTCCATCCTGCTTGCCCAATACTTCCAAGAGCAGGAAATGATTGTACTCAGAAATAGGACTGATGTTGGCACTAGATGCAGTATTAGTATTAAAGATGCTCTCAAAATGTCACTGATACATGTCTGTATAGCTCCAAAGCTTGTATCTTCCACCAGCAGAAGTTGGTTTAATAAAAGATACCATTTTACCTATCTTGTCTTATTGATGCAAACAGCAAGTTTTAGAGAAAAAATCCCTGTGGGAGTAAAAAACAGATTTCTGGCTTTGTAATCACACATTCCACCACTGATCTCAAATTCAAATGTTCTAAATAGTAAATATATTACTTTTAATATAAACTTCTGCTATATTTTCTAATAAAGTTGGAAAATAAAATTATGCTGATTAGTCTTAAAGAGAAACATGTTTTTTGAGGTTTCTAAATTATCCTAAGAAAGTCTTAATGGATTAACTGCCTGATTAAAATGTGGTCAAATTTCCTAAAGGATTTTACAAAGCTACCTTTGGTACTTTGCTCAGTCATTCTGTTCGTTGATTCTTGTGCATCTATTTGGATGAATGATGTTCTCTAAAGATTCCATTTCTCATTCTAACAGCATACAGTAAAGATAATTCTTGCAGAAAATCCACCTTTTCGCCATCAGACCAACACCCTGTACACACCAATGACAACCTTGAAGTACGCAGATCCAAATGGAGATCTACCTATTGATACCTTCTACAAAATGGTTTTTCAGCATGATAAAATCTTCAGTGCAAGTCTTAACTTCATCAAACTGCTAAGGTGGAGAAGCAGAAAAAGCTTTGATTTGGGAAACCCTTCACAATGAATATATGTATGCTATTGTGTGCATCTGGATCACTGGTTCTAGTCACTGCTGACATATTGTTTTGAAAAATAGCTTTGCAATATAACTGATTACAAAAAGATATTCAAAATGTTTGGTTAGTGAGCTTAATTGAGGTATTAATGTTGATTAACTTTTATTTTGAACGTCAAGTTTCCAGTGCTTTGAAAGTAAACTGTTTCACCCACGTCAGTTATTGTCAGTAATCTTGGCCATATATTCTATTTCCAGAGTTGATCCTGGTAGAAATGTATGACCACTATTTTTTCTGAACATCAACAAATCCATTATCAAACAGCTCCCTTCTGCATTTATTAGAATTAAAAAGAAAAGATACTAAGATTAGTACTATGTGTATATCTTATTTGTAGAAAACCTGATTTGTTAGTATTGTAAAACATATTGAATTGCTTTGCTCATGTTCTAGTGATTTTTAAATCACTTAACACCTTATTCTATAGTGCTATACTTCTATTTAAAAGGATTAGAATAAACTACTTGTTAGAAACCTAAGAAGTGCAATCATTTTTATAGTTTTTAAAATGTATTTAATATGTATATCCATATTTTAGGCATCTTCTAGTCAATTTCTATGATAGTAGTGAATGGCTTATGATAATTTCTGTGCTTTCTTAGGGAACACAAATCAATATACTCAAAATTTTCAAACCTGAGGGCCTAAAGCTAGGCCCCTAAATCCAGATTTAGACATCTAGATAGAAGTGATCTGATTTTCAGTGGTGCTGCGCACCTGCAGCTCCCACTGAAGTCAGTGTGAGTTACATGTGTTCAGCATCTTTGAAAATCAGAGCACTATCTAAATCAGTGGTGGGCAACCTGCAGCCCATCAGGGTAATCCGCTGGCAGCCTGCCAGACAGTTTGCTTACATTTGCATGGCCGCCCGCAGCTCCAAGTGACCGCGGTTCACTGTTCCTGGCCAATGGGAGCTATGCGAAGCAGTGGCCAACACATCCCTGTGGCCCGCACCGCTTCCTGCACCTCCCATTGGCCGGGAATGGTGAACCATGGCCACTGGGAGCTGCGGGGGGCCATACAAATGTAAACAAACTGTCTGGTGGCCCGCCAGCGGATTACCCTGATGGGCTGCGTGCGGCCTGTGGGCCACAGGTTGCCTACCACTGATCTAAATGTCAAAATGTGGATTTAAGACACTGGCTTTAGGCACCCACATTTGAAAATTTCATAGGAGTTGACTAGACATCTAAATGTCTTTAGGCTTTCAGGTTTGAAAATGTTGGCTTGTAGCTCCACTTCATTTACAGCTATGTTTGAGTGTCTGAAGCATGGGTGTTTGTATGTATGTACGTACATAGATGTACCAGTAGCTTTGATAAGGTTGGCAGTGTTCTTGGGAATAGGATTTGCTGACTGTGCTATATAACATGCTTGGGTTATACATAGTGGGATTTTTTAAAATATCTTAGCTACACAGCATTTTTTTTTAATATTTAGAATTCAAAGAATATTTGTCATCAAACAGAATAATTTTAAAGCTAAACCAAAGTTTAAACTGAATGCAATAGTATTCCTTTAAATTTCATGTTGCTTTACTGAAATGGGTATGAAAAATTTGGTTTCCACATAACAGAATCAATTAATCATAACAGAATTTAAACATACAAATTACATATTTAAGATCAAGAGATGCTATTATAACACTTGCTTTTTATAAGGTCCTGCTTTTTTGAAGAACTTTAACTATATAAACAAAGTCAAAAACCGAACATAAGAATGGCCATACAGGGTCAGACCAATAATCCATCTAGCCCAGTATCTTATCTCTGACAGTGGCCAGTGCCAGATGAGGCGATTATTGACTGATCCATCCTCCATCGTCCAGTCATAGCTTCTGGCAGTTGGAGGTGTAGGGTTGCATCCCTGACCATCTTGGCTAATAGCCGTTGATGGACCTGTCCTCCATGAACGTATCTTTTTTTTTTTTTTTAAGCCAGTTATGCTTTTGACCGTCACAACATCCCATGGCAACAAATACCACAAGGCTGTGTGAAGTAGTACTTCCTTTTGTTTGTTTTAAACCTACTGCCTATTAATTTCATGAGGTGACACCTAGTTCTTGTTTTAGGTGATGGGGTAAATAGCACTTACTTTCTCCATACCATTTATGATTTTATAGACCTCTATCACAGTACCCCTTAGTTGCCTCTTTTCTTAGCTGAGCAGTGCAGGTCGTTTTAATCTCCTCATGGAAGCTGCTCCACACCCCTAATCATTCTCATTGCCCTTCCCTGCACTTTTTCCAATTTTAATCTCTCTTGAGTAACTTTGTATCATCTGCAAATTTTGACACCTTACTAGTCATCCTTTTTTTCCAGATCATTTATGAGTATGTTGAACAGCACAGGTCCCAGTACAGATACTTGAGGGACCCTGCTATTTACCTCTCTCCATTGTGAAAATATTTATTCCTACCGTTTCCTAGCTTACATAACGGTTGCTGATTTATGACAGGACCTACTGTCTTATCCTGTGACTGCTTAGTTTGCTTAAGATCCTTTAGTGAGGAATCTTGGACTTTCAGAAAGCTTTTAACTAGTACACTATATCCACATGCTTGCTCACTCACTCAAAAAATTCTAATAGCTTGGTACACCTATTCAACTATTCTAATAGTTTGAAGCAAGCTTTCACTTTAAAAAAGCCATACTGACTTTTCCCCAACTATATCTGATAATTTTATTATAGTTTAAAGTAATTTGCCTGGTAATGAAGTAAGCTGTAATTGCCCTGTAATTGCCAGGAGCAGCTCTAGAGCCTTTTTTAAAAACAGGCATTATGCTAGCTACCCTCTAGCACACAAGCTAATTTAAACAGTAGGTTAATATAGAACAATTAGTAGTTCTACAATTTAATATGAGCTACTTCTGAATTCTTGGGTGAATACCATCTGGCCTGGTACCTTATTACTGTTTGTTTAATCAATTTCGATCTGGAACAGTTCCTCAGATTTGTCTCCTGAAAAGAATGGCTCGGATGTGGCTCTCCCCCATATCCTCTGCAGTGAAGATTGATGCAAAGAATTCATTTAGCTTCTCTGCAAAAACCTCATCCTGAGTGCTCCATTAGCACCTCAATTATCCAGTGGCCCCACTGACTGTTTGGCAGGCTTCCTGCTTCTGATGTCCTTAAAAAACAATTTTTTGCTAGTTTTTGTGTCCTTAACTAGTTGCTCTTCAAAGTCTTTCTTGGCCTGCCCTATCATAGTTTTACACTTGACTTACCAGTTTCTATTTTCCTCACAAAGATTGGGCTTCTAATTTTTAAAGACTGTATTTTTTAATCTAACTGCTTCTTTTACTCTGCTGTTTGACCATCGTTGAACTTTTTTGGGCTAGGGTATGCATTTAGTTTGAGATGCTATTACGATGTTTTTAAATAGCCTCCATGCAGTTTGCAGGCATTTCATCCTTGTGCCTGTTCCTTTTTATTTCCAATTAACTAGCTTCCTCATTTTTGTGTAGTTCCCCTTTTTGAAGTTAAATGCTACTTGTGCTGACTTTCTTTGGCATTTTTTCCCCTACAACAGTGTTAAATTGTATTACATTAATCCTATTATCTACTGGTTCAGCTATATTCACCTCTTGAACCAGATCCTGTATTTCACTTAGGACTAAATCAAGAATTCCTTCTCTCCTTGTCGGGTCCAGAAAAAGCAGCTCCAAGAAATTGCTGAAATATTCTATGCTAAGTATTGTTGCACTGATGTTCACACAATTACTTGTGATACTTGGCAAGATTATAGGGAAAAAAACATTAAATGATTCTAGTATGCACACGCATGTATCACATTCATTCTGGGGAGAGGTCTGAATTTTATTTTTAATTATGGTTTTTACCCAGCCTATATGTTTAGGACTAAGTACTCCCCCAAAATCCACAGCTCTCCCATCTATGTCAATGGATAGTTTGCATAGTGCTCATGAGGGGAATGTGGCCTTTATCTAATAACTGAACTTATTTATTCTGTACCTAATTATTACATTCAGCATCATTCAGTGGGGCAAACGTTCACCTTGAAGACCACTGTTACTACTGCCCTTCATTTCTTTCTTCCCTGTCTTCATTTTTGTTTCTTTTCCCCTTTAATGTTTTTGTCACTCCTCTGTTTTCTCTTCATTTCCTTTCCTCCATCAACTCCTGATTCCCAACCCCTCTTGGAGGGTGTAAGACGTCTGGAATAGATTCCCTACCTCTATGTGACCATGCTGCTACATCTGTGAAATATATGGAAGAAAACAAGTGTCACTTTGTCCACAAGATGCTCCTATTATTAGATTACTCAATAAAATGTAACATAAAGAGATCCAGAAATTGCCATCTTATTCAGCTTTCTGAAGTTGACGTATCATTTGTCTAACGTACAATACTCTGCAACTTGATGGCTAAAAATTGTCTTAAAGATGGGTCAAACTGTATTAGCACTGGCTGAAAAGCTTTATAAAGACAACTGCAAAATGTCTCGGAAATGCATTTAGAAATCTAGGTTTACTGTAGTACCTGCTGATGAATAAACCAACAGGTCTACAGTTAAGGGCTTGTTAGCTGGGGAGTTATTGCAGAACAGTCATTTCTGATTAACTATTTCTAAGCAATACATCAGCTATTTCAGGCTGAGAAACTCTCTCCTGTTTGCTGAAATAGTAGACCTAAAATATGGAATTGCTGATGGTATCACATTGGGAATAAAAATAAATGTTGGAGCTGTGGGACTAAAAGCAGAACTCCAATCAAACCACTGGCTTAAATTTAGATTGTGCAGCAGTGTGAGTTAAGTCAAATAGCCCTAACTTAGACATGATATGCTGTGTGCTATTGTCTGTGTGCTACATCAGAATACAACCTTGAAACTACTAATATAGATATCAAAATAGGTTATTTTTAAGATGATTTATTTTGAAATTTGTAAATCCTGAAAAACTATGGTAAAATCAAGGTCTTGTTGATGCCTATAAAGTACTCAAAACTATTCTGAAGGTATTGACCGTGTACACTGGGCTCCTAGTCAGGTCACAACACCCAATGCAACGAAAACAAATGATCACGCCTTGTCATCCATTGGGGACGCACTGCAGACGGTGAAGTAGGGCCTGCTGGAGCCCGAGCTAGGGGCACTGTTAAGGAGTAAAGGTGAGCCCCCCACTAGGGAAAAAGATGGGTTTTAGCACGTGTTAGCTCACATGGAAGTAGTAACTAACAGAACAGAATCCGCATGCAGACAAGGCAGTGCTTGTTCTTGCTCATCCGTGTTCAACTACCCCCGCCTGGCGCACAGGGGCCTTCAGCACGTCTTGTCCACCACATTAAAACCCACCTTTGCTGCTAGAGAAGAAAGGCCCCAGAGGTAACACAGCCGCACAGGGCGCATCGCGCCGTCTGCACTTGTGTGCGCCGCCTCCACCCCCGCCTTGCCCCGGGCGGCGCACACAGCAGCGCCACGAGGCTACTGAGCACGTGGGTCCAGCCTTGCCCCTTTCCTCCGCCACCGTCCGCCCGGCGCTGCCCCACTTCAGATTCCGGAGCCCGGCTAGGGGCGGGGGGAGCGCGGAGCGGAGCGGTGTGCCCCAGGGTGGGCGCGCGGCTTGCGCCAGAGCTCTTTCCGGGGGATGGGGTCCCGGAAGCGGAAGTGTCCCAGGACGGCTTCCGGCGGAAGTGGCGCTGGTCGTTGGCTGTGCTCCTCGCTGGCTCGTTTCCTCCTCCCGGCCGCCCTCGGTTCTGAGGGAACGGCCGCCGCTGGGTGAGTGCAGAGCCGGAGCCGAGCCGTGCGCGGGCTTTTCGGACGGCTTCCTGCGGCTCCCGTTCACAAGGCGGCGGCCGGCATGGCACGAATACCCGGCGGCGGTGCGTGAAGGATGTGGCAGAGGCTGTAGCCGAGGGAGCCCTGAACTCCGGGCAGCGCCTCCCGCGGCTGCTCCCAAGCTGCTGGCACCGGCTCAGGGGAGCTGGCAGCGGGCCCCGCGCCGGCCCCCGCTAGCGCTCTCCCGCCTTCGGGCGTGAATCTGATCCCTCCTTTCTCCCCCAGCGCGCGGTCCCCTCAGCACCCGCCCCGCACCCCGCGTCCTCCCGCCCGCAGACTCACGGCACCTGCTCTCATCCCCTGCTTGGACCTGCCCCGGCAACACCGCCTCGGGACTCCCTGAGCAGCGGGTCTCTGGTGCTTTGCGTGTCTTGCTCTGGGTCTGAAGATCTGAATTCAAAGAGTCTCGGAGAGTGAGTGTGAAATATAATGGCTTCGTCGTCTGGAAACGACGACGACCTCACCATCCCAAGAGCTGCTATTAACAAAATGATCAAAGAAACTCTCCCCAATGTCCGGGTGGCTAATGATGCCCGGGAGCTGGTGGTGAACTGCTGCACTGAATTCATCCACCTCATCTCCTCGGAGGCCAATGAGATCTGTAATAAGTCTGAGAAGAAAACCATCTCCCCAGAGCATGTCATACAAGGTGAGTTCCTCGGGGGCAGTCATCTGGTAGATGACAGACCGTTTCGTTTAATGCAGTGGTGTTGTAGCCATGTCGATCTCGGGATAATGGAGAGACAGGATGGGTGAGATAATTTTTTTTTAGTTGACCAGCTGCTGGTGGTGAGAGAAGCAAGCTTTCCAACAATACAGAGCTCTTCTTCAGGTCTAGGACCCTACAATTGATTTCTCCAAAAGTACTGGCAGAAAAAGTCAATATTTTAAAGAACATGAGTAAGATTATTTGTTGCCTTGCATTGCAAGAGGGAGGCTACTTTTGTGGTGAAGGGGGCAGGAGTTTTCAGTTCCTCCCCTTGTTCTTTTCCTGTGTGACTTTGGGTGAGTCACTTATATTTCTGTGCTTCAGTTTCCATACCTGTGAAAAGAGAACTATCTCTCAGGGTGGTTGTGCAGATTACTTTCCTGTTTGTTACAGAAATAAAATAAAATATTAAGCACTTGCAAACCAGAGGCTGACACTGTATAACAGATGGGGATGGGAGGTGGGCTTTATGAGAGAGTTCCAGGCTCTTGCCCCTGATGATCCCTAACCAATCCCCTAGCTGATGTAAAAAGAAAGATACTGGGATTCCTACCATACTGCCCCTGGACTTTCTTTGTGGCTTCATCTTTTGTATCAGTTCTACTGTAATAAGTGGGTACACTTAAAAATATGCCGTTGCACCCTATTCTGGCTGTTGGCTCCCACCTTCTATGGCTGCTGGGTGGAAAAGTTTTCTGATTCTTTTTTTGTTCTCTCTCAAATCTCGGAGCCTCCTGATTTTTGCGAGTTTCTGCTGTTCTAGTCTTCTCCAGCCTGCATTTTTTTGAGTTTGTTCATTATGAATAGAACTAGTGCCTGCTACTGCTGCTCATAGCTTTCTCAAGCAGTAAGAGAATGAAACTAATGACTTGGGTTACTTCCACAGCTGCTTTTGAAAGCCACATGGGCTGCTCCGATCAAGAATCATGTTAATTTTACTCAGATACTTGAGAAAGCTACCACAATTCTTGACAGTTTCATTGCTGCCCACAAAGTTGTGAATTAAGGTAGTAGTGAAAGTGATCAGAGTTTTGGTTTTACTCAGCTACTTGGCAAGTCAGTGAATAGCAGCATAAGCAGTAGAACTTCAGGCTCAGGAAAACAATCCGGTATTAGTTTGTATCAGTTCACATGGAAAGTTGTTTTTGAAACTATAAGTACTAAATGCTCAATTAATTAGATTCTGCAGACTATGATGGGGTATGATAACTCCACTTAGCAGAAAAAGTTTCCTGTTTGCAATATAGAAGTGAATTTTTCAAGCTCTGATTATGATGACTTATAATAAAGAGCAATATAAGAAAATATGAACCATATATCAACTTTTGTTATAGTTAACATTTTAAGAAAATGGTGCCTTTCAGTAAAATTGATTCTTAAAAATCCTCTCAAACTCAGACTTTAAAAAGTAAAACCCAGACTTGCATTGTGAATGAAATTTTGTGCTGGTTAAGTACATAAAGTTGCCACCAAAAGTGTCAGCACAAGTTTTTAGGTTAATAGAGATTATCTCTAAAGAAAAGTAGAACAAAGTTATATTGGAAACCCAGTGTTAGTGGGAAGAAATAATTTAGTGATGAAAGACTGGTTGCCTATGATAAATTATTCTAAATGCAGATTTCACTTAACACTATCCTGATTAGTCCAGTGGATTTATTTTTCATAATGCGGATTAAGAAAATTTGTATGTGGTTGGAAGCTGAAGTGAAATGATTACCACATACATACTGTATCTGCATCGTGTTGTCTACTGGCAAATATTTTGTAAAGTTATAATTGCTAGTGTGTTCAAAGTTCTAATTTTTGATATAAAGCTCTTCTTGAAATTTTGTTAAATGAATGTTGATGTTTACCCATTTATATGGTCAAATGTGATAGGGAGGATGTTATAGTCATAAAATTTTATATTCTGCATCTACCTTCATTGCTATCCTTATTATCCTTCAGAAATACATATGGTACTAATTCCTTCCTAACCTGTCAAGTGATTCCTTGAAGCATGAGGGTTAATATTACTATTTTAAAGAAAATTATTTAAGATGTATGTGGTGCATATAATTTAAATATTTCTATCCCATTCTGTATTGAAAAACTTATTTTGCTTTTTTTGACTACTATCTTTAAGTTGTCTACAATGACTTTTTGTCAAAAGCTTCCTGAAAGTTCAAATACATTTCAGTAAGTTCTTCTTTGCCTACTATTTTATCAACATACTAAAGGAAATATTTAATTGATATGCTCAAATTTTTAGTAAGTAAGCTGCAGTTTGCTCTTTCTGTCATAGTCATCTAGATTTTTATAATTATCACTTAAACCAGTTTACTTGGTACATAAATGAGGCTTACTGGTTGATTATTCCCAGGATCGCCCCTACTTGTTCAAAATTTGCTACTCTCCAGAGCACCAGTATAGCAGCTAATCTTAATGAGAGATTGTATCTCTTTATTGGCAGCTCAGCCACTTCATTCATTCTTTCAGGTATCATGGTCCATACTATATGGCTCTTGTTCCTGCACTACCTTTTTTGACACATCAGTATGTCAGCTGAATACCTGAAAAGAGTAGGTCTAGGGTAGGTATCACCAACATTCTTTGTGGGGAAAAATTGGAAAAAAAGAAATAATTTAGTTTCTCTGTTTTTTTGTGTTTTTTTTTTTAATCCAAATTGCTATATGCTATTTTAGAAGATCACCATTTCTTCTGTAACCTTTCTGGTTCATATATATTTAAATAATTCCTTGTAGCTTTTTTTATGACTTTGACTATTTGCTCTTCAAAATCCCTTATACCCTACTAATTTTCCCTGCCATAGTTCATACTTTCTTTCTCTTGGCTTCGCTGGAGTTAGATTGGCATTTTCTTAAAAGATACCTATTTGGTTCAAGAGTAACAGCCGTGTTAGTCTGTATTCGCAAAAAGAAAAGGAGTACTTGTGGCACCTTAGAGACTAACCAATTTATTTGAGCATAGGCTTTCATGAGCATAAGCTTTCGTGATGCATCCGATGAAGTGAGCTGTAGCTCACGAAAGCTTATGCTCAAATAAATTGGTTGGTCTCTAAGGTGCCACAAGTACTCCTTTTCTATTTGGTTCAAGTAACATCTTGTGCATTGCCATCTTGTAATTGAACTATTTTTTTGTTTAGGTCCTTTCTGTTTAGATGCCTGTGACTTTGTTATGGTATGTTTTAAGTGGCCTCCATTGAGTCTAAGGATTCTAATATATTTACTTTCAATTTTAATGTCTTTTTAATTAGTTTCCTTCTCTTTTTGAAGTCTCCTTTCTGAAGTTTAATGGAACACTACTAGATTTTGGTATGATTCCTTGCCCAAGCAAATGTAATCTGTTTCCTTCAATTAATGGAAGTTCTGATTTAGTTTTTAAAGTAAGATCCTGCAACTGCAGCGGTTCTCAAACTGTGGGTTGGGACCCCAAATTGGGTCACGATCCCATTTTAATGGGGCCACCAGGGCTGGCTTAGACTTGCTGGCGCTTGGGGCTGAAGCCTGAGCCCCACCACGCGTGGCTGAAGCCAAAGCCCAAGGGCTTCGGCCCTGGGAAGTGGGGCTCAGGTTACAGGCCTCCTGCCTGGGGCTGAAGCCCTTGGGCTTTGGGGCCCCCGCATGGGGCTCAGGTGGGCTCAGGCTTTAGTCCCTCAGCCGCTGGGGTCATATAGTAATTTTTGTTTTGAGAAGGGGGTCAAGGTGCAAGGAAGTTTGAAAACTGCTGTGCAACTGGATCTATGTGGGCTGATCCCTGTAGTTGCTCAGAGCACCCTGAAGTCAATGGCAGATGTGCTATTTGCTTTACACACTATTGTACTCAATATTGACAGTATAATCTTTCTTAATTTCAATATGCTGTGGTAAAATTCTGTTGTTTTGCTGAATAACAGGATACATTCAAAAGTATTCAAGTTTCTACCTATCCTAGAAAAAACACTTATTTGGAAGATTTCATCATTGTATTTCTTATTCTAAATAATGCATTGCATAGGTAGTATGTAAAATGCAAGCCCACCCATGATAATGTATTCCTTATTATATTTCTTTAGATTTAGTAAAATACTTAAGACTGGAACATTCTGTACATTGATTAAAATACAAAATATTTAATATTTTAAAAATAAAATACAAACGTTCAGCCAGGCCACTATGCACAAGGCAGCTTGCATTATCACGTATTCTACCCATTACATAATACAACTGTAAAATAAAAACCACTATAAAGAATAAGGCTCCTCAACTAAAGTTGCCTCAGATCCCAACTGTTCAAAATTGATGCCAAGACTCTCAGACTCACTCTTCTGAAAGAGTCCTTTCAACGTGTAGGAACAGAAAAGACTAAGAGTGAACCTTTTACATACACTATCTCTAATCAACAGCAAGATTCCAGGGTTGATTCTGAGACATCTCTTACCCCTCTAGTTGACAGAGCAATTCAATTGTACCTGTGGAGCAGAGGCCAAACTTAAAGGCCACAGGGGCGAGAGTTAGTTTTCAGTTTACTGATACCCTACCTGTTCAGAAATGAGCTCTCTACGAGGCTTTTTTGTATAATTCAATAAAATGAGTCACCTGATAAATCTTTGAAGGGGACGCGATCTAAATTGTCTATCATCACTGCAGATTGACGCTATTTTCTGTATCTGACTGGAGGGCAGATCTGGACACACCAGTAATCTTAGTCACTGAAACAACAAGCTTTGGTCACTTAAAAGCTGACCCCAAATGGCCATTAGACACCACTCTAAAACCAGTAGATAATTCTTAAGTCAGACTGGAGTCTACATAGGCTACCACTGTTGTTTAAGTGCACTTGAAACGTCAAAACCACAGCCTTCTGAATCATATTCCCTTAAAAGAAAGCAAAGTGTGAGAATGGGCTTTAATTGACAAAAACTCTAGCCTACAGACATGGCTTTTTGAAGATACTGACCTTTACACTTGTTTAAGAATAGCAGGCATTCTCCCTATGGTGAGGTATTTATGATGTCTGACCGTAATTTGTATTAGTCAGTCATGCCAAAACTGGGTCTAAAGGTTCCTCCAGGTCTCGGTATGTTAACCGGATCTGGAACATACTACTAAGAGAAACATGAAGTCATACATTGCATATTCAGACTAAAACTGGCATCACAAAATCAAAAACTCATGCATGTTACCTGTCCTGTCTTGGTTGCATAGTTTTTCATGATGGGAGCCAAGGTTTCTTTGGCAAATTCAAAACCTAGGTAATGGGCTTCAGAGCCTGAGCTCCAGCCTGAGCTGCAACTTCAAAGTGCTGTATATGCAGGTGTTTTTAGAGCATTAGTGTGAGCCCCTCTAACCCAAGTCTGTCAACCTGGGCTTTCTCCAAAATGCTGTGTAGATGTACCCTGACTGTCTCTCACTGTTTGTACAGTGCCTAATTACAACTGGACCTCAGTCTGTAGGTGTTAGTGCAATACAAATACTAAGGATAAGTAATAAACTAAAATTAATGCATTCAGATTTTTAAATCTAGTGATTTATGGAAACTTTTTATTATTTGTTAGAAATAGAATATCAAACTTGTTTGCTTGGCTTTGAAAGTAAGACATCTGGTGGATGTTAAACCTGTAGCATTTAAAGTAAACCAAATAGATCAGAACGTTGATATCTACGTGTGCAAATAGTAATAACAAAGCTGTTGAAGGTTGTGCCATTAACTTAATCAGAAAATATTTGTCAGCGATAAAGTAATACTGGCATGTCAGTTGGCCTTATCTACAATAGGCTTTAAAACTAATTTTGAAAACAGAATATAAACTTAATTAAAAAATTAAATTTAGATAAAAGATGCTGTCAACTAAATTTGCCAGTTTAAAAGTGAAACTGACAATAAACAAAAGGAAGACTGTCTATAGATTTTCATTGTCTAAGATTAGCAAAATGTACAAAATAACTAGAACATGAATTGTGACAAGGAAATTCTGTTTTTACAGTTTTCATTTTTAATAATCAAAGATTTTACTAATAAAGAAATGTACTTGTTTGTCTTATTAAGTTCACTGTTGCTTAAAATTAGTTTTCAGACACTTTTTGGCTGGTGAAGAAAGGACCAAACCTCTTCCTCTTATTATTTTTTTATAAATCAAATTCGAGCCAGGGGCTATTTATCCAGGTACTTATGTGGCTACCATCACAGTAGTTTTGTAGTGCTTCCAAAGTATATTTAAAAACAGATAATCTATCTTCCTAGTTTAATTAATTTGAGACCTTTTTTGTGTGTGAAGAACTAAGCTTTCGCTCAGTAAGTTGAAGAAATTAGTTTTACGCTGACTTTTGAAAGTGGAGAGGTCCATATTCATTCTTCTCATCAAATCTAAGATCTTTACCAGCAGCCGGTCTATCTCTCTCACTCCCAAGCCCGCTCTTCATTTGTCATCTGTTTCTTTGTTCAGGGGATGTTGCTGTTGTAGATGCTCATGGAGCTGAGAGGCAATCTCTCAGGTATCGCCTAGTCTACACTGGGTGGGGGGATCGATCTAAGTTATGCAACTTCAGCTACGTGTATAATGCAGCTGAAGTTGACGTACTTAGATCTACTTATTGCGGTGTCTTCACTGCGGTAGGTCAACTGCTGACGCTCCCCCGTTGACTCCGCCTGCGCGTCTAGCTTCGGTGGAGTAACGGAGTCAACAGGAGAGTGCTCAGTAGTCGATTTATTGCGTCTTCACTAGGTGTGATAAATCGACCCCCGCTGGATCGATCGCTCCGGAGGTAAGTGTAGACATGCCCTTAGACTAGTCCCAATGAGGGATTTGAGTACCAAGACAGACTAGGATCCAGAATAGAGTCTGAGACTAGAATGCTCAGGTGGGGGTGATAACTGGGAGGGCCTCTGTTAAGCAGATGCATTTTGTACCACACGGAGCTTTTTCTGGATTTGACCTCATTCTTAGATATTAGGTGCAATAATCCAGCGTAGAGGTCACTGATGAATCAATCACTGTGGACAGGTCTCTGTCTGTTAAGATGGGATGTAATTTACTGGCTAGTAACAGATGGTTGTTACTGCTGCTGTTTGGGCATCTAATAGCATTGAAGAGTCCTTAAGCCCATGGCTGCTGACCAATTTGGCAATCTAAACGCAGATGCTCTCTGTAGTACAGAGGCAAGTTTTTCAAAGTATTTCTCTAGCTTTCGTCCTATTTTCAGTGGCTACCTGAATAATGTTTGAAACCAGTGTATCCAGAACCCCTTTTTCCAGTAGTTCAAACTACTTTAAAGCATGGTTCAAAGCTCAGTATAAACAAGAGTTGGATCCTATCTACAGTAAAACAACTTTTAGGAACTTGGTTACAACAGTTGTTCCCTGATGCTGTCTGTCCAACCCTGTTGTATCTTTTGTGGAGATTATTAATACCACGATTAGGTCCCAGCTATGTTACAAATTGGAATAGTGTCTTAGCATTTTAGGGAGGGTTGGAGGACAGTTACTGAATTGCAACTAGGTATGCAACACACTATTATTTACATTGCGGGTAGGGACTTAAATTAGCGGGTAGGGACTTAAATCCTTTCTCTCCTGAAATGGCCAGGTTGTTGCATATCAGTGCTGACTTCAGCCCATTAAGAAAATGTGCTTTTCTGGTTGGTCCATTATGCTTAAATAGTGGAAGGAGGGGACTTTGGGCATATGTGGTGTGTATGGTACATGTTACTATATATCTGTTATTAAGCAAATATGGGAAATATGGCACTGGTTCCATTCATTTGTGTGGTTTATATGAAATTATTTTAAATGTATAACTAAGAAATTAAACTGTCTCCTTGTCTTGCTGTTTTTCTCTAGTTCCCTCACCTTTATGAAATCCAGCTAAGAAATTTAAAAGTACCAGCAAAACCAGGAAGAGCACACTTGATAGTCTCAAGTTTTGAAGATTTAAGACAGTGCACTTTTGGTGCAGGAAGGGAGTAGGGGAATATGACTTAGGCCAGTGGTGTTCAACCCTTTGGAGCTGAGGTGTCGTCGTGTCGTCCCCCCCCCCCCGCTTGAGTTAAAAGTATTGGTTGTGCTGCCCCAACGCATACAAATATAGACACAACACCTGCCCCTCAGGTTTTCAGGGTGTGGGAAGGCACATGTGACAGTCTCTGGGGACGTAGCCAGCACTGGGCTTGGAAGTTGCCAGGAGCAGAAATCAGCAGAGCATCAGTGGATATTGACACTGACCCACAGGCTGGATGGTCTGTTGAAGTGAGTCAGGGGGGTGGAGGTGGTGCTCCCTCCCCAAGCCCCAGCCTCCTGGGGACACCACTCGCCCCCCGAATGTTCCTCTGTGCCCCCCAGTTTGAAAATCTCTCGTTTAGGCCTTTATATACTACAAGAGAAATAAGATGCACATTTTTAAAAAAAACTGTTGTGGGTCACTTTAAATAAGCAATCTATAGGACAGAACAACTTGGTGTCTTATTACAGGAAATTGTTTTGATGTGACTACAAATTTTAGTTATGCTAATTGATCATGTTTTCTTTTTTCCAGCACTAGAAAGCTTGGGTTTTGGCTCCTATATCAGTGAGGTAAAAGAAGTCTTACAAGAGTGCAAAACAGTAGCACTAAAAAGAAGAAAGGCCAGTTCTCGTTTGGAAAATCTTGGCATTCCTGAAGAAGAACTTCTAAGGCAGCAACAGGAGTTATTTGCAAAAGTGAGTGAGGCAATGTTTCTGACTAAGAAATCTAATGTGGATTTTTTTCCTGTTAATTGCAAAAATCTATCAGTGAGGTTGAATGAACTAGACACTCCCTGATTTAGTGCCATAGAAACATGCATTAGTCCAGAAGAATCCCCTGTTTTATGGATTGCATGGCCATGAAAGATTTTACTGAATCTGACCTTGCGAAGTCAGGGCAAGAAATGCAAATGGATAAATAAGATGCTGACTTTTCTTTTTTAATTCTGTGATCTGACATGCCAGAGACATTGTATAGAAATGTGTAAGTTTTATTAGTCTGAGTTTTAAATGAATGTATTACTTTACCACTGGTGATATCAAAGCCGTGCCACTCAATCATGTATTTCTATTTTACAGAAACTTTTACAAATGTTTGAGTTTTAAAAAGTTATTTTCAACTACTTTTTGTATTCTTTTACGTGTACTACGAGATTGTCTTTAGTCCAACTGTATATATGAAGGGAAATGGCAACTAATATATTAGAAAATGATCATTTTCTTTAAACTATAATCATAGAAATGTAGTGCTGGAAGAGATTTTGAGAGGTCATCTAATCCTATCGCCCTGTGCTGCGGCAGGGTCATGTATACATAGGCCATCTCAGACATGTTTTTGTCTAACATGTCCTTAGAAACCACCAATGACAAGGATTCCACAACCTCTCTTAGAAACGTATTCCAGAGCTTAACTACTCTTATAACTAGAAAGTTTTTCTTAATATCTAACCTAAAGATCTTTTGCTGCAGATTAGTCCGTTACTTCTTGTCCAGTCTTTAGAGAAACTTTTAAAATAGCCCGTAACACATATTTGAGGACCGTTATTAGGTCCCCTCTGAGTCATCTTTTCTCAAGACTAAACATGCCCAATTTTTTTTGACCTTTCCTCATAGGTCTTAAACTTGCTATCGTTTTGTTGCTCTACTCTACACTCTCTCCAATTTATCCATTTCTTTCCTAAAGCATGGCACCGAGAACTGGACAGAGTACTCCAGCTGAGGCCTCCCTACTGCTAAGTAAAGCAGGACAGTTACCTTCTGTCTTTTGCATATGACACTGTGTTAATATACCTTTTTTTGCAACTGCATTGCGTTGTTGACTCATGTTTAATTTGTGATCCATTATAACCCCCGATCCTTTTGAGGAGTGCTACCACCTAGCCAGTTATTTCCCATTTTGTAGTTGTGCATTTGCTTTTTTCCTTCCTAGGTGTAGTACTTTCCACTTATCTTTATTGAATTTTATCTTGTTGATTTCAGATCAGTTCTTGAATTTGTCAAGGTTGTTCTGTATTCTAATCCTGTCCTCCAAAGTGCTAGCAACCCCTCCCAGTTTAGTGTCTTCTACACATTTTATAAACATACTCTTCAGTCCATTATCCAAGTCATTGGTGAAAATCTTGAATAATACAAGACCCAGGACAAACCTCTGTGAGACCCCACTAGAAATGTCCCCCCAGTCTGATAGCAAATGGTTGACAATTACTCTTTGAGTAGGGTCTTTCAACCAGTTGTTCACACACCGTATAGTAATTGCATTTAGCCCACATTTTGCTAGTTTGCTTATAAGAATGTCAGGTGGACAGTGTCAAAAGCCTTACTAAAATCAAGTTATGTCACATCTACGGCTTCCACCCATCCGTTAGGCCAGTAATCCCATAAAAGAAGGAAATTAGGTTGATTTGTCATGATTTGTTCATGACAAATTTATGTTCAGTTTTACTTATAACCTTATCCTCTACATACTTGCAAATTCTCGTTTAATAATTTGTTCCAGTATCCCTCAGGTCTCAAAGTTAGGCTGACCGGTCTATAATTCCCCATGTCCTCTTTGTTCCTCATTTTAAAGATAGGAACTATGTTTTTCCTTCTCCAGTCCTTTGGGACCTCACCATTTTCCATGAGTTCTCACAAATAATTGCTAATGGTTGAGATTTTCATCTAGTTTTTAGGTATCCTCAGGTGAGTTTCATTGGCCCCTGCTGATTTAAACACATCAAACTTATTGAAATATTTTAACCCTTTCTTTCCTTGTTCTAGCTTGTTCCTTTCCCATTCTGGTTAATATTAATTATCGAGTCACAATTTAATATTTTAGCCAAGACTGAAGCAAAATGGGGAACACCCCCGCCTCCTTGACGTCATCTGTTATTAGCTCTCCTTCCCCACCAAGTGAGAACCTACATCTTCCTTCATCTCTTTCTCCCTATGTATTTGTAGAACCTTTTTATTGCCTTTTATGACCCTTGCTAGGTGTAACTCATTTTGTGTCTTAATCATTTCAGTTTAAATGTCTGTCTTGGTTTTGGTTCCATCACTTCATGGGGGAAAAGGGTAATTTCCATCTCTCTAATAGTTTGTTTGTCACAAGAATGCTAAATCTCTAACATGTCTCTTTCCTTTCTTTCTGTTCCCATGGTGAAAATGCTTATTCAGGTTCCTGGTGATCTTACATCTTAGTTGCAACCTCCTCCTCGCTGACCTTACTGAAACTCATGTAATGCCAAAACCCAGATAAACTTTATTTTTGTATGTTGTAAAGTGCCAAGTACATTATAGCTAAATTGATGATGATGATGAGACAGTTGAGGTTTTCACCAGGTTTGGAAATTTATCACATGGCTAACACATGTAATGGTGTAGTCCTGTGACAAATTAACGCATATATACTTTTTTCCCCTTCATGCTAAGATTAAAAAAGCCAATGTGGCTGCTGCAAAAGCAGTGTTTTGGTTTTATAACAAACTGGTTAGTTTAAGTTTTTATGTTCTTTTAAGCTTAATGCAATGAAGTTTAATGTGGATAACTTAAATAAAAGCTGCACTCTACACAGGTCAAAAGCAGCAGAAGAGGGGTGGGATAGGGATATTATAGAGTATTATAAACAATGGGGAATTAAAACAATTGACATTTCATTTAAAGAGGTATTATCAACTTAGGTAAAAACAAATCAGGTCTACTTTAAAATTGTTTAATCTAGTAGACACTGTCCTCTGAAGGTATGCATTTAATTTTTTAATTATTAGAGTTTAATAAAAAATGCATTATAAAATTGTTAGTATATGCAAGTTGCACTAGTCTGTGTATTCGATCAGTAAATGAAACTTAAAATGGTCCTCATTTGATATTGTACAAAAATCTCTGATCAGATTCTAAAACAGTGCATTTTTATTTTATTCCACAATTTATGAAAGTAGTTTGTGGATGTATTGTTGGAACAAGTGCTGTACTTGCACTCCAGTCCTGCAAATACTTATACATGTGCATAACTCTTGCATGTGATTAATCCTATAGATGATCCAGAATTTACCAGTGGTTAATGCAGAAGGAATACTGGCTGCTTAAATGACAATCACACTTCTTAAAATATTCATCTACACACCTGAGAAATTATGTATGTGTATAAGTGTTGGTAAGATCAGGGCCCTAGTTTTCCGTCATTTACAAAGATAACTTCCTTAATGAATGAATAAATCCAAATCAAGAGGCATCCTAATTCGTTGTGAACATTAGGTTGAAGTTTGTAGGAAAAATTCTATGTTGTAGTATTTGAGAAGTGACTTGATTGTGCAATTAAAGACTGGCATACTGCATTATGGCATGAGGAGGCAGATTTAAGATTGAGGACACCTTAAGTTCTGACTCTGAGTTCTTAGCCATGCAACCTTAGGGAGTTTCCTAGTATTTTCAAAAGAAAAAAGATGTGAAGAAGTGGTTATATAATCTGGTGGCACCTAATATTTCCAGAATTATCTGTCCAGCAGAAGGTGCACAGTCCCTTGGAGCAGTGTTTCTCGTCCCTGAGATCTCCCTAACACAGTTTAGGAAGACAGCAAGCTGGTCCCTGGTATCTGAAAGGTTGAGAGAAACTACTGTAGAGCCACTGACTCTTACGGAGCACTGACACATTGAATGTGTATCTTAGACATGCATGTCCACTACTAATGTGTTCAGTTGCTTTCATTTGTTTAGAACTTTGGTTAAAATGGCTAAAAGTGTACCAAGTATTGACACTGAACAAATTGATTCTCTTTCAAACCCTAGTGACTGCATATGAATACTTTTAACTGAAACATTTAAAGCCTCTTTTCAGTGAGGGCTATTTCCTTTGCAGATGTCAACTTTTTTTTAATCCAGCACATTTGTGCTAGAGCTTTTCAAAGAATTGCCACAACTCTTGGAATAGGGACAGTATCTTTTTGTACTCTTATTGACTGACTGAATTGTCCTTGATGAAATGTTCCAAAATATCATCCTTAGGTAGATAGTAGGTTCAGAAAATTTTTGCCTGATAGGCCAGTTATGGAAAATTCAAAATGAAAAGGGGATTTTAATAGAAATGTGCACTTAACTTTAAAGGTGTCCTATATAGAGGGGGGAAACAGGCTTTTGTTCTGTTTTGCTTTATATATAAAGAAGACCTGATTTTTTTGTTTCAAATGTTGTGGGTTTTTTTCTGCTGGGTGTTTTTTTTACAGTGCAAATTCAGGTTTTAAGTGGACTTAACAAGCTGTTCAAGTAATCACCTATATGACCACTGTCAGTCTCAAATATTCCTTCAAGAATACCCTGATTTAGGCAATGGCCTACCTTTTTGATTGCACCATTATATCATTCTTTCAGTTTTTAGAACTTCCATTTATTTGTGTTCCACATTTTTCTGAGTTAAAATAGCTCAGTTAAGAACTTTTGTCGTTGTTGTAATTAGGCATAAGTGTCTATCTAAGGTTAGGCTGATTGGAGACCATAAAGGCTTACTTTGTTTTCTTACTGTTATTACTATTCTAACAAATTAGTGCTTTAAAATATTTGGCCAATGTTTGACTGGTCAGTTGACCAATTATTTTTGGTCTGGGCAAATGCCCATCCCTAGTTTTAACTATCCTGGAGGCGACTATAGTGACTAAAGTACTAGAAAAAATATGACATCACAAGCAAGTGAAAGCTGACATTTGAGCGGAGAAGGGACTTCTAATCAAACTCTTTTTAGTTTGTTTGCACTTTTTATACTCTCAACTTCAGTACCTAACAATCACTTAATAAAGGCTTCCTATCAAATGTCAAACATCCCCTTTCCTTGAACTGAGGAAGATGAACTCACAATAAACTGCTGAAAATCTTGAAAATTCACGTAGCAAAACCAGACTTAACATTCCTGATATTTATGTAACAAAAACAAGCAATTTTTTGGAGATGGGGAAAGAAGCAAAAATGGTGTTGGGAGGTGGAGGATGATAGGGCTGAATTTAGGTTCAGCTGCAAAGGTTAGGCCCTTATTAAATAAGAATATTGTTACATCACTACTCTAGTTCTGATACTTTCAAACTATAACACATTGCACATGTTTCACTTTACTTACCCTCCATTTTCCATTTTAATTTAATTTAATTCTTGCTTAAAGTAAGGCCTGGACTTCCTGGTCAGTATTTCCTAGGCAGTGTGGTAAGTGGTGGAGGGACTTGTTAATGCTAATTGTACTTGCTGCACTTCTAGCCACTCTGCAACGTTCCTGGTTAATTTTTCATTTGAAAGTGGTGCCTCTATGACCCTGTGCAACCCCCAAAATTGACTTTTTTTCAAGTACATTTTTATTTACCCCAACCTCTTTGGTTTTCTGAGCATAAATGTTCCAGATGATGGTTGTACTGCATACCATCAAAATAGGTTATGCCAACATGAAGAAAAAAAGGTACTGTATTAATAGTAAGGCGTTTAGAGTGTGGATGAGAGGGAAAGAATAACTAAATGTTAATATCAGTACAAAGCATTGCAATATTTTGAACACCCTTTATGTACAGTGATTATTTTTAGGTATAAATCTTGTACTTTGCACCTGCAGTTTCTGCTAGACCATTAATATAATCTTTGCCAGTGTGCTATACTAATTCCGTAAAAGGTTATTGGAAATTGGGTTTTGTTAACAGTTTTGTCTGTTTTCAGGCTAGACAGCAGCAAGCAGAACTGGCCCAGCAGGAATGGCTACAGATGCAACAAGCGGCCCAACAAGCACAGCTTGCTGCTGCATCAGCCAGTGCATCCAATCAGGCAGGATCCTCTCAGGATGAAGATGATGAAGATGATATCTGAAATTCACCAGCTGAGTTTCTATTCCCACTGAGAAATATCTTTCCTGCACAATGAAAACAGTGATATAAATGCTTACCTGTAATTTTGTATGCATCTTGGACTGGCCATTGGTATTCTAGGGATGTCTGCTGTTGTGTGCTGTACATGTAAAAACTGTCTTTTTTTGAACTCTTAAAGATTTAAGGTTCAATATCATATCAACTTTGGATTTTTAATGGTGTATATGGAAATTTTAGATAGCAGTCCGTCATTTATTTGATCAATAAACAGTGTTAAAATAAACAACAAGTTTATAAAATAGTGAGATTTATACAGAAGCTCTAAATCCACATTTGCATTTCTCTTCCCTTTTAACTAAACTATAAAATCTTACATAGAGAATTTTTAATTGGTTTTTTTTTTTTTGGGTGGGAGTGGTTCAGTAAACACTTAATCTGCATAATGGAAAAAAGCAAAGAGGTCAGCATAGTAAAGTCTGAATTCTTTGTCCTTTTAAAAATGAGGATATATATATATGGCAGTAAATATTATATGTGCTCAAATAACACATTTGTTACAAATTTGAAAAGATACATTTTCACTAAGATAGGAAAAGGTATGTTTAATAGGAGTTGTAGAAATTCGGTCATTTTTTTTGTATAGGGGTGAAAAAATAAACCCATGATTTTATTATGATATCTATGAAGAGTCCTGAATCAATGAATATTTCATTTCAAAGACTGACCAGTGTAGAGAACTAATAATTCTTATTATTTCACTCCAATTTAATGTTAACTGTTGTTGATGGTATTACTTGCATAGCCCAGATATGTTCATATTGTTCACATGTAAAGCTGGAACTTGGTGAAACGCAATTGTATTAGTTCCATTGACTTAACTGGGAATTATTAAATGTTCAAGCCTACAAAAGCAAAAGTTGAAGTTAATGAACATGCTTTCAGTAAAGAGGGATTTTTATTTAACCCTGATTCGTTAGTTATTGTTGTCAGCGTAATGTTAACATTTTCCAGACTAGGTTATCAATGGATTCCTCAGCTACCTTGTGAAACAATAACATTTTCTTCATTCAAACAGGTTAGTAGGTGCAAATGATTCTGTCCAAGTTTAGTTAAAGTATGCCCCACGAGTAATCAGGAAAGAAAATCAGGATCAGGAAAGAAAAAGGAGTCTTTTTGACAGGTTGACTTTGAAAATTCTGTTTATATAAATGGATGGGCAGCTGTTCTTTGTGTTGAAATAGACCACAGTTGTGTCCGTTATAGAATTTAAATGTTGAATGAAGAAATGTTGGCCAATGTTCTGGTACTCTTGTTTCCAGCAGAATGGAAAAGCCACTTGCATACTAGTGCGGACGATCAGATCAGATAGCTGTGTAAGAATGCACTGTCTTTTCTTTTATTATGCTCTTGACAAGTTTCTCTGGAAAAAATTTTTGGACTAAAAGTTTTGCGTGCAGCAATCTATTCACATAGCGAAATAAACAGAAAACAGTGTGCCCATTTTAAGTAGAGATCTGAACAAGTACCGTTGGCATATATTCAGATCTCCAAGGATCGCCCAGTGGCTTTTGATTTAAATTTTAGAGAAGTTAGGTTACATATTGAATAAACTTGCACATTTTCTAAATGCATCCTTGCAGTGATGGTTCAAAAAGTAAAGATTAGTTTGTTGAATGTTAAGTTGAAAAACTTTCATGAAATATGTTGGACAAGATTTGACTAAGGAAGTGGTTTTCTGTAAAGACTTCAGTACCAAAGGTAGTAAATCTAGTCTAGTGAAACAATGTTAATGTGCAGTGTTGGCTTTTCTAATTTGTACTGTAACACCTTACACTTTATATTTTAAATTAGTCTTTTTCTTTTAAGTAAACAAAATTAGGTATTTCACACTTGTTTTTTCTGATGCAGAATTCAGGTTAACATTTTACTGCATCTGGTATGTATGGGATAGTATGTTTGGTTCCTTGTGACCTTTTCTTTGGAAGTTCTTGTGCTTTTTTCATATGCTGTATTCTTCAAGCAATAAAATTCTGATGTGTTTTTATAAATGGTTTTTATATTTAATGTTGAGTAGCCACTTTTCTTCACTGCATTTGCAATGTTATAAGAAATTTAAGGTTATTTAAGCACTGCTGCCATTTTGACTGGTGAGTAATTTTTGTGACAAAGATAATGCTACCCAAAATCTGCTGTATGATATATTCCTTCTCAGTTGGGCTAATTATATACTTGCAAACAATATCTCTGTTTTGTCATGTTGACTCTCCTTCCAGGAAGTATATTCTCCCTATTTGTATTTTTGTAAAGTGAACAGGTTCACTTGTTTAAAAAACTGCATTTCCAGCTTTTCAGTGCTAAAGGGACAGTCAAAACCTCTAGGTTCAGATACACATTACTTATTACATCTTTTAGAATGTTATGGTGAGAAGAAATTTTTGTGAATTTTTTAATTTGAACAAACTAGCCATTATTTTTGTAGGACTTACTGCATTTATGTCTTGCCTTCTTCTGCTGGGTGTCTAGTGGCAAAGACAAGGCTGTTTCTAGAGCTATGATACTACTGATGCTGGTACACAAATAATAAATAGGCATAAGACATTATAAATTTAAGTTTGGTGAGTAAATCAGATGTCAGTACTTAGTCTCTATTTGAAATAGGTGTGTCAGGAAATCAGTGCAGTCCTAGTGGGAAAAGAAAAGGTGCAAAGAATATTGCAAATAAGTTAAATTACAAAAATTAGTTGTTCTTTTTAAGCTTATCAAATATAAACCTTGAATGTTCCATAGGCAACTTTTTGTTCTCTCATGTCAGAATTAGGCTCTCTATTCAGTATCCAAAATACAGTTCAGGAATAGTGAAACTTGAAATTAACTTCAGTACCAAATGTGAGGCTTTGACACTTTCTCAAGGTAAGACTTATAAGAAACCAGTAGAAAGAGGGAGCAGAGTTGTTTGCTACCTAGTTACTTGTCATATGTGTAGCAGATTCTTTTCAAGCTTGGCATAGCATTAAATTGACACAGTATATCAGCAGAAGACATTCATTGCTGAGTAACACTTTCAATTCAAGGCTGTTATGGAATTTGAGTAAAGCTCTGTTTTCTGTCAATGAAATGTGTATGCATGACATTTTACATGGTGAATAAAGTAGTTCCTTTTAATACTGCTTTTCTGGGATAAAATGAAGAGTGAATTTTTAAAAAAAAAACAAAACCAAAAAACTTAAGCTAGAATCCCCCTTAAAAGTATATTTGAATGTCTCTTGTTCGTACAGAAGTGCTTGTTACAGGTTTGTTGTTAATACGTTAAAAAAAAAAATCACATTTCTAGGAATGGAGAAAGCTCCAGTGGTAGATGGTGCACGCAGATTTTGTAAAAGTGCCTTCATTAAAGAAGATTCTTTTATATGCATAATAGTACATGTTCATTGATCTTCAAATCACTTTGAAACAGTGTCAAATTAAAAAAAGACTAACTGTAAATTCTTCATTGCGTATGTGCAGAACTCAGTTACTTCTAAATGGAACCACTTGCACAACTTTAGTAATCTTGCGTTGTAATGTAACATTGAATTTGAATGCAAAAGCTAAAGTTCCATAATGTTGCCTTACGATTCTGAAATGAAATATAATACTGAATGTGTAATGACTGCAGTATACAAAGGCTGCCAAGGATGACTTGAGTGCTGTAGTTCAACTGGCTAAATAGTAACAGTTTTACTTTCAATATTGCTTTATTATCTCCTGTGAATCATTCCTTTTGTATTTGACAGTTTTTACTCCCCACTCCCTTTAAAGGGACACTTTGTTAAAGTTAAGATGGGGTTCCAAAATTCATCTGTTTGTGAGATCTATCTAGTTGTTAAAAATTTAGGATTTTAGTGCTGGGTCAAGTAAATGGACCATCCACCCACACTGAACATAGCCATCGTAGCTAAATGTTCCTGGCATAACTGTCAGGGGAGGAAAAAGGTATGGCAGTAAGTTTAAAAGTTGGTCTGTTAAGGTGCACTTGTAGTCAGAAGTGGCAATGGCCACTTCATCAACAGATGCTCTGTGTGCATATTGTTTACTTTATTGACTAAGCTTTTATGGTACTTTTGTCTTCCAGCACTGCAGAGCTAACACAGGTCCAGAAATGAGCTGAATTCTATTCTGGGTCAGAGATCAGCAGTGGAATTAGTTGCATCCTGTCTCACCTCTCTGTGCACAGAGTTCTAAAAGCAGTAAAACTGAGGCAGTTTCACTGGACAGTGGGACAACCAAGGCAAGTTTTTATGGGGAGGGAGAGTTCTTTCCTGGGGCCCTCTCCCCTATGCAATGTTAAGTCACACCATTGTGCAGGTGCTTAACAAGTGGAAGTATAACAGCATGGGGGAATGGAAATTGGGTTTATGTGGATCCCCCTTCAACAAACTTTTGTGTATTGGCTCGGCTGCAGAGGCAAGACTAGCAGAAGATGAATAATCTATTGTACAAATGTACAACGATTTTTGTACAGCATCAAACCCAGACTTATGTACATTTAATTATACATTTGAGTAATATTAAAACTAAATGTCACAAGTGCAGTGAAGGAGCTTTACTTAGAGAAAACAACTTGAATGTACAATGTAGGATGGACACTATGCTACAATTTCTTTAAAAATTAAATAATTTCAAGCTTTAGATGTGGTGGGTTACGATAAGTGGATACTGTCATACATCTGGTAGTGAGATCTGTGTGATAATAGCCATCTTAAACATAAAATTGATCATTGGATACTATGACTTACGTACTTTTTACTGCCTTCTCTGTCTTCTGATGCAACCCTACCAAGTCTATTGCTAACATTCCTAACATTTGAACAGCTTCACACAGCTTGTGGTTTTTAAAATAACCTATCAGATATGTGTTCTTCCTAACATCCTTAATAAATCAGAAATTATATTGTCCCAAGCCCTAGTGTGGGCAATATGTACTATCTGTACCAGCGATGGCATTAAGGGCTGATTACACGAAGCTGCCATGAGCTAGAGGGAATTGAGAACTGATCTAAAAAATCACTTTTGCTTCAGAATTTTTAGAGCCACACATTTAAATGTATATAGTAACTTTTCCAAAAGGACATTTTTATATCCCTCTCCCTTTAATATCTAATACTTCAGTAATAATATGGTGAACATTATTTAATTTGCATGTTTACAGAAACCAGTAACAAAGCTACATTTATTTTTAATTTACTGGGAGAGTTTTTCATTGGATGCTGTCATAAATATAAAGGGAAGGGTAAACACCTTTAAAATCCCTCCTGGCCAGAGGAAAAACCATTTAATCTGTAAAGGGTTAAGAAGCTAGGATAACCTCGCTGGCACCTGACCACAATGACCAATGAGGAGACAAGATACTTTCAAAGCTGGAGGGGGGGAGAAACAAAGGGTCTGGGTCTGTCTGTGTGATGCTTTTGCCAGGAACAGAAAAGGAATGGAGTCTTAGAACTTAGTAAGTAATCTAGCTAGATATGCATTAGATTCTGTTATGTTTAAATGGCTGATAAAATGAGCTGTGCTGAATGGAATGTATATTCCTGTTTTTGTGTCTTTTTGTAACTTAAGGTTTTGCTTAGAGGGATTCTCTATGTTTTGAATCTAATTACCATGTAAGGTATTTACCATCCTGATTTTACAGAGGTGATTCTTTTTACGTCTATTAAAATTCTTCTTGTAAGACACTGAATGCTTTTTCATTGTTCTTAAGATCCAAGGGTTTGGGTCTGTGGTCACCTATGCAAATTGGTCAGGATTTTTTTTATCAGACCTTCCCCAGGAAGGGGGGTGCAAAGTTTTGGTGAGGATTTTGGGGGGAAAGACGTTTCCAAATGAACTCTTTCCCAATAAAATATCCCGGTTAGACGTTTGATGGTGGCAGCGAAAGTCCAAGGGCAAAAGGTAAAATAGTTTGTACCTTTGGAAAGTTTTAACCTAAGCTGGTAAAAGTAAGCTTAGGAGGTTTTCATGCAGGTCCCCACATCTGTACCCTAGAGTTCAGAGTGGGGAAGGAACCTTGACAGATGCAATTTTGTTGCTTGTTTACAAGACTGTAAGCTCTTTGGGGTAGGGTCCATATTTGTATAGGGTGCACATCTTGCAGGATGGGCCCTGTGTGTATTTTTATTTCATTATATGCCTGAATTCTTTTTCTAAGTGCTTTTTTTAATGTAAACTAATGTGGGGATTTTTTTCTGACTGTATAGAAGTGAACTCTCACCTGCAATCACAAATAGATTTCCACCTGCTGCTTAAGATAAATAGTACAACCATATTGCTTAGGCAAATATATCTCCCTTTCCTGTCTTTAGGTGAATTATTATGTACATGTTTAAACATTCATTCTATGTCGTTGTTAATCTCTGGGCAGAGATCATATTTTTATTATTGCTGTTAAGCAGCATACAGGCTGCAGTGAGGAAACAGATGGAGATAAAAGACTAGATTCAGAGATCCCCTGTGACATGTTTGTGGCAATACTGCTAAAGAGCCTCAGCGGCACAGATGGCCCACACAACATGTGCAAAGCCACCTCTGTGTTGCCTCTGAGGTAGAAGGCATGTTAGAGTGGACTCAAGGCAAAGTTGAAAGGGTGTGTCTGGGGCAGTTTTGCACCTCTACAATTGTTCATGCAAACTATTGTAAAAGGCCGGTCTATTAGGTCAGTTCTCAGCTACGAGAGTCTGTAGTTGTGGTGGTGGGGAGGGATAGCTCAGTGGTTTGAGCATTGGCCTGCTAACCCCAGGGTTACAAGTTTAGTCCTTGAGGGGGCCATTTAGGGATCTGGGGAAAAAATTAGGGATTGGTCCTGCTTTGAGTGGGGGGTTGGACTAGATGACCTCCTGAGGTCCCTTCCAACCCTGATATTCTATGATTCATGAACTAGGCCATTGCACTCTTTGAATTGAATTGGGGAAGCACAGGTCTTTCCCCCGTCCCTGCACCAGTGCACGGATTAATCTGGGCTGAAGTCCCCGTCGGACACTACAAGAGACCTCTATAAAAGCAGTTTCCTGGAAGCTAGAGGGGAGTCTAATTTCTGAGTAGGCAGCAATACATACACAGTTCTTGGAGCACCACGTTATACGCAGAGCTGGAGTGCTTCTAATTGTCTAAATCTCTTGTGGAGCTTCTGCACCCTAAATGGCAAGACTTAATTCCCAGGGAGAAAAACTCAGTAAGGCTATGTCCACACTACAGACTTTATACCCGCACAGCTGTACTGCTGCAGCTGAGCCGCTGTAAGGTCTCCCTTGTAGCCGCTCTATGCCAACGGGAGAGAGCTCTCCCGTTGGCATAATTAAACCACCTCTTACGAGTGGCAGTAGCTATGTCAGTAGGAGAGTGTCTCCCACCAACGTATTGGTGTCCATAGAGGTGCCTATCCAGGCCGGTGCCTTTGTTGGTGAAACTTATGTTGGTCAGGGTCTGTGTTTTTTCACACCCCTGGCTGACACAAGTTTTACCAACAAAAGTGTTAGTGTAGATGTAGCCTTAGTGAAAGATTAGTTTTGTTGCTGGAGCAGCAGCTCACAGTGGAGCAGTACTGCATGGCGTTAGTAGAGGAATTTCCATGCCTGTCCATGGGAGAACCATTTTGCTGTACTGTGAAGATTTTTGAATTGGGTGTTAGATATTACTGCTCAGCACTTACACAGAGTGTTACATCTTCAAAGCACTTGACAAGGATTAATCAGGCAATGTTATACTGCCTGGCATAATGTCTGTGTTCCCAACTAGGCTTTGAAGTTGATGCCTATTCACATACGAACATACTAGGGAAATAAATGGTGGTGCAGGGTGTAGAAGATCAAGCTGTTGTTTGAATCTCAACCTGTGGAATGCTGACTTGTCTAAACAACATGTCATTAAAAAAGCTTTCTCTAAAGAAATTTGAAACCTTATTAGAAAAGTAATTCTCTGAACTGAAAGCATTTGTTCTATTCTCCCATGCCTGTAACCCAAACAGTGAAAAGTGTATTTCCCAAACGACACCCAGAACAGAAAGCAAAACTAAATCTCTCTTCAGCACAAGAACTGAACTTTCCGCAGTCAGGCAAAAATATAAGCCAAGAAAGAGAATTTCATCAGGTAGCAGTCCTTGCAGTGTGAGCAAGATGAAGAGCCTGACTACTCCATTCCACCCCACCACCAGATTTTCCAGTTGAGGTCAAACTTCCAGATTTTGTAACTCTTTGGAGAGGATGATTAAGGAGATGGGTATGGGAGACAATCAATGATGGCTATCTCATGTAATTCATCTAGCTACTATGATTACTCTTTAGAGACAACCACATCCCAGACAAATCTTTGAAATATAGACAGTAGAATGTGAATCTTTAATGTAGATATTTACACAACTCCACCCGGCCCCTTAGATCTTCTCTCTTTACAGTGTTCTTCCTCATCCACTTCCTGCTGCCAGTTGTGCCAGTCTTGATGCCTCCTTGTTACCTTTTCTCAATCTCATTTTCATATTTTCTTTTGCTGCCTTGTTTATGGGGAACACACTCTGAGTCTCAATCCACCCTACTTTTATTATTCAAATTCTTCAGACTCACTGCTTTCATGAGGCCTATAGAACAAAAACATACAGTGAAGTTCAATATATTCATAAATGATCTGGAAAAAGGGGTAAACAGTGAGGTGGCAAAGTTTGCAGATGATAAAAAATTACTCAAGTCCAAAGCAGACTGCAATAAATGGATCTCACAAAACTGGGTTACTGGGCAACAAAATGGCAGATGAAATTTAAATGCAAAGTAATGCATACTGAAAACATAATCTCAACTATACATACAAAAGATGGAGTCTAAATTAGCTTTTACCACTCAGGAAAGAGATCTTGGAGTCATTGTGGATCATACTCTGCAAACATCTGCTCAATGTGCGGTGACAGTCAAAAATGCTAACAAGGTTAGGAACCATTAGGAAAAGGACAGAAATAAGAAAATATAATGCCAATATATAAATCCATTATATGTCCATGCCTGGAATACTGCATGCAGTTCTGGTCACCCCATCTTAAAAAAGATGCATTAGAAATGGAAAAGGTACAGAGAAGGGCAACAAAAATTAAGGGCATGGAACAGCGTCCATATGAGGAAAGATTTAAAAAAACTGGGACTGTTCAGCTGGAAAAGAGATGACAGAGGGGAATATGACAGAGGCCTTAAAAATCCTGAATGGTGTGGAGAAAGTGAATAAGGAAGTGTTATTTACTCCTTCACATAACACAAGGCAGCAGGTTTAAAACAAAAGGAAGTATTTCTTCACACAATGTACAGCCAACCTGGGGAACTCATTGCCAGGGGATGTTGTGAAGGCCAAAACTATGAACTGGATTCAAAAAAGAATTAGATAAGTTCATGAAGGATAGGTCCATCATTGGCTATTACCCAAGATGGTCAGGGATGCAACCCCACGCTCTGGGTGTCCCTAAGCCTCTAACTGTCAGATGCTGGGCGTGGATGACAGGGGATGGATCACTTGATGATTGCCCTGTTCTGTTCATTCCCTTTGAAGCATCTGGTATTGGCCACTGTCAGAAGACAGAATACTGGGCTAGATGGATCATTGGTCTGACCCAATATGGCCATTCTTATGTTCTTATTTAAAATTAAGATGAGAGGAATAGGAGCATTTTTAATCTTAAGGTAACTTTCTTCTGGATCTCCCAGTGCATTTTATTCTTTTGACCATTGTCTAAAAATTGCAAATTCTCTGTGGCAGGGACTTCACATGCTTCTACTTACCAAATAAGTAATAGTAATGACAACAATAATTATTACTGGTTGAAAAGCAGAAACTTTTGTGAAAAAATTTGAAATTGTTTCCCTTGTGCAGGGTTCAAAACCAACCTATTTCAATTTTTTGTGAAAACTTCCACAATTTGTTCGTACTGAAATCTACCAAAGTAGAAGATTTGAAAAATGACATTTAACAAAAATCTGGCTTTTAGTAAGAAAACATGAGTTTTGGTAAATGTAAAATTTCAAAAACAATTTTTTAAAAATTCAGTAACTTCTGTAATAAAAAAAAATCAAGGACGTTTTGTGACAAACAGAAGATTTTGATAATTTTGAAAGTTGCATTTTCACAGAATCACAGAATATCAGGGTTGGAAGGGACCTCAGGAGGTCATCTAGTCCAACCCCCTGCTCAAAGCAGGACCAATCCCCAATTTTTGCCCCACATACCTAAATGACTCCCTCAAGGATTGAACTCACAACCCTGGGTTTAGCAGGCCAATGCTCAAACCACTGAGCTATCCCTCCCCCTCAAAGAAGCTCTCCTCATTACTATTGCTGTTGATATGGAACAGGCAGCTCTGTCAGCAGTATCTAACAAAGTCTGCAATGATGTCCTCACATGAAGCTGACCCTCAGTGATAGTGGCTTAGTACTTCTTTCTCTGATCATTTGGGAGATGTTCAATAAAGGCATTGAGCTTTGAGTAATTGACATGATTATATTTCGCCCTAAGAGCTCCATAATTAGCAATCCTAAATTGTAGGGTTGCCGATAAGTATGATCTCCTGCCAAATAGTCCAGTCGTTTCCAGTCCTTGTTGTTCGGTGTTGATTTAGCGTTGTCTGTCTGCCCCATTTATTTACAGTATCTACAACAAAGGAATTTGGGGATGGATGGGAAAATAAAAAAAGGCCACATCCTTAAAGAGGACATAATATTTTATCTGCCCTTTTGTGTGTGGGCGGTATTGTGGCTGGTGTTTGCCAGATGTTTTTTGCTGGGTGTTGAAGGGCCTTGTTGATAGGAAGTGCAGGATGTCAAGCAGCTTGTGTTGTGACTCCTTCATTTCTTCAAGGGGGACATGAAGTGAGTCCACTAGTCTCTTGGTAAGGTCCTGGAATTGTTTGAAGTCATCTGCAATGGTTGGTGGAGGAGACAGAACGGCTTAGTCAGGAGAGGTTGAGGAGATGTTTGTTGCTAGAGTAATCGCCTTGTCCAGTCTTGCTTCCTGTTCCTCAACAGTCTTCTCTTGAGGATCAGGGGATTTAGAAAGGGAAGCTGAGGGAGATGGGTGTCTCTCACCAGGATACAGGAAGACTGAGATCCAAGAGAACTGGTGTTAAAAAGATTGTTGCTTTTTTTTTTTACAAATAACATTCTATGCAAATTTTTTGTTGTGCTCTACTAGCTCTGTATTGCAACAGAATTAAGTGGTTTCTGTTTACTCACTGAGGATGGTGACTTGTTATCCTATCAGAATATGAGAGCGAGAGATGAGTAT
Source organism: Chelonia mydas (assembly GCF_015237465.2). NCBI lineage: Eukaryota > Metazoa > Chordata > Testudines > Cheloniidae > Chelonia > Chelonia mydas. The sequence continues at coordinate 73,071,962 of NC_057854.1, read as the reverse complement.
GTGGAAACTGCTCTACTCATGCCATTCAATGCTGCTCCCACAGCGTAAACTGCCGCTCCAGCAACAAAATTAATCTGTTACGAGTTATTCTCCCTGAAAACTAAGTCTTATCATTTAGGGTGCAGAAGCTTCAACAGAAAGTTTAGACATGAATAGAAATAACCTTGCTGTGGGTATAATCCAGCCTGGCAAGAACTGTGTAGGAAGAGCTGCCTACTCAAAAATTAGCCACCCCTTGGAGGAGAAGGGATCTAGGGTGAAGGCTGAACAGTCCTGAGGGAGTAAATATAGGAGCAGCCAGGCCGGGGGAGAAAGTTTGAGTTAATCGTTTTGTTATGTTAGTGTTTTCTCTGTTAATAATGCCAAACTCATTATTTGAAAGAAAGGAGGTTAGTTTGGACCTTATCCGGTATATGGAATGTGGGTGTTTTTTTTTCCCACAGCAGGTTGCAAAAGGTATCTTCGTACTATATTGAAAAAAGCTTCTGAATACTGAATTTCTGTGATTCTCATACGTGTACAGTATGGTCAAAAAACATATAAGCTGCCTCAATAATGTGCCTTACATGTGCCCCAGAGAGACCACATGCAGGTGGTGAAAAGATAGTTCAGTCCCCACATCCAGTTAAATCTTGGTGCTGAGGCTGCCAACAAGTCCCAGTTTCGATGGTGGCTTTTTCTGCCATAGGAAATCAGTTCCTTTCACATACTAGCTACTGAACAGACTTAAGAGGCTGGGAGCTTTTTGGTCGTTAACAGCCTGGTTTGCATTTAAACAAGCAACGTATAGGTGAAACACTCATTAAAGGCTCTAGAAATCTACTTTTAAAGCAATCCAGTCCCCCCAAACTTGGCTTGTTTTAACTTCAAGCTTTGTGTTAAGATTAACACACACAATAAGGTCTGGTCTATGCTAAAACGTTAGGTCAACATAAGCCAGCTTGCGTTGACCTTGTGTCTACACTTAAATTTGTCTCCCACCGATGTAAGCTCTCCATTATGCCAACGTAGTAACACTACCTCTCTGAGTGGTGTTGAGTCAGGGTCAATGTATTGAGGTTGGCAGAGTGCAAATGTAGACATTGCATTAGCTATGTTGACCCTAACAGTTCTCCAGCAGCTGTCCCACAATGCCCAACACTGGCCACTCTGGTCACAATTGTGAACTCCACTGCCCAGGGATCATAGCCATTGGAGGTGCAGGGGGCGGAACCCTGCCTGGCTGATCATGCTAGTTACATGCTCCAGATGCTCTCTGGCCTGGAGTAGACAGGAGATATTGGATCTCCTGGGTCTGTGCGGAGAAGAGGCTGTGCAGGCACAGCTCCAGACCAGTCACATAAATGTGGATATCTATAAGCAGATTACTTAGGGGATGCAGAAGAAAGGGTATGACAGGGACCAACAGCAGTGCTGTGTGAATGAAGGAACAGTATAAGGCATATCAGAAGGCTAGGGAGGCCAATAGTTGAACTGGTGCCAAGCTGCAGGCCTGCTGCTTTTCCACAGAACTGCATGCCATACTTGGCAGAGACCCCACCAATACCCTGCACATCACCATAGATACCTCTGAGGAGCCTGAGACAGATCTCTGCCATGAACAGTGAGGAGAAGATGGAGGAGGAAGAAGAGAAGGATGGGAGACATTCAGATAGAGGGTCCAGCTATGCTATGAGCCAGGACCTGTTTGAGACTCCACATCAGTCCTGGCAGTAGAGCACAGGTGAGCCCAATGCAATGAAAGGAACCTTGGGTAAATGTGTAAATTTATTTCTTCTTCGAGTGCTTGCTTATGATTATTCCATTCTAAGTGTGTGCCCGCCCATGTGCGCGGACATCGGAGATTTTTTGCCTTAGTGGTATCCGTAGGGCTGGCCGTGGTGCCCCCTTGAGTGCCATGCCCATGTGCTGGTATATCAGATGCCGCTGGCCCTATGCCCGCTCAGTTCCTCCTTACTGCCTGTGGTGGTTAGTCAGAACGCCTTTCCTTGCTTAGCAAGGGCTAGCAGTTTTTTCTCCTTTGGACTTCGTGTCTTAAGGTCTTGTATATAGTTAATTCTTTAGTAGTGAGTGTTTGTTTAGTTGTTAATAGTTAGAGTCCCAGCGGGGATTGTGCCCCTTGCAGGACATGCCCTGGTCTCCAGGCTTCAAGCCCTGTGCAGACTGTAACAGGCCTATGCCTGTGTAGTGACCCCCATTTCGGCATCAGTGCGATGTGCACCCCTGACACCAAATCCCATTTGGCACTGTTTCCTGGTGCCGGTGCCGAAGAAGGCCAAGAAGCAAGGCTCCCTGGCAGCGGGAAAGAAAGAGTCATGTGGCAGTGGGCAAAACACCCACCTCGGGACAGCCATCTACCCCGGAGCCCCACAGTCAGCCTTCTCCCACTGGGGACATTAGCCCTGTGAAAGGTTCTCTGACTCTTGGGAAGCAGTATCAGACTAGCTCCCCTGCCAGCACCAATGCCTTCACGTGCTTCCCCGGCATCGAAGGAGCAAAGTCCTCTGCCCACACCACCGATGCAGCAAGGGCTCCAGGCTTCAGCAAAGACTCCTCAAGAGGGAAAGCCAACCGATAAGACTCCTTATGTAGCAGTGGAGCGCCGCCGATCCCTGAGACAATGACATGCTCTCCACTTCTGCACTGCCAGTCACCGAGCCACCGCTGAGATCATCTGGGGCTTGCCATCGGTCTCTGGCACTGCGATCACGGTCCCCGTCGTCTCGACATGGATCATCAAGAGGGAGATGTAGATCCCCTTACTACTGCTCACCTCCCCGCCAGTCACCGTCTCGTCTCTGATCCAGGTTGCCTACATGGTGGGAGCGTTCTTCGTCCTGCCCCTGGTCCCCCTGGTATTGACACCAGTCTCCACGCCACTGGTACCGGTTCTCTTGTACTGTGCACCAGACACCTTTATCTGTGATCTCTAAGCAGATCCAGGCATCCACAGCACCTTCATGGTCTCTGGAGGGCGGTTCCTCTGGTACTGAGGGAAGGTTTAGCCCCTCAGCTAGAACCTAATGGGGGTGACTGGGCGACCGAGACTGTAGCGCCAGTGCAGTGGCAGCCGGGTCAGTGGCTAGTGCAGTAGCTTGGTTGGAACGCACGGGAAGTTCCAGTCATGGCTATGCAGCCATCACTTCACTCGTCGGCTACCATCTCAGAGCAGCAGCTGCCGGCACCGACAGCACTGGGCTTGGTGCGGGAAGCACGCCCAGAGACCGAGGCTCAGGAAGTTGTGACCACTCCTAAGCCACCCTGCCCAGTGGAGGAGGAGGACCAGAGCCCACCACCTATGGTACAGTCTTCATCTTTGTCCCTGGATGAGGCAGTCGTAGGCCCCTCTAGGGTGAGTCCGCCAGATGACTTTAAGTTCCACCAGGCCTTGCTTTGTTGGGTGGCAGAGAACTTGAGCCTGGAGGTGGAGGAGATGGCTGAGCTGATGGACACCCTATTCGACATCCTTTTGGCCTCTACCCTGACCCACCTTGTACTACCAGTGTATGACGGATGTGACAATTGGATCACAGAAACCCCCTTGGGACTGCCAACTAATGTGCTGAGGCTACTTCTAAACCGTTTTCCCTGCCAGCTTGGGACTCCAGAACCTTGCCTGTTTTGAGCCGGACACGCTAGCCTTCTATAAACCCAGACCCAGGTCTGAACTACGTCCCCCAAAGGCTGCAGGCTTAACTGAAAACAGCTTAAGAAGTGTTCCTGTCTCCAACACCCAGATGCCCAGTTCCCAATCGGGTCCAAATACAGGGTAAACTTATAAATTGTTCGCCCTCTATAACACTGAAGGAGAGATATGCACAGCTGTTTGCCCCCCCTCCCCCAGGTATTAATGCACACTCTGGGTTAATTAATAAGTAAAAAGTGATTTTATTAAATACAAAAAGTAGGATTTAAGTGGTTCCAAGTAATAACAGACAGAACAAAGTAAATTACCAAACAAAATAAAATAAAACACGCAAGTCTAAACCTAATACAGTAAGAAACTGAATATAGATGAAATCTCACCCTCAGAGATGTTCCAGTAAGCTTCTTTTACAGACTAGCCTCCTCCTAGTCTGGGTCCAGCAATCACTCACACCCCCATGCTTACTATCCTTTGTTCCAGTTTCTTTCAGGTATCCTTGTGGGTGGAGAGGCTGTCTCTTGAGCCAGCTGAAGAAATAGACTTTCTCTTGTGGGTGGAGACCCTCTCCTCTCTCTTATACAGAATCCAGCTCCAAGATGGAGTTTTGGAGTCACACGGGCAAGTCACATGTCCATGCATGACTCCGTTTTTACAGGCATTAGCCATTGCCCACATGCTATCTTGAATGTCTCCAGGAAGACTTCTTATGTGGATTGGAAGTCTTCCAAGATCTACTGTCAGTTAAGTGTTTCGTGATTGGGCACTTAATTTGCACGCTCCTTTCTCAAGAAGCTGACCAAATGCTTTACTAAGGCTACTTAAACTCAGACAAGTACACAGCCAATATTCATAACTTCAAATACAAAAATGCTACATGCATACGAATAGGATGAGTATATTCAGTAAATCATAACCTTTGCAGAGATATGTTACATGGCATATGTATCATAAAACATATTCCAGTTATGTCATATTTACATTCATAAGCATATTTCCATAAAGCATTATGGGGTGCAACGTCACAACGAGGTCTTCAGAATTGCTAAGTCCATCTGGCAAAGCCTTTCCTCCATCCCTCCCACCTCAAAATGGGCCGAAAAGAAATACTTTGTGCTGGCCAAAAGTTCTGAATATTTGTATACCCACCCTCCCCTCGGCTCACTGGTGGTCTCAGTGGCCAGTGAGAAGGAAAAGCAGGGTTGGTCCAGTTCAACCCCAAAAAATAGAGAGACCAAACAACTGGACTTGTTTGGGAGGACAATTTATTCCACCACCAGTTTACAGTTTCGGGTGGTAAATCATTAGGCCCTCTTGGCCGTTACATCTTTAATTTATGGGACTCCCTCCGTAAGTTTAAGGAGTCCCTCCTGCAGGACTTGGCCCAAGAGTTTGATACTCTGGTGCAGGAAGGCAGTATGGCAGCCGAGTGCTCCCCGCAAATGTTGCGGGATGTGGCAAACTCGGCAGCCAGTGTGGTAGCGTCCGCTGTGGTGATGAGGCGCAGTTCCTGGCTTCAAACCATCCGACTCTCCCAGGAGATGCTGACCTCCATCCAAGACCTCCCATTTGATGGGAATGGTCTGTTCTCTGACCAAATAGATGCGAGACTGCATGGGTTGAAGGACACCAAAGCCACCCTTCGCTTGCTGGGCGTGCACACACCGCAGTCGGCGCGTAAGCAGTTCTGTCCGCCTCCGCTGCCAAGGCCATGGCAGCCTCGTCCGGGGTCTGCTAGAAGAAGGGATAGAGACACTGGGTTCAGCCATCGCTGCCCTTCCACCACCCACGCAGCCCAGCCCAGCGAAACAGTCCGGAGGCCAGAAGCACTAGTTTTGAGAGCGTGCTCAAGAGCAACACCCCAGGCAATTCCCCAGATCTACCATTCCTTTTCCTCAACCGCCTCCACCCCTGCCGTCTGGCCTGTTCGTGGGTTACCGTGGACCATTGGGTACTGGACATAGTATCTCCAGGCTATACCCTGCAATTTTCAGTGCCCCTTCCTCCCGCCCTCACACTTTCCCCATCCCTCTTCAGGGACCCTTCTCATGAGCAACTCCTCGTTCAGGAGATCGAGAATTTTCTGTGCCTGGGGGCGGTAGAGGAGGTCCCTCAGGACATGAAAGGAAAGAGGTTCTACTCCCAGTACTTCCTAATCCTGAAAGCGAAAGGAGGCCTCAGACCCATCCTGGACCTGCATCACCTCAACAAGTCTCTCAAGAAGTTGAAGTTTGGCATGGTTTCACTGGCCTCCATCATCCCCTCCCTGGATCCAGGAGACTGGTATACCGCTCTCAACTTATGGGACATTTATTTCCACATTTCTATATTACCGGGTCACAGGCGTGTCCTTCGCTTCATAATGGGCAGGTGCCAGTTCCAGTTCATGGTGCTGCCTTTTGGCCTGACTTCATCCCCAAGGGTGTTCACAAAATGCATGGCACCAGTGGCAGCTTACCTGAGACATCGAGGGGTCCAAATTTTCCCATATCTTGACGATGGGCTCATCAAGGGCAGGTCTCAGGAGCATGTGAAGAGGAGCCTTGATCTGGTTAATTCCATCTGCCACAATCTGGGCCTGTTAATAAATATAAAAAAGTCCACATTAACACTAGTCTAGCACATAGAATTCATCGGGGCGGTCCTCAACTCCATGCGAACCAGGCCCTTTCTCCTGGAGGCACTTTTCAGGCCATGTTGGACTTGATCTCCCACTTAAAGAGCTACCCGCTCACTATGGCCCACACCTGCCTACGTCTGATGGGCCACATGGCCACGTGCACATACGTGGTCACTGATGCTCGGCTCCATTTACAACCTCTGCAAGCATGGCTGGCCTAAGTCTGTATCCCCAACAGACACGGGTTGGACCAGGGCCATTGGCTGCGGGACGATCTCGCCCTCTATATAAATGTCAGGGAACTCAGGGTGGTTTGCTAAGCTTGCCAGGCTTTCTTGCCCCACCTGATGTATTACATCAACAGGCAGGGCGGTGCCAGGTCCTCAGCCCTTTGTCAAGAGGCGCTCAGCCTTTGGGACTTTTGTATGCAGCATGCCATTCATCTGGTCGCCACCCACCTGTCAGACACCGTGAACATCTTGGCAGATTGCCTCAGTAGGACCTTCTCGTCTCGCCATGAATGGTCGCTCCATCCAGAGGTGGTCAACATAATCTTCCAGAGGTGGGGGACTCCCCAGGTGGACCTGTTCGAGTCCAGACAGAACAGGAAGTGTCATGTGTTCTGTTTCATTCGGTGTCTGGACAGAGGTTTCTTTTCGGATGCTTTCTTCATTCCATGGTCGGGAGCACTGATGTATGCCTTCACGCCAATGCCGTTAATTCACAGGGTCCTCATGAAAGTCAAGCAGGATAGGGCAACGGTTATCCTGGTAGCCCTGCGTGGCCCTGTCAGCACTAGTTCAACATGTTGCTGAGCCTTTTGGCAGCCACCCCTCTTCCTCTGCCTCTTCAGCCAGATCTGCTGTCCCAGAACCACGGCAATCTGCTGCACCTGAACTTGGCAGTGCTGCATTTGACGGCTTGGCTACTGCGTGGCTAAGCACGGATGAGCGGGAGTGATCGAGCAGTGTCCAACAAATCTTGGTGGGTAGCAGGAAACCCTCCACCAGGGCAACCTACCTGTCTACATGGAAACGGTTTGAGTGCTGGGCCTCGGAGCAGTGTCTCACTGCAGGACATATTGGATTATCTGCTGCACCTCAAGCTCCGAGGCTTGTCCCTCTCTTCGATCAAAGTCCACCTGGCTGCCATTTCAGCTTTGGATCCTCTGTTCCAAGGCAGGTCTCTTCACCCATCCTGTGATGATGCAGTTTTTGAAGGGTCTGGAGTGCCTCTAGCCACACATCCGGGACCCGGTCCCCCCCGGGACCTGAATCTTGTGCTGTCCAGGCTTCCTGTTCCCTCCTGCTTCTCTCCTTGAAGGTTTTGTTCCTGGTCGCCATAACATCAGCTCACAGGGTGTCTGAGATCATGGCGCTCACCTTGGAGCTGCCCTATATGGTCTTCTACAAGGACAAGGTCCAGCTGCGACCTTATCCGGCATTTCTGCCCAAGATTGTTTCTCAGTTTCATACTGGCTAGGACATATACATCTATTAGAAGCCCCATGTGTCTGATGAGGAACACAGGCTTCACACCCTAGACATCAGGAGAGCTTTGGCATTTTACATAGATAGAACGAAGCCATTCCGTAAGTCAACGCAGTTGTTCGTTGCGGTGGCAGACAGGATGAAAGGTTGTCCAGTGTCTACACAGAGAATCTCATCATGGATTACGGCCTGCATCCGTTACTACTATGATCTGGCAAAGGTGCCCCCTCTGGCAATCATGATGGCATACTCAAAAAGGGCACAGGTGTCGATCCAAGAAATCTGTGGGGTCGCTATTTGGTCATCGCATTACGTGCTGCCCCAGCAGCAGGCTCGAGACGATGCTGGCTTTGACAGAGTTGTGCTGCAAGCTGCAAGGCTGTGAATTCCGAGCCCACCTCCGTTGATACTGCTTGTGAGTCACCTAGAATGGAATCGACGTGAGCAAGCACTCGAAGAAGAAAAAATGGTTACCCACCTTTTGTAATTGTTGTTCTTCAAGATGTGTTGCTCATGTCCATTCTATTACCTGCCCTCCTACCCCTCTGTCGGAGTTGTTGGCAAGAATGAATCGAGAGGGTGTAGGGCCAGTGGCGCCTGATATACTGATGCATAGGCGCGGCACTCGAGTGGGCGCCACGGCCGGCCCTACAGATACCGCTATGGCAAAAATCTCCAATGACCGCACACATCGGTGCACACACACCTAGAATGGAATGGACATGAACAACACATCTCGAAGAACAACAGTTACAAAAGATGGGTAACTGTTTTTTCCCATTACAGTGATGGTATTCCCAACTTAGCAGGACATAGCTATTGACTTTTAATTAATTTACTTGTGCAGGAATAGATAGTGGGACAACGAACAGAGGTGGAGCCATCTGCTTTTCATTCCGTTTGTAGTTAGGTGCGGAGCCAGGGACACGCGGAACACTTTGTTTATGTACATAGGGATGTTCCTTGAATCCTCCTGAGTGATCTTGATGAAACTTCCATGGAGGTACTCTGCAATCCTCTTCCAAAGGTTTCTAGGAATGGCACCCCATAACCATGGGATGCTTTCCCATGCCCCTCTGCAGTAACTTCAGCAGGCTCCATAGCAGTAAACAGTCTAGTGGCATACAGGCCCAGGTGGCTTCTGGACGCCAGCAGCAGCACTCTCTGTGTCTTTATTACCCTCAGGAGTGAGAGATCAGCTAAAATCACCACAGCCTGTGAAAATGGTGCCAGTAGTCAGTGCCATTGCCCTATACTCATAATTTCATGCAACCAAGCAATTCCCTCCTCATTTCCCTCACCTCTGGCGTGTCATACTCACTATGGCTGGAGCCTTACACACACTCCAAAACAGAATCTTAACTTTTGCTTTCCATTGTGATTATACTTAAAATGTTATCTATGTGTTTTATCTGTACCTCCCGCTGTTGTGGCGTGAAGGGGTTCCCCCTCCACACCCGCAGAATGCCTAATCCAGGCATGGAGGAGAAAGAAGAGGACTCAGGCTGACATGTTCAGTGAGATCCTGCAAGATTCTGTTGAGCTGGCTGGTGTACAGCTTTGAGCCAGCATATCAAGGGCTAGGCTGAGTCCCCCAGGATCACTACTGGCATTCCAATTTTGCCAATGGTAATCCGGTAATCTGGTAATCCGGTACCAGTGCTGTGTCAGTCTGAGTGCTGAGGGCCTGGAGGGTGAGTATTGCAGATTTTATAGAGAAGGAAAGAACAGGCAGGAGGAAGGCCCAGGAGTAGGAGAGGAAGATGCACCAGGACATAATGGGCTTCTCCGGCAGCAAACAGATGCTGCAGACGCTTGTGGACCTATAGATTCAACATTCCTGGTGTCGCCTCACTTTGCAATTCATGAAGAGCTCCAGTATAGTACCCTATACTCTCCCTCAACATTCCATGTGGCATCAGGGTACGCAGCCTTACCCCTACCACGCCATACCAGGGGACATTAAGGACAACCACAGCTTCACATGCAGTGAGCTGTGAGAGTCATGGCTGATGTATGTGTAGCTAAAATGGACATGAATGTTCCTTCCCATTCTTTAACTTCTGTTCCATATATTTATAGGGTTTTATATGTATTTGCTTTTAACTTGTACAGAATTTTTTGAAGTATTTTCGTTACTCAGTAAAACAATATTGTATGGAAAATAATTCAGCTTTATCAGTTCCCAACATATGCTAAGCATGCCTAGTGGTACTGAAAGCACCCACTTAGTTATTGTATGCTGTGACACAACTCCTAGGATCAGTGACAAACACATGGTAAGAATCATAAATCTAAGGCAAGCACCACAAAATTAATAGGTGCATTGTCAGTTATATTCATAGATGTGCTCCAAGCATCACGCTATTCCAACAGGCCCCCAAACAGCAGGGCCAGGTAGAGCACAGTACAGCACAACGCGTTACTGTGGTTTACTGTTAAAGTGCTCTTTCAAAGCCTCTCTGAGCCATATAGCTCTGCTTTGAGCTCTTGTTCTAGCCCTTGTGTTCAAACTCCGCAGACAGCCTGAGCCACTCCACCTCCACCCTGGTGGCAACTTTTCCACCTTTGCTTCACAGATATTATGCACAACATATCAGGCAGCTATAACCATTGGGATATTTTTCTCACAGAAATCCAGTCTTGTGAGTAAACAATGCCAGCGTCCTTTCAATCTACCAAAAGCACATTCAACTGTCATTCAGCTGAGCCAATAGTTGGATCTTTCCTTGGTTCTGTTGAGCTGGCTGGTGTACAGCTTTGAGCCAGCATATCAAGGGCTAGGCTGAGTCCCCCAGGATCACTACTGGCATTCCAATTTTGCCAATGGTAATCCGGTAATCTGCCAGTCCTTGCTTATTGTTTTTAAGAATATTTCTGTGTTCTTAAAGATGCAAGCATCATGCATCTTCCCAGACCAGCCAACATTAATGTCGGTGAAGCATCCCTGGTGTTCCATCAGCACTTGCATAACCACGGAAAAGTAACCCTTTGTTTAGATGTACTCTGTGGCAAAGTGCTCTGGTGCCAAAATAGGGATACACATGCCATCTCTCACTCCACCGCAGTTCTGGAACCCCATTGCTGCATATCCATCCATTATGTCCTGCACATGGCCATGAGTCTCAGTCCTGCATAGCAGGAGACGATCAATGGCCCTGCACACTTGCATGACAATGGCTCCCACAGTGGATTTTCCAACTCCAGAATGATTTCCCACTGACTGGTAGCAATCTGCTGTTGCAAGTTTCTACAGTGCGATTAGCACTTGCGTCTCCACTGTCAATGCAGCTCTCATTCTGGTGTCCCTGCGGTGGAGGACTGGGGCAAGCTCAGCACACAGATCCAGGAATGTGCCCTGAGCATCCAAAGGTTCTGCAGCCACTGCTTTTCATCCTAAACCTGCATTATGATGCAGTTCCACCAGTCCAGGGCTTGTTTCTTGGGCCCAAAAGTGGTGCTGTACCATTTGCAGCTACTCTGTGAATGCTACCAACAACCTTAAATTGGTTCTTGCTATGTCCCACAGCAATCTGTCCTCCAGGAAATCATCATGTTTCCAGCAGTTCATGTACTTCTGCAAATGCTGAAGGATCATGCATCCTGTGCCTGCAACACTCATGACAATAATGCAGAGTTGTGTGGGCTCCATGCGTCTGTAAGTGATGGCAGACAGTGACCAGTCCCATGTGGATTCGTGGGATCTTAAAAATAGGCAAAAAAAAGGATCAGATAGAGATAGCATTATGGGGTGGAGAAAGTTGCATGATGGGAACTTGACCCCACAGTCCCAGTCACCTCTGTGCGACTCGTTTCTGTGCCATCATGCATTGCCAAAATGTCCCAAAAGACAGGACACTGGATGATGGCAAGTTGCACACTGGGATAACTACCTAAAAGTGGTGTACCGCATAGTGTATCAAAAGAAGTACTCCTGGTGAGTACACAAAGCACTGACACAAGGAGACAAGTATGGATGCACACAAGCAATATACTAACTGCAGCGGCTTTATGCCAACATAACCTGAGTTGGCAAAAAGTTGTAGTGTGGACATGCCCTACGTCTTTGTCTATGCTTAAAACTTATACTGGCATAGCTAGGTCAGTCAGGCACGTGTGAAAACCACACTCTCTTCGTGACATAGTTGTGCTGACAAACCCCCCCCAGTGTAGATGCAGTTATGTCAACAGAAGAGTGCTTCTGTTGGTGTAGCTAATGTTGTTCGGAGAGGTTGTGTTCCTACACTGGCAGAAAAACTCCTTCTGTCGGTGTGTGCTGCATCGACAGTAAGGGGCTATCCCAGCATAGGCTCTGTAATGTAGACATAGTCTATATTAAATTGAATTTTTATTACAGATTTCATGCTATGATTTAACAAACATACTTAGGACTCTGTAGATCTTACCTACTATCAATTTCTCTTTGTAATTCTCATTATGCTTCTATCGCATTCATAAAATAATATGGGCTCCCTCTAGCGGTCAATTTAACAACTGAAAATGTTGATATCTGTTAATCAGAAAGACTGTAGGCCCAAACCAGGAGCAAATAATTTATTATTTTTCCATCACATGATGTACTTTTCCTATCACTGTTGCAGTTAAAAGGCCCTCTTGACCCCATCGTTGCTGTGTGGGATACTCTCTGAGTATCAAAGTGAAGATTTTCTTTTTCCCCTTTGTCATTTGGTGGATGTGAGGGAGGGTTGGAAAAGGAAGAATATGGGGCCCTATATGGCGGATTGCTATCTGGCTGAGTGTCCACTTTCTTTGAAGCTGTTTCACTAAAAGCACGGCTAGTTGCTTGATTTGAATGCCGTATCATTCTCACTTCTGACTCTGTATGATTCAGCCAATCAAGAAAGGGGACGACAAAGAAGCACTTTAGGACAGATATTCTGTCTCTCTCCTTTGCTATTGAATGTGATTGCAAAAGTGAGATGGACAGGGTAGAAATTTTTACTTATTTCTACTAAGAAAAGACTTCTTCTTCCCCAGATTTTTCACTGTTGCTTCTAAAAGGGAGGGTAAGCATCACTGTAAACCCCCGCCACACCCAATGGCTTATATATTCACACTGAAGGTAGTAATTGAAGTGCATTGTTCATCTTAGAATCTCCTATAGGTGGAAAATACAACCCCTCCCCCCACCCTTTTTCCTCACTGAGGAAGGTACCACTTTTTCAGTTCAGCAGTTTGCAGGGGGAGATGGTATCCCTTCTGGATTTTTTTCAGGCAGATAATTATCTGCCCTAAGTGTTTTTGTTGGTTCTTCAAAATTGTTCAATTTAATACACACAGTAGAGTTGGAAGATGCTCCTGCATTTCAGACTTACACATCACTGTATGCTAGGATTGTTTCCTTTGTACAGCACCTTTTAAATATAAGATGGCTGTCAGCTATGGAGGCTGGGATGCGAGAGGATTCAAGATGGAGGATCCAGACTCCTCAACCTGCCAAGGCCAGAAAGCAAGATGTAGCGTGTGATTAAAAACCCTAAATGAGGGAAATAAAATTTGTGAATGCAGGAAACTTAAAATGATGTGGGATTTATGTAAATAGGTAACTCTTTTTATTACCTTGTCTACCTTGGGCTTTTAGCAACTAGTGTAGGTGCATGTGGCAAATTGCCGGTCTGATTATGATGGGTCCTGCGCTTGCACTCTTGGGGGGGGGGGGGCGTTTCAGGGCGCAGTTTCCTGCCCCTGAACTAGGGTATCTACTGTCCCACTAGTAACCCAGAGAAGGGTAGTGGAAAGGGAGGGGCCCTAGGGATAGTGGTAAACCACTTGAACTAGTGCTTCCTTCCCCTGGGCTACTTTCCTCTCCTGCTCTTCAGCTTGTGGGACTTCCTGCCCTCTCTCTCTCTCTCTGCACAAGCTGGGTGTCTCTTTACCCAGGGTCTTGGTCTTCTAGCCAGCCACGGCACTTCTCCAAACTCTCCTCTACTTCAACTCCTTCCCTTGGCTGATTGAAGCAGGGGGTTTTTATCAGGTGACTAGCTTCAGGTGCTTTTAATTAATCTAGAGAAACCGTTCTTCCCTCTACAGGGAATAAGGTTTCTCCTCATTCTGGGACCTACATATCTCTCCTATATCACTCTCCTGCTGCCTTCTGGCCATGCTGTATCACATGCACTAGTACAAACCCCTAGCATAGATATGATTTACACCAGGACTCCTTACCTCAATTTCAAAGCAGGGTAAACTGCACCAGTGAGAATAATCCTGCATTTGTGTGAGTCAGGTCTGTACAAAAGTGATGCACCAGTATAGCAACACTCGTGCTTAAAAATCCAGTGTGGGAAAGATGAGTCCTAAAAACCTCAGTTTCATGATTTTTTTTATATTTATTGTAAATAATTTCCAACAGTGAAAGGGAAGGGGACATCAACTGTGTGCACAACATAGGTAACGAGACTCAAATGTGGGAAGTCCTTTTGAAATTAGAAACGTCTGAGAGGAACTTTTGCAGCAAGAAGGAGCTACCCTACTTTCTCTTAGAGATTTTATATTTGTTCTTTCTTTATAGCTTTCCTTGATCTAATTTAAGTTATCTAGACCAGGGGTTCTTAACCTTTTTCTTTCTGAGCTCCCCCCCCCCCCCCAACATGCTATAAAAACTCCACAGTCCACCTGTGTCACAACTGGTTTCCTGCATATAAAAGACAGGGCCAGCGTTCGGGGGTAGCAAGCAAGGCAATTGCCTGGGGCCCCACGCTACCAGGGGCCCTGTGAAGCTAAATTGCTCAGGCTTCAGCTTCAGTCTGGATGGTGGGACTTGGAACCCCAGGCTTCAGCCCCATGCGGTGGGGCTTCAGCTTTCTGCCCTAGGCCACAACAAGTCTAAGGCTGGCCATGCTTGGCGGACCCTCTGAAACCTGCTCGGGGCCCCTCAGTGGACCCTGGACCGCTGGTTGAGAACCACTGATCTTGACTAAAGGGCCGTGCTTTGCTCTTTGTATGACACATCCTCTTGGGAGTGTATCTTTTTTTCTTGGGATGCTGTACATATGTCAGGGAATCAACTCAAGTGAGTTGAGTAGAAAGAATAGGTTGGTTTATACTCCTAAACTTTCCTATTTTATTCTGCCCATTGGTCTCATACGTGTAAAGGAAATGTACATGTTATGTTAAAGAATTACTTTACCAAGTAGCAGTAACACTAGATTTGATCAATCACTATAAAGTAAGACAATAAATGACATTATGCTCGAGTATAGTTGCACTAGATATTAACATTGCATCAGAATTTGGCCTTTGTGTGGGCATTCCTGCAGTCTTCCATACTCTCCTAGTTCTAGAAATTATTGTAGGGTTGTTATTATTATTGATTATAACTGACACCACTGCAGGGGGACATCATGAGCATTTTAGATATCTGGTAGCATACTCTGCGTACCATGAGTTGGAGACCAGTGCTAGAGGCACTCCAAGCATTATGCTGTATTAACTCTATCCCTTATTGTGAAATGGAAGAAATCCTATAGTCAGTCCTTCTCCAGACAAAATTCCCGTTTGAAGATTATTTAATCTATTTAGTGTATCTGGGCATTTATATTATGTTCAGCACTGTAGTTTGTGCATGCAACAGGATTGGTTCTGTGTATTTTGCTGGAGGCTACACCAAGTACCGTAGATAACAAAAAGGGAATATTTCATGCTATCATATATTAATAATGTTGCTAATTTCCAACAGATGAATTGCAAGCTTCTGCTGGTGTTTGCTTTTCATTGTCAACCATATTTCCTGCCATTTATTATCTAGACAGAGCCATCCCTAGGGTACGGCAAATCGAGGCAACTGCCTCAGGCCCCATGCTTTAGGGGGCGCCTGCGCTTCGTCAGAGGGTGGGCACCTGGCGGGGAGGTGAGGCAGTAGGCGGGCGGGGTGAGGAGGTGAGTGGCAGGTAGGCAGGTGGGTGGTGGGGGGGTGGCGAAGAGCCCCCCCAACAACCTCTCCTTCCCCCCCAAAGCTTCCTGCCTGCCACAGATCAGCTGTTTTGCAGTGTCTGGAGGCGCTGGAGGGGGAGGGGAGAGGAGTGAGGGCGCAGCGTGCTCGTGGGAGGGGGTGGAGCGGGGGTGGGGCCTTGGGGGAAGGGGTGGAGTGGGGGCAGGGCCTGGGCAGAACCAAGGGGGAGCACCTCCTGGCAGATAGAAACTCTGCACCTATGTCCCGCACCCCCTCGGGACGGCCCTGCATCTAGAGTATAGGGTTTTACACCTTTTTTGGTACTCAGAGGAGTATGTATATAGCTGATAGAATGAAGGAATATATATTTAACTTTTGTCCAATATTTACTGGTATAGTTGTGTGTCTGCTATTTTTAAGTCACTGTAAATGGGTAGAATGAATGGTTCTTGTCCTACATTAAGTCAGGTTATTTATAATGTCATTGGCAGTGCAGTAGCAGGTTGCTGATCTTTCCTATGCTGATATACAGTAGGTACCTGAGATGTTCCTGTTCCAGGGGATTTTATGGGTCTGTGATTCCTTTCCTTTTTATGGTGCTATATTTATCACATACCCATTTTTATGTGACTTGATGTGAGCAGGCTGGTTAGCACCATTTGTTCTCTTTATGGCACAGAATAGGATTTTTACTGTGCAGCTGTTAATGGGCGATTTATTTTAGTGTTTTTATGCTTGGGGGTGAATGAATCTTCATTGAATCTGGTGGGTGACACTGCTGCCCTTCATTCAGAGTAAATATCAGACACAGTCAAGCTCTTTTGTGGAACCAGAGAGCTGAAGCAATAGGAGCCATTACCCAAAACACAAGCATGTAGCAAGGCTAGAGTAGATGCTGACTACATGTTGCCCAAGGGTTTGCCCTGGGACGGATACAGTAAACTGTGGGGCTGTGGCATGGATCAGTGGAACTGTGTACGTGACTGTGAGTCAGAGAAGCAGCAGAAACAAATAGAAGGACACAGAAGGAGCAAAGAAGCCTAGACACAGCCAAAGAAGCCCAGGTAGCATGACCCTGAGAAAAAAGCTGAGAGGGAGCTTTTGGGTACAGTGGTGGCTGAAAAGAGGCCCAGAACTGTGAGCAAAGAAACTGTTTCCTGTTTTTTGATTCCAGATATGTTCAGGGAAACAGGACTGTGCAGATTCTTTGTAAAACCTTGTAAACAAGATGGCATCAAAGAATACACCTGACTCCCTCAATTTCTCCTAGCAGAAATGAACCACCAAATCCTGAAAATTAGCTAATTACTCAGGTCAGAAAGGAGTAAGAGTATGTGTGACCAGGGTCCCAGTGGGGGCCAGCTGAGGTCACTCAATTAGGGTGAACTGCAAAGAATGGGGCAGACAAATCCCAAAGCTCATTGATAATTCAATACTTAAATTTTCCAAGCCAGCATAAAACAGCTTCTTTATTACCTTGCTGGTTATTCAGAAGTCCGAAACAACACAGTTCCCTTAAAGTACCCAGCCTCAGGCCTCCATCCAGGTACCTAAGTCAAATATGATGAGGATTCCTGTAAACCTTATTTCATCATATAAAAGAAAAGGTTCTACCAATCCTAAAGGATCGGACACGTTACCTCCCAGGTTAATGAATATTCTAGATCTTACCCAAATACACGCATATAGCCAATTCTTATTAACTAAACTAAAATCTATTAAAAAAGAAAAGAGAGTGTATAGGTTAAAAGATCAATATACATACAGACATGAGTTCAATTTTTGAAGTGCAGATACATAGCAGAGATGGCTAGTGGGACTGGCTGGGTCATTACACATATTGAATCTATTTCCTTAAGTTTAGTATCCTCACACCTTCTTGTCAACTGTCTAAATGGGCCATCTTGATTATCACTACAAAAGTTTTTTTTCTCCTGCTGATCATAGCTCATGTTAACTAATTAGCCTCTCACAGTTTGTATAGTAACTTCCAACTTATCTGTAAGTATGTATGTGTGTGTATATATATGTGTGTATATGTGTGTGTGTGTGTGTGTGTGTATGTATGTATGTATGTAAGTATATGTCTTACTATATGTTCCATTCTATGCATCCGATGAGGTGGGCTGTAGCCCACAAAAGCTTATGCTCTAATAAATTTGTCTCTAAGGTGCCACAAGTACTCCTGTTCTTTTTGCAGATACAGACTAACATGGCTGCTACTCTGAAACATAGCAGAGATGATAAGCTTTGTAGTTGCAAAGAGTTCCTTTAGAATTTAGTCCATAGGTTATAGTCCAATGTCCAATATCTTATTCAGGGCATTCCATCTCAGGACTGGGATCTCAGTCCTTATGGCTTAAGCTTCCCTTGTATGAAGCCTCAAGCAGATCTGAGATGACAGAATCAGGATCCAACTGTCTTTTATACAGTGTTCTAGCATCCACTTGACCGCACAGTCCTGGGTAAACAATAGGCTTTTGATGTAACCTTCTGTTTTCTAAACACCACCAGTAATTAGTTACACAAATTAATATAGGGCAATTTATCCATTAGGCGTTTATCACAAACTTCAAAGGGACAAATAGACAATGACATTACTTCACCCAAGATTTATCTAAGTGTTAGTATTCCCTTTTGATCTTTGAATTAATAGTTTTAGCGACAGAAAGGAATTGTCTGTTTACATGGCTAGCTTCTGAGATACACACAATTAGTATTACTTCTAACTCCTAACAATGTAGGTTTGCATTTCAAAGTTCTAGCTTATTTAGCATGCAATGACCCTAATTATCATTTGCATACCTTTTTAACATGTCTTTAAAGGTCGCCTTTCGGTCATTCAGCCTGCAAGCTGTTTAACCCTTTCTGGGCATGAGTTATATTTTGTATAAGATTTGTTGCAATTATATAACAGTGGTAGCAATAATTATTTGCATGGTTATATTTTAATTAGACAATGTCACAATATGATACAATCAATTTGTGTATAAAGTAAAGTAATTCAAAATACTGTCAAGATACAGTACAGGGAAACAAAAAATGATATGTACAGGATGCAAAGATGCAAACAATTATACTCACTAGAGATGACCGCAAACCACAAAATTCCACTATGGATCCTGAGTTAGAGAATGTTCACATTTGAGGTTTTGTTTTGTTGTAACGTGGTTCATTGGATAAGGCACAGTGGACTTGGGAGTCATGAAACTTAGGTTCTACTTCGTGTTCTGCACTGAGTCTTTATTTGACATTTGGTAAGTCACTTGGGGCCTGATTCTGTCACCGTTTCTCTTGTAAAGCAGTACCTTTCTATAGAAATAGTTTTATGGTATTATGCAACATGGGAAAAACTAAGCAGCAGAATCAGACCCTTAACCTCTGTTTCAGAGTAGCAGCCGTGTTAGTCTGTATCTGCAAAAAGAAAAGGAGTGCTTGTGGCACCTTAGAGACTAACCAATTTATTTGAACATAAGCTTTTGTGAGCCTCATTTTCCAAAATCTTTAGGTTTTGGGGGTCTGGGCCAAGGCAAATGAGCAATCCCAAGGTAGCA
This sequence comes from Chelonia mydas, assembly GCF_015237465.2. Classification (NCBI taxonomy): domain Eukaryota; kingdom Metazoa; phylum Chordata; order Testudines; family Cheloniidae; genus Chelonia; species Chelonia mydas. The sequence continues at coordinate 73,052,743 of NC_057854.1, read as the reverse complement.
GTGAGTCAGTGAGAAAATGAAATTCTTTCAGAGCAACTACAAAATGTGGGGGGTGGGGGGGGGGAGGAGGAACAGTCTTCCTGAGGAAATGTGTGAAAGAGAAAGTACCCTACTGAGAAGCAAAGAGCCAAGAGGAAGAATAATTACAAGGGAAGAAGGGAGGGGACAATATTTGTTTGAGAGATCAAAAAGTTGGGTTTATCTGGCCCTCATTTAATTTTAATCTGCCACTCTAGATAATGAGTTTGTCAGGAGTTACTCTGTATTAATTCAAAGCCCTAAAAAAAACCCATTGTAATCCTTTCTTCAAATTTTATTTGTGTTTTTATGCTATTATTTATATGGAATTATTTAAAAATTTCTAATAACAAAGTAGCTTCCTTATCAAGATTTAACAAAGAGACAGGGCTACATGCATATCCCTTTAGATGAGATCGTTGTTTTGATCACTGAGATACACAAGTTCCGTGTACACAGTATGTCTTTACTATACACTATTTCAGTTTCTACTGTTGGTTTATTTACTGAGTCCTATTATCCTGTTGATGGGATAACAGCAAAAGACAGAGAAATTAGTTGTCTCTCAGTTGTAATGCAGAGTACGTGGATTTCCTACAAAATATCTCAAAGAAAGTTTCCATCGAGGACACTTTTCCAACTGTCAGTTTCTGCTTTCTTTGATGCTAGAATGGGGTCTGGAGAGGAAAACTTCTGGCTATGTATTGAGTTGCTTTGGGTATTGTGGGAAAGAAGAGAAGTCACAGGATCTGCAACGGTGTAGGGGTTTGGAGGCTCAATCCCAGTGACCAAAAGGGATTGGGCCTTTCTCAGGTCCCACCATTTTTACACATTACACCTGATTTACACTAGAGTAATGAGATCACAGTCAGGCCCATTGTTCTTAAATTATATCAAGAAATTATTTTTCTTTTGTCATTGTTTGTTTTGGTGTTAATACAATAGGCCTTTATATTCCATTATTTGCCAGTAGGTGGCTGTCAAGTCCAATACAATAATTAATTGCCTCCTGACTTCAGAAATGCATTATGCAAAAATCACTGCTTGAACCGCCTGTTACTCTTTGAAGTTTAGTTAGCATGTTAATTAAATACAAATTTATTTAAAAAGTTCCACTGTATAGATTAACCACTGAGCTAGGATACTTGTCACTTGAGTAATTAAAACATTGATCAGCGGGTTTTTAAACATCAATTGTGTGCAATTATATAGGAGTATAATCGCCATCAGGAGTTCTGTAGAGCTCATTGTTAAAACAATTACAAAGCTCTGTACATTTCTTACAGCATTAACAGTTTCAATCTATTAGTTAACTGAATTTGTTAATTTAAATGTATAGATAATCTACAGCATAGTTCATTTTCATAACATTTAAATAAAGCTGCTTCTGGACTTGATATTCTGCTAGAGAACAATAACTGGAAGGGTTTTACTTTTTAGAAGGGAAGTATCTTTCTCTGGTATTACTGGATACCTTTCCATTGTGCTGTCTTGTATTTTATCATATTTCAGTTGGACCTCTAGTGAATGAGCCAAAATACTTTCATATAAATATATGTCCTTTGATAGTGTAGATGTTTGTGTTGTGTTACTAAATTTATTGCAGTAAATGTCAGATTAAACTGAAAGGGAATTTTTTTAGCCTGTCAGAACACAGGGATGCCGTACAGTTACTGATTCATTGCTGCACATGCTTCAGTTATACATTCCCCTGTGCTTTGACTCAGCAGTTGGAATTTGCATCATTACAGTGTAGACATTTCTCTATATCCAAACAGTATGCAAATCCCTATATTCTGGTTGAAAGCTATTAGCCAGTGAAAGCAGAGGGATTTGGATAATCACTGCACTGCTCTGCTCTGCTTTGATTGGTTGATTGGCATTGGTGCTCTTCATCCATATGCTCACAGCAAACAGGATCATTAAAACTTCTGGCCGCCTGCTGTCACCCAACTCCAAATATTAAATACAATTTTATTTTTAAAGGAATTACTCTTCAGGGCATATTTCTCAAGAGGTGTACGTCTGTTCTCTGGAGTTAAGGGGAGTAGCACGGAGAGGAGGATTTCAGAGTGGAGGTGGCCAGGCCATGGTGGTTGTGGGAAAGGCTATGCCAGTCAAAGCAGAGGGATTTATAGTATTCATGCAGAGAATGCAGGTGTGAAGAGCTGAAAAGCACATTGCAGGAAAATAACAGCTTGAGGGAATTCCCTGCTAACTCAGTAATAACTACACCCAGGGTTTATAAACACCCAGCCACCAGCCGTCATGTTAATTTAGCTCAGGAGACTGTTATACTTTGTCAACAGGAAGCACCCACAAATTATCATTTAAAAGGGTAATTTAAAAATAAAGCAAGGAAAAAACCCTTTTATGCTGTCTCTATACACCATAAAGAAGAAAAACCCAATGTTTTAAATATCCATGAATGGGATGAAATTTCCTAGTTGTCTGCAAGGAGTGAAAATCCCAATTTCACACAGTAGAGAAACTAAAGGTTGCCACAAATGGCATCTCATACACAGAAGGCAGTACCTGGAGAGTATATGTTTGATCCACTGGATCCATAACGGAATCCAGCAAGAGAGACGGGATATAATGGAAGAAGAAAATGATCTCTGATTATAGAAAGATACAAATTCCAGTTCTAGAAGGGCATAAACAGCAATCTTGCTTTTCTGTTGTAATTAATTGGGCAAATCAAGCCAGGATTTAATCATCCATTTTTGGCAGCCCCAAATGCAAAATCTGAGACTATGAAAAGGCAAGCGTCTTCTGTCTTTAGAAAGTGTCTCTTTAGAGAGTGCCAAAGGGGTTTCTCTGCTAGTCCAAATTAATCACACAAATCGCTGTTCTGTCAACTTAATTTCCTTAGGTACTGCTATAAACTGAGCAGCAACTGCTGAAGTGGACAGAATCAGTGAAACATGATAATTATTTTAATAAGTGGAATTCAGTCTAAAAAATGAAATCAGAAGTTTCTTTAAAACCTATATTAATTTGTCAACCATGGGAGAAAAATTATCTATTTCCATATTGTAACAAATAACCAAAGGTAAATGCAAACTGTCACCAGCTTCTATTAAAGGCAAATGATGGTTGCGTGGGTACCAGAATGATATGATTTGAGGAGTGTCTCCTGGAGCCTTTGCCAGGTATACAAATTACTTACATACATTTATAATTTACTTCCCCCCATGTCAGCCAGACTAAGCAGAGAATTTTTTAAAAAATCTGGTTGGTATTAAAAAAAAGATTCTTGTCTTAAAATATATTTAGAGAGATATATTGCTGCAGTACATTACAATGTGATTTAATAACTCCTTGGGAAAGAGCCAATTAGTATAGAAAACTGGAGACCAATTGCCTCCGTCAGCAGGAATTCCAGAAATTAAATGATTTATTAATGGCAGACATATTTCTAACAATATTCAGCACAGATGTACTGGATTGTTTCCCTCCTTTTACAGCTATGTCCTCAGGTGCTGATTTTTTTAAGCTAAGCAGATTTGAGCCTGGCTCAGTATATGGATAGGAGTCCTCCAAGGAAAATATAGGATCATGCTGGAAGAGGGGCTGATTGATGATATCACACTTCCCTCTAAGTCAGTATTGAGTTATTGCCTCTGCCTGATATTGGGTGGTAGTGCTGGATTTGTTTTTTGTTTTTTAATTAGAGTTAAAATTAGAGTCTTGATCACTTGTGGTCTTGGGTGGTTTGTCCTTTTCAAATTTCAGTTTGGGTAATTACTTTCTGCCTATCTAAAAATTCCTTGTAATTTCAATTGGATACAGTCAAACTGTTTTTATAGTGATGCTGTGTGCTGCTGAAACAGATGCTGTTTTCTACTGAAGAGGTGGCTGAATGTCAATGGTTCAAGGAAGAGTGAAATGTACTTGGGCATCTAAACATCTTTGAGATGGATATAAATCTAATCTCTATATCTGGAATATATACTACAAGATTTGGAATGTTCAAAAACTAATAGAAATTTGGGACCCAATCTTGAAAACAAATAAGCACATGCTTAGATTTAAGCATGACTTAAGTGTTTGAAGGATGCAGGTTTTGGATTTGAATTTTGCAGCATGAACCTCTCGTGGTCATTCATTCACGTGTGTACAAACACACAAAGATGTAAAAGTGTTGCAGAATCCCACAATATGGAAAGGGCTGTATAAATGTAGGCCCTTTATATTATTTGGGGTATTTATATAAAGCTTTTAATCCTATAATGCGTGCATTGTTAAAATCTTAGATTTGTTTTGCTTTGTTGTAATGCTGTAATAATGTAATACAAGAATTACACACAGAAGTAGCTTTTGTCTCTCAGTTTTGGAAGAGCTCCACCTTTCCTCCAATTCTTCATAGACTATTTAATGATTATCCAATCTCCCCATAATTGTTTATACAATTTAGTTGCAGAACTGATTGCACCTCCAAGAGGCACAGAACAGAACTTGCAGTCCAAGGGAGAGGGGCTCGGATGGCTTTAAGACATCTTTGTACCCTCCTGATCCTGGGCTGCTTTGGGGTGTGGAACAGTCTCTGTCATTAAGTTATACAGGCCAGAGGGGCTGTTTAAATTATACACTATGGGTTGCAGCATTGCCTGGAATCTCTGTAACACTGAATGCTGTGGCTCCTTCCCCATCAATCCTTAGTATATCCCCTATACCAAGGCTTGTGAGGGGGTCCTTGAAAAACAGCCTTATGGCTGTCTTATGTACCTGGATTGCAGGAGTGATGCCTGCCTGCACTGGGGGAATCCTCCAACAGCCAGCTTTGGGGCTTTATGCCACTCTGGCCCATCTACCTGATATGAAGGGAACCAGAGCAAGGATGAGGATCTCACCTATGTATACAATTTTACCCCCTATTTCATAATTTTAAAGTCCTATATGCCAAAAACAACTGTATGCAATCTGTACTAACTAATAAATGCATGATGGTAGTAGTGTGAGATCCAAATGGTTCTACAGAATGGAAAATATCAACTTGAAAGCAATGTTTCCTACTGAGGAGCTCAGTGTCTGATGACTGCAGCTATGATACATTCTGTCATTGAAAGCTCCAAGCACTACTAGATCACCAGTATAACAGTAAATCTGGTTATATTAATATGAATAGAAAAGCCCCTGACATTTTGGGGAATTTTTGTAAAATATATCAGGTTGAAATGGGAATATTTAATTAGTTCTTATGCATGAGTTCCATTTAAAAAAAAAAAAAAAAGTTCAGCACTTTAAAATATGTGCAACTCTTAACCAACCAACCAACATTATTGCAAGTATTCAGATGAAACCTCCCCTGGACGTAACTTTCATATATATAAAATCACAGAGCTCGTATTTTTCAAAATTGTGGGCCTCAAGTTGTCTCAAGCTGAGCACACAAAATTAAGGCACCCAGAGTCACTAATCAGTTTTGATAATCTTGCTCCTGAAGTAATAGCTTATCCATTCCTTTTTACCTTTGACCGTAAGATTTCTTACAACGGGGACAAGTTACAATATTGACCTTAATTTGAAAGAGGAGTTATCTGATAAAAAATGTATACAAGTGAACACGTTATTCTCATTTTGACCTACTCAGGATCTGAACCAAAATGTCCAGCATTTACATAGAAATAGATTAACTTATCTGTCTTCTGAAGGATTTTTTTTAATAAGTGCAAAACTATAAAAATTTTAAGGTTGATATTTCTCATGTCCTTGTATCTAAACAAAAAGGTAAATCAATACAGTTTAATAAAGATAATTTATGTTCCTAGATGTGAAAGCAAATTTATCTTGAATTATTTGATTTTTTAAGAATGAGTTAATAGTGTTTGAGGACATCAAACGTGTATGCAGTTTTGATAAGCATTTTCTACTCTATTCACAACAGTATTGTCATGCACTTATTAGTTAGTACAGATTGCATAAAATGGATTTTGGCATTTAGGACTTTAAAATGATGAAATATTAACTGTCCAAGCACAGGCAGCAGTCTGAGTTCTACACAAGTTTGTGTGTGTGTGTGAAATTTAGTCTACAGACTAAAATATAGGGATCTGTTTGAATTTACCCTAATTGTGAGCTCAACTGTAAAAAGTTCGTGAATGTTCATAAGATGTCATAATAACCTCTAATAATAAATGTAGATGGGAAAATTGGACTGAAATAGTCCAAACAAAAAGACCTACTGATATAACTCAAGGACTGCATTAAGATCATGCCTGGTAAACAAGAAAATGTGGGTCTGGAAACTAACGAACCAAAATTGGAGTGTCGGATATTAGGCCTAATTGGTGGAAAAAATAATGAGGGGATGGGCTATTCCATCCATTGCTTCCTTTTTAGGTCCTTAAAGAAAGAGACATTGGAGGGGGAAATACAGAAGAATGGATGGAGGTTACTAGAGTGAGTTTCAACATCATGACTGACACCCCCATAGTCTCCTGCGATCCTCAGCCTTCGTCATCCTGATCCTGAAAGATGTCCTGACCTGACCAGGCCACAGAGAGGTACCACTGGGATTCACCTGGAGTAGGTAGGGGTGACAAACACCACATGGGATGAAATGGGATACAACTTTAATAGCGGCAACAACAGCTCCAGATCATATCTACGAACTTCTTTTTTACCCAGAAGGTCAGTTATCATAATCTTTGATACCATCTAAGAAACTGTCAAACAAGGGTTTTTGTCCTTATAAAAGCTCTCTTCAACTAACGGGAAGGGGAGCAAGGGATATTGCTAAAATGAAAGCCTTACTTTAATACTTTACATTTCAAATGCTGTTTTTCCTTCTTTTCTGTATCTAATAGAAGATTAAAAGGATTTTTAATGGTGTTTGCCATGGTACTAAGCAGACTGAGGTCTCTATATACTAAACTCTGAACCTTGTTTAAAACTGTTTTAATGTTGGACCGTGAGAGAGTCATGTTAACATCTTTGACCCTTTGGACCCATATATTCCATCTAAACTAATATATTTTATTGCCCCAGTCCTGCTTTCAGGGAACATAACATCTGGCACAACACTCACATAAATCTGCACACATACAAGGAGCTGGATCCATTTCCTGCTGTAAAGTCACTGATTTAAACAGTTACTCTAGGAATGAATTTGGCCCATGATCTTTATCATAGCAGCTGTGCAGAGACATATGTTTCATACAAGATCACCTGTTTATTATTTTGATAATTCCTTGCTTTACTGAAAAAAGAAAGTTGATGGAATTCAGAGGCTTATTAAAGCTTAACTTTGTCCCTGTATAAGATGAAACCTATTTAAACAAGACAACTAGGCACATTACCTAAAAGGTGACTTGCAAATGGAAAAAAAGTTTTTCCCTCTTTGCTTCATGATAACATATAACAAAGGCCTGAAAAGTGTTTCTGCACACCTCTTCTTAACTGCTTTTTTAACCTTAGAAATTCAGATTTTGTCTATCCTGAAACACTACGGATGACTAGAAAGCTAGCAGGTTAGCCAGAGTAGAAATATATACCAAGGAAGTGAAACCTCATTGAAAGGGAATTTATTTTTATGATTTTTTAAAACTCTTTGTTTTTTGTTAACACCTTTTTAACTTAAAACATTTCCTCTCAAATGTTTAAGTTAAATAGATGTTAACAGAAAACAAAGTTTTAAACCATCATAATAAAAATTTCAGAGGGGTAGCCGTGTTAGTCTGTTTCAGCAAAAACAATGAGGAGTCTTGTGGCATCTAATAAATTTGTTAGTCTTTAAGGTGCCACAAGACTCATAGATATTAAGGTCAGAAGGGACCATTATGATCATCTAGTCTGACCTGCACAATGCAGGCCACCGAATCTCACCCACCCACTCCTGCAATAAACCTCTCACCTATGTCTGAGCTACTGAAGTCCTCAAATCATGGTTTAAAGACTTCAAGGTGCAGAGAATCCTCCAGCAAGTGACCCGTGCCCCATGCTGCAGAGGAAGGCGAAAAACCCTAGGGCCTCTTGGTGATCAACTCGTTGTTTATAATAAAAATCAGTTCCCTTTCAACATAGCCCTTTAATTAAGAGCTAAGGAAGCATCTAAGTCATTCTTGTCAACCAACAAAAATTGGTAAAACAAGACCTCACATTTCTAAGGTGAAAAACAAGCAGAAAGAAACTTTAAAAGAAGGACTTTTCAGGATCTATTAATGCATAATTATAAAAATAAGGGGGTCAAAAGCAAGATTCCTCCTCCTTTCAGGTCTCTCTTAGCATCACAATAGTGTATCTAATCAAAGCCTTAGTATTGTTCCCTGTAGTTCTGGTTGGATGAATAATGCTTTCAGATACAACTGCGTTGGCAATATTGATTTAGAAGCTGAGTGTTTTCCTGCCTGCGTCATTCTTTGGGGAATTGTGTGGCCTATACCGAGGTACAAAGCTTTAAGGGGAACATCTTGGTCAGGTGCTATATAGCACGATTTTTATGAGTACCTGTAATGACATCCTTCCTTGTTCATAAGAAGAAATATTACATAACGCATGTTCTCAGGTATTATTTTTACTTACTGAGTCAGAAATAATTTCTCAGTCGCAGATCAATACTCAGCAGCAGTAAGTTTCTGTACGGATCCCACTTAATTTCCTTTATTTGCATGTTGCCTTGGCTATTCCACATTTAGTTTGCTCTCTTCCCCATGTTTAAGAAATAGAAACCAATGGTTGTAATCGATTCCCCCTGCCTGGATTCTCTGGGAACAGGCTGGGTCGGGATCAGCACAGGAGAAAAAGGGAGGGGCTCTTTCTTCCGGGCTTTTACAGCAGGAGGTTTCCTGAGCCGGCAGGGGCAGGCAGGCAGCCAGCTGTCCGCTGCCAGAGAAAGCCTTGGAACAGCGGCGCGCAGCCCCGGGAGAGCGAGTCGTCTTCCCCCTCCTCCGCACCCCCATGCTGGGAAATAGCCCTTCTACCCCGACCTGCTCCCCCCGCAATAAAAGACTCCCCTAAAGCGAGACCCCCAAGAGTGACCCCCCTCGTAAAAAGCCCCGCCCGCGAGACTCTCCCCAGGGGGGCGTTCCCTCCCCAGCGAGGGCCCCCGAGGAAGCCCCCCTTTCCACCGCCAGACCCCCACCCGGCAGAGGGAGACCCCGCGTCCCCAGGAAGGAGCCCTCGATCCCCGTCTGAGACCCCCTCCCCACAGTGAGACCCAGAGGGCTGCGCTAGGGCTCCTCTACGGGGCCTATTACGGGAGGAGGTAGCGCAGCCCCGACCTTGTCCCTGGGCCTCCCTGGGGAGCGGCGGCCTCTCCCCTCCCCCGTAGCCGAGCCCGCCCCTCTCCCAGCCTCCTCCGCGGCTCCCCCTCCCCTTGTCCCCAGCCCGTGGAGCCGCCGCAGCCTGACTCGCCGCAGCTACCTCTCGTCCTGCCCCGGTCGCCCAGGAGACCCCGGCCCTGTGCAGCCACCCCGGACCCGGTTCTCGTCAGCCTGCGCTGCCCGCGGAGCCGCCATGAGCTGGGGCGCGGAGCTGTGGGTGAGTCGCTGCTGGCGCCTCATTGTGTCTGGGATTCACCCGCTCCTAGTCTGCCGAGGGACTCCCGGGGGAGCGGGGCCGGGGGCTGGCGGGCTTTTGTTAGGCTGCCGAGAGGAGGGACAGGCCCGTGGCCCTCCCGCCCCCTGGCAACCGGGCCGAGGCGCTTGGGGGTGGGCAGCGGGGAGCACTGGGGAGGGGGCGGGTGGGCCGAGAGGGCAGTGGGGAGCCATGGGGTTGGGCAGTGGGGAGGGGAATGGAGGAAGAGGGCTTGGCTGGGCACTGAGGAAGACTGGGGAGGAGGATTGGGATGGGAAGGGGAGGTTGGGGATGGGCAGTGAGGAGGACTGGGGAGGGGGATTGGGATGGGAAGGGGAGGTTGGGGATGGACAGTGAGGGGGATGGGGATGGGAAGGGGAGGTTGGGGATGGGCAGTGAGGAGGACTGGGGATGGGGATGGGCAGTGAGGGGGATGGGGATGGGCAGTGAGGGGGATGGGGATGGGAAGGGGAGGTTGGGGATGGGCAGTGAGGGGGATGGGGATGGGAAGGGGAGGTTGGGGATGGGCAGTGAGGGGGATGGGGATGGGAAGGGGAGGTTGGGGATGGGCAGTGAGGGGGATGGGGATGGGAAGGGGAGGTTGGGGATGGGCAGTGAGGGGGATGGGAAGGGGGATGGGGATGGGAAGGGGAGGTTGGGGATGGGCAGTGAGGGGGATGGGAAGGGGGATGGGGATGGGAAGGGGAGGTTGGGGATGGGCAGTGAGGGGGATTGGAGATAGCATGACGGTTGGGGGCTGGATATTGGGCTGGGAATAGGATAGGTGCTGGGCAGTGGATAGGTGCTTGGTGGCGATTTATGGGACTCTAGGAGAGTGCTGCATCCGAATTTCTAGTGCCCATCACTACAGTGGCTAAGCAATGGTAATGAGCGGCAGCTGGGGGAAAGTGTCATTGGGGATGGCTGTAAGTGCCTTTAGAGTAGTCTTTTGTGAACCACAACAGTATATCAACAAACAAATTTTTTTGGTGAGCGAGGATGGGGTGAAAAGGACTTTCCAGTTTGTTCAGTCCCTTTTAGTGTGAGTCAGTTGTGCCTGGTATCCTGTGTCAGGGGATTCAGAGAATGCTGAGCTGCTGGGGATGGGCTAGCAGTAGATAGCAGGAGGTGCTGTGGTGAAGAAGAGAGATTAGTGAGTAATGTAAGTAAAGTCTGATCCTGCGTGTATTTAGGCACCTGAGCAGTCCCATAGAATTTGGAGACAACTCACATCCGTAAAGCTACTCTCCTGTATTTGCGGGTTCAGAACCTTAGTTACTTAAACGGGGGATTGAAGAGAGAGGGACTATTTCTATACATGCCTATTGATGGCACATAATTGTCAGAACAGTTCACTGTTTTTGAAAAAAGAAGAGTCCCACAAGCAAATAATTTTGAGGTGTGTCATCTCACTATGTACAATTCTATAATGCATCTGACGAAGTGGGTATTCACCCACGAAATCTTATGCTCCAATACATCTGTTCGTCTATAAGGTGCCACAGGACTCTTTGCCAATTCTATAATAATGGCCTAAAGTTTTACAGCATAATACAGAGTATAGGGCTGTTACTTTCCTATACTACTTTTTGTACAAAGAATGCATGGCTGCAAACCAGACAGTAGCATCTCTTATGTGTCCACACTACATCTTTGTTTTAAAAATTTCCACCATTACTACAAGTAGTTTAATTCTGCTAATGGTAGTTGTAGAGGAACTGCTAGTGTGGACAGGGCTCCAGGTAACCACCAGTGTTTTTAAGTACCATGATGTCTAAACCAGTTCAGGGTGAATCAACATGATATGGTACATTTTCTACACTAGTGTGCCCACCATTGGTACCACAAATGGCACAGTGGTGGTTGCAATGGTGGGAAATTTTAGGGAAAAAATCCTACTGCCCAGAAGGGCTCAGTTCTCCAATTTTAAATGCCTTCTGCCATATGTAGAGCTAGGTATTATGATGATGATTACTATATACTAGGGCTGTCAAGCGATTAAAAAAATTAATTGTGCAATTAATCGCATTGTTAATAATAGAATACCATTTATTTAAATATTTTTGGATGTTTTCAAATATATTTATTTCAATTACAACACAGAATACAAAGTGTACAGTACTCACTTTATATTTGTTTTTGATTACAAATATTTGTTCTGTAAAAAACAAAAGAAATAGTATTTTTCAATTCACCTCGTACAAGTACTGCAATGCAATCTCTTTATCATGAAAGTTGAACTTACAAATGTAGAATTATGTAAAAAAAACAAACACACCTGCATTCAAAAATAAAACAGTGTAAAACTTTTGAGCCTACAAGTCCACTCAGTCCTACTTTTTGTTCAGTCAGTCACTTAGACAAACAAGTTTTACATTTATGGGAGATAATGCTGCCCATTTCTTGTTTACAATGTTACCTGAAAGTGAGAACAGGCATTTGCATGGCACTGTTGTAGCTGGCTTCGCAAGATAATTACATGCCAGATGTGCTAAAGAGTCATCTGTCCCTTCATCTTCAACAACCATTCCAGAGGACATGCGTCCATGCTGATAACGGGTCCTGCTTGATAACAATTCAAAGCAGTGCAGACTGATCTGTTTGTTTAAGAAGAGAGTGTGGAATGAAGAGACAATTTTTCTGATAAAAACACTTTACTGGAAAAATAAATGTTAGAGCTTTATAGTTTGAAGAAGTTTAGTCAGTATTGCTTCATTTTATCCCCCAGTGTGATAGTTGGTCTGTTATGCTAAATGGAATACAAGGGATTTGTTGGGATGTTTATGTGATAGTGTAACATGTGAATTGTATTCCAGATAAGACACATGTTTGAGAGGTATCAGTACTTAGATTGAAAACTGTTTGGCGCATGGATTATCTTTCTGTTCTGTACTTGTGCAGCACCTAACTCAATGGGACACCCTGGTCCAAGACTAGGGCTCTTAAGCGCAATGATAATAAAATAATAAATAATAATAATATTGGTTCATTGCCTACTAACAGTAGGCTAACAGTGCTGCTACACTGCCTTCACAAACTAAAGCAAAAAATATAAGTGAAAGTTCTTGTAATTTTATTAACAATAGCAATTTATATATAGAATTTGTATTAACAGCACAAATAACTAAATTGAATTCACACCTGTGCAAAAAATAAAATGAAAAGTTTGTGTGTCGGATAATATATGCACGTCTTGGGTGGGCTGAAATATGCTGCTGGACTTTGTACCTCAGCACACCCAAAATGTGTGTATTGGCTGAACAGAATGCTCCCTGTTGTGTGTTAGTGCTTACATATATGTGTATATTTTTCTTACTTGACAACATTCCTTTAAAATGTGAACTAAAAATAGTTAAAAGGTTTGTTAGTTTAAGCTGACATATCTGTAGAACTACTTTCTTCTACAGTTTTTCTTCACACTGCATAAAAAATTGCTCCATCCCCTTTATTTCCCCGCTCACATATTTTGTTACAACTTTCTGATCCATTTTTAAAAGTGTTGTTCCCTTAATAGCCTTATTCTCACTAGTGTATTTGTTTCTACGGTCACCCCTGCAGCATATTCTAAATTCACCTGTCTTAACAGAGTTTAAAATATTATTTATCATTCTGTCTTGGTGAGCATGCACTGTCTGATGGTTAGACCAGATTACAGGGAGTAGGGAGGTCTTGGGTTCTGTTCCCAACTTATCCAGTTGTCACTATTTATGTCTTTGTGTGAATTACTCTGTCCTTCAGTTTCCCTATCTGTAAAATGTGACTAATATCTACTTCACATAGGATAATTAATATTTGTAAATCTTAGATCCTCTAATGAAAGATAACATGTAGTGACAAAGTATTGCTTCTATATTTTATTATAGGATGAAAAATGCTGCTATTTTATTTAAGCAGATATATTTTTCAGGGATTTAACTAAATTTTAAATTTGTGTACTGTGTATCTAGTGACCTCATGCTCAGTTCAGTAGCTGTGAGACAGTTACACATTTAGGCTTCATATCTGGACAGACTTAAGCACATGCTTAACTTTACACACTGATTTCATAGTTAAGCATGTAAAGTTAAGTCTTTCCAGATCTGGAGCCTTAATTGTTAAAAACAGCATTGTTAGGTATAATTTTACTTTCATCCTCTTGCATAACTTGCATTAAGTTTCATGCCTGCTGTGTTCATTATCCAAGAAGAAAATAGAGAGGTGATAGTTCATTATTAGCTGTTTTTGCTGAAATGTTTGGAAATGGTAGAACCTGATTTGTTAAATGAATCTATTCATAATGAGTCAAAACTACTGAAAATATTTAGACCTTATTTTATACTGAAATGTTTCAGTATGCTTTTGTGCATATGGAGTTCTCCTCCTCTGTGACATACAAAAGCATACAAGTTACCTATTTTATTTTGTATCTTAATTTTCTTCTTGGAGTTTTTTCAGTTAAGCTAAATATGAAATATCTTTCTACATACTCACTCCAGTTCCAATCACACAGTGAGCTCCAGAGACACGGGAGTTTCTAATACAGTCCATGGGCATAGCGATCTGCCCACATGGAACGCAGTGCATGATCAGGGCTTTTGTTTTTGTTGCAAATTCATTAACAAAAAAAAGTCTAACACTGGCCCTTTTTTATTACGTGTGAAAAATAACAGAAGAAAAATATTAATTAGACCCTTACTAATCTATACTAAATCTAGGCATTTTCCCCTTCTTTGCAAATATTTAAGAACGCAAGCTGGAATAAGGTCCTTTATGTTACTAAGACTTCATCATTTTTGCAGAATGTGTTATAGAATATTTACTGGTGTACTGCTGTGAGTGCCTTGGGAAGGAATTCATGCCTTCTTCCATATTAGGAAAGTGCCCAGAACATTGTGAAATAAACTTTTAAGTATTTTCATAATTTAAAAATAAACTACAGTTGACCAAATACATGAACAAAGCATATTGTTATGCACTGCCTTATCTTGTTTTTTTTTTTTTTTTTTTTTTTTTTAACTGTTGACCTGATTTTGAGTCTGATCCAAAGTCCATTGAAGTCAATAGGCATCTTCTCATTGACTTCAGTGGGCTTTGGCTGAGGTCCTGTGAGTAGTGCTGATTAGCTGCAACTCCCATTAATCAGCAAGAATTTGAGGTGCTCTTTAACTCTCAGTATCTGGTCCTTACTTGCTAATTTTCAAAATTCATTAATTAGCAAGGGTCTTTCAGTTACTGTGAATTAGTATAGGTTTACTTTATCTGACTTTTATGAGCCTAAATTTTTCTTCATGCAAGCGTTCCCAGTAAAGAAAGTGTTTGTTTATCAATTAATATTAAGTGGGTTCAGAACTATAACCTTTCTGACAGATGTAAACAGGCAACTAAGAATTTGTCATACCGATTCACACTAATGACAGCTCTGTCTAGTCCAGCATGTGGTCTCTGATGGAGACCAGTACCAGATGCTTAAAAGGAGATGCAAGAATCCCCATAGTGAACAGGCATAGAGTAATCTGCACACTTAAGAAGTTTCTTCCTAACCTCATTGATTAATGGTTAGCTAATGCTCTGAAGAATGAGGGTTTGTATTTCTTACAGTTTATATACTATGCAATATAACTGAATAGTCTCACTTTCCATATGTCAGATTCATAAAAGAATTAATCTGAGCTCTTCGTCTCAGTCATATCATGCAGCATGATTTCCACAGACTAATTGTTCTGTTTAGAATATCTCTGTGTGCATATAGCTAGTCCCTCATAATTGTCAGAATTGCCCGCCCTGTTGATTATTTTAAAACAATAATTTAGAAATCTTTGAAAGGTGTTCTGTAAACTAAAACAAATCCTCTGGCCTGAGGAAATGTTCCTTTAGTTTTAAATCTTGATTGTGCTGTGAATTGATTTGTAGTATGTTCACACATACAGTGTGAAAAACACTATTTTATCTAATTTCAGATTTCCTATAGATATTTTTCAGTATGTTATCCGATGCCTCCATTTGCATCCTCTCTCTGTTCAAGGAGCGCTAAATAGTAGCCCCTTAGTGATGCTCTGAGTTGGACATACAGGTTGCTTTGAGCTGTGCAGTGGAATGTGATGAGGATGGTCTTGTGGCTAAAGTATAGTCTGGAAGAATTGTTAGTCCAGAGATCTGAGTTCTTTTTCTGCATCTGTCATAGACTCCCTTTGTGATCTTGGGTAAGATGTTTAATATCTCAGTGCTTTAATGAGTGTGATCTTGGGTATAATGTTAATCTCTCAGTGTGGATTGATCTGTCTACACCGGCGCCCTTCATCATTAAAACATTTGTCGTTTAGGGGTGTGTTTTTCACGTCCCTGAACGACAAAAGTTTTAATGACGAAAGTACCAGTGTAGACATAGCCATACCCTCTGCTGGCCCAGTGATGAAAACATCAGAAGAAAATTTCATTCTGAAGATCCCACAGGTCCAATTATTACTCCAACAGCATTTTGTTTTAGTTAGAAATAATATTTGTTTGTATCTTTCCAGCAATTGTCTCGTTCACAAGCATCTGACCCTTTCTGCTACTGTTTCCAGAAAGAATGAGTCATTGGCCCCAAGATTTTTTTCATCAGTTTATGTTCTGAGTTGGCAAAAATACTGCCAGAGATGTTTAACTAAGGGATTTTCTGCTATCAGTTGACTAAATGTGTGCATATTTTTCTGTATCCCTTTCAGAATCTTGTTAGATTCCTCTCCCCACCCCAGTTTGAAACACTGGTAGTCACTTGATGTCTGTTAGAATTACATCTGTTCCTGATTTTATTTATGAAGCCTCGTGAATTCATTTGTATATGGATTTGGAAATCTGGCTGATTTTCAAGGAAGTCCATGCAGCCATACATAGGATGTTACAAATCCTGGAGTGCCATGGAATGCTTAACATGGGAAAAAATGTCTCTACCTTCCTTGCCAGAGTCCTTATTCACAATTCTGAGAGCTGGCTATCTCAAGGGAGTCTAAATGCTACTACTTCCAGTTTGATTTTTTGAGTGAGAATAGCAGGAGGTTGTCTGAGATTACAAGGCCTCCTATCTCAGTGATGCAGAGGATTTCTTCAAAGAGCAGTCCTGTCAAAATGATGCCTGGGACATGATTCTTTGAAAGTGAAAATTACACTATCACGGATGTGGGAGGGAAAAAGTAAGGATATGGGCAAATCTATTACCAAGCTTTTAATTGCTATGTTTGGAGATTATCAGCAGCCCACAATACAGTTATTCTCTGGGGAGGGATAAACAATCTAACAAATGTTGGAAAAACAAAAAATGTTATTAACTGTGGAGACTAAAGATACAGATACACTCAATTAAGGTAGCAACTTAGAAAAAAGGGCCTGCCCTAAAGAGTCATTTGTGTGTTTAATCCTGATACTAGGTTAGGACATATTGTGTAGTAGTTGAATGCCTTCTCTGTGACGTTAGCAGAACAGCTTCTTAGCCTATTCAGTGAAGCCATTCATTGATTATCCCAGTAATTCTATACTGAAGGGAAGTTCATATATGAACACTTCTAACTTTTTCAGAATATTTTGTTCATAATGCATGCACACAGATTGTTTATGATGATGTACAATTTTTGTTCATAGGAAAAATTGTGAGAGGGCCAAACATGTTCAGTTTTTTCCGTGTGTTAGGAAACAAATTGTTCAGTGAAGGCTGAAATTCCAATCAGTTTGCCTCAGTTGCCTCTAGTGAGATTACATATCCCAGTCCCAGTGCTGTCTTGGCAGAAAGTTTATGGATTAATCTTCTGATATACGTTAGTGCTTCCAGCTGTATGCGGAGAGGAAAGAGAGGAGAAAATAACATCTTACAATAATGAAAACAGAAGGTTTTCATTAAAATGCTGACCCTCAACACTGACTCTTATTGCAGTTAATTCCCATAAATGTAAACTGTTGGCTGTTCTTTGTACTTACAGTTTTATTCCAAGATGAGAATAACAACAAGATCATAATTCCTTTTAGGTGACGCACCAGATTGCGAATACATTAATGGCTTATATTCAGGTGTTCTTGTTTGCCTATATATGTCCTAGATAGAGCAGTAGAATGTTGAAACAATTAAATGAGAGATTTTGGATACCTTTCTTTTTCTTCTCTTCTGTTGCTCCTGTTGTCGTGCTCACTTTGCTTCTGCCCTGTGACTTGGGTCACGTGAGTGTATCCAGACTGGTCATAGCTGCTCCTTGTCATTGTGTACTGGAAACCCATCTTCTGTAGGCAGTTACTTGTTCGGTCTGTGGTTTACAATCCACAATTGAGATTTTTTTTTTTCTTTACTTCCTCTGGGGGAGAAGTATTGTCTTGTTGTTAGGGTACTGGGCTGGGAGTAAGGAAACTTGAATCTTGTTTCTGGCTTGCTGTGGACTTCCTGTTTGCCTTAGGCAAGTAAATTAACTTCTTTGCCTGCATAACTCCATCTGTAAAATGGGAGAAATATTTCCCTTCCTCAGATAACTGTTTGAGGCTTAATTCGTTAATGTTTGTAAAGTGCTTTGAGACCCTCTAATGGAGGGTACTATACAAGTACAAAGTGTTGTTATTTTTTAGTTATTACTACAGGTCAGAGCTTTTGTTTCATATGGGATTGAACATTTTTTAAAACAGTGGAAACTAAATTTAAGGGCAACAAATTCTATTTTTTTCCTAAATCTCAGTGATCAGAGTTATTGCTTAATTGAAATAATATGAAAGCTATTTTAAATGATGTCTTTCGTTATTGTAAAATGTTATCTTCTCCCAACTTTTGCTTACTTGGATCCTTTTTTTTTATCATTTATACAAATAAGTCAAGCAGTATGCTGTAAATGTTAACTAACTAGTTACTCCATAGACTACCGTTTTAAAAGATGTTTATTTACAGTATTCATCAAACAATAGTGTATACCAAATTTAATTCATTAAAGTGAAAAGTTGGTTTATCATTTGGTATGTATTGTTTGTTCATTTAACACTTGTACTTACCAAGTATTTGTTTAAGAGGGAGGAATAGTGCAAATTCACTTGACAGGCTGGCACTCAACTGATTTTTTTTGTAATTCCATATTTACTGTAAATGACTATGCCTTTCAAGCATTTTATGACAAATTACTATGTGTTTTTTGTGATAGTGTGGAGTGTTAGCTATATGTACTGAGAAACCTTTAAGTGTGGCAACATGGATTCACCATAGGAAAGGAATAGGGCAATTCATGAGGCAATTTTAAGAGCCCCATGAAATTTTTTATTTTTAATAGTTTTTTTTTATTTTATTTTTCAGGAATTTTGTGTTGTTTCATTTAATCTGCATGGGAGGGGTCGGGTCAGGAACCTCCTGGGGGTGGGAGGTTGCAGAACAAGCCTGCCCTGCACTCACTCTACAGTGGCACCTCCTTTTCCTTGGGGCTCGGCTTGACTCCCTGCTCTGGGTGTTGCAACCAGGTGAAAAGGGTTGGAGCGCTGCTTAGGTTTGTCTTGGTCACCCCTCTGTCATGGTGGCAAACCTGAGAGAATGAAGCTGCGAGCTGATGGAAAAACAAGTGTGTGAAAAGATCTCGAACTACTCTGTAAGTCCTTAGGAAAGGAGCATTTGAGTTTTAGGTGGTACAGCTCCTTCCTGATGATGGGGGTGTTCAAATCTACTGCATGGACATGAAAGCATCACTTCCCAACTGTGGTTTATTGAGCAATAGCTGGTAGCTTGTGTAGAGTTGATTTTTCAGATGATGCCTCCTTTCTTTGTTTCTAGCTACTAGACTGTTAGAGCCCTGTGTGGATACAAAAATTTGGATCCGCATCCCCCAATCTGCTAGCCATCTTTTACCTGCATCTGCACCTGCAGCAGCAAGCCCTCTCACAAAGGCTAGTGATGGGGTGGGGGAAGAGAGTGGGGAGCGGGGTCTTGTGGGGAAGAGGCAGCGCGAAGGTGGAGACTGGGGGTAAGAGGCAGCGCAGGGGCAGGGTCTCAAAGAGAAGGGGTGTCGCAGAGGGGAGGGGCTGGGGCATCACAGCCTGTGCTGCTCCCGGAGGCTCCTGAGCGATGGCACGCAGCAGCAGTGCGTGTTTCATCACAGTGGGGTGGAGGAGTGGGGTGCCGGGGCCCTGCCCACTCCAATCCCCCTGGCCAGGGCCGGGCCCTGCTGCCCAGGAGCTGGTGGACCAAGCCCGGGACTGAGATCGCTGCCAGAGCTGCTGGGCCAGGCCATGGTGGGGACGCTGGCACTGCCCAAGGGGCCTGATGTGCTGGACCAGAAGCGGCGTAGCTAGTGGGTGCTGGACAGCCCCAGCCACTGGGTGCTGCCTGCCGGCCCCAAGCACGCTGCGCCCCCTGGGCTGCCCGAGCTGGACGCCATGGGCCAGGCTCCACCAGTGAGTAGAGCCCTGCGCAGTTGTATCTGCATCTGATCCACTATTCGCAAAAATGGTTTG
Source organism: Chelonia mydas (assembly GCF_015237465.2). Taxonomy (NCBI): domain Eukaryota; kingdom Metazoa; phylum Chordata; order Testudines; family Cheloniidae; genus Chelonia; species Chelonia mydas. The sequence goes on along the minus strand of NC_057854.1, from coordinate 73,032,790 downwards.
TGGATATGAAGCGGATATCTGCAGATTTGCAGGGCTCTACAGATTGTATTGAAAGAAGCTTAAAAAAAAATTACTTTCCTAATAACTCTTCCATGTAAGCGGTTGTAACAGGCACAGTGATGGTATGTAATTTTGAATAGGAGGAGAGGTCTGTGTGTTTGTGTATGAACGGGAGGTGATCCCTGAGACCATCTCTGTGCTATGATGTGGTCTTTACTATGAAATGGTTTGAATATCTGTGCAGCAGACATAAGACTAGGAGCTGAGAGACTCTGTTCATGATAATATTAAGTTATAGCTTATTTTTTATGTAAGAATCAGTAAGTGCTTATTTATTAACATGGTTTTCCTGTGTATAAAAAGTATTCCTTCTGTAATATGTAGATGTAATTTCATCCATTTGCAACTGTTGTTTTTTTTTTTTTTAAATTAGTCCATAGGTTTCTTTCTGTTTGTAATCACATAAAACTATCTTTAATAATCCTAATGTGATTATTTATTGGACAGCTACAAGGAATCAATAATAGGGGAAGGTTTGACTTTGATCCATGTTCAGTAACCTGCTGCTGTTACTACATCTGAGTAATTTTTGAACAAAAAGCAGTAACCTATTGTGCCTGTCACACTTCTAGCACTATATAAATAATGATAAAGTAGATGTTTGGAAAGTGCAAACACATTTGGCCACAAGAAGAGCACAAATAAAATTGTTCCATGACCAAGGGCAGTGGTTCTCAAACTTTTGTACTGGTGACCCCTTTCACATAGCAAGCCTCTGAGTGCGACCCTCCTACCTTATAAATTAAAAACATTTTAAATATATATTTAACACAATTATAAATACTGGATGCAACGTGGGGTTTCAGGTGGAGGCTGACAGCTTGCGACCCCACCACATAATAACCTCGTGACCCCTAATTTGAGAACCCCTGACCTTGGAGATGTGGATGCGTTTTTAGTTTCATCATTTCCTCCTGGTCATCTCTACTGGGCTGATATCATAGTGTAGCAAAAGCTCAGTCCATTGGAGAAAGGACCATTCTTACGTTGCTTTCTAGTGAGCTCACTGTTTCAAAAATACTACTGAGAGGCTCCAAAAGGATTGTTAACTTGGTGCAGCATCTTGAGGGAGAGGTCAAGAGGAATAAGGCATGGCTTTCTAGGGCCATCACATCACATTTGGAAAAATCATATATTTCTAACAATCTCCGCTCTACAGTATTGTATTTCAGCAATTTGGGTCCTGAAATACCTCTTAATTTTCTTAAACTAGGATTCAGTGAAAGCAGGTTTTTTTTTTTTTTTTTTGTTTACAAAATGTCTGTGTCCATTAATAATCTTTTATTTTTAGATCTTTGAAAACAACTTCTTGTTAACATTTTGACCAATCTTAAAAAAAAAAAAAAAAAAAAAAGTAGAGAAGGGGGAAAAAAACCAACCCTGCACCAACCAATAAAATAGTAGTAACTTGACAAAAAAGGACAGATATTTTTAAAAGGTGTGCATGTCAATTCTTTTAGTAAACAGTAATAATTACATCCTACATATTTTTGATTGCAGATTTTTGTTATGTAAGGGTCATGTACAGAGAAACATATGCTGCTTACTTTAACACCAAAATGTTGACGAACAGATTTAAGATTGGAAGCAAAAAGTTACTGTGCTGCCATATTATGACTCTCTCTTTGTTTCAGCATTAAAAAAACATAAAACAAACAAAAAAAGCTAATTAGAATGATAGGAGACGGCACCAACCAAAATACCCAGACGACAGATAGAGCTTGATCCTGTGAGGTTCAGAGTTTAACTCCTACTAAAGTTAAGAGGACTTGTGGATGCTTAGCAGCTTACATGTTTGTAGTACATTTCTAGATTGTAACAAGAGACATCAGTGGGATGTAGCTACTACTGTACATAGGAAAGAGACTGCACCAGTAAAGAAAAGCAACCCCACGAATAGATGCAGCCTGCTTGAAAAAGAAACAGCAAAACACAGAAAGGGAAAGATATTAGAAAATTTTGGGACTTTAACTCCTTACTCATATTATGTCATGATAACAGTATCATCTCTAAGACAATACCTATTCTAAGAATCCTTGTGCAAACACTTTGTTATATAATGCATAGGTATACAGCATTAACATGCAGATATGATTCACGTATCATGATTGGCTCCTACCTGAAACCACTTATCAGAAGCAATTTTTGTCTTGTACAGCACCTTATTACTTTAATAAGTAATTGCTGCCAATCCAAGCATAGGACAGAGTCCTTCACAAATTTTCCTCTGTCCCCTAGTCATATAACTGAATTAGACTGTCCGTGGTTGGTAGCTTAGGAATGCCTAGATAGCTAAACAAGAAGCTTGAATTTGGTATACTAAAAGACTGGAAACTAGCAAAGGTAGTGGATGATAATATAGTAGGAAACTATCATCAGGAGTGGATGATAATATAGTAGGAATGTTGAAAAAGGAAGATTAAAGCTAAACACTACTATTTTAAAAAAGAATGATAGAAATATAGTGGCTGTAAGGGGGTGTGATGCATAGTATCTGGATTTTAGTAAAATGTTATGACTCTCAAAATCTTACCCTCAGCATGAATTCAGATTAGCACCAAACATGGCCTGAGAACTGGCTGGAAGACCATAAACAAAGAGTGATAAAACACCAGGGCTGAGTTATGAGAGGCATGTTTAGTGGGGTACTTCAGGGGTCTTGCTTAGGTCTGGTCTTTATTATGGCTTTGATCTTGCAAATGCTTATGCTTTTTCTTTACTAACATGAGTAGCTCCACTGAAGTCAAAAGAACTATTTACTTGCTTAATGTTAAGTATTTGCATAAGACCTTTTAAGATCAGATCCTTTAGAAGAGTGAATAAAACAGCATGTTAATGAAATGTGCAGATGCTGTGTGGGTATAATAACAATGATGCACACTTGTAGATAATCTTGGCTATTTTAATATTATAAAACACATTTTCATGGGATGTGTTTCTGTGGTAAGATGCACAACTGTATCCTGAGCTTTAAATTGGCATATTGGCTGCCACTCCCTGTAGATCAGTGGTTGGCAACCTGCGGTCCGTCAGGGTAATCTGCTGACGGGCCGCCAGACCGTTTGTTTACATTTGCACGGCCTTCTGCAGCTCCCAGTGTCCATGGTTCACCATTCCTGGCCAATGGGAGCTGTGGGAAGTGGTGTAGGCCTGGCTGCCGCTTCCCACAGCTCTCATTGGCTGGGAACAGCGAACTGCGGCCACTGGGAGTTGTGGGCGGCCATGGAAATGTAAACAAACGGTCTGGCAGCCCATCAGTGGATCACCACTGCTGTAGGTCATAGTTACTGTACTGATTCACACTAATCTTCAGGAATTACTGGTAATTTGTGATTTTAAGTAATTGTTTTGTATTAAAGTCTGAGAGAGATTTCTGAACTTGGATGCTGGATACCGTGCTAGTCCAGAACATTAATACAAGTCACTGCTTGTGTTTATGAATGTTGAAAAACTGATAAGTTCAAATGATTTATATATGAATGTTATACTTCCTTGCCTCCATAAGGGTGTTGTGAGGATAAATACATTAAAGATTGCAAGGTGCTCTGACATTTCTGTGATGTGGACCTTAGATTGTCAGATTTCACCATTAATGATCAAATCCAGATTATAATTGCATTAAAGCAAAATATCATTTTATTTAAAAGTACAAAGAAGAAACACTAAAATAAGGGAAAATACTGTTGCTCTCCTTTGGAGTCTCTCTCCAGTTTGTCCACATTTTTCTTAAAATGCAGTTCCCATAACTGGTCACAGCACTCCAGTTGAGGCCTCACCAGTGCTGAGTAGAGTGGGGCAATTATCTCCTGTGTTTTACATACCACTCTCCTGTTAATACAGCCCAGAATGATATTAGCCTTTTTCACAACTGCATCATATTGTTCACTCTCATTCAATTTGTGATCCACTATAACCTACAAATCCTTTTCAGCAGTAGTACTGTGTAGCCAGTTATTCCCCATTTTGTAATTGTGGATTTGATTTTTCTGTCATAAGTGAATGTAGTTTGCATTTGTCTTTATGTAATTTCCTTTTGGTGATTTTTAGGCCAATTCATTAAAGTGGTTTTGAATTCTTATCCATTCCTCCAAAGTGCTAGCATCTCCTCCCAGCTTGGTGTCATCTACACATTTTTTAAGTATACTGTCCAATCCATTACCCATACAATTAATAAAGCTATTGATTAGTATGGAACCTGGGACAGGCCTCTCTGGGACCCCACTAGATACTTCCCCCTAGTCTGAAAGTGAACCGCTGATAAATATTCTTTGAGTACGGTCTTTCAACTTGTTTTCCACCCATTTTATAGTAATTTTATCTAGATCACATTTCCCTAGTTTGCTTATGAGAATGTATGTGAGACTGTGTCAGAAGCCTTACTAAAATCAAGATAGATCACGTGTACTGCTTCCCCCCGATAAATTAGGCCAGGAGCCCCAACAAAGAAGTAAATTCAGTTGATCTGGCATGATTTGTTTTCAACAAATCCATGTTAGCTGTTCCTTATAAGCCTATTATCCTCTAGGTGCTTACAAATGTACTGTTTACTAATTATATGTCCATCACATACCCAATGTAAAACTGTTTTTCCTTGTTCTCAGTTTTTGATTATTTTGTTCATTAGTGTATCCAGTTTTTCAGCTATAGAGCAGCAATAATATATATTCTAGTACCATCTCTTATGTGATTGATTGGCATTGATCTTGACTGGAAAATCCTAAGAGTACGTGCTCTGTGTATCATCTTCAAAGGTTAGGCCCTACAGAAAGGGGAAGGAGTCAATAAACATTAACAGCAAATGTCACTAACTTTATTATGCATCCGATGAAGTGAACTGTAGCTCATGAAAGCTTATGCTCAAATAAATTGGTTAGTCTCTAAGGTGCCACAAGTACTCCTTTTCTTTTTGCGAATACAGACTAACACGGCTGTTACTCTGAAAACTAACTTTATTGTTTTTATTTTTTTTAAGAGTGAGAGGCTCTTCACCTATCTACCTGACCCAAAACATGAACATAAGAACGGCCATACTGGGTCAGACCAAAGGTCCATCTAGCCCAGTATCCTGTCTTTCGACAGTGACCAATGCCGAGTGCCCCAGAGAGAATGAATGAAACAGATAATCATCAAGTGATCCATCCCCTGTTGCCCATTCCCAGCTTCTGGCAAATAGAGGCTAGGGACACCATCCCTGCCCATCCTGGCTAATAGCCATTAATAGACCTATCCTCCATAAATTTATCTAGTTCTTTTTTGAACCCTATTTATAGTCTTGGCCTTCACAACATCCCCTGGTGAAGAGTTCCACAGATTGACTGTGCGTTGTGTGAAGAAATACTTCCTTTTGTTTGTTTTAAATTTGCTGCCTAAATAGAAGCTCTTGTCTCTCCAAATCAGGATCCCAGGATATTGGATTGCCCCAAGTCTGACTGTAGGGCCATTTTACCTAACCGTTTTATCTGGAGTGCTATTTCCCCATCTTTATTAGTCTATACTGCAGTTATAAACCTGCGGCTGACCCATGCTAGCTGACTCAGGCTCATGGGGTTTAGGCTGAGGGGTACAGAGATTCAGGCTCAGGCTGGAAGCCAGGCTCTAGGACCCCGCAAGGTGGGAGGGTATTAAATTTGCTTTTAACCACATTGTTTCCCACTTAGTGACTCAGAATTTTGTCTGTCTCATGACACCAAGAAAGACCACATTGAATTTATTCATCTGAGTTCCTTCTCATTTTTGCCACTAGATTTTATTTTAGCTTCTTCATACATATAAAATATTCATTTGACCTCTCCTTGTCACATTCATTTGCACTTTGCTGGAAATTGTCAGCATTTCTCTGTTCTTGTGCCACCCTTTAGTTTTTAGAATTGTCCTCCCTCCCTCCCCTTATTTCCTCCCCTACCTTTTTTTGTTACCTCTTTTCTTACTCTTTGATCTCTCTTGAATTTTGTATGGTTAATGATCTTTTATACCCCAATACTTGACACTTATTTCATTCTCTTCACTTTGGCTTACTTATGCAGTCTCTAAATACACATAGCTAAGCCGTGAAGGCCCTGTGTAGTTTCTAGCCATGTTTAATTAATTGAGTTTGGTGTTTCTTTTTCCATGTACCAAGAGTCAGTGGTCAAAAAAACTGGCATACTGCTTGTTTATACTGATGACTTGTTTGCTTTTTTGATTATGTAGCCAGGGAGGGTGGGCCAAAGAAGTTCCTTGCTGTGTGTCTAAAATAGATGGGTTTCTTTGAGTTGCCATGTGCCAGGGACTTGTAGTGGATTTTTTTAGGAATCTTTATGAATAAAGTGAACTATGCATATGCTTGAGTACCATCAAAAGAACAAACAAAATACACATGAATAACTGGCTTAATACAAATGATTTGCAAATATTCATAGTTGACTTTTTATATTTAATTCTGAGATTATAGTTTTTACCTGATTGATATGATTTTAACTAGCTGAATTTGAATTTGTTAAATAGCAATAAGAAAAGAAGTACTAGTGGCACCTTAGAGACTAGCCAATTTATTTGAGCATAAGCTTTCGTGAGCTACAGCTTTTTGCGAATACAGACTAACACGGCTGCTACTCTGAAACCTGTCATTAAATAGCAATATTTATAATGATGTGTTGCTATTATTGACCCCCTTTGACACTGCCAGTTCTAAAGTTGAATTTAGGAGTAATGTAGAGGGCATTAGAGAGTTAGTTTGATAAATTTGAATTACAGAGGTGCCAGTTGCTGTATAAAATAATCTTTGTTTAGTATGTATTTAACCCCCTTTTGTTCTTTAGGGGACAGACAGCTTAGCTCTGTGACACATATGGCCTTCTCTTGGGATTATAAGAACAATGGTTTATCTACTATGGCAAATGATGCAAACAATACATAACATTTTAAAAGGATACTGTCAAGTGGTCTTAGGCCTGATGTTTCAGTAGTCTTATATAATTATTCCAGTCTGATGGGGAATGTCTTCTGGATATTCTCTTTTGCTTTATAATACACCATTTTGTCACTGAAAAAATGGAAAACCTTCTCCCTAGAGACTCCTTATGTAGGATTTAAATCAGTGGATTGGGGTTTATTTTCAGACTTTTAAGTTTTTTATTAACAGAGTAGGGGGAGAAATAAGTTCCCAATAATGTCCTCCTAATGTGGGCTATTACAGATACAAGTAGGGCTCATACCACTGTATTCGGTTGCACAGTGCATAAGTACCAGCAGCTTATCATATCGTTTAATGTCATATCGAATATCCTTTTGTCTTGGAGTCATACTGAAAAAAAAAATTGCAGAAAATTTCAAGTAAAAAGACTGCTTCCTTTTAAAAATGCTTTATCTATTCAGTGTTTCCGCCAAGATTTCAGACACTTGATTTCACCTCAATGCTAGTTTTTATAGTATATTTGTTGTTCTCACAGCACTGTTTCATTAGTATTCAGTATTCTGTTTGCTAGTGTACTTGAGCATCTGCTTGGTTTTGTTTAAACACTCTACCAACTGCCTTGTTATTGTACTGTAAAAAGAGTTCTTCTAGTGTCTTTATTATGTAAAAATGAGTCTGGTGGTTATTTCGGACTCTAATGTGCTTCTAGATCAAAGGTGTCTGTTGGGACCTGTTGACAGGCCCACTGAGTTGTGATCTGTGCAGCCTGGTTTCTATTGAAGTTAGTGAAGCTATAATCTCATCATGGGAATGGATGTGTTTGTCAGTTTACTCAGCCTGTCTCTTGGTTTGAGATTTATTTACATTCATTTTGTGGATACTGATAGAGACGTAGCTAATCAAAACATTTAATACAAGTTTAATTTTTGTTAAAGGTACCATTATGTTTAACATAACCAAGTAATAAGATGTGATAGCTTAAAAATACAACTAGAGGTACTGATAGTAACTAGAACTGGGCAAATAATGGATTTTTTGGGTTTGCTAGCTCTTCCAAAAATCGAGGGGTTGCGGGGGGAATCATTTTGGGTTGAACTGAAAAATAAATTTTTTTGAAATTTTCAGTGAATTGAAAGTTGAAAAATGTTGTTCTGGGTGGACCAAAATGTGTTGTTTGACCTAAAACAAAATGTTTCTTTTAGATTTGGAGCAAATTTAAACATTTTTAAATGATATTTTAAAATACAATTAAAGGGAATTTCAAAATGAAATGTCATTTCAAATTGAAACTTTTCAGTTTTTTTTCAGAATATTGTTCTTGTGACCGGAACAATTTGGCTAAACTGACACAAATTTGCGAAATTTTTTGGTGACATCACATGTGCAATTTTCGGTGGGGAAAAAAACTTTCATTGGAAAAAATTTGCCCATTTCTAATAGTAACAGCTAAAAATCACAACAGCTTAGAGAGTATGTTCACTAAATTATTTTAAATATCGCTCTCCTGTTACTAGCCATTGTGTCTGTGAGTGGTTTGATTTGTTAAGTGATCCTTCATTCATTGTAAGAGATATTAGCCTATTCTGTGAAATATTTAATAAACAGATTTTAGATTCATGCTGATACATATTGTACAGATCTTACCCACAACCAATGTAAAGATTGCCACAAAAAGAGACATTTTAATTCTCTTGATTCCGGACACAGCAATGGATTTTTAACTCTAATGCATTGGTATCAAGTGAGGATTTCCAGCATAATTTCCTAATGCAAAATGCATGAGCATTAACTGCAGGCACTCCTGACATGAATGGGTTTTGCATACACAGAATCTCATTTGGAAAATGATTGGGATTTTAAATTGGTGAATACAACAGACAAAGAACAAAACTTTCCAAGTTGGAATATAATGTTTGTTTCTAGTCTAAGCCATTTCTCTCAGTATTTCCAAATCAGATTTGTTAACTCTTATCTGTGACTGCTACCAGGATCATCACTTTTTGGTTTTATTTCAGTAATAAAAATGGGGCTAAGGGCATGCTGAAATTTACATGCACTCTCTGGATTCCTGCTTCCACAAGAAATATGTTAATAAGAAATATGTTACTGCAATACCTCTAGATATGTGTTATTCCTGTACACCACCTGGCCTTCACATGGTTCTTCCTGCAAGCCAGACTGTAACAAATTTGCAGAACAGTGAAGTTGCTTCATGGTAAAGAAAATTGGAAAATGAGTCCTAATGTGAAAATTCCAGAGGTCCCCACATCATTCTGAAATACAAAATTTGCATGAAATAATTTTTAGAGAGAAGATTTAGTTCTTAAAAGAAAGGGAGCTCTGGAAATATTGTTAATAGAATAAGCTAAGAGATGTTCAAACTAGGGGACAAATAGTGTTTCATTACTACCTCAGATTCTGCCAGATGCTTGATTTTAGACCTGGATAGTGGAGATACTTCATCTTTGTACAAAAACATTGTTTACCAAATCTCAGTGTGTCAATTAAATAATTACTTATTTTTCTCTCCTCCACACCTTCTGCTGATGTGAAAGCAAATACTGACAAACCTGATTTTGTGGCAGTGGAAGATCAAACATGTAATGTTAAACCACTTGGACAGCTTTTTTAAGTGGGTTGTCTGTTCCTCCATATAGAAGAATAATCTTTTAAAACACTTAGCAAGAACAATCTTTAAATAAGAAAAAGACATGAAATTTGGTGAACAAAAATGGCTGGTTCCTGAAAAGTATGTAATATGTGACCATCTCCTGTCCATTCTGAAGCACTTCATATTAACCTCTCTCCCCCAAACCCAAGCAAAAAATCCCCTTGCATAAATAGAAAATGTGATTATTTGGAAACTCAAAAACCAAGTTAAGAATTTTTTAATTAATTTGTATTAATTGACAACAGGAGACCTCTTTCAAAAAGAATGTGAGGATCTCTTTTATACTTCTTACTAACCTTTTTGAAATATATTTTAGAAACACCTTGTGCTTGCAGTCTTTAATGGTTTACAGCTTCAAAGCACGGTACAAATATGGGTTAATCCTCACTATGATGTAGGCGAGTGTTATTCTCATTTACAGATGGACAGTTCATTTCACTCAGTTTCCCCTGGGATTAATACTCTAGGTTCAATTGTTTGCTAAGGTGACCACAGTGCATATTGTCTGCTTGCCTCCTGTTCTTAAAACATATTTAGTATGGGATCCAATAACAGTGGTTTAGGATTGTATTTTGACTAAATTCAAGGAGGGGATGTTATGATGAATTGGGGAATCTGTCTATACAGTTTATGAATTCTAGTTGATAATATGAAGTTGTTACTCTGAAAATTGCTGCGTCGTTGAATGTCTCTATGTAAATGTAGAATCCACCATTGCTGATGGGGTAATAAGCACACCTCTGCCACATCAGGGACACCGGTCAGTCACCTATTCAGATGGAAGCAGCTGAATGACAAATGGGTTGGCTGAATGTGGGAGAAGTTACTTCATTCAGCTTGTTTGCAGGGAGAGGGAAATGGAGATAGTGGAAAATCCCAAACAGAACAAAAAGATGTAAGTGATAAAGAAGGGGTTTAAAAAGGAGTCAGAGGCAGAAGGCTTTGGAGAGAAAGAGAGAGAGGAAGTTTTGGACAGGAAAGGGGAAGAGATGGGTTTGCTTTCATAGCAGGGAGTGGGGCCAGTTGAGCTGCGGGGCCAGCTAAGAGTTAGAGAAATCAAACTGACCTAGGGGGAAAGAGGCTCCCTGGTTCAGAAGTCAAGACATGAGCTGCATCAGGATACCAGACACCTCCCAGAGGACCCTGCCACCAGCCCAAAGAATGTTTGGGAGTGGTGAGGAAACTAAGGCAGGGAACTGCATGTAGGATTTATTTCTGTATAGATCTGTTTCTTGTCCTATTAAGTAAAAAGCAACGGTACTTTAGGATCTAGTGCAAAGTCTTTGTGTAGAGTCATAGAATCATAGAATATTAGGGTTGGAAGGGACCTCAGGAGGTCATCTAGTCCAACCCCCTGCTCAAAGCAGGACCAATCCCCAATCAAATCATCCCAGCCAGGGCTTTGTCAAGCCTGACCTTAAAAACTTCCAAGGAAGGAGATTCTACCACCTCCCTAAGTAACGCATTCCAGTGTTTCACCACCCTCCTAGTGAAAAAGTTTTTCCTAATATCCAACCTAAACCTCCCCCACTGCAACTTGAGACCATTACTCCTTGTCCTGTCCTCTTCTACCACTGAGAATAGTCTAGAACCATCCTCTCTGGAACCACCTCTCAGGTAGTTGAAGGCAGCTGTCAAATCCCCCCTCATTCTTCTCTTCTGCAGACTAAACAATCCCAGTTCCCTCAGCCTCTCCTCATAAGTCATGTGTTCCAGACCCCTAATCATTTTTGTTGCCCTTCGCTGGACTCTCTCCAATTTATCCACGTCCTTCTTGTAGTGTGGGGCCCAAAACTGGACACAGTACTCCAGATGAGGCCTCACAAATGTCGAATAGAGGGGAACGATCACGTCCCTCGATCTGCTCGCTATGCCCCTACTTATACATCCCAAAATGCCATTGGCCTTCTTGGCAACAAGGGCACACTGCTGACTCATATCCAGCTTCTCGTCCACTGTAACCCATAGGTCCTTTTCCGCGGAACTGCTGCCTAGCCATTCGGTCCCTAGTTTGTAGCTGTGCATTGGGTTCTTCCGTCCTAAGTGCAGGACCCTGCACTTACCCTTATTGAACCTCATCAGGTTTCTTTTGGCCCAATCCTCCAATTTGTCTAGGTCCCTCTGTATCCTATCCCTGCCCTCCAGCGTATCTACCACTCTTCCCAGTTTAGTATCATCCGCAAATTTGCTGAGAGTGCAATCCACACCATCCTCCAGATCATTTATGAAGATATTGAACAAAACCGACCCCAGGACCGACCCCTGGGGCACTCCACTTGACACCGGCTGCCAACTAGACATGGAGCCATTGATCACTACCCGTTGAGCCCGACAATCTAGCCAACTTTCTACCCACCTTATAGTGCATTCATCCAGCCCATACTTCTTTAACTTGCTGACAAGAATACTGTGGGAGACTGTGTCAAAAGCTTTGCTAAAGTCAAGAAACAATACATCCACTGCTTTCCCTTCATCCACAGAATCAGTAATCTCATCATAGAAGGCGATTAGATTAGTCAGGCATGACCTACCCTTGGTGAATCCATGCTGACTGTTCCTGATCACTTTCCTCTCATGTAAGTGCTTCAGGATTGATTCCTTGAGGACCTGCTCCATGATTTTTCCGGGGACTGAGGTGAGGCTGACTGGCCTGTAGTTCCCAGGATCCTCCTTCTTCCCTTTATCTTGTGTATCTTGTGTTGTTCCTGTCACGTGCCCTTGAAGAGTTAATTTGTGAACCCAGAGTGTCCACAGGGCCAGAGTTCTGGGATGGGCTATATATACACTACAGGGGAATCCAAGGGGTCAGTACTGATCCCTGGGGCTAGGCAGTTGCATCGTGAGATCTCACCTCTTAGGAGGCGGTCTGCTAGATAGAAGGTCTGCACCCTCAGAGAGCCTAGAGACCCCAACCTAGGGGCAGTGCCCTCTGTTCAGACACTAGAGTCTTAAAGCACATGGGGATTCAGTGTCTTGTGAGTCCCCAAGAGGGGGTGTTCGATTAGATTTGTGACAGTGGTGAAGTAGATATTTACAACATTGTGCCAAATATCTTTCCATGCATTTAGTATGATACGGTCTTCCATGTTCCACTTCATTCTGGAATCTGCTTAGTCATTGATAGCAGTGGCTGGCAAAGTGAGGGCTTTCTTTAGTTAGTGTCAGTTTCAAGATAGCTGCACCTATATTTTCCCCTCTGTGGTCGCCTAAGGGCACCCATGTAAAGGTTTTTGGCTCCTGGGTGTTACCTCTCTTGGACAGAGACCTGCGTCTCATTCCCTTCTGACTGGGGGTTTTAAGGCTGCACATCTCCCTGCCTTACAGTGCAATATCCTCAGCAAGCCAGTCTGCCTAAAAGGCCTGTGCTTTGCACGCGCGCGCTCTCTCTCTCTCTCTCTGAGGGCTATGAACATTGCTGGCAATACAGTTACAAGTTACCACACAGCTCCTTCTAAACAGGCACGTTTAATGTTAAGGTAAAAACATGACAGAGAACGCATATAAAAGCAATAAAAGAACCTATAAGGGATTACCGGGGGTCACCACCAACTTCAACATAGGGCTCTGGTAAGTCTCTGTCTTTCAAACTCCACAACTGAGTTTTCCCTGTGGTTATCTGTCTTTAGCTCAGGAACCAGAACCAAGGCTGAGCAAATCAGCTGTTCCTTTATACAGTCGGGCCTTTGATCTCCAGTCTCTAGGAACAGGTAGTCACTAGTTGACAGCCCTCCCCTCAGGGTGTAGCTTCAAAAGGCACTTTCTCCCCCCTACAAAACCAGAGTCATAACATTCACCACTCCCCAGGAAATCTACTTAACACATATTGTCCCAAAAATCCATGCTTGTCTGCTGCATTTCAGTATAGTCATATGAACTCTTTACACTTCTGAGGTCTCACCTCTGTTATAGTTAGAAAGTATGAGGGCTGTCGATTAATTGCAGTTAACTCACGCGATTAACTCAAAAAAGTTAATCACAATTAATTGCAGTTTTAATCACACTGTTAAAGAATAGAATACCCATTGAAATTTATTTTCATATATATATTTGGATGTTTCTACATTTTCAAATATATTGATTTCAATTACAACACAGAATACAAAGTGTACACTGCTCACTTTATATTATTTTTTATTACAAATATTTGCACTGTAAAAATGATAAAAGAAACAGTATTTTTCAATTCACCTCATACAATTACTGTACTGAAATCTCTTTATTGTGAAACTGCAACTTACAAATGTAGATTTATTTATTTTTTTGTTACATAACTGCTCTCAAAAACAAAACAGTGCAAAACTTTAGAGCCTACAGGTCCACTCAGTCTACTTCTCGTTCAGCCAATCGCTAAGACAAACAAGTTTATTTACCTTTACGGGACATAATGCTGCCCGTTTCTTATTTACAGTGTCACCAGAGAGTGAGAACAGGCATTCACATGGCACTTTTGTAGCTGGCATTGCAAGGTATTTACGTGCTAGATATGCTAAACATTTGTATGCCCCTTCTTGCTTCAGCTACCATTCCAGAGGACATGCTTCCATGCTGATGGCAATCTTATTTAAAAAAAAAAAAAAAGTGTTAATTAAATTTTAACTGAATTCCTTGGGGAAGAATTATATGTCTCCGGCTGTATTTTATCTACATTCTGCCATATATTTCATGTTATAGTAGCCTCAGATGATGACTCAGCATATCTTGTTTATTTTAAGAACACTTTCCCTGCAGATTTGACAAAACTCAAAGAAAGTACCGATGTGAGATTTCTAAAGATAGCTACAGCACTTGATCCAAGGTTTAAGAATCTGAAGTGCCTTCCAAAATCTGAGCGGGATGAGGTGTGGCATGCTTTCAGCAGTCTTAAAAGAGCAACACTCCGATGCGGAAACTACAGAACCCAAACCACCAAAAAAGAAAATTAACCTTCTGCTGGAGGCATCTGACTCAGATGATAAAATGAACATGTCTCAGTCCGCACTGTTTTGGATTGTTATTGAGCAGAACCCGTCATCAGCATGGACACGTGCTCTGGAATGGTAGTTGAAGCATGAAGGAACATATGAATCTTTAGCGAATCTGGCATGTAAATATCTTGCAACACTGGCTACAACAGTGCCATGCAAACACCTGTTCTCACTTTCAAGTGACATTGTGAACAAGAAGCGGGCAGCGTTATCTCCTGCAAATGTAAACAAACTTGTTTGTCTGAGTGATTGGCTGAACAAGAAGTAGGACTGAGTGGAATTGTAGGCTCCAAAATTGTACATTGTTTTATTTTTGAATGCAGTTATTTTTTTGTACATAACTCTACATTTGTAAGTTCAACTTTCATGATGGAGATTGCACTACAGTACTTGTATTAGGTGAATAGAAAAATACTATTTCTTTTGTTTTTACAGCACAAATATTTGTAATAAAAAAGAAATATAAAGTGAGCACTGTACACTTTGTATTCTGTTATAATTTAAATCAATATATTTGAAAATGAAGAAAACACCCAAAAATATTTAAATAAATGGTATTCTATTATTAACAGTGCGATTAATTTTTTAAAAAAAAATTAATCATGATTAATCGTGCGATTAATCGTTTGACAGTCTAGAAAACATAAAATATGGTACTTACATATTATGATTGTATATCTAAGTGCCATATAAATAGAAAACACCTGTTGATAATAGTCGTGCCCCTCTGCCAGGGAAGGATAGAAATCTCTTATAAACCCCTTCCATCTATCTGTTTTTGTTTTTACTGCTTGCTTCCCAGATCATCAGTCTCTATTACAAACTTCTTGTAGGAGACTTATTTCCTCTTATGTTCAGGATGTGATGAATTGATAGTACTAACACAAACAAGACAAATGTCTCTCTGTAGTTTCAGTTGTATTTTTCTTCTTAGAGATGTGTTGGGAAGCAGAATGTTTGACGTGGATTTGCTTAAACATTGTTGTAGAGCGAATTATCTTTATAAATAAATCTTGTTGTGTTTTGAGGAAAAAATGTAATTTGGTTAGTCTTCATGTTGAATTTCTTTAGCTGGCAAAATATGAAACTCTCTGCTGATTAAAAACCTACAAGAAATGGAAGCTCCAAAGCTAGAGAACTCAGTTTAAACACATTCTCTCCTAGATAGGAAATTCCTTAGCAAGTGATTAAAGTGTGCCAGTTTTAATGTAGCATACGATATAAGAACAGGCCTGTAGCAAGCATACACAATAGATGGATTCCTTTTTCTGTGAAACTTGTTCCTAATTTTTTGGTTTTGTGTGAAGCCAAAGAAAATGGAGATGTTAAATGTCAATATAGTTCCTTTTTAATCAGTGTAATGGAAAAGTCCAACTGCGATCTTACATCATACAGGGAAAAATAATCTTCTGAGGCTTTATCTTTGTTCTGGTTTATCAAATATGTGGAGCGATAGCGTCTTACGGTCCATTTGTGACTTCAGGAGGGGAGAGAAAACACTAATCCTATGTTGTATTTTGTTTTTATTGTTGCCCCTTCACTTTTTTAGGCTTTAGAGAATTGAGCCCAGAGTACAAATAGGAGAAGCACATTCCACTGAAGAAATCCATAAGTATTGTCACAACCCTCCTCCTGCCCATAGCCCACCAGATTGCTGGGAGGCGAATCAGCTGTAGAATCCCTGGGTGTTTAAAGCGTCTGGAATCTAAACCGAGCCCAGCCGCTGTTCCCAGTTTGGAGTCCCTGGGCATGTTCTTGAGGTGAAGATGATCAATCAAGCATCCCAGCCTGAGAGCTGAGAGTGCACAGTCCCCTGCCTAGCCCCTGGAACCATTTCTGATTCCTCAGACTCCCTGTAGCTTAGACATACCCTCTCCTAGAATCCCACTGAAAGTATGAACCTTCGGGTTTACCTCTTCCAGGGATCATGTGGTAAATGTAGCATGTAATACGAGACATTTTGTACAGAAGTCTTCCACATTATTGTTCTTTATTTAATTACACCAGAAATACACGGATCTTTACAAACCCTCAGTTTCCTCACAACTCTAGGGCTTTGGCCCGGGGTCAGAGTCCTTTGGGCCCATCCAGAGTTGTTCTGTTCCAGGGCATGGCTTATGGTCTGAGACATCGAACCTTCTCCCTAGAATAGCTTGCTTCCTCTGGTCTTGGACAGTCCATGCCCTTCCTTCCTCCTGCCCAAAGTTTGTGTGTCTTGTCCCCCTAAAACTTGCTGTACTCACCTGTATCTTTGTTCTTTTTTGGTGACTTTCCACTGCTCTACACTCGCCCCCTTCAGATTGTGGAGAAAGTATTTTTTCACAGATTGAGCAAACTTCCTTTAGTGTATCTATTGTCTAATCAGTACTCAGTGGTTAAAGTTAATTACTCCCCACTGTCATCAGTCTGCTGTGTACTTGTTGCAGGTCCTGTCAAGGATGATGGATACACATTAACACAGGGGCTTTCCATGATACAGAAATTTCATAATACCAACCGAAATTCATAAGTTGCACAGACAGATCCCCAAATCAATCACAGTTATGTATTATTTCCCATTAAAATGTATTAAACTGTTCACAAAGATTATACATGACTGACTTGCTGTTGGAGAGAATACAAAACATAGCAGATACAGACATACAAATGTAGGTATTAAAAAGTAGAAAATTTACAATCAGTACAAGTAAGAGTGGTGCTATGTCTCTATAGCATAGCCTGTTTGAAATGTTACAAGATCCTTTGATTAGTACTGAACCAACTAAAATATTACCAGAAATGAGTGTTTCCTGACATAATTTTTTTGTTTTTTGGGGGGGAGGGGAAGAGACCAACCCTGTTCTCTGGATTAGTCTCTCTAGCGCAGTGTTATTGGCAGAAATCCATACTGTAGTATTCAATGTATTTTTATGCTGAAAAATGACAATAATGAAGTGTCAGTTTTGCCATATCACAAGATATACCATGTTTAGTGAAAAATCTGTAAACAGGAAGATTACTTGTACAACTTACTATAGTTACATGACATTTCTATTACTGTCACTAGGGCAAACTATTGAAAGATTTTGCATTGGGTATAAAATTAAACCATGGTTCAAAATGTGGCTGTTAATTTGGTGTCCCTGGGTAAGTACTCTTTGATTAGGGAACTTTTTTTTTTAATTACCTGCTCAGTGGGGTATCTAATTAGGTCCTTCCATCAGGGAGGCAGGAAAGGAAGCAGGAAGAGAGACTCAAGAAGAGCAAAACGGGTAAGGGAGGGATGACAAAATGGTGGTGGTTGGACAGGGAGAGACAACAAAAGTGGAAATTGAGGATAAGAAGAGTAGAAAGGAACTCTGGTGAAAATAACCGGGAGAAGGAAACAAAGAAATGGCAGCTATCTCTTTTTCATATGCAGCAACAACCACAATATTTAGGTTAATGACCGTTATTATTATTGTGCTTATACATCTTCCTATGTTCCATTGTGTTCAAGAAAATGTCTTGTAGCTCTATTAGTTTATGGCAGAAGGCAGTTGCTGATGAGGTACCTTGATTGTAGCATGTATAGATTGAGAGAGAAACAGACGCACACAGCAAAAAATAAAAATAGGATGTAATAGTCTGCTGCTACTGATGTCATTCCTTGTTTACTTTTGCCTGCTTAACCAAATGCTGTTTACCTGGTGTTTTCTTCAGAAATATTGGTACTGATTGGCTGCAATATGAATTTGTATGGATTCAACATCAGACACATACTGTTTGTGGAAGATGCTTGCCTGACACAGTGCCTTCCCAGAACTGCTACAATAGCTACAATGTGTTCTAGAAAAATCAGAACTGAGCTTTTTTGAACCTGTACTTTGTGTAGGTAGCAGGGAAAAGGTGATCGTCAAGGTTTAGAAATGTGTATTTTCCACACAATGAAGTTGTATACAGTTCTAGTTTGCACAATGTATAACTCTAAATTGAGTATGACTTATGACATTCTTTTGAAAACATGTTATGCTTTTTAAAAAGCTCCATGGGTGATAGCCACTCCCACTGGAGTACATTACTGATCTGTAGCTTTAATTGATCATATTTTTAAGAGGATAATATGAGGGGGGGAATGTTTTACTCTCCATATTGCTGTCCTTCCTTTCATTTTCCTTATCTGTTCAGCCTTACAAAGAAAGTACCTGTATATTAGGCTGAGATGCTTTATGAAGAGTTTTTGAGAATGGAGGTTGTTCGTAACTATGAAATGTTTGTAACTCTGAACAAAATGTTATGGTTGTTCTTTCAAAAGTTTACAACTGAATCTTGACTTAATACAACTTTGAAACTTTACTATGCAGAAGAAAATGCTGCTTTCCCTTTATTTTTTTAGTGGTTTATGTTTAATACAGTATTATACTGTATTTGCCTTTTTTTTTTTTTTGTCTCTGCTGCTGCCTGATTGTTCCAAATGAGGTGTGTGGTTGACTGCCAACTTAGACATGTTTTTTTAATATAAATATTTCATTCAGTTGCTTTACATGTTAAAATAAATTTTGCTTTAAAATTAGTGAGTGCAAATAGATTTAATCATGAATAAGGTATCTTTTTTTTGTGAGATAATGCTTTTTATTAGAGACATTGTTCAAGCAGAGACAGGAAGTTCCTAGTTTACTATCTTGTTAACTCTGATCAAACATGTTTTAGGTTTTAAAGTCAAGTGAAAGGAGAAAATGTAGAACACTTAAATACAGCTACCCACAGGAAAAGAAAATGGTGGATTTTATGTATTTAAAAAATTGCTTTCTTCAGTACGTTAAACAATCACAGATGGCACTGGAAGGGAAATCTTTTCAGCTCAGAATAGGAATGGACCATTTGGAAGACACAACCGCTGGAACATCAGTTTTTGTCCACCCCATTGTAAAAGAGTTTCAAAGAACTTGTTAACTCCAGTTAAGAGAGTTTAAGAGCCCAGTAAGCTTATGTAATTGTCACTCTGTTCATTAGATTCCTAGCTCAAGTCAACATGGGCCTTGAATCCTGCAAGGTGCTGAGCTCTCTCCATTCCCATTAGCTTCAATGGGAGGTGACAAAGCTCAGGATTGAGCCTATAGAGACTAATTTGATTAACAACACTTTTAGTCTCCTAACTTCCACCAATAAAATAAATTAAACAAAACAAAATGCACGAAAGAGTTTAACCCAGTAAAATTAAAAACAATCAATCGGAACAGTTTTGTGCACAAATGATAATTGTAATTTTCACATGTTCCCTAGAAGTGCAAATGTTAAAATATTAGAAAATGAAACTACAAACAGTAATCCAATATTTCTGAATCTATGATCAGTTCAAAAGATGGCTCTTTAAATGCACTTATTCTGTTTTTTGGGCTATATATAAATGGCATGATTGCTCTGTGTATAGTTACAGAACATAACATATATGGTACATTTAACATTGTATTCCAGCATTATGAATTGTATTCCGTGAGTTCATTATTTAACATGGATCCAAAGTTCTCTAAAAGTTTAGAAGAAATGTATTATTTTGGAAAGAGGTTTCGTGTTTGTTAAAACCAGTAGTATAGTCCCACATTTAACACGTACCATTACTATTACTTGATGAAGGTGATTCTAAGGGACACGCCTTGTCCTGGTTCCATGGATGTAATTGGAAATCCTACTGCTAATAAAGAACAGTATATGGCCCTAAGTAGTTAATATTTTTATAATAGGTCTCTCTTACTATTGCCACAAAAGTAAACAAAATTAAATTACTAAAACAGAATTATCTAATACTTTTTTTTTTTTTGAGTGCTTGCTCATATCCATTCCATGCTAGGTGTGTGCGTGCCGCATGCACAGTTGGCAGAGATTTTTTCCTTTACTGGTAAAGGACCTCGCGTCAGTTGGCCCCTTCGACTCTGGAGGTTTTCCAGCAAAGGTCTCCTTTGGATTGAAGAGATCGAGGAGTGGTGAACTCCATCACAGCACTGACCATCATGGCACCGCCCAGAGTAAAACCCTCCATGGTCCTGTTTCAACAGTCTCCTGCCTGTCATTGGTCACCAGTTCCCTGGCACTGCCTGGAGGAGGAAGCGGGTACGATGCCTCCTGGGTCTCCCAAGTGAAGAATCCTCTTCGGAGTCCAAATGGGAATCCTTCACTCCACTGAAGAAGCAATGGTATATGACCTAAGCACCGGACTTTAGTACCAGCCCTCCAGCTGGTGATTGGCCAATGGGCCACTGGCCAATGCATTGGCAGTATTGGAACCCATGGGAGTTTCCACAAGTAGCAGGACCCCTTACCCGTTGTTCCTGTTCATAAGAGGCAAGCCACTGTTTCATCCTGCCCAGGACTGGACCCTGACTCTGGTACCGATGTCCCGGAAGTGGTACAGGTGGAGGAAGAAGCATTCCCTCCTCCAGTGCTAGCCTCTTTCTCATCATCCCCGGATGAGGCAGTCACAGGCCCTAGCAACCGTTCCCACTGAACAACTACAGGGGCCATCAAGAGCTCCTGAAATGGGTTGCCAGAAACTTGGGGCTGATAGCTAAGGAGTTGAAGGAGTCTGTGCACAGCTTAGTTGATATCCTGGCTGCAGTGGCTCCCTCCAGAGCAGCCCTGCCAGTTAATGAGGCAGTGTTGGGACCCATCAGGGCATTATGGCAGACCCCTTCACCTCTGCCCCCTACCACAAAAGGGCAGAGAAAAAGTACTATGTACTGGCCAGTGGGTTTGAGTACCTCTACTCATGTCCCCCCCGCCAGGGTCCCTGGTGGTGTTGACCGCAAACAAGCGGACAGATAAGTGCAGTCGAGCACTCTCTCCAAAAATAGAGGCTAAGAGACTGGAGTTGTATGGACGCAAGGTTTATTCGATGAGTAGCCTCCAGCTATGTATCTCTAACCAGCAGGCTCTGCTGGGGAGGTACAGTTTTAATCTGTGGGACTCGATGGCCAAGTTTAAGGACTCCATGTGGCAGGAGTTCATGGCCATCCTGGAGGAAGGCAAGATGGCGGCCAGGACCTCCCTCCAGGCAGCTCTGGATATGGCCAACTCAGCAACCAGAACGATGGCATCAGCAGTCACCATGAGATGCTGTTCATGTCTCCAGTCATCGGTCCTCTCTCATGAGGTGCAGAAGTCTATCCAGGACCACCCCTTTGAGGGTACCTCCCTGTTCTCTGAACAGACGGGCTCCAGACTTCACACTGTCAAAGACTCGAGGGTCATGCTTCGCTCCCTGGGCTTTTAGGTGCCCCCAGCCTCCAAGAAGCCCCAGCAGCCTCCCAGATTTCTGGCACCTCCCAGGCAGGAGCCCTACTAAAGAAAGGGAAAGGGCTATAAATGTTGTCAACACCTACCTTCTGCCTTAGCCTCCCAATCAGGCTCACGTAGATACGCTGGCAGGGCCAGGCAGGCTTTAGAAAGGTACTCCCGAGGACAGCATACTGGTCTTGACTATGGATCCTCTCCCACTCCACCGCACCCCCCTCCCCCCCCCCTTTTTTTTTTGGACTACCTGTCACCCTTCCACCCACCATGGTCTTGCATAACATTGGACTGGTGGGTGCTCAATACTATAGCAGCTGGGTACACCCTCCGGTTTTTGTCTACCCCTTCCTACCATCCCCAGCCCCTGTCCCTCTTCAGGGACCCTTCTCACGAGCAGCTGCTTATTCAGGAGGTGCAAGCCCTCCTACGTGTGGGCGCTGTAGAGGAGGTTCCTTGAGACTTGAGAGGGAAAGGGTTTTACTTCCAATATTTTCTAATCCTGAAGGCCAAAGGGGGTCTACAGCCCATCCTGGACCTGCCTTGCTTCAACAAATACCTCAAGAAACTGAGGTTCTTGATGGTCTCCCTCACCTCCATCATTCCCTCCCTCGATCCAGGAGACTGGTACACCACCCTCAATTTGAAGGACACTTATTTCCACATCTCCACCTTGCGTGGGCACAGGAGATTCCTCAGGGTAGTGGTGGGTCAACGCCACTACCAATTCACCGTGCTTCCCTTCGGCCTCTCAGCAGCCCCACAGGTTTCACAAAGTGTATGGAGATGGTTGCAGCATTCCTCAGACATTTGAGGCATTCAAGTCTACCCGTATCTCAACGATCAAAGGCTCAAGTTCAGCACTGTATCGGTATAGTACGGGCCACCTTTCAGGCACTGGGTCTATTAATAAACGAGCAAAAGTCAACTTTGGTCCTGGCTCAGAGAACAGAATTCATTGGGGCGGTGTTCAACTCCACCCAGGCCAAGGCCTATCTATAGGATTATATCATACCTGATCGCCCAGGTCACAACCCACTCTCTTACAACCACATGGGTTTGCCTCAGACTGTTGCGCCACGTGGCAGCATGTATGTATGTGATGTAGTACAAGTGGCTACACCTCAGTCTCCTACCGATGTGGCTGGTGTCAGTCTACTTCCTGAGCACACACCACTTGGACTCGATATTCACGGTTCCGCCAGTCGTCCTGGCTTCGTTGTCTTGGTGGAGCCTGTTCTGTAATGAAAGGAGTACCCTTTGCCACCCTGTATCCATTGGTAACCATGGTTTCAGATGTGTCAGACCTGGGAGGGGAGCCCAACTTGACAGTCTCAGGACTCAGGGCCTCTGGTCCCAGGAAGAACTCTCCCTGCACATAAATGTCAGGTGTTCCTTCCCCAAATCTCAGGCAAGGTGGTATGGGTCTTGATGGACAATACGACCTCGATATTTTACATCAACAAGCAAGGGGGAGCTCAATCTTCAGCCCTGTCCCAAGAGACCCTCTGGCTATGGGACTTCTGCATGAAACACACCATTCACCCGGAGGCTTCACACCTCCCAGAGGCCTGGAACACACTGGTGGATCGCCTCAGCAGGTCCTTTTCCTCTCACTACAAGTGATCTCTTCGCTTGGAGGTCACCTGGGTCATCTTCCAGAAGTGGGGCCCTCCCCAGGTGGACCTGTTCGCCACCAGACAGAACAGGATATGCCATCAGTTCTGTTCACTGCATGGGCTCAGCAGGGGCTCCCTCTCTGATGCCTTCCTGCTCTCGTGGGCAGACAGACTACTATATGTATTCCCACCAATCCCATTGGTTCACATGATCCTCCTAAAAATCAAGCGGGACAAGGCAAAGGTTATCCTGATAGACCACATCCGATTGCTTCACCCAAACCTCGCCTCCCTGTGCCTGATGGCACGATGGCTGTGTGGCTGAACACTGAAGAGCAGGCCTGTTCGGAATAGGTTCAACAAATCTTGCTAGGTAGCAGAAAGACTTCCACCATGGCTACCTAAGTGAAAACATTTCACTTGGATCTCCGAACGGAATCTTTCTCCATCCCGTTCTTCTCTACAGTCTATCTTGGACTATCTGCTACACCTAAAACATCACAGTCTGGCTCTCTCATCTGTTAAGGTTCACTTGGCAGCCATTTCGGCCTTCCACTTTCCAGTGCAGGGCAGATCAGTGTTCTCCCACAAGATGACGGTTAGGTTTCTCAAAGGCTTGAAAAGACTGTGACAGGATTCCTGGGGTGCAGCCTGGGACTGTGGGACTGCTGTGCCCCCTTAACTCTCTCCAGCCTGGGCTATCTCTCTCAATGCCTTGCTAGTGACCAGCAGCAAACCCCTCCAGGAGCTGTTATCACTCAGCACAACAGCATGTGGAGCCTCACACCCAGCTATATTGCATAAGTGCTTCCAAAGTCACTCATCAATCACACAGGGAAAGGTACCAGCCAAATCCCTCCCAGCACTGTACCAGGAATATACCAGCAAGATAAGCAGTGCAAATTTATTAATTGGTTCACCATTTCATCAAAGGAAAGTGAATATACACTAGCCTTTGCAAAACCTGAACAGATTTTCCACACACTTCATATGAATTCACTGGTAAAGATAAAGAGTAAACAAAGTTTATTGACTACAAGAGAGAGATTTTAAGTGCTTGGGGAGCACAAAGTCCAGGCATGTCTGGGGGCATTGCTGAGTCTCCAGGCAAGGCTGAGCAGTTCCCCTGGTGTGGCCTCATGCAGGTGAGTCATTGCTGGACAATGGTTGTTGATGGGATGATTGATACCCTGCCCTGGTGTTGGTTAATTTCCTTGCTGTTGCCTCTGGGGAGCGAATATCTGGCTGATTCCCCAACTTACTGCATGTTTTAGTGATAACCATACAACACAATTCTCATAACTTCATATGCATTAATGATATATGGATAGAGAAATGACTTTCAGCAGATCATAACCTTTTCCCTGATACCTTACAAGGCATGCTTTATATTCTATGTAAGATCACGATTATATAAACATGAGGAATATGGGGATTACAGGGGACGCTTCCCCTAGGTACGACCTGATTCCCCCATGGGTCCTAAACTTGGTCCTGTCAAAACTCATGGGGCTTGCCTTCAAGCCGTTAGCATCTTGTTCCTTACTGCTTATCTCTTGGAAGGTCGCTTTCCTGGTGGCGATCACCTTGGCCAGAGGGTCTCTGTGATCAAAGCTCTGATGTCAGAATCCCCTTATAAGGTGTTTTTCAAGGACAAGGTCCAGCTGCGCCCCCATGTGGCCTTCCTAACAAAGATGGTGTCGCAATTCCACAACAACCAGGACATCTTTCTGCCTGTCTTCTTCCCAAAACCTCATAAGACCTCTGAGGAATGTCAGCTCCAAACATTAGATGTTAGGCGGGCCCTGGCCTTCTATATCGAGAGGACTAAGCCCTTCCGCAAGTCTACGCAACTCTTTGTAGCAGTATAGAAAGGATGAGAGGACTGTCAGTGTCATCCCAAAGAATCTCATCCTGGATAACTGCCAGTATCTGGGCTTGCTATGAACAGGCGAAGGTTCTGCCTCCAGCCCTCGTAACCACTCATTCTACGAGAGCTCAAGTTTTGTTAGCAGCATTCCTCGCGCAAATACCAGTCCAGGACATCTGCAGAGCTGCGACATGGTCATCAGTTCAAGCCTTTGTGTCTTAACAGTGCCATCATCTAGCAGGCCTGTGACGGTACCAGTTTTGGAAGAGTTGTGTTGCAGTCAGAGGGCTTGTCTACACGGACAATTTACAGTGCTGCAACTTTCTCGCTCAGGGGTGTGAAAAAACACCCCCCTGAACGCAGCAAGTACAAGTTGCCAATGTAGACAGCGCTGGGAGCCACGCCCCTTGTGGAGGTGGTATTTTTAGAGCACTGGGAGAGCGCTCTCCCAGCGTTGCACAGCGACCACACAAGGCACATTAAAGCGCTGCCGTGGCAGCAGTGCTTTAGCGTTGCCAATGTAGACTAGCCCAGCATGTCCAGAAACTCTGAGCCCACCTTCAAGGGTACTGCTTGTGAGTCACCAAGAATGGAATGGATATGAGCAAGCACTCGAAGAAGAAAAATCGGTTAATATTTCGTAGCTGTTGTTCTTCAAGATGTTGCTCATGTCCATTCCATGACCCACCCTTCTACCACTCTGTTGGAGTTATTGCCAAGAAGGAACTGAGAGGGTGTGGATCCGGTGGCACCCCTTATATCAGCACGTACACGGATGGCTCCCGGAGGCATTAAAGCCAGTCCTACAGATACCACAAAGGGAAATATCTCTGGCAGCTGCCGCATGCACACCTAGCATGGAATGGATATGAGCAACGCATCTCAAAGAACAACAGTTATGAAAGGTTAGTAACCATTTTTTTCACTTTGGTGTTGTAAGGATTAACGTGCATGAAGATCTTTTAACATGAAAAACATTAACTTGCATTATCTATATATCTAACTATAGATCTAATTTATCATCATCACCTGTATGGGATTTATGCACACAATTTGTGCAGCCTTGTATCTTTGTACTATCACTTAAATACAATTCCCAGAGCTGTTCTGGCACGTAAGCAGATGGACAAGTAAATGCAAGAAACCATGTTGAGTTGATGAGCCAGAATGAAAAAATTAATGTCATGTTAGAGCTTTTTGATCTGTTATAACACCCCGAATGTGCTTTCTTTTCTAATAAAGTGTTTGATATTCTTAATGCTTTCATTGAGTGAGGTGGGAATTAGGATACATTTTGAGACAATGTAAAATTACCATCTGAGTAAAAAGAAATTTTCTTGTTCTATTATCAAGATATTTGGGGTGGTATTTTCAAAAGTGCTCAATAGTAAAGTGAACGGGAGTTTCTTCAGTGGGAAGAGAATGAGGGTAACAGTGAGCACTTTTTGGAATATCACCTGAATTTTTGTCTGCTTGTTATTTTTTCTGAGCAGTCCGTAGGCATGATCTCCATATATATGTATTTTTGTGGAATGAAAATTACTTATTTTGGTTCACTGGGCTAATTTGAGTATCAGGTTTCATCTTAATGTGGTGTTTCCTCATTAGAATAAATCAGATTGCCATGTACCTCTTAGTAAAATGAATATAGTTTTTTTGTTGGATATTGGATTCACTTCCTTGTTTAAACATAACTCATGTTTCTTGTAGAAGTGTCGTAACACTTTTTATGTGTGTCTGCATGCGTGTGTGTGGTTTTTTAGCATTAGTTTTAACTCATATTTGGAAAAAAGGGAATCTGGTAAGCAATTAGTCCTTGGCATAGCCCATCATTTTTGGAGATGTTCAGAGTTAAAATTTCCAAGTTAACATTGGGCAAGTGGCTACGTTATTTTTCAAAGAACTTTCAGAAGCAGCCTGACTGCATCTATAGGATCATATGAAGGTTTAGGCATTCCACAAAACTGTGTAATGGCTCCAAAAAAGTAATGAACGGTTTTGTCATGTCACCTCTCAAACATTTCAGGAGCTTCCATTCCTTTTCAAAATTAACGTTATACAAGACCTCTTTAGTTATTTTCTCTGTTACTTTAACTTTAATTGGCAAGCACAAGGAAATCCAGTATAAATACTGAATTTCTCTATCCTCTGCATTTTTTTCCCCATGAAAGCAAATGCCTGCTTAGGAAAATTCTGTCCGCTTAAAATGAGAGTTGGGATAAGCTGGATAAATCAGGCTTTATCTGATTAGTCTATTTTAAGAGGCTTATATTGTAATATGTAAGAGTACTAAGGTAGTCCAAATAGTTGCAAAGCAGTGTTAATTACTAACTTCTCCCAGTAATCTGAGTCAGAATTTCTCTTGGAGTCCAATTACAGTGTTTATTACTATGATAAATTTAGCTCACTGAACTAAAGGACAGTCAGCAGTTGTAAACACTCATATACTATAGGGATGAGTATAGGACAGGGATTCTCACAACAAATTCTTTGGTGGCCTCAGGTGTAGACCTGCTCTCACTGATGGCCGCACTGACGCTTTTCCCTAAAATACTTAATTAACTTTAGGAAAAACAATTAAATATGCACACACACACATCCAATTCATTGTAATTTATAGTTGTAGACTTTTTTGGCAGACTCAATGATAACAATAATGTTACTGGGGGAAAGCTGACAGATGCGGAGGAGCATGTGGTTTGGACATCCCTTAGGGGAGGATCTACAAATGGAGATTTCCTATGTCCTAATGAGGAGAGGATGGAAAATGATAAAATACAGGGAGGATCTGATGAGAAACAATCAAATGAAAAAAAGTCCCATTCAATTACGTCATGCAATAGGGGACAGCCAAAAAATGACACGGTTTTTAAAATGCTTACATACCAATGCTAGAAGTCTAAATAATAAGATGAGTGAACTAGAGTGCCTAGTATTAAATGAAGATATTAATATAATGGGCATCACAGAAACCTGGTGGAATGAGGATAATCAATGGGACACAGTAATACCAGGGTACAAAATATATCGGAAGGACAGAACAGGTCATGCTGGTGGGGGAGTGGCACTATATGTGAAAGAAAGCGTAGAATCAAATGAAGTAAAAATTTTAAATGAACTGAACTGTACCATAGAATCTCTATGGATAGTAATTCCATGCTTGAAAAATAAGAAAAAACCAGTAGGGCTATATTACAGACCACCTGACCAGGATGGTGTTAGTGACTCTGAAATGCTTAGGGAGATTAGAGAGGCTATTAAAATAAAAAATTCAATAATAATAATGGGGGATTTCAACTATTCCCCATATTGACTGGGTACATACCACCTCAGGAAGGGATGCTGAGATAAAGTTTCTTGACACCTAGATGACTGCTTCTTGGAGCAGCTGATCCTAGAACCCATAAGAGGAGAGGCAATTCTTGATTTAGTCCTAAGTGGAGCACAGGATCAGGTCCAAGAGGTGAATATAGTTGCACCACTTGGTAATAGTGATCATAATATAATTAAATTTAACATCCCTGTGGCAAGGAAAACTCCACAGCGGTCCAACATTGTAGCATTTAATATCAGAAAGGGGAACTGTACAAAAATGAGGAGGTTAGTGAAACAGAAATTAAAAGATACAGTACCAAAAGTAAAATCCCTGCAAGCTGCGTGGAAACTTTTTAAAGACACCATAATAGAGGCTCAACTTAAATGTATACCCCAATTTAAAAAACATAGTAAGAGAACCAAAAAAGAGCCACCATGGTTAAACAACGAAGTAAAAGAAGAAGTGAGAGGCAAAAAGGCATCCTTTAAAAAGTGGAAGATAAGTCTTAATGAGGAAAGTACAAAAGAGCATAAACTCTGACAAATGAAGAGTAAAAAATATAATTAAAAAGACAAAAAAAGAATTTGAAGAACAGCTAGACAAAGACTCCAAAAGTAATAGCAAACATTTTTTTAAATACATCAGAAGCAGAAAGCCTGCTAAACAACCAGTTGAGCCACTGGATGATTGAGATGCTAAAAGAGCACTCAAAGACGATAAGGCCATTGTGGAGAAACTAAATGAATTCTTTGCATCGGTCTTCACTGTTGTGGATGTGAGGGAGATTCCCAAACCTGAGCCATTCTTTTTGGGTGACAGATCTGAGGAACTGTCCCAAATTGAGGTGTCATTAGAGGAGGTTTTGGAACAAATTGATAAACTAAACACTAATAAGTCTCCAGGATCTGGTGGTATTCACCCAAGAGTTCTGAAGGAACTCAAATGTGAAATTGCAGGACTACTAACGGTCATCTGTAACCTATCATTTAAATCAATGTCTGTACCAAATGATTGGAGGATAGCTAATGTGACGCCAATTTTTAAAAAGGGCTCCAGAGGTGACCGTGGCAACTACAGGCCAGTAAGCCTCACTTCAGTACCAGCCAAATTGGTTGAAACTATCATAAAGAACAAAATTGTCAGACACGTAGATGAACATAATTTGTTGGGAAATAGTCAACATGGTTTTTGTAAAGGGAAATCATGCCTCACTAATCTACTAGAATTCTTTGAGGGGGTCAACAGGCATGCAGATAAAGGAGATCCAGTGGATATAGTGTATTTAGATTTTCAGAAAGCCTTTGACAAGGTCCCTCACCAAAGGCTCTTCAGCAAAATAAGCAATCATGGGATAAGAAGGAAAGTTCTCTCATGGATTGGTAACTGGTTAAAAGACAATAAACAAAGGGTAGGAATAAATGGTCAGTTTTCAGAATGGAGAGAGGTAAATAGTGGTGTCCCCCATTGATCTGTACTGGGCCCAATCCTATTTAACATATTCATAAATGATCTGGAGAAAGGGGTAAACAGTGAGGTGGCAAAATTTGCATATGATACAAAACTACTCAAGATAGTTAAGTCCCAGGCAGACTGCAAAGAGCTACAAAAGGATCTCACAAAACTGGTTGACTGGGCAACAAAATGGCAGATGAAATTTAATGTTGATAAATGCAAAGTAATGCACATTGGAAAACATAATCCTAACTGTACATATACAATGATGGGGTCTAAATTAGCTATTACCACTCAAAAAAGAGATCTTGGAGTCATTGTGGATAGTTCTCTGAAATCATCCACTCAATGTGCAGTGGCAGTCAAAAAAGTGAACAGAATGTTGGGAATCATCAAGAAATGGATAGATAAGACAGAAAATATCATATTGCCTCTGTATAAATCCATGGTACGCCCACACCTTGAATACTGCGTGCAGATGTGGTTGCCTCATCTCAAAAAAGATATATTGGACTTGGAAACGGTTCAGAAAAGGGCAACAAAAATTATTAGGGGTATGGAATGGCTTCCGTATGAGGAGAGATTAATAAGACTGGACTTTTCAGCTTGGAAAAGAGGCGACTAAGGGGGGATATAATAGAGGTCTATAAAATCATGAGTGATATAGAGAAAGTAAATAAGGAAGTGTTATTTACTCCTTCTCATAATACAAGAAAAAGGGGCCACCAAATGAAATTACGGGCAAATTAGTTGAAACAATAGTAAAGAATAAAATTGTCAGACACATAGAAGAACATAAATTGTTGTGCAAAAGTCAGCCTGGTTTTTGTAAAGGGAAATCATGCCTCACCAATCTACCAGAATTCTTTGAGGGGGTCAACAGGCATGCAGATAAAGGAGATCCAGTGTACATAGTGTACTTAGATTTCCATAAAGCCTTTGACAAGGTCCCTCACCAAAGGCTCTTACGTAAATTAAGTTGTTGTGGGATAAGAGGGAAGATCCTTTCATGGATTGAGAACTGGTTAAAAGACAGGGAACAAAGGGTAGGAATAAATCATAAATTTTCAGAATGGAGAGGGAGTAACTAGTGGTGTTCCCCAAGGGTCAGTCCTAGGACCAATCCTATTCAACTTATTCATAAACGATCTGGAGAAAGGGGTAAACAGTGAGGTGGCAAAGTTTGTAGATGATACTAAACTGCTCAAGATAGTTAAGACCAAAGCAGACTGTGAAGAACTTTAAAAAGATCTCACAAAACTAAGTGATTGGGCAACAAAATTGCAAATGAAATTTAAAGTGGATAAATGTAAAGTAGTGCACACTGGAAAAAATAACCCCAACTATACATACCATATGATGGGGGCTAATTTAGCTATGACTAATCAGGAGAAAGATCTTGGAGTCATCGTGGATAGTTCTCTGAAGACATCCATGCAGTGTGTAGTGGCAGTCAAAAAAGCAAATGGGATGTTAGGAATCATTAGAAATGGGACAGAGAATAAGACAGAGAATATCTTATTACCCTTATATAACTCCATGGTACACCCATATCTTGAATACTGCGTACAGATGTGGTCCCCTGATCTCAAAAAAGATATACTGGCATTAGAAAAGGTTCAGAAAAGGGCAACTAAAATGATTGGGGTTTGGAACGGGTCCCATAAGAGGAGAGATTAAAGAGGCTAGGACTTTTCAGCTTGGAAAAGAGGAGACTAAGGGGGGAATATGCTAGACGTATATAAAATCATGAGTGGTGTGGAGAAAGTGAATAAGGAAAAGTTATTTACTTGTTCCCATAATATAAGAACTGGGGCCACCAAATGAAATTAATGGGTAGCAGGTTTAAAACAAATAAAAGGAAGTTCTTCTTCACGCAGTGCACAGTTAACCTGTGGAACTCCTTGCTTGAGGAGGTTGCGAAGGCTAGGACTATAACAGGGTTTCAAAGAGAACTGGATAAATTCATGGAGGTTAAGTCCATTAATGGCTATTAGCCAGGATGGGCAAGGAATGGTGTCCCTAGCCTCTGTTTGTGAGAGGGTGGAGATGGATGGCAGGAGAGAGATCACTTGATCATTAACTGTTAGGTTCGCTCCCTCTGGGGCACCTGGCATTGGCCACTGTTGATAGACAGGATACTGGGCTGGATGGACCTTTGGTCTGACCCAGTATGGCTATTCTTATGTTCATGAGGCTTAACTATTTATGAATAGTCAGGACCTTGTCTATTAGTGATTCCATAGCTGCAGAATGCATTCCCTTACTGCAGAATTGTTCTCCAGAATACAACCTTTTATTTGTGTGTGTACGTACACAGAAGTGTAGACAAGGTTGACAGCCTGGAGAACAAAGAACTGGAAGAAAGCTAACGTTGTGCCACTGTTTCAAAACAGTAAATGGAATGACGTTGGTAACTACAACTATAGAGTAGTGAGCCTGCCATTGATCCTGGGCCAAATCATGGAAAAGCTGAAATGGGATGAAATCAGTGAAAAATTAAGATTGTAGCATAATTAATGCCAATCAGCATAGTTTTATGGAAAATAAGTCTTATTAAAGAAACTTTATTTTTAATGAGATTACGAGATTGATAAAGAAACTGTTCATGTTATATATTTAGACCTCTATAAGGCATCACCCAGAGTACTGTGTCCAGTTCTGGGTGTACACTTCAAGAAAGATGTGGACAAATTGGAGGGAGTCCAGAGGAGAACAAAAAAATAATAAAAGGTTTAGAAGAATAATCTGTGAGGAAAAGTTTAAAAAAAAAACTGGGCATGTTTAGTCTTGAGAAAAGAAGAATGAGGGAGGATCTGGTAAGTCTTCAAATATGTTAAGGGCTGTTACAAAGAGGATGGTGATCAACTGTTTTCCATGTTCAATAAGAGTTATTGTGGGAATATTCTGACCACCTGTATGACAGGCCATATACTGTTGTTAGATGATCACAGTGGTCCCTTTTGGGCTTGTATCTATGAATCACTGAAGGTAGGACAAGAAGCAATGGGCTCAATCTGCAGCAAGGGAGATTTAGGTTAGATCATAGGAAAAACTCTCTATTAGCACTGAAATAGGCTTCCAAGGGAGGTTTTTGAATCCCCGTCATTGAAGATTTTTAAGAACAGGTTAGACAAACAAACACCTGTCAGGATGGCCTACTTGTACTTGGTCTTACCTCAGCTCAGGGACTGGACTAGATGACTTCTTGAAGTCCTTTCCAGCCCTACATTTCTGTCATTTGACTTTGTCCAGTATGACAACTGGATTAAAATAAGAAAATTAGCACTATACAATATGAATATAGCCCTTATTAAATGGATTTTAAAACTGGTTAACTGATAGATTGCAGAAATTGTACATGGAGAATTGTCAGTCAGTGAGGGTATTTCAAGTGGGGTCCCACGGGGATCTGTTCTTTGTCCAATTTTTTTCTTTTGAAAGAAAGTATAAAATAATTACTGGAAAATTTGCAGTGATTCCAAATGTTGGTGGACTGGTAAATAATGATGGGGACAAGTCAGCTATACAGACTGGCCTGGTTCAGTTGGTAAGGTGGGCTCTTGAACAATATGTGTTTGTAAAACAGCCAAATACCAGGTTATACATCTGGGAATAAAAAACATAGAAGAGTGGCGGCTGTATCCTAAAATGCAATGATCCTGAAAAAGAATAGCAGTCACGGCAGGTAACTAACTGAACATGAACTCCCAGTGTGATGGTATAATAAAGAAGACAAATGTAATTCTTGGGTATATAAATAGGGGAATGTCAAGTAGGACTAGGGATATGGAATTATAGAATCATAGGACTGGAAGGGACCTCGAGAGGTCATCTAGTCCAGTCCCCTGCACTCATGGCAGGACTAAGTATTATCTAGACCATTCCTGACAAGTATTTGTCTAACCTGCTCTTAAAAATCTTCAATGAGGGAGATTCCACAACCTCCCTAGGCAATTTATTCCAGTGCTTCACCACCCTGACAGTTAAGAAGTTTTTCCTTATGTCCAGCCTAAACTTCCCTTGCTGCAATTTAAGCCCATTGCTTCTTTTCCTATCCTCAGACGTTAAGGAAAAGCAAATTTTCTCCCTCCTCCTTGTAACCTTTTACATACTTGAAAACTGTTATCACATTCCCTCTGAGTCTTCTCTTTTCCAGACTAAACAAATCCAATTTTTTTCAACCTTCCTTCAAAGGTCATGTTTTCTAGACCTTTAATCATTTTTGTCGCTCTTCTCTGGACTCTCTCCAATTTGTCCACATCCTTCCTGAAATGTGGTGCCTAGAACTGGACACAATAATCCAGTTGAGGCCTAATCAGCGTGGAGCAGAGCACAAGAATTACTTCTCGTGTCTTACTTACAATACTCCTGCTAATGCATCCCAGAATTATGTTTGCTTTTTTTGCAACAGTGTTACACTGTTGACTCATATTTAGCTTGTGCTCCTCTATGTGAACCCCAGATCTCTCTCTGCAATACTCCTTCCTAGGCAGTCATTTTCCATTTTGTATACATGTAACTGATTATTCCTTCCTAAATAGAGTACTTCGCATTTGTCGTTATTGAATTTCATCTTATTTATCTCAGACCATTTCTCCAGTTTGTCCAGATCATTTTGAATTTGTATTGAAATTGTATACATTAGTGAGACCTTTGCTGGAGTACTATGCCCATTTCTGATGTCCCTGTTTCAAAAAAAACTGTCAAAAACTTGGAAAGAGTTCAGAAAATAGCTCCAAGAATGATTTGTGGTCTGGAAAACATGCCTTTATAGTGAGAGACTTAAGAAACTCAATCTATATAAAAAGAAAAAGAGTACTTGTGGCACCTTAGAGACTAACCAATTTATTTGAGCATAAGCTTTCGTGAGCTACAGCTCACTTCATCGGATGCATACTATGGAAAATACAGAAGATGTTTGTTTTTATACACACAAATCATGAAAAAATGGGTGTTTATCACTACAAAAGGTTTTCTCTCCCCCCACCCCACTCTCCTGCTGGTAATAGCTTATGTAAAGTGATCACTCTCCTTACAATGTCTATGATAATCAAGGTGGGCCATTTCCAGTACAAATCCAGGTTTTCTCCCCCCCCCGCCCCTACACTCCCCCCCCTCCCCCAACAAACCCACTCTCCTGTTGGTAATAGCTTATGTAAAGTGATCACTCTCCTTACAATGTGTACAATTTCCAGCACAAATCCAGGGTTTAACAAGAACGTCGGTGGGGGGAGGGGGGGAGTTAGGAAAAAACAAGGGGAAATAGATTACCTTGCATAATGACTTAGCCACTCCCAGTCTCTATTCAAGCCTATGTTAATTGTATCCAATTTGCAAATGAATTCCAATTCAGCAGTCTCTCGCTGGAGTCTGGATTTGAAGTTTTTTTGTTGAAGAATTGCAACTTTCATGTCTGTAATCACGTGACCAGAGAGATTGAAGTGTTCTCCGACTGGTTTATGAATGTTATAATTCTTTACAGCTGATTTGTGTCCATTTATTCTTTTACATAGAGACTGTCCAGTTTGACCAATGTACATGGCAGAGAGGCATTGCTGGCACATGATGGCATATATCACATTGGTGGATGTGCAGGTGAACGAGCCTCTGATAGTGTGGCTGATGTTATTAGGCCCTGTGATTGTGTCCCCTGAATAGATATGTGGGCACAGTTGGCAACGGGCTTTGTTGCAAGGATAGGTTCCTGGGTTAGTGGTTCTGTTGTTGGTATGTGGTTGCTGGTGAGTATTTGCTTCAGGTTGGGGGGCTGTCTGTAGGCAAGGACTGGCCTGTCTCCCAAGATTTGTGAGAGTGTTGGGTCATCCTTCAGGATAGGTTGTAGATCCTTAATAATGCGTTGGAGGGGTTTTAGTTGGGGGCTGAAGGTGACGGCTAGTGGCGTTCTGTTATTTTCTTTGTTAGGCTTGTCCTGTAGTAGGTGACTTCTGGGAACTCTTCTGGTTCTGTCAATCTGTTTCTTCACTTCCGCAGGTGGGTATTGTAGTTGTAAGAATGCTTGATAGAGATCTTGTAGGTGTTTGTCTGAGGGGTTGGAGCAAATGCGGTTGTATCGCAGAGCTTGGCTGTAGACGATGGATCGTGTGGTGTGGTCAGGGTGAAAGCTGGAGGCATGTAGGTAGGAATAGCGGTCAGTAGGTTTCCGGTATAGGGTGGTGGTTATGTGACCATCGTTTATTAGCACTGTAG
Source organism: Chelonia mydas (assembly GCF_015237465.2). Classification (NCBI taxonomy): domain Eukaryota; kingdom Metazoa; phylum Chordata; order Testudines; family Cheloniidae; genus Chelonia; species Chelonia mydas. The sequence goes on along the minus strand of NC_057854.1, from coordinate 72,996,494 downwards.
TGTCCAGGAAGTGGATCTCTTGTGTGGACTGGACCAGGCTGAGGTTGATGGTGGGATGGATATTGTTGAAATCATGGTGGAATTCCTCAAGGGCTTCTTTTCCATGGGTCCAGATGATGAAGATGTCATCAATATAGCGCAAGTAGAGTAGGGGCGTTAGGGGACGAGAGCTGAGGAAGCGTTGTTCTAAGTCAGCCATAAAAATGTTGGCATACTGTGGGGCCATGCAGGTACCCATAGCAGTGCCGCTGATCTGAAGGTATACGTTGTCCCCAATGTAAAATAGTTATGGGTAAGGACAAAGTTACAAAGTTCAACCACCAGGTTAGCCGTGACATTATCGGGGATAGTGTTCTTGATGGCTTGTAGTCCATCTTTGTGGGGAATGTTGGTGTAGAGGGCTTCTACATCCATAGTGGCCAGGATGGTGTTTTCAGGAAGATCACCGACGGATTGTAGTTTCCTCAGGAAGTCAGTGGTGTCTCGAAGGTAGCTGGGAGTGCTGGTAGCGTAGGGCCTGAGGAGGGAGTCTACATAGCCAGACAATCCTGCTGTCAGGGTGCCAATGCCTGAGATGATGGGGCGCCCAGGATTTCCAGGTTTATGGATCTTGGGTGGTAGATAGAATATCCCAGGTCCGGGTTCCAGGGGTGTGTCTGTGCGGATTTGATCTTGTGCTTTTTCAGGGAGGTTCTTGAGCAAATGCTGTAGTTTCTTTTGGTAACTCTCAGTGGGCTCAGAGGGTAATGGCTTGTAGAAAGTGGTGTTGGAGAGCTGCCGAGCAGCCTCTTGTTCATATTCCGACCTATTCATGATGACAACAGCACCTCCTTTGTCAGCCTTTTTGATTATGATGTCAGAGTTGTTTCTGAAGCTGTGGATGGCATTGTGTTCTGCACGGCTGACGTTATGGGGCAAGTGATGCTGCTTTTCCACAAGTTCAGCCCGTGCACGTCGGCGGAAGCACTCTATGTAGAAGTCTAGTCTGCTGTTTCGACCTTCAGGAGGAGTCCACCTAGAATCCTTCTTTTTGTAGTGTTGGTAGGGAGGTCTCTGTGGATTAGTATGTTGTTCAGAGGTATGTTGGAAATATTCCTTGAGTCGGAGATGTCGAAAATAGGATTCTAGGTCACCACAGAACTGTATCATGTTCGTGGGGGTGGAGAGGCCCCGAGATAGGACAGCTGCTTCTGCTGGGCTGAGAGTATAGTTGGATAGGTTAACAATATTGCTGGGTGGGTTGAGGGAACCATTGCTGTGGCCCCTTGTGGCATGTAGTAGTTTAGAAAGTTTAGTGTCCTTTTAGAAAGTTTAGTGTCTCAGACGTTCTTGTTAAACCCTGGATTTATGCTGGAAATGGCCCACCTTGATCATCATACACATTGTAAGGACAGTGATCACTTTAGATAAGCTATTGCCAGCAGGAGAGTGGGGTGGGGGGAGGTATTTTTTCATGCTTTGTGTGTATAAAAGATCTTCTACGCTTTCCACAGTATGCATCTGATGAAGTGAGCTTTAGCTCACGAAAGCTTATGCTCAAATAAATTGGTTAGTCTCTAAGGTGCCACAAGTACTCTTTTTCTTTTTCCTTAAAATAAGTAAGTGAGGCATTCCAAATTAGATCTTTTAAAACCAATCTTGGAAAAAAAGTCATTTGAGATTTGGAAGGCTGGAATGTGAGATCTGTTGTGTAGTCTGCATCACCTTTGGTGCAGCCTATCTCTGGTGCAGTCTACAATTGTTTGTTCTAAACTGATTTTTTTTGCTTTTTACTTTAAAGAAAAATATTTACCAAGTAAGTGTCAATAGTTTAGTTTCAATAAACCGCTACTCTGAAGTTAAAGGTTTGGTTTGTTAATGTGGATAATATTCTACCCATCTTGACTTGGAATTCACTGTTTTCATTTGGTTACTTTGTTTGGTAACTAATTTGCATTTGAGAAGGCAGGTACATGTAAATGAATGAAATCCCCAATATTCTGAGAATTTTGGAATGAGATATCTAAACTACTTGAATTTTTACACGCCTCGTTCCCAGTAACAATTATGTTATTCCCGAACTACAGTTAAAATACATCCTTTTGAATAATCTACACTGACTCATTATGGACCTTTGTGGAATGGCAGACTTATTTCATTTATGACTCTCAAGCTTTGAACTGGATTCCAGTTGGTGAGTGGGCAGTGTAATATCCACTAGGCCCATCCATCAACTGATATCTGCAACCCATTAATAGAATGTCAGATACAGTGCTAATTAAAAATTCTTCAACAGACTTACACGTTTGGCTGTTAAGAACAGTGTTTCATTAAATTGGGAGCTATTGTTTTGTCATTTATTTAATAGCATGTAGACAAACAGCCCTAATTATACAGTGTACCTCATGTATATTTGTCTTGAGAGGTCAGTGGGAAAATCGTTTCTGCTAAGGTAGTGGACAGACATTTTGTTCATTATCTTGTGTCAGTCTTTATTAGCTAATATAACTTCCACACTTTCCAGAAAAGAAATGCTTGTATATCTAAATATTTAATGTTTTTTGCTAAAAGTTCCAGACTTAAAATTAATTGTAATTTTACACACCAGACCACATTTACTCAGTTAACTTTGTCCCCTGTGTTGCACAGCCTGCTTATGTTCAGAATAGACTGTTTCACACAGATAAACCAATTCAAAACTGATATAAACATCAGTAAACAGTATGTTAAATTTCCAAATTAGGTGGTTAGGAGAGCTTTTAGTACTGGCAAGAAAGTTGGTATCTAAGCATTCCCTATCAGGTGGTGATAGGGATTTTTGCCTTTGTTGTCTTCCTGGCACAACTCAAAGCTGTCTTGTGTCTCATCCCATAATGTGGCTACCTTTGCAGCAGTGAGGAACAGTTCCTCTGGTTATGTGTCTTGTGGGAGCAATGGAGGGACTGGGGTGAAACCTGCAACCAATCTTGCTAAAAATATGAATATCAGGCTGATTTCCACGTCCAAACTGAATCCCCCTCTACCTTAGAAGTTTTGTGTTGTTGTCATCCTCCTTCTGCTTGCTGACTGAATGAAACTTCCTTGGCTGTTGCTTGTTCATCTCTGTACGACTGCTAAGAAACATAAGGCCCCTTGTCCCTCCTAGGGGATGAGCACACTATCTGCAGCACTCCTGTTCCCTTCAGGGTAGATTCCTTGTTGTATATAGAATTATAAAAAAACAAACTGCATGTTGGAATTAATAATAATATTTAAAATTATTAATATTGATATGGGAAAACACCAAACACTAATTTAACCATAAATTCCTCTTTTAAATCCAAAGACTAAATGGTATTTTATGCAGTTGCTCTAAACAAGTCCAACGGCCTAACAATAAGCAGTTTCTGCATCCAATACATTAACAATATTTATAAGCATGCGATCAGTTACTTACTAATAGGCTAAATCTAGGGGTGCTGAGACCCATATTAGTCATCTCCAACTTGGTCAGGCAGGTATTAACAATGAACCCCTTTAGGAGTTTACTTTTTATACCCTTTAACAAACAAGTGATGTCATTGCCAATAACTTACTTCAGCTAATTTGCTAGCTTTAGCAAAAACCTAGTTTGCAGCAGTTTCTCCTTGCTTCTTTCCTTCCTACAAGGCCTTCTCTTATTCTCCCCACCCCCTTGCTTGTACAGCAGAACAGTGGGAAGGTTTGCGGCTGTTTCTTTTGAGACAATTTCCCTTTGTCTTGTTACCGCAGCTCTTTTTTACTTTATTAGTTACTTTTGGAGCCATGCATCCTTCCCATACTAAAAGTAACACTACTTACTATTCTCATGGCCTTCATTTACTTGCTGATTGGGGTCTTTTCCCTACTGGCCATGAGCTATAAAGAGAAAATGTTATTTTCTTAACCAAACTTAGGCTAATTTTAATTTTTATTATTATTCTTATCCTATGCTGCAGAACAGATGTATTCATTTAACATATTTTCTTTTATCTGGTAGTCATGGAGAGCAGAATGTTCTACAGTATGTACAGTGTTTGGAGAGAATGAAATGCATACATTGAATGTGTCCAGTTTTTATCCTTGATTACATAGTTTTATTGTAAGTAGGAGTTTATTGTATTTTTTAATCTAAACATGAGATGTCTTTTGTGGATTTAAAAAAAAAAAAAAAGCAGTTCTGTTTTGAGGCATCTATTTTTGCTGAGTCTCAATCTGTCCTTCAAAGGATACTTAATTTTTCAGAAACCTTTATTTTAATCTTCAGTCTTTCCAACATCCAGATATTCCACTCCGTAGTTAACATGAATTCTTCCAACATATTAAGACACGAAACAAACAATCTTTGTGAAGTTATCTCCCTATAAAAGGGGCGGCGCATACTACTTCTGTTGATTATATCTATAAGGGCAGGCTACTGACTTGCTAAACTAGGGTTTCCGGCCCTGGTCCAGCAAAGTGCATAAGCGCATGCTTAACTTGAAGCATGTGAATAGCCCTGTGGACTTCAGTGAGACTGCTGATATTCTTAAACTTCAGCTTGTGCTTAAGCGCAGTGCCTTTGTATTATAGGTAGTGCATGTAAACACCTATAGTTAATATTGCTTAGACATTTCCATTATTGAAGGATCACTTTCATTTGTTTCCCATTCAGTCCTTAGGTCATAAATATGCTTTTCACTGATTCAGGAGATCAAGTTTAAACTCTTAATGGTGGAGCAAGCTTTATGTCCTGCTTCAGATCCAGGGGTGGAGGACACCTCTATACATAGACCTCCCTGGACCGCTAGTGCCCCATCCACAACAAGATCTCAGACACCAGAGCCACTAGAGGTAGGCAGTACTCTGCACCGAGTACATATACCGTACTGTAGACCTTATCTTCATCTGCCTCTAAACAGAAGGAGGTAAGGAATAAATCTCCAAAAAAGATCGTGGTCACCAGCACACTAGAAGGCTATGGAGACCTCCAGTCCCACAGAGAGGTCCATGCAGGGTTTGAGTGATGATGGTATTGCAAAGACAAAGAAAAAGGGTCAGTCTAAGACAGATTCACAGAGTTCAGGTACTTGGACCCAGACTGGCAGAGACATGGTTGAAAAGAGCTATAAGTCCATCCCTGAACAACACTTGGTACCGTATCACAAAAGTCAATGGTACCAAAGACTGCGAGGCCTCCTGCGGTACTGAGAAAATCTGAGCTGACTCGCACACAGGCCAAGCGTTCAGGGCCAACTACATCAGTTCTGAAGCCATCCTCCACAGATCCTCTCCCAGGCCAGTCTTTGTTACCATCGATACTGCAAGAGTTCGGGTATCCTAAACTCTTTGGAGCCAGTCTCCCTTATTAATGAGTGCCAGGCATTTCTCAGCATCAAGATCCTCTCAGTCACCAACCCCTTTATCACCTTGATAAATATATTTACCCTTGTCTACTTTGCAGCTCTCCCCCATCTTGGATTTCAGTATAGGGTTGCCGTGTCTTTTCTAGGACACATTGCTCTCCTTCCTACACTGATTTGCAGGAGGGTAGACCTCAAATGATACCCACATCGCAGGAACACAGATGAATGCCTCCACTTTTGCCATTTGGCCCCCATCAGTGGCCTCACTGGGATCTGTGGGCATTCAGTTGCCAACAATTTGCTATGAGGTCTTTCCTCGACTCTTGAGGGAACAGAGAAGGGCCCATTCTCTTCATTCCCCTTTGTCACCACCTATGCCAGAGGAAGAGACCTTTGAGGAGTAAGAAGCAAGGTAGATAAGGAGGTGACACCTCTTACAAATATTTTCTCCTTATCAACTGTTGAAGCTGGCATGCCTCCACCCCCTTTTATGTTAGATGACTTCAGACATTTTCAGGAACTGATGGAGTGAATTGCTGACATACTTGAGAATCCCTTAAAGGAGGTTCTGGAGTGCTGCTTCAAACTCCTAGATATTTGACACACATCGTCATCTCTGAGAATTGCCTTTCCAGTGAATGAAGCTCTTATGGAGCCTGCTTAGACTGTCTGGCAAACCCCAGCTACAATACTGCCTACCTTCAAGGATTAAAAAGTATTAGGTTCTGGACAGAGAATTGGATTTTCTATTTCTCACCCAGCTCTGAACATCCTAGTAGTGGAAGCCATTAATGAACAAGACAAGCAACATAGCTCAAAGTCTGCCCCATACAGTAAAGACCATAAGAGACTCAATGTTTTTGGCCACAGATCTTACGCATCAGCCACGCCTCAGATTAGCAAACCATCAGGTGCTCATGGCTGAGTACAACTACTTAATTATAACAAATTTAATTCCTTTATTAAGCATTGGCCGGAGGAACATTGTGACCAATTTAATATTCAGGGGGGCCAGTTTCTAGCAAGGACATCACTTCAGGACATCCTTAGACATGGCAGATTCTGCAGCATGGTCTATATACACTGCAGTGGTAATGAGAAGACCACCTTGGCTGCAGATGTTGGGCTTTCAGGGAGAGGTTCAGAGTACCATTGAAGATCTCCCCTTTAATGATCTCAAGGTCTTTGCGGACTCAACAGATACCTCCTTTCCTCCAGATTTCTTGCACTAGCATATCTCATCTCAAGGATTCAGAAAAGTCCTTAAGTGATGATAAAGATTGCCTTCGATCTGGGACATATCAGCTTGTGTCTTTGTAGTGTACCATGCCAGGTTAAATCTTCAGAGTCTACAGGGATGGCTTTGAACAGTTTAAAAACCAAGCAGACACAATCTAGGCAGGTTACTCTGTTCCCCAGTGGGTTCAGCACTCAGTAGGTAGAAGGACCTCACAAAGACATGCAAGGTGTTTCCTTCATTCAGATTTCCCCCTACCACAGTGAAAATATCAGATGCTTTGCTTTGAGTTGGGGGACACATCTGGGACCTCTTACGGTGCAAGGCAAATGGTTGCTACAAGAGCAGCTTCTACACATAAATCTTTTGAATTGAGAGCTGTCAGAATTGCTTTCTACACTTTCCACCTCTAATCAGATCAAAGTCAGTAAAGATCATGACAGACAGTGTGGCATGTGTGTATTATATCAACCATCAGAGAGGAGGATGTTCCTCATCTCTCTAGGCTGAAGTGATAAAACTCTGGAATTGGTGCATAGCCAAGCAAATAGTCATCTCAGATTCTTACCTACCAGGTATTCAGTACACCATGGCAGATGACCTCAACAGACATTTATTTCTAAATTATGAATGGGAGCTAAACTCCAGAGTCCTCCACACGATGTTCTTAGCTTGGGAATTCCTGGAGATCAGTACGTTTGCCACAGCAACCAACTCAAAATGCATCGGGTATTGTTCTAGGGGAAGGAGGGGGTCTCGATCCCCTATCTCTAGGAGACACATTTCTCATCTCTGTGATGATGAAAAGACTTCTCTGTGCATCTCCACTGACATGGTTACTGTTAAAGATTCTCAACAAGATCAAACAAGATTGAGCCAGAGTTGTACTGATTGCACCAGTGTGGCTAGACAAGTCTGGTATCCCTATCTATTGAGACTCACCTCTTGTCTTTCCTGGAAGCTTCCGATCAGTCCTCACCTACTGACTCAAGGTGTTGGTCAAACGCTTTACTCCAACTGCAGATTCTGAGGTTCCAAGCATTTATTCCTCAATGGTTCTTGGGAATAGAGATATCTTGTTCCTCAGAGGTACAAGTTTTATAAACCATCTACAAGAAATACTTACCTCCAGAAATTGCTTTGATATAACAGTCATCAGATTTCTCCAACTCACTCTCCTCTTCCTAGGATATTAGATTATCTGTTAGAATTGAAAACACTGGATGTTTCTATGAATTCCATTAGGGTTCATTTAACACCAGTAACAGCCTTTCATACACTCATAGGGGGTTTTTCACTCTTCATTCACCCAACTACAGCATGATTCCTAAGAGATTTGTTGAATGTTTCCTCAGAAATCAGAGACCTACTCGTAGCTGAGACCTGAACCTAGTCCTTAATTCCCTTTCTGAAGCATCTGTTTGAACCACTAGCTATGTGTTTGTTAGATTTCTTTATGAAGAAAGCCTTTCTGATAGTGATCTCTTGTGCACAAAGGGAATGAGAATTGTGGGCTTTAATGGTGGATCCCCCATTTACAGTATTCAACAAAGCTAAAGTGTTGGTACGGGGTCATCCAAGATTGTTACCTACAGTGTCCTCAGAATTCCACATTAATCAAACCATTCATCTCCGGTTTTCTTCTCCAGACTGAATTGGACTAGTCAAGAAGCCATATTCCGTACTCTAGATGTCAGGATGGCATTGGTCTTCTAGCAAAACGGGACCAAACCATTTAGAAAATGTCCTAGATTATTTGTATCCATTGCAGGCAGAAACAAGTGTTTGGTAACCTCAAAACAGAGGCTGTTAAAGTGGATCTGTGGTTATATTAAGACATGTTATAACAGAGCTGAAGTCCAAACCCCTTTGAGAGTAATAGCACATTCTTCAATAGTACTATGTACTTACTTAAGGATGTACCAATTGCAGACATCTGTAGAGCGGCAACTTGGTCCTCTCTTCGTACCTTTTCTAATCATTACATCCTAGTGTCTGTGGCAAGATCAGATGCTGCTGTAGGCAACTCAGTTCTCTCTTTTCTCTTGGACTCTGCTCTCAACCTCCTACCTCCTGAGCAGGGTACTGCTCAGGAGTCACCTGAAGTGGCATACCCACAGGAACTTTACTTGAAGAAGGAGAGTTTACTAACCTTCTACAATAACTTGAATTCTTTGAGATGTGTCCCCCTATGGGTGCTTCGCTACCCATCCTCCTCCTTCCCTGCTTTGAAGTTGCCCTTGTGGGACTTTGCAGTGGAGAAGGAAGTGAGGGTGGTTTTCCTGAGCGGCCCCATATAGCCTTTGTCTTGCATGTGTAGGCTGAATGGGCACCTCTACCAAAAATTTCTGATCAATTCCAGTTACTGCACGTGGTGAGTAACCTCTCTTTCCAGCAGCCAAATTATTCTTCTCATGGAACCAAAAGCAAGATCTCCTATCCCTAGCTGTCCTCGCTCAGAACCTGCAGCTTCTAGAGTGAGATGGAGGAAGATGAAGTAAAGAAAGGAAAGCTTTTCAGGGAGGAGGAGTGATCCTTTTGTTAATGGTAGAAGGAGAGATGTATATTACTTATACAGGTTCACCTTTGTATATGTCAGTGGTAAATAAGTAACTTTCATTAACAGATCTTTCAAATTATTTGTTTTTTATTTGAACCTGTAATACTGGAAATATATTCTCTGTGATTATGTGTTCTAAAATATTAACAGTTTGGTGTTCCAGAGTATTAAGTTAAACCTTGGCAGCAAATCAAAGCAGTGGAGTAAGCAGCTGAAACTAGGACAGCAAGGAATTGTTTTGCTGTTCACTGAAGGAAGTCTTTTTTTAATGGCTCTGACCATTGGCTCCCTATCAAAAACACCTTATTGGGACTTCATTTGGATGCAAGGCTAATATTGTCAAAGTAATTACAAAAACAAGAGCAGAATATAAAAGAGCAGAGCTTCTGAGAAAGTTATAATTTATGCTTACATATGATATTTTAATGCTTCCCAAAAAACCCTGTTTAAACAATGTTCAGGGTCTGACTTCAAAGAAATTTAGAGTGAAGGCCAACACTGTCTTTAAATCACCATTATGGCACAAATTAGATGTGTGTGATATATTTAATCTATGCTTCAGTGCCCTAAACCCGACAGGTTGAGATGAGATTTGAGAGCAATCTTAATTCTGAATTTCTTCCTTACGTTTGTCAAAGCTGATAAAATGTTGTTTGATCTTATATATTCTAAATGATTGTATATTTTTACTAACAGCATTCCTTGATGGAACTTCAAATCACTGTAGTGTGCATTGGAATAAGAAGACTAAAGTTGTTAGTAGGAAAGGGTGGTATGACTCATTAAGTTAAGGTGCAATACTGAGTCAGGGTTGCCAGGCATGTGGTGGTGCATAACTTAAGATAATGAAAAAAGTAATGTTCTATTATGCAAACTTTAAATATCTAAAGGCAACACAATTAGCCTTGCCTATACCTCATCACTTTCTTTCTCTGGTATTAATTTTTAATTTTACTTTATAGCTGTATTATTTAACTATCAAGTGTATCTGGACACAGTTTCTATGGGCCACACTGTATGATAACTTATATTTGTTTTTACATTTGCTCATGTTTTTTTTAGATTATTGAGCAATTGTTCATGAGGAGGTGTGCTAAATATAGTCAGAATTTACAATAAATATTGTCATCTTAAAACAGAAATCCTGGACTTCTCTTCAGCATGGCATAGTTTAAATTTTTAATATAAAAATATGACTGTGTGCGGTGTGGTGTGGTTTACTGAACTGCATCTTCATTTTTTTTTTTTTTTTTAGATATTTCATTCAAGTTTCCCCTTTTTGTTTTTGGATTCCTTCTTCACCCTGAATGAATGTTTGCTCAACCTGTTGATCTGTCACCTCTAATAGTGAAAACTCAACTTTGAAGGTAGCAATATGACAGGGTTTTTGATCATTTCTGAAGAAATCTGCTTTTTTAAAATCCAGTTTCTGTTGCCAGTTTGTCATAGCCCTCTTCATTTTGAGGACTAATTTTGCTCTGTCTGGAGACTGTCACCAGCACCTATCATGGAGTGAGCATTTGCTGATGACTTGGACTATCTGTGTATAAACCTTTGCTGTATAGTATCACTTAAGTATGTTTTCTGTCTTTGGGTGATCTTAAGGATGTAAATACTTTTTTGTATGCCTAGAAACCATACCTAGGGTCTGTGTTGAGGAATTTTAAAATTACTAAAAAATATTTTGGAAATAAATTGTACTTGAATAGTCTGTTAAACAGTTACAGAACGCTTGTCTCCAAGTTCATGTTCAGTGTTGTATTGGAAACCTTCCTTGATTGAAAAGGATTGTTTATTTTTAAAGTAATACAAATATTAATGGTCATTACCTTTTATGAAAAATATCAACCGCGAGTAATTTTAAAATATGAGTACAGGTGCTTTTACATGAAGAGCCAAAGGTATGTTTGCACATGTGATTTTAGCTTACTAATATTCTGGCATATGAGGGTTGTGATATGCATAGGACTGGCTTTATTATCCCCATTATAGTGAGTTGTTATCTAAATATCAAAGACCACAACTTCATAACTAAATGAAATTGATTGATTTTTCTGATTTTTTTTTTTTTAACTTTGTGTAGCTAATTGAATTTCTTTGTTTTGTTTTAAAGGATCAATTTGATAACTTAGACAAGCATACACAGTGGGGCATTGACTTCTTGGAGAGATATGCAAAGTTTGTAAAAGAAAGGATAGAGATTGAACAAAACTATTCAAAACAATTAAGGTAAGTTGTTGTATTTTTTTAAACAAATCCTACTCCGCAACAGTTACTCTGAATTACATTATCAGATGGGTAGTTAAATATTTGATTCTGTTGTTCAAGGTCTGTTTTTCATCTGTCATCCGAATTAGATCATTAGTTACTTTTCATGAGAGACAGATTTTTCTGATCTTCAGATTTACCAGTCCAAAGTGCTCTCCCCCCTTGAGTCTTTTGAACCTGAAAGATACACTCAATGGAATCTTGAGACTTTTTAAAAACTACTGATACTTCTGCCCTGGTTTTGGGGTTTGCATTTAGCAATCTTTTCGCATTAGCCAGCTCTTTGGTTTCTTCTCTGTTCAACAAAGTTTAGAAGCAGATGCTTTAACATCCATTTCTTATGTTGGATTGGCAGAATTCACTTCTTTGTGTTAGAAATCTGATAGAAGTCATTCGTGAGCAGAATTTTAGAAGATAGGAATATGAGAATTTAAGGAGCTCAAGAAGTGATTTAAGTGTGCAGAATGCAGCACCATTTCACAGCGCTGTGTTGGTTTGTTTTGCTCATTCTATCTGTTTAAATGAGGAAACCATTTTATTTGGACACATTAATCAAAAACTTTTTCACAGACAGCACAAACAAGTCACCTCTTTGCTTAAGTAACTGAAGCTTATTTTTTGACCACCTTACAGAGGGTTATTGACTTCAGATTTGTCTGTGCCTTGATTTTAAAATGTTGATGCTTAACTGTAAAGGCCTGCATTGTATATATGTGAACTTTTATCTACTTTGTTCTAAAAGTTATATTATCTGTATTATTATGTCAATATTATATAAAAACAAACCTTTCATTCTTTCATTTTTAATATTGTTTTGGATAAGATTTGTAATTCCTCCTGAAGAGTATACTGCCTTGGAATTCTTGCATAGTGCACTTTATAAATGAAAAATGTATACCCTTATAATTTACTCTAACCTAGTGGCCACCAACCTGTAGACCATGATCAACTGGTTAAATCTAGAGCCTCTGCCAGCTGATCATGATCTCTGGCCACTAAAAGTCCAGCAGCGCAATGGGACTAAGGCAGGCTCCTTGCCTGCCCCAATCCCACACCACTCCCAGAAGCAGCCAGAACACCCCTGCCGCCCCTTGGGGAGGCAGGGGTCTCTGCGCACTGCTCCTGCTGCAAGCATTGCCTCCGCAGCTCCCATTGGCCACAGTGCCCTATTCCCGGCCAGTGGGAGCTGTGGGGGGAGTGCTTGCAGGCAGGAGCAGTGTGCGGAGCCATATGGGCCCCCCCAGGGGCATGTTACTCACTTCTAGGAACAGCATGGGACCGGGAGAGGCAGAGAGCCTGCCTTAGCCCCGCTGCGCCACCAACTGGGAGCCGCCCAGGGTAAGTGCCATCCAGCGAGAACCCGCACCCCAACCCCGAGCCCTGAGCCTCCTCCTGGAGCCAGCACCCCAATCCCCCTCCTACACCCCAACCCCCTGAGCCCCCTCCCAGAGCCCCCTCCTGCACGCAAACTCGCTTCCAGAGCTTGCACCCCTCACCACCTCCTGCACCACAACCTCCTGCTCCAGGCTCAGCCTGGAGCCCCCTCCGACACTCCAAACCCCTCGGCCCCAGCCCAGAGCCTGCATCCCCTCCCGAACCCCAATCCCCTGCCCCAGCCCAGTGAAAGTGAGTGAGGGTGGGGGAGAGGGAGTGAGCAGGAAGGGGCGAGGCCTCAGGGAAGGAGCAGGATAGATCCTGTGTTGCACTTAAATTAAAAATGTAATCTTGTGAGTAAAAAGGTTGGAGACCACTGCTCTAACCAGTCATTCTCTTGAGCACAATTAAAGAGGAGCAAACGAAAAGGTGTGTTGTGTAAAACTTGTGATGTCATAATACGTTACCAGGGAACCAAAGAATAAGTAGGTTATTGATTGTTGCAAAGTTTCAGCAACATGGGTCAGGACAGGTAGACCTGGATATGCAGTAGGTTAACAAAGTCATTCAATGATATGCATATTTAATTTGTCCTTTATTTATGATTAAAAAGAAGTTGGTTTTATTATGTGTCAAATTATTATACCGTCAGTGGATACTTGTAACTGAACTATCAGATGGTGTTTTTGATACAGTAACTGTTGTTGATGAAAGGGAAGAGGTTTGTTTGGTTTGCTTCCTCTTTGTCAAATCAAAACAATTCCAGAGATTAACTCCTTTTTGTTTTTATTCTGTTCAGCACATTTCTTTCATGCTAACACTGTTGTAGTGGGAGATACAACTTTCTGTTATGTGATGCAGAAGTATAACTAGCATAACTTCAACAAAAAATAAAATTCTGAATTTGTTCAGCTGCTTTAAACTGGAGTGAGGCGGAAAAAGCCACTCCTCCTTTGGAGTGAGTGTTGTTCTCTAATTATGTAATATTCCATGATCTCTAGAATCATCTAGTTGATTTTGAGTCAGTTACAGAAAATGTTTTGCTTAAATTATAATGGTGATTATCCTCTGACTAAAGTGTACTACTGGGTTGTTGTTTTTTCTTCATAGCAGATTAATGTACATTTCAAGCCACCTTGAGACGTTTACCTAAATTGCTATATATAAAAAACAGAAAAACGTTTTTTAAACATAAGCTTAAAAGTTAAGTTGGGAATGCAAATTACCACCATATGTGTTTCTCAAATCTGTTTTCCTTTGATTGGAGCTGAAAACTTAAGCTGTTGTTTATTATCCAAATGTGGATCTGGCAAATTTTCTTTTAGTGACTACCTTAAGAGCCAAAGCATATGAACTCTTATATTCCAAATAGATTTTTTTTTTTTTTGTACTCAGCTACCACGTAGTTCCTTTCTATGGTGTTTTGTCTTCAGTTGAATGCTTTTTCTGATAACTTATTGAGATATTAAATTAAACACTTTTGTGATCAGTGCTCACCATAACTGTTAGTTGATGCTATTCCAATCTTTCAAGCTACTAGAGTGCCATTAAAAGTGGAGCTTTTCCTTTAACTATCAAAAGGCCTGGAAGTTCTAATTGCATTGCTTCATAGTCTGTGAAAGTAGACTTTAAATATAATTCACTTCCAAAATCTCCCTTAATGGAATATAAAGATCGTGGGACAAATTCAGAGTTGGTTTCTCCAACTGTATTAAAATCATTTTATCAAAACAACTTTTAGAATGTCAGTGAAACTGCACCCACTTGTAACGCTGCTTACAGCACTGTGTGGACCTAAAGACCATATGCAAAATTCAAGATAACCACACCGCTATACAAATATTTACCGTAAATTGCTGTAATGTAGTGACTGAGGCACTTGATGAGATTTATATAACTCCATCCTACGTTACAGAAAATACACACATTTCCTTGAAAGCTAGTACTACTTTCAAAGAGAGTTGAATTGGGAGATCCGTGATGTGGAAGCAGGGAAAGAAAGAGAGCGTTTAAGGGCAGCCATTTAAGTGTCAGAGACAGAACAACTGTTGAGCTAAGTCTTAGCCTAATATCGTGAGACCTGTAGAAGCAGGGCTCACGTCAGAAGCAAGTGGGAAACAGCAGAATATAGTCCGTGTGACCTAGCCTTGAGATAACGATGTTTTGAGAAGAGAAAGTGAGAAAATACTGGAATAGATAGTAAATAGCCTAAATAAAATGTAGATGTTTTTAATTTCTGTATATCACAAAGAGGTATAAACGTTTTTGTGATTTTGCTTGTTCTTTGGAGAAACTGAGGCAGAGATGCTCTCTGCCAGCTGTATTCTTCCCTTGCAATTGCTCGAATAAAACTGTCTCTGATTTTGTTGCTTCCAACCTGAGAGTGGAGTTCGTTTTCTTCCAGAGTGCTATACTTTTAAAAGTATTAAGCATCTTAATCCCTAGATTTCATTAAGCAATAATTATTGCTTGCCACCACATCACTTGAGTCTTTTCACCAAACCAGAGAGCAGTGTGGTCTAATCCTGCCACTAAAAAAATTGACCATCCAACTTTCATCTGCAATCAAATGTTTTTAATCTAGAGCCCTCATTTTGTCCCTATTTTATTTTTAGTTATATTAATTTAGTGCTTGTGCATGGTGCTGAATTGACCCTGTTAGACTGTGAAATCATTTGTTCGTGTACAGACTTGGGGCACAGCACAGGTAGTGGCAGTCCAAGATTCTCCGCTCCATCCTGCTGGTGTGTGGAAATCCTTTTCTAGAAAGGCCACAGTTAGGGATGAGTTCAGTGTCTGTGACCTTAGTAACCCTAAGAATCTCTGCTGAAGCCATTAATTAATGTGAAAAGTGGTGCCCGTATGTACAGTGTGGATATGTGTCCACTGGGTAAGGGGCCATAACTACACTGGAAGGATTAGATTTTTATTGGTAAATATGGATTTCACCATTCGCACAAACTGATGAAAACACATTTCCACTGATACTTGGCCTATTTGTAAATTTCAGTTAAGAAAAATGCTGCTTGAAAACTTACTAGAGTTTGAATTAAGGATATTTACTTGGTATATTTTGACATGTGAAATTGACAATTTGTGTTTTAACCGTTATAAAGCTTTAACTTTTTCAATCTAAATTTATACTGTTGTTAAATAATTATATATGACCCTCCCATAATTTCCTACAAATGCAAAAATTTAAGTGGATAAAAGTTGGGGGAAGAGATGCTTAAAAATAAACATTGATATTATCCATCAAAATTATTTTTTTTAAATATCAAATTCTGCGAACCTTAGCCATAACTCATTTAACATGGGCTAGCAATGCAATGACTTTCAATCATTACTAACCGGGGTGGGATTTAAATTGATGACCTAGTGGTAAAAAGAGTCATATTCCATTGTCAGCTTTCTAAGCCATCAACTCTCATTTTCTATCCTCGCAATGACAGAATGACATTTTCTTTATACTGTAAGTAAAAAAGGATCATAATAATATGCTCTGTTAAAATAGACTCTCATTATTTTCCAATGTGTTTGTTTTGTATTGCAGAAGATAATTACAATGCTAAACAAAACTGTTCATCATAAACTCTTTTAATAAAATCTTGTGACCTTAAAGATTCAAAACGTTATGGGTTGGGGGGTGGAAGAAAAGATTAATCTGAGTTGTCATTAAGAACCTGACAGAATAAAACAACTTCATAGTCTAGATTCTTACTCTTCAGCTTCACTTTAAGTCCCCATGCCTGTAGTGAGCTCCATCTGGGCAGATCCCTTATGTCAATGGCTTGCTGATGGGGGTATAAGGTCTGCATAGAGCTGGGTGATTTTTTCTTTTGCAATAGTATCTTTGCCGAAAATGCATTTTTTTTGGATCTCTGAATCTATTCACAATTCGGATAGAATTCAATAAATAATTTTTACTTCTTTTTATTTCAAAAATGTCAACAAATTTCATTTTGACCATTTTGAAATGCTTTATTTCAACTTTTTATTTTGAAATGGTATTCCACTTTGAAATTTGGCCAATTAAAAAAAAAAAAGGGGGGGTGTAAGTGTGAAAACACCTGAAAATGATCACATTGAAAAAAAAAAAAGTTTGTGGTTGACCCAAAATGTTTTGGTTTATTTGAAACAGTTTTTTTCCCTCCAAATTCTTGATTCATTAAAATGTTTTGAAAAAATAAAATTTGGGCCAGATCTAACAGATTTTTTATTTATTAGATTTTTTTTTTTTTTGGTTTGGCCTCATCATCTGGACAGACCAATTATCTTTAGATTCCAAGAGCTAAGCTCAAGTTTAGATACAAATATCAAACATTTCTCTTTTTTCCAAGAGATACCTGTCAGCAAATACTTTCTAGAGGTGTTGCCTGAGCTTCTATTCCTGATGTCCTCACAAACCCCCTGGCACCTAAGAGTTATTTTCCAGGACATCAGTTCATTTGCTCTTTGCTTTTCAAGCCACAGTTTTCTCATTTTAGAATATCCTTTTGTGCTCCTTTGATTGTTCTCTCCATGCCTTCCGTTTTTCCTCTGACTCTTGCACTCATGATCTGTCTTTTCATGTTTATTATCTTGTGCACTTATTGAAGCCTGAGCTATTTACTGTTTGCTGAGTCCTTAGAAAATCTGACAAAATTTGATGCATCAAATTACAAATTCATGTGAGCCCAAATGCAGTCAGGATCCAACTAATTTAGTTAATTTGGTTTAAATGCTACAGTGTGTGTTGTTTTTGTTTGGGGGGGAAGGTTGTCGTAAGGTATTTCTGTCTTCCTAGAAATGATGAATAAAAACAGCATCACACTGGAAAAATAAAACTAGAACAGAAATCAGCATGCTACTAAGTCATCAGTAATCATGACCCTCCCCCACTGCCATTCTAAACTGTATGCTTTATATTAAGTGGTTTTCCTTTCTTATCTGTAACATGCCAGAAAATCTTCTCTTGAAGAG
Organism: Chelonia mydas; assembly: GCF_015237465.2. Classification (NCBI taxonomy): domain Eukaryota; kingdom Metazoa; phylum Chordata; order Testudines; family Cheloniidae; genus Chelonia; species Chelonia mydas. Next base: position 72,978,772 of record NC_057854.1, on the reverse strand, counting down.
GCTCTTGCACAGTTGCCTAGTTACAGCATTGTTATGCTTGTTATGGATTTCACCTTCTGAATAATAATGAGGTGTATTTTAGGAGTTCCCTGTTTATAATGTAAGCCTCTATATAAAGAGTGTAAGGCAGGAATATAAAATAATACCAGAAAAAGCAACATAGGAAAATTATTTTGGGTGCCACGGAAGAGGTTTTGTCTTTTTTGACATGAGAAAAAACACACACCTATCCAGATATATGGAGACTTGTCTGCTTTTAATCTCTAACAGCACAGCAAATAGAATTTGCACACAGACAATGGACTCCATGATACTGGAGAAAAATTCTTGTCTACACCTGGAGAGTCAGAGTATTGCCCTCTGAAGTAATTTTTATTCATAAAATGATTTAGAACAGCAAAAGTTGAATTTGTGAAATAGTTCTGGGCATCATAGGCAGACTACTATGTAGCTCTGTATCTTATTGGTGTTGATTATATAATCTCTTATGTTACACCTTTTCAGAAGTTTTGGATGGAAAAATGAGCTCCCCTTTCAGCTAATATTAGGAGCTATATTTTAATATAAAGCAGGAAAGAGATGCGATTATGAGCTCAGTCTTTCGAAGAGAATAGCATGATGAGTATGCTAAATTGAGGAGGTAGTCAGAAAAGTGGCTATAAAAATGGCATTGTAGGTTACTTTATTACTTTATTGTAGAGGGTGCTGGTAGTGATGCCTGTAGTTATAGTTAAAGTTGCCTAACACTTTGATTATAAGACACTGTTTTCAAGTTGCTTATAACTTTGACAAACTTTAATCATTCAGGCTGAACTTTCCATGCCTGATGTCTGCTTCAGGCTGAATATTTTTTGAAAATTTCAGCAAGAACAGTTCTGCCATTTCTAAGAATAAAATTATGAAAAATACTTTGCTTTGTCTGCGTTATGATACTGTGTAAGAATTTTCTTAAGTAGCTCTAGGCACCTCCAAGCTTTGCAGCACTGACTTGGATCGGCAGAGGGCTGATCCTAGTGTCAGGCATGTGCCTTTTGCCATTCTTGTGAAAATCTGCCAATGTTTGGCCAAACTATAAGCCTCTGAAAAAAATCATAGTTTGCACATGCTCAGTTTGGCAGCAAAATTCTCAGAAGATTCTGTCTGCTCTGCATGTGCTCTATCCCTGCACAGCTCCATTGTGTCAACCAGACCGTTTGTATGCCATCCCACAGAGCGACTGAACGTGATCCATCCCCTCACAATGGGGTGGGCACAGGATTGAGACTGGAGCTGAGGGAACAAGAGTGGAAAGATCTGTAGCTACTAAACACACTCCCTCTGGAACGTCACTGGACCCAGGATTCCCGAGACTCAACACTCTGCTGTCAGTAAATAGGTGGGAAACCCACTGGAAAAACATCTTCTTGAGTGGTTAGGTGACATAGCGGATGACATCCTACTATGCATATCCGTTACTATGGCCTATATGGGGGGTCAATATGGTTATGATGGATTTATTTTTTTTTTACTTTGCTTTTTAAAAAGTAGGAAATTGCATGTAAAATAAAACAATATAGTAAAATAATGTTAATGTTGCAAAGTCAAGCACTCAAAAATTCGGAAAGTTGGAACTGTTCTGGGTATGAATCAGGGTCGTGTAGTGAATGAGGTGGTTGTCTGCGTGACCCCTGCCTCATTTGTTGTGGAAGTTGGAAGAAGTGCATTGAACAAGGCAGGGAACTGCAGGAAGAGAAAGGAGCATCTCATGATTCAAGTAGCTGAGTACCACTTTGGAGAACTGAGTTCTGTGTCTGCCTCTGCCAGAGTTCCTGTGGGATGCTAGCCATTGCCAAGCCATGCAGCATTCCGTGTACATGAGGAGAGGGAAGTAAACTCATAATTCCTTGACTCACAGATCAGATTAAGATCTCTTCTTCTACACTGGCTGCTGCTTATATTTTTGTGCACTTCACCATTGAGCATTGCTTCATACCCCTTCCATATAGAGGCAAGTATCATTCCCCCCAGTTTACATATAAGTTAAGAGAGGTTGCACAAGGTCACTTCTGGTGAAACTGGGGCTAGAACCCAAGTCTCTACTATCTACTACTCTGTCATACTGCCTCTTCTACAGAATGTTGCAAATCTGTGTACTTAAAACTACTTTTCTAACTACTAGGTATACTTCCTTCACAGAGGTAGGAATAGAATGCAAAAATCCTGATCTCCAGCATTCTGTTGCTGCTTGTCAGTGGGTTACACAACAATTTGCTGACGTATCAGAACCTCCCCTAAGGGCTTGGGTTGGTACCAATAGAAAAATAACACTTCTGTAGGCTCAAGTTTAGATGTCTGTGCTTGGAATCGCATAGTTCTGAAATTCAACCTTAATGCTAACCTGGGGAGGGTGAGGGTTGGGAAGGGTTTCTTCTATTTGCACATGATGGAATTTCTTCCCCCTCCCCATTTTTCTCTTTGAATAACTAGCTTATTTAATTTACAGTGAGAAAACATCCTTAGACACTTTTATGGTTTAAAAACCATCCTATGTGATAACTGTGTTGCAACAAAACACAGGTGGTCCACATTTTGGTGCTCTGTCACGCTGAAAAGTGTGAAGGGTGAGAGTATTAGTAAAATAAGTAGACACAGTATGGCTTTTGAGTTACACAGCAGAGCAAGAGAGTGCTGTTCTTGCAGTCATCCTTTCAGTGTAACTGCACTTTGATCACAGTTTTAGGATTTAAAAGGGAAGCCTGGGCAAACGCTATTCTACAGCAATATGTAATAATATGCTAATTTGTACTGTTTTTTATTGTTTGGATTGTAAATATATAGGATGGATAAAAATCTGGCATATGAAATATGCAGTATTGGGCATGGTATTAGCAGCCTAAAATGGAGAATATACAGCAGTTAGCTCTGCTATCTGCCCTTCTCATTGCAGCTACTAAATGGATTTCATGGTGAAGAAAGTGCAATATAAACAGTATTTTACAGAAATGTCTGGAGAAGAAATTGATATGCTTTCAAAATGCCTATAAAGAAACCTGACACCTCTTCAGACTGTACTCACTGCCATCGTCTGTTGGCTGCAGAAGACTCTTAACAATAAAATTGGGTGATACAGATTCTATTGTGAAAGGTTTTAATAAGTACTGACAAGAACTAATGCTCTGCAAAAGTCCATGACTATTATGGAAGGAAAGCTAAAGAGTTTTCTGCTAACATGAGCACATTGGACACTAGAGCTACTGAAGTAGACTCTTAAATTAATTAGCAGAAAAATCTTCAGTAGATTCAAGCAAAAACTGAAGAGAATAACAGCTTGCATAAAACATGGTAAAATCTGATCGTATGATAGAGACTATTGGAATTACTGGAAAATCAAATAAAATGTAGAAATGTTAGATTTAAAGATGTGCCAGTGGCCAAAGAAGTGCCAGTGTATTTTGTTAAAATTATGGTTTGTTTATTTCACTTTGACACAGAAAATTATTCTGTATTTGCTGAAAAAGATACAAAATTCCTTCTAGACAGAGGCAGGGAGATCAGTAATGGAGCTATAATTGCAATTTTTGTGGTTTATAAAAAGTGAGAGAATTTTGAAGACTGTTAGAATAAAAAAGATACTGCAGTATGAAGATGTGATCTTTGTCCGCATACTGAAAATAGGAGGGTGGGGAGAATTAATTGTGGGCTTGTTTATTTATTTATTTATTTTTTTAAGGAAGGATTTCATGGTGTCCTATAGGTACCTTTCTGGCTTTCAGAAAAGTTTGTTACCTGTGGCAATAAATCTTTTTTTTTTTTGGGACAGTAAATCAGGTGCAGCCGGGCGGGAGTGGGGGAATATATGTTTTGGAGAAGGATTGTATTTGAAAATTGACACTCAAGTATTGTTTCTCTCTCTCTCTCTCTCTATTTCTCTCTCTCTCTCTCTCTTTTTTTCCTTTTTGTAAGATTGTGGGCACGTTATGTTGCTTTGGCATGTCACAGGATTCTTTATAATGTTGTTCTACTGCATTTCCAAATTTAGGCACTAATCCTGCAGTTATTTCTGTAGCAGTGCATCCCTGTGTTATCAGTGTCTGACTAGAGGATTTAGTACAGCAAATGTGTTGATCAAGACTGCATTCCTGCAGTGTGTAGCATGCAGATGCATGGCTATGTCCACTCATTAAAGTAAATGATGCTTCTCACAGGCACAGCAGTCTGTCCACATGCTACATAGAGCGTATTAGGGGTCTCAGTCTCTTGTTTTTAGATTTTTTTTTCTTAGCTTTTGAACTGTTGATGTTTCCAGGGACACTGATGATGTTTTCAGGTCTAAGGTATTGCCTCCATTTTTAAAAAAAAGATTCTGTATCTTGCACCCTAAGAATCTGCTCATGTTCAAAACAGTGACTGTAGTATAGTTAAAATAATTTGTCTGAATGTCTGCTGAAAGCTAAACCTTGGCACTGGATTTCTCTGCAAACAGTCATGAATGTGGTACCCAGAATGACTATATGATTTGCACGTTGCCTAGCTGTGCCTGTCTATGTCATTTGTGTGTCCAGATAGCATAGTAAATGTAATATAAACCCTGCTGTTTGTGAGCCTTTTAAGTTGCATGTGAATAAATGAGGTGATTTAGTTACTATGGCAACAGGTGCCTTAAAATATATATTACTCTGTTGGCTTCACTGAGTTTACACCAAAATGAGTTTGCCCTGTGAAGTTGTATCAAATTCTTGGTTCAAATAGTTTACAGTATGTGACCCTAGTGCTGCAGAGACCTTCACTGGTATAAGGCTCTCCCCATGAAGATCCTTTGCAGCACTGGGGCCTATTTTTTATCACTATATCCCTCTCCAATTTTTTTTTTTTTGACGCTGCAACTAGAAAAATGCTTTTATAATACAGTATATGTACTTTTCACCTTTAACAGAAATCTGGTTAAGAAGTACTGTCCCAAACGTTCATCAAAAGATGAAGAGCCCAGGTAAAATATATGCATTTAAAGTTTTACATATATAAATCGCAAATACAAGTATATTGTTTAATCTTTTTTATCCTTAATGGAACATTTTCTGTGTAAATATTTTTGATGGATAAATTAGCAAATGAATGAAATCAGGACCTCCTTTGTTTGGGTTCTTGTTCTATAACAATTAAATATCACACTTTACTGTTCCCACTATTGGTGTCTTAAAGTTTTAGGTGTTGTTAATGTGGTAATTTGTATTAGCAGCTTTCCAAATTAAACTTCATTTAGCAGAAGAGTTTGAAAGTGAAGTTTTAGTGTAATATATATATATTATATAAAATTATATATATATATATATACACACACACACATATACACACACACACATTCTGGCATTCCTTTTATAGGATTGGGAATAATTTGGCCTTAATGTGTGTGTTTCTTTTTCTTACAATTTTTATTAACCCTTTGAGAATCCTGGTAACGTGCTACCAGTGCAGCTCTGCAGACTTGGGTTTTGACTGCGTGCTGAATTGTCATTTATTTTTGGCTAGTGAAACTCAAGTGTGTTACCCTGGCAACTTACTTTGGCTCCAAGAAACAAAGTAGATTTGGATGACCATTTGTGATGGTAACACTGCATGTTCAGCAATTCCATTGTCAATGGTGTAAGGATACATCTACACTGCAGTGGGGAGGTGTGATTCCCAGTTCCGGTAAACGTACGTGCTTGAGCTAGCATGCGGTGTGGCTGCGGTGGCACGGCTGGCATCTTGGGCTAGCTGCCCATGTATGTATGTAAGATCTCCCATGGAGTTGTTCTTTGGAGGCTAGCCTGAGCTACCACCAATGCTGCCATTTTTAGCACACTAGCTCCAGCAGTGCTAGCACGCGTATGCCCACAGTCACTCCCAACTACAGGGTAGACATAGCCTAAGAGAAGTGCTTATTTTGCTGTCCTTGTCATTGATGATATTTGATGTCTGATTAAACCACAGTGCTAGTTTTTAAAGTATAAATAATTGGACTATGAATGAAAGAATGGTGAAAACTTAAGGGTAGCATGTGGGATGGATTTCACGTTGCAGCCAGGGAAGTGCTATGCAGAAATGCCTTGGGGAACCCCACCAGAAACACCTCCAGTTCTATTTAAACCCACCTCCAAAGAAATCTGGACTGCAGGAGTCAGGATTTCCAAGTCCACAATGGAATTCAGGATGCCAGCTTTAAGAAGATGGCAATATTCCATAATTAAAGAGAGATGCATATTTTAATATGGTGACTGTTTTTGTTTCTTTCCTCCCTTCCACACACACTTTCTACCCTTATTTTTGCCCCTCCTCCTCCCCCTTTTTAGTGCCAGCCATAGTGGCACCTTACCTCCAGCCAAGAGGTGGGCAGGCAAACAGGCAGCTGTCTCCAGAGCTGATAGCAAACTTGTTCTGTAGATCATCCATCGGGATGCATATGAGTGGTATGATTGGCATGTTCCACCCTCAAGACCAAGCACATCATCTCTGCAACAAGTTCAGCCTCCGAGCCTAGGGACCTAAGTCCGTTCCCAAGCTCAGGCCTCTCAGTTGGCAGCTTAGGATACCACTAAACTGCAGGGCCTTTCAGGTAGTATTCTTATTCTTTCTTTTCCACTCCCCAGAATCCATGTTCTTATAAACTATGTATGAAGAGACATTAGAATGTGGTACATCTTAGGCCCAACATAGGCTTTCCCCACTGTGCATTTTCACTGTAGTTCAACATTAGTCTAAGGCTTATTTTACAGTGTATCTAATTTTAACACACACTATGTTCTCTTAATGGCTAAGTAAAGAAATCCTTAGTGAAAGTAAAAGTCAATTTCACCTTGTGTTTTTAATGTGTATTTTGTCAGGTTTACATCCTGTCTAGCCTTTTTTAACATCCTTAATGAGTTAAATGACTATGCAGGACAACGAGAAGTAGTAGCAGAAGAAATGGGACACAGAGTCTATGGAGAACTAATGAGATATTCTCATGATCTAAAAACAGAAAGAAAAATGGTAATTCCTATATTCTTATCCAACAATCGTGTATAAAATGACTGTTTTCATTCAAAGAATCTGTATACTTATTTGTCCAGTCAGTAGTATAAATGTGACAATAGTGTCAATTATAAGTTTTATGTGCAACTTAACATCAGAGTAGCTCTCTTCAATACATATTTACTTGCTATGATGTTCAAAATACAAATATAGAATAGTGCCCATTAATAACTTTTGAGTAAATAACCCTGGTCTATCGTGCTGTTCTTGCATGGATGGTAATATCTCCAATAAAGTACCTTGATAAATTAGTAAGCAATTGACATAGCATACTGAATGTAAACTAGAACAGAAACCAGTAAGGTTAACAGTATCTGAGATTTGTGAAAATGTCTTATTTATGGCCTTACAGCATCTTCAAGAGGGGCGAAAAGCTCAGCAGTATCTTGACATGTGCTGGAAACAGATGGATAATGTGAGTTTTTCTGTTAATAGTGTACAGTTCTACACAACTGTTACCATTACGTTTGCGTTAGTGTTTAGTGTTTAGCTGTATCACTGAATGATCGCATTAGATTTATTGTTCAGTAGCCATGACAGAATACAATGTACTTGTAGTTCATTACCTAATTAATTTCTCTGTAAATTGTTATTCTCTGTAGGAGTTACCCTTTTGGGGTTTATGTGATGTAGAGAAGTAGCTTTCAAATATATTAGAATTTTCTTGAAAATAACACTCAATCCTATGTCCTGGAGGCATCTACTAGCAATCCTTCAGCCTAGCAATCCTTCAGCTATCAGTCCCTTTTCTCCTAGCCTGCTCTCATTGTAATCACCTACAGTTTAAGAAATAGCTTATTTTGTGAGACAGTTTCACTAGTTATGTTCCATCTTTTCACATTTTTATAGATTTACTGCTGCCTCCATAGTAGTTATAGTAGATTTTCCAAGTTTCTGTTCTTACTAATTAACCTCAAATTAACCCAACTGTGTTTAAAGACTTGAAGGTATGTAGCATTTACTTATGCATCATTTAGGAAATCAAAGCTTTAAGTCCGTCATCAGCACTGGACTTGATCAAGATGGCTTGTAACAAAAGGTTTATTCAAGAATGCTGCTATGACTATTGTATAGTCCTTTTTTGTTTATTTCACTTTCAGTCAATATAAACTCTGTTTAATAGAGGAATACAGGCAGAGTACTCCAGGGTTCCATTCTTTGAAAGCCCCAGTTTAAAAGGAGGCAGAACAGAAATTCTACTTTCCCTGTCTCAGTGATACTTTTGAAGTGATATTGACAAAGATTCCTCCTGTGCCAATACGCCATCCTTAGAATGTGTTGCATCTTGGTCAGATATCCTAAAACCATGGTGAAGAGGTGGAAGATTCATATTTAGGAACGCAGAGTCAGAAGAATGAAAGAAATTTTTAATTTCACATGCTTTACATCAGAGGTCGGCAGCCTTTCAGAAGTGGTGTGCCGAGTCTTCATTTATTCACTTTAATTTAAGGTTTCACGTGCCAGTAATACATTTTAACGTTTTTTTTAGAAAGTCTCTCAGCTATAAGTCTATATATTATATAAATAACTATTGTTGTATGTAAAGTAAACAAGGTTTTCAAAATGTTTAAGAAGCTTCATTTAAAATTAAATTAAAATGCTGATCTTACGCCGCTGGCCCACTCAGCCCGCTGCCAGCCTGGGGTTCCATTCACCTAGGCTGGCAGCAGGCTGACCGGGGCCTGCGGCCAGGACCCTGGCTAGCAAGGGGCCGGCAGCCAGAACCCTGGCCAGCAGCCAGAACCCCAGACCAGCAGCGGCTGAGCGGGGCCGGCGGCCAGGACCCCAGACTGGCAGTGGGCTGGGCGGCTCAGCCCGCTGCCACTCAACCCGCTGCCGGTCTGGGGTTCAGTTCACCGGCTCCTGCCAGCCAGGGTTACGGCTGCCGGCCCTGCTGAGCCCACTGTCAGTCTGGGATCCCAGCCCTGCCCACATAGAGGGGTACCTACCTTCTCCCTGGTTCTACCCCATTCTCTTCCTCTCTCTGCACTGAGCTGAGGGTGGGAGTGCACTGAGCACAGGGCTGGGGGTGAAGGAGCAGGCTGGAGGTTGGGGTGCAGGGGTCTGGCAGGAGCTAGAATGAGGGAGGGGGCTCAGGGTTGGGGCAAGAGGGTTTGGGTGTGGAGTGCTTACCTGGGCCAGCTCCCATTTTGGTGCGAGGGGTGGGGGTGGGAATGTGGGGGGTGCAAGAGTTAGGACATGGGGTCTGAGGGGCTGGGTATGTGTGGGGGGTACTGGAGTCAGGGCTGGGGTTGTGGGGGGTGCAGGGGTCAGGGCATGGGGTGTGGGGGGGCTGGGTATGTGTGGGGGGTACTGGAGTCAGGGCTGGGGTCGTGTGGGGTGCAGGGGTCAGGGAAGGAGGCTGGGGTCGTGTGGGGTGCAGGGGTCAGGGCAGAGGGCTGGCTGTGTGTGAGGGGGGTGCAGGGGTCAGGGCAGGGGGCTGGGGTGTGGGGGGGAATGTAAGGTGCAGGGGTCAGGGCAGGGGGCTGGGGTGTTTTGGGGGTGCAGGGATCAGGGCAGAGGGCTGGGTGTGTGTGAAGGGGGTGCAGGGCTCAGGGCAGGGGGCTGGGGTGTGGGGGGGATGTAAGGGTCATGGCAAAGGGCTCGGGGTGTGGGCTGGGGGTGTGGGGGTGCTCCCAGCCCCCTGACCAGAGCGGTTCATGGCAGGGGGCTGGAGGGGATATGCCCTGATTCCACCCCCCTTCTCCAAGGCCCTGTCCCCACCTCTTCTCCGCCTCCTCCCCGGAGCAGCGAGTGCACTGTGGCTCCTCTTCTCCCACTCCCAAGCAAGGGCCATCAGCTGATCGGTGGCAGGGAGAGGAGAAGGGCAGGAACGCAGCATGCTGGGGGAAGAGGCGGGGGACGGGGGAGCTTGCCTGCCCTGCAGCAGCAGCCGGCAGGACCAAGCTTCTTCATCTCCGGGGGTGGAGAAGAGCAGGCCGGGGCGGGCAGGATTTTTAGTGGCACGCTGCTGCCTGCCGGGGTACCGGCCTGGGTTTGGCAGCGGGCTGAGCAGGGCCGGCAGCTGGGACCCGGCAGGCAGCAGTGTGCCATTAAAAATCGGCTCACGTGCTGTCTTTGGCACGTGTGCCATAAGTTGCCGACCCCTGGTTTACATAAAGAAGAGAGGATAAGCAATAGGATTTCAAAATACTTCATTTGTAAAGTGTCAGGAGAGGGTAGCAGTTGGTTGCTGAAGATTGTTCATAAAGGTTCAACATTCTTTCTTGGAAATCTTTCCTATTGTCACCAAATTTTTGGAAAGGAAAGTGCTAATCAGGAAGAAGATTACAAAAACATTTGCATTTCTGAAACATTTCCATTGAACCAGTGCCAAACAGAAGGAAGGAAGAGAGAAAGGAAATCATTAAATCATTTTAAGGTGAACTAACTTCAGAACAAAAGTGAAAACTGAGTTAATCCCAGATTTCTATGCTGAGTGGTCCCCATTTACTAGACTGAGGGACATGCAGTGCAGAAATAAATTTTTAATTAACCCTTTTTTTCCATCCTCCTACATGAAATCCACTGGGCACTGCTCAGGTAACTGAAGATGGTTATTTAAAACTTATTTCTGTGCTGAATGCTCCTCCCATGCTGGGTAAATTGGAGAGACAGTTCTGGGTTTGTCACAGTTCTAATTTTTAGCTTTCCAGTTCATCTTTGAAACTTCAGTATTACAAACACTAACTTCCCTCTTAATGTCAGAATAAATTAGAATTAGATATCACTGCACAGGAAAAATCTTAGTGATTTTTCTGGAGTCAGTCATCTGTCTTGGAAATCAAGGTGATTGAACCTGAAGAATTCTCGATATCTGCATAGGAATATATTTCAGTCACTATGGATTTGTGATGGAAAACAGCATTACCGGTCCTGAAAAACACCATTCCAGCAGATGCTAGCACTTCATGTGCTCACATACTTTGATCATTTATTGGTGTGTATGTATCTTCCTTAATGTACTGTTTCAAGTCCCATCTAATTCTGGCTTAAAAATAAGGAATTAACAGGGCCTTGGTGAACATGATGGGTAACAGCCTTTTCTCACTCTGGATGTTTAATAGTGGGGCATAAAATAGAGCCATCGTGTGTCAACAGTCAGAGACCACCTTACAGTAAATGTGTTGAGAATTGCAGTCTCAGTAGGTTGGCAGTACCGACAGTGCACTTCTCTGTGAGATATTCTCAAATATATGAAGATTAGTTGTCTTTGGCTACAGAGTCTCTCAACAAACCTGTGAAGCTTGATCTGTGCTGTGAAATCGGACAATATAGGACAGATTTGTTATCAGTAAGGTTAGCTAATATGATGCCAGGTATGGGTTAGTGTGGTCAGTGTAGACCAGGACAAACATTGTTCAGCATTGTGTCAGAGGGTCTAATTTTGGTTAGCTGAGACATTGCTGAACGCTATTTGTTCTGGTCTATGCTCACGGCTAAACCATGCTCAGTACCTTGTCTATTAACATCATTGTAACAAATTGGTTAAAGAAATGAATTTTAAAATTATATAGATGTCTGGGTCCAGATTTGGATTTTCTTTCCCAGCCTCTTTCTGCCCCCCCTCTTACCCCCCCCCCCTTCCCCGGGTAATCTGAGCTAAAATCTGGACCCAGCTGTTCTTTATAATTAAATTTGTCTCTGTAATTGGGTGTTCATAATTTGGTTGCTTGTATAATAATTTTAAAACCTATTTTGAACATTTCTATGCTGGAACCCCATTAAGGTAAATGGAGCAAGTTAAAACCTCTGGAGAAAAGGTGGTTTGACTGCAGATCGAACAAGACAGCAGTGCTTTGATTTTCAGGGTGAAGGCTCTTCTCAGCCAAGATTAATGGAAATTTTAAATTGAAGCTTAGATATCTAGGATTTGAAGTTGCTGTAAAAATAAAACTGTACTATCTGTTGGTTTGTTAGAGCAATATGGTTTTCATGATTTTTATAGAGCAAAAAGAAATTTGAAAGAGAGTGCAGAGAGGCAGAAAAGGCACAGCAAAGCTATGAAAGACTGGACAATGACACAAATGCAACTAAGGCCGATGTTGAGAAGGTAAGACCCATGACACTTCTTCCTCTCCTCATTCTTGTTGTTACTATTATTAGAAAATGTTAATTTTTGATGGCTTTATTTTTTGTAGCAATATTTGAACAGCATAATATATTTATTTACATATTTTAGGCAATATCAAAGTTACAGTATAATTCATCTTTTAAAACTCAATGTACAGTGTAGTGAGGCATATTGACATATTTTAGTCTTTTAATTATTCAAAGGATGATCACAGAGCAAATTACAGATAATGTCTAAGACAGAAGCTGTAGATGGGGGTATTCGTCTGATGTAGTTTGGTGTAAATGTGCTTAGAATCTAGTTTAATGGTTTCTATTTTATTCTCCTTCTGAACCACCCTTTAGTGCAATGGCTTCAGAGGGAAGTTTTTATGGCAGTTCCTGAATATGACCTGTAGATTTGACATTACAAATTTAATGCACTCACATTCCTTCCCTTTTTGTTAATTATGGGAGAAATGTTTGTGCCTCCGCATCCACTGTGACTAATGTTTTTATGTAATTGGTGGGAAAGCTAGTTAAAGTAATGTTACATTTCTTTTGAGAGAACACAAATGAGGCATGTTTGTACTGATGTGACTTCCCATTAGGCTAAGCAGCAATTAACCTGCGTACACACATGGCAGATGAAAACAAAAATGAATATGCTGCACAACTACAGAACTTTAATGGAGAGGCACACAAACATTACTACATTGTCATTCCTCAGATTTACAAGGTAAACAATATTTAATAAAATTAATTTCTTTATTTTTTGAGGGGAAGAGGATTTCAAAATCTAAAACTTAAGAGAAAAAGATATCTTGGTAGATCACTTCCGTCACCTAAGCTGTATAGAGATGTCTAAAGCATATCTGTCTAGGTTTTTATTAGGTTACATTTATTGTTCATAGCAATTAGATTTAGAAATATAAATAAAATACTGTTGTCGTTTCTGTGAATATTGTTATAAATAGTAAGCTTCCTTTTGTTTGCTTAAAGAATACTAGAATCATATTACAAAAGAAGAAAAAGTTTCTTTCAAGGACATAGATTCTGTGCAGCATTCATTTAACATAAAGTGATCCATGGACAGCAACAAATGGGAAATCCCTCAAAGGTCTTGAAGTCTGTTGAAGCATTTGGGATAACACTGGAAACCTCACAGGCTACTCATCATCACTCCCATAAACACATTGGTCATTGGGGCACCATCATTGATGAGCAATCCATTAATTGTCTCCACCCCTAGTGATTGTTTGTCAGTGCTTGAGTCTGCGCAAAGCCCATTCCTGTCCACTCTTTTATATTGTCAATCCATCTCTTTTTTTGTCTAACTCTTCTTCTCTTCCCCTGTACTGTCCCTTGGAGGATGATCTTAGATAGGCCAGATGATCTTGTTACATGGCTGTACCACTTCAGCTTGCGCTTCTTTATGGTCATCAGGAGGTCTTCATATGAGCCAGCGCATTGGGTGATGTTGCGGACCTCTTCATTAGTGACGTGGTCAAAGTAGGAGATACTTCTGTAAAATCCTGGGCATCTCATCTCTACTACCTGTATTTTCCGTGCAAGTTCTGCCGTAAGGACCCATGTCTCGCACGCATACAGAAAAATGGAGATGACCAATGTGTGCAGCAGTTTCCGTCTGGATTCCGGGGAGATGTTCTTATTCCTCCCAGTTGGCTTTAGCTTTGCCACTGCTGCTGTTATTTCCGCAGTTCTTGCCTGAATTTCTGCCTTGGATCCTTCATCCGTGATGACTGCCCACAAATACTTGAACTGTTTTACTGTCTCCAGCTCTTGTCCACTGACAGTGATATGGCGTGAGCTGATCCCATCACGTTTGTTTGTCATCAGCTTGGTTTTCTCTGCACTGATTTCCATGCCATATTTTGCTAAGGTTTCATCCAGTCGTTTCACAAGATTGGCAAATTCATCTTTATTGCCTGCCAGGCCATCAATGTCATCAGCGAACCGAAGATTTGAGATTGTTCGCCCCCCAATGCTGACTGTGCATATGTGATCTTCTAGGGCATCAGTCATTATGCGCTCCAAGTAGATGTTGAACAATGTGGGCGAAAGAAGGCAGCCTTGCCGGACTCCAACAGTAGTGCGAAACCACTCTCCCATTGTGCCACTGATGAGAACTGTACTGCTGGCCTTGGCATACAGTTGTTTAATGGTAACAATAAGCTTATGACCAACATTGTACTTATTCATGGTTTCCCAGAGAGCTTTGTGCCATACTCTGTCAAATACCTTCTTGAAGTCAACAAAGACATGGTAGATGTCCTGCTGGTGGTGTAAGTATTTCTCACATAGAACACGAAGGTTGAAAATCTGTTCTGTAGTACTTCTTCCAGCACGAAAGCCAGCCTGTTCTTCAGCAATGATATTGTCTGCTTGTGGCTTCAATCTGTTCAATATGACTTTCAACATCACTTTGTTGGGATGGCTAATTAAGCTTATGGTCCGATAATTTTGACACAATTGCAGGTTGTCTTTCTTTGGCAGAGTGACAATTAGTGACTGTGTCCATGTGGAGGGCCAGTCACCAGTCTGCCAGATCTTGTTGCAGATTTTGGTGAGTTCATCTATTACTATTTCTCCTCTGAATTTCATTAGTTCACCTGGGATGTTGTGAATACCTGTAGCCTTTCCATTCTTGAGTGATTTCACAGGTGTCTCCACTTCTTCACATAGTATTGGAAAGTCATCCTCCTCTGTTCAATCTGGGCTGCCTAAGACACTAGGATCTCCATTTGTCTGATGGTTGTATAGATCAGAGCAGTAGTTTGGGGTCCACCTATTGATGATGTCCCTTTCTTCTGTAAGACTGTTCCCTTCTTTGTCTTGAATTGCATTAGCTTTGGTCCATCTTTCCTTCATCAGATTTTTTACAACCTGGAGTTGCTATTTTTATAATTGATACACTCTTCAGTTTTAGAGCATTGTTTTCAATCCATATCTCCTTGGCCACCTTCATTCCTTTCTTGATCTTTCTGCCAAATCGCTCTGTAGTTATCAGCTCCTTCAGTGTGTTCTTGTCTCTCTCTACGTTCTCTTCTAATATCACCATTTGTATTATTTCATTGTGAACTCATGGTTTTGTCTTCTTAAAGTGTTTCCCAAGGATGTCCATTGCGGCCACCATTCATTACAGCATTGAATTGTTTGTCATTGTTTCTATGTCTTCCTCTAGAGCAAGCAGCGGGCAAATTTTCTGCAGTCATTGCTTGAAATGACTCTGCAACATTTTGGTCTCTGAGTGTGGTGAACTTTTGGCCTGACAATTTTCCTTAGCCGCACTAAAAATTTAGCATCACAAGGGTCATGATCACTTCCAATATCAGCACCAGGGAAGCTCCTTGTTTTAGCTCTGTTAATCCCAGAACGAAATCCATGTGTGCCATGTTGATCGTCTGGATGTTTTATGTGCTCCTAATATGTTTGCAGAACCAGATTGTTATAGCTGGGCAAACTCCAAAAGTCTCAATCCTATCTCATTGGTTACCACAATACGAGAAAGGGCCACAATAATCTTGCAATGTGCCTGTGCGTCAGTACCCACTTTAGTATTCCAATCTCCTTGTACAATCAGGATATCTTTCTTGTGTACCTTATCGATGATTGTCTTGGATCTGGTTGTAAAGATTCTTCAATTTGATCATCGTCCTAGGTCTGTTGTAGGGGCATAGACTTGTCCAACTGTGATTTAGACGGTATTGCCTTAGACGGATGTGGAGTCCGGGGACGAATAGGCCCACTGCTCCTCCTACCCAGTCTTGTAAGATGTGTGATTAAAATGGGGCTGCCTGGAGAAGATGGGCTCCGCCAGTTAGAAGATTTGTCCAAGACACACCATATATGAGCAAGTCAACGATGTCCATACCGGATTGATCGCAGCACACGGGTTAATAATGACTGTGCCATCCCACCAGGGCAGACGCGACAACTATACTACTGGTGTAACCCTGACAAAGAGATCCGTGGAGAGGTACATCACCATAGCCACATGGAATGTAAGGACTTGAGACAATAGGGAGGTTGAAAGGACACGTAACGGAATGGTACAATACACCTGGCACCTGCTAGGAAGTCTCTGAGGTCAGATGGAAGAACTTTGGAGAGGTACTAATGGAAGAAGGCCATGTACTGCTATTATCGTGGAAGGACAAAACATGTCAATGGCTTAGGATTTCTTGTGCGTAAAGATATCAAGAGATTCAGTTTTAGGATGCCGCCCACCGTCCAGCAGCTTATTTCCATCCGTCACAGGCTACTACTGAGAATCAAAAGTGAGAGGAAACAGGAAGAATGAAAACCTTGAATTCATTTACAAGTTTATACCTGAGAACACATGAGATTTTCCAGGAGGCATGGGAGAGGATCGCAAAAGAATTATTTATTTGAAACTAGGAATCTCAGGAGGAATTTTTCTTCTTATTTTTTTACCAGGTGAAGAATGCTACCTCCAGTGAATCTGTCAGTAGAAGACTAAGGGAAGGATATAGTGCATACCTGAGACTGCAGAAATCCGTGTATTAAACAAAGACCCAAGAGGAACATTTTGATCAGAGACTTGGTTTATTACATTTCTCCAGGGTTAAAATAAATTTTTGTTATGAGAAATTACTCTTGTTTCCTGAAGTCCTTAGCAAATATGATCCCAAAGACCTAGTTTTACTTTATAACAGAGTCTTTCAACCTTTTTTCATGTGCGGACCCCTAAAAATTTTCAGATGGAAGGTGCAGATCTCTTTGGAAATCTTAAACATAGTCTGCGGATCCCAGGGGTCAACAGACCACAGGTTGAAAACCTCTGTGCTATGGTAACAAAGTGTTTCGCAGACCCCTTAGATATAGTCTGCAGACCCCCAGAGGTCCACGGAGCATAGATTTGAAAACCACTGCTTTCTAAGGCTCTTTCTTGGCATTTCTTTTATTGTTTATTTGCAAGTGTTGAGTAATATTTACAAGCGAGTTATTACATGACTCAGCTGGTATAGTTTTATTCAGGAAGATCACGTGAGATGCTGCTTGAGATATCTGCTTCTGTTAGGGTAGATTTAGCAAAGACTTAAGCCTACCTCAGATGCCAATTATTGTAACTAATAGGCTGAGTGTTTCAATAGATTTTTATAGTGTCTTTTTATAGTAAGAGTGAGGTGAGCTCTGGATATGCATCATTATATAAAATAATGGATTATTATTGTGTTTTTTTTAATTTGCTCAAGGTCTCTGCGATTTTGAACTTAATGTTACCTTTTTCTGTTTTAAATGTGGAACTGGCCACATCCAATGAGATACTTGGATAAGAAATAGTTTCTAATTGGCTTTCATTACAAAGCTTATATAAACATTGATATTTTTTCTTATTTTCCAGAACACATCTCTTGCAGGATAGGGTTTGTTTCTTAAATGGGATTTTAGAATTGTTGTCCCATGATATTCATATCTTTTTCCCAATGTTTTTAATCATTTCTGTTCTTCTGTCCCAATGTTTTTAATCATTTCTGTGGCAACGTGTGTCAAATGGAAGGAAAGTTCAAAACAAAAACAAGATTTTTTTTAAGAAGCCTCAAATTTTTGTTAGCTAAGACTAGAAAGAATACATGGGTGGGGAAGGTTATAAGATGGGAAATTCAGCCAATTGTCCTACAGTATTTTCCAAATTTTATCTGAAATGTTTCTTAATTAAAGGAAGTGTCTATGTGATTACGGGGGTGGAGGATAGAGCAGAGCATACTATGACAATAGGAAGCCGTGTGTTTCCAATATTGTTTTTAATAAAGAGTATCCAGTCTTCCTGATTACACTGTATTCTGTACTTCTTTTGCTAAAAACGTGTCAATGACAAAATGTATTTAAAGAATATTAATTTTTATCTAATTGTATCAGTTTTGTACTAATACTGAACAAAGAAATTCCATACTTTGTTATAAAATGGCTCCTGAATCTGCATACTTAACAGGAATATCAGTGAACAAAATCATCATATTATCTTTTTCTTCTTTGTAGCATCTTCAAGAAATGGATAACGAAGGACCATCAAACTGAGTGAATGTTATAAAGGGTTTTGCTGAGTGCTGAGCGCAAAGTTATTCCCAATAATCTCTAAATGTTTAGAAGGAATGATTCTTGCAGCAAAATCAGTTGATGAACGCAGAGTAAGTGAATTCAGCTCATTTTGTTTTTTAACATGCATGAGTAAGTTAACTAATATGGGAGCCATGTGGCATATTATTGAAGGGGGGAAAATACACTAAATATTTCAGATTTATATTGTCCACCTTATCTTTTAATCTAAAAGATCCAAATCCTGAAGTTAACGTTGTCCTTTGGGCATTTTACCTGAATAAGAAATGAGTTATGACTTCAGGATTTGGTCAAAATGCTCATTTTCTGTTTTGATGTCAGTTGTCTACATCAAAACTTTTTCATGCTTTTTCATCCTTTTGGCTCATCACTGTTAATGCAACCCCACTGGTACTTAGTACTCAGGTTGGCTTTGCACAAATAATCACTCCATCTTAACAGTCTATTTTGAAAACTATGGTTGGATAGCCAGGCCTGGATTAAACCAATGTGAGTTTGTGATCTGGAGGCTTCTTGACTGGGAAGTGGGTTGACAGCAATTTATTTTACATGAGCTGCTGAAGAGCTGTCTGAAATAGACAGACAGCAGTTTGATCACGCAAAGAACTAAGTGTAACGACTGGTATGGTTGTAAAGTCCAGTACTCACAAATTAGAAAATTCCAGAATTGTCTGCTTGTGCAACCTTAATTTGACCCCCTGGTACATAGCATTACGACCTGGTCTTTAAATTACATTATCACACAATATAAATGTAAAATACTGTATTATGGGATTGATCCTACTCACTGAAATGAGAGTTTTGTGATTGGCTTCACTGGTAGCCACACTGGACCTTATGTTTGTAATATATAAAATATTTTATATAAGGAATTATATTGGGAAAGTATTTTTCATGTGTAATTAAAACAATTTACAGAAAATAGTGTATATGAAAGCTCACTAATTTGTCTGAAAGAGGAGTTATAAAAATTAATTATTACTGTGGAATGAAGGCAGATGCAATATTTGGTTTAATCTATAATATTAATATTTAAAAATTCTGTGTGTTACAGTAGCTAAGTATTATTTTATAGCTGGAAGATTTGAGTCAGGGATTTATTGACATACCCAAGGCTACAGAGAGAGTCAGTGTCAGAACTGATCCTATAAACTTTGGATTTCCTGGTTCCCTGTCCCACGGGCTTAGCCTCTAGACTACACCTTTGAATAGATTAGATCAGTGGTTTTCAATCTTCTTTCATTTGCGGACCCCTACAAAATTTTGAATGGAGGTGTGGATCCCATTGGAAATCTTTGACATAGTCTGTGCACTCCCAGGGGGTCTGCGAACCACAGGTTGAAAACCTCTGGATTACATGATAGTACAAATGCTAACAGGAAGATGGTATCTGTAAGTGTAATTATTCAGTTAGAAAGAATATTCATGTCTGGAATTATATTTTATGCAGTCCATATTGCTTCTGTTGTCTTGGGTGAGTATGTTTATGGCGTAGCCAGTGGAGTAAGAGTCATATGTGCAGATTTTTTTTTTTTTAAGCTCACTGATGTTGCTTATGTACAGGATTCTCAAATAGTGATAGACTCCTTCAAGTCTGGGTTTGAACCTCCTGGAGACTTCCCATTTGAAGATTACAGTCAGCATATTTACAGGACTGTCTCTGATGGAACCATCAGTACACCAAAGCAGGAAGGAATGAAGATAGATTCAAAAACCACTGTGGGCAAGGCTAAGGGCAAGCTGTGGCTTTTTGGAAAGAAGCCAAAGGTAAGAATTGTGAAGTTACTATTCCGAAATAACAGTGTGCTCAGGATTTGTAGTTTGTGGTACAAGGAATTACTTCTTTTAAAAGTGACTCACAAAAGAAAATTAAATTACATGCTTTTCCCTTTACTTTGCAGGTAGAGGTACCAAATGGATTCTACTATTTGTTGCTGGTTTTGAAAGTTTGTGATAATATTTTCATAAAAATGCTTTCTGTTTGAAAACATTAAATATTTGGTCATATAGTAAAACTTCTAATTTTTTGGAGTTTCATATGGGCAGGTGCCAAAGGGAAATCTTAAGACTAAACAGATAAAATAATTAATAGTTATAAAGCTACTTTTGATAAAAATGTTAGAACAGAGATGTTATTCCTCTCTTACTTCTGTGCATGTAGGTTTAATTGACACTTTCTGTGAAAGATTCCTTCATTGACTAACAAAAGGGGACACTTATACTGGTATTGGCTATTTAAATAAGTAATTGAACATACAAAGATTAAATTAAACCTATTTTAGATCTTTTTTACTCGTTCCATATTAGAGCATATAAACAAATCATTTAATTATTCCCACAAATTTTAATGAGGACTTTCAATGCTGCTAGTCACTAGCAACTTAGTGAAATAGAAAAGCTTTATTATGATGAAAGAACTACTCTCCAGACTTCTTTCCAGTTGGGATTTATGTTTTTGCAGATAATATTCCAGATACACAAGTCTTCTCTAAGGGGAGAGAGAGAATATCTAATTCCTGTATCCTCCTCATAGTTCATTTCTAATTGCTCCTGTGTGATAGCAATTAGAAATGTAGAGATTAGGACTGAATTTAAATTAAAGGATACCATCAATTTGAAAATCATACTTCTGCCTGAAAATTTTAGCCATGGCCTCATCTGGTGTAAATTGGCTATTTCCATTGAAGTAATGAAGCAGATTTACACCTGCTGAGGACCTGGCCTTTTGTTCTTACTTTAGTTACAGTTAACACCTAAGATGACTGTAGTTGAAAGAAGGTATCAGGAAAAAAAAAAATCTCTCTCTTCCCCAGTTTTACTTTGTACATTTGATAGCACTTTGTATATAGTCACTCTTTACTTTATAGAGTCATGCTACAATTCTGCAAATACTTACACATTGAGTAGTGCTGCTGAACAGAGTGGACCAAATCATGTGTAAAGTTACTCATATATAATGGTTACGTGCATTGCAGAATGGAAGCTTATGTCAGTGTTTCTCATTTTCTGAAGGGAAAAAACCAGTGACAAGAAAGCATACTTTTTTTTAAAGTATTTTTTAAAAAATCAGAGCATTATTTAAACAATTTATAACAGAAACTGGATTTTTTTAATTGATTTAAAAAAATTCTGGTTGACAAACTAGCTGGATGTTCAGGTAGCCTTTGTGACTTGATGTATCTGTGAATCTAGTGGGTTTTAATTTAATTCTTGCATTTCAAGATACTTGACCTCTTCGTAGATGGTAAGTTCCACTGAGATGGTAGTTTTTTGAAAGGGGAAAGAACTATAGAAGATGGAGGAGAGGTGTATAGCGGGTGAGGGAAAAGCAGATTAGAAAAGGAGCTAGGGAGGAGGAGATAAGATTAGAAGCAGGTGCTTTAAAACAAAAGTGGAGGAAGGATGAGGACATTAAAGAGGCTGTAATGGTGAGGAAAGCCATACACCTAATGTCAAAGTCCAAAGGCAGTGAATCTACCTTACCTACTCCAGTAATTCTCCACAACTGGGATTACAAATTCATCTTTCTGTGATTGACCTATTTAGGGATATCATGATGGTAATTCTGGGTTTAGCCTACCACATATAATGGAAAAATCCTTACAGAGAAGGAGGAGCAGTGCAGGGTGGGGAAGAGCAGGAGTCTAGAAGGATAATAACAGGGGTAGGGCAGAGGTTCTCAAACTTCTGTACTGGTGACCCCTTTCACATAGCAAGCCTCTGAGTGCGACTCCCCTTTATAAATTAAAAACACTTTTTAATATATTTAACACCATTATAAATGCTGGATGCAAAGCGGGGTTTGGGGTGGAGGCTGACAGCTTGCGACCCCCCCATGTAATAACTTCACGATCCCCTGAGGGGTCCCGACCCCCAGTTTGAGACCCCTGGGTTAGGGAATACTGAAGATGCTATTGGGAAGTATTAAGGAAGGAGACTATCTCAGGTACTTGGGTATTGCTAGGATCTTGGAAATTGCGTGGAAAGTTTTCTTAAACCTGTATCTGTTATCTGCACCACACGACTAATTCTGAATAAAACAGTTTAGAAAAATGACTATATTTGCTCTGCAAACTGTTTTAAAGTTGATGGTGGTAAGTCTTCTAGTAAAACATGGTACGAACCGTTTTTGTGTTGGATGGAAATTTTGTTACTGAAAGACAGAATTTTCATTTTAAAATTACTTTGAACATTTGGCTTATTTATTTCCTTTCTTTATTTCCGTATTAGCCACAGTCCCCACCCCTTACCCCTACTAGTTTATACACATCCACTACTCCTAATGGGTCCCAGTATCCCATATTCTCCATTGAACCAGTGCATTATTGCATGAGTGACATAAAAACAGGGAAGGCCAGAATTCCTTCTTTCAGAAGCCTCAAAAGAGGGGTAAGTTTGATAACCAGTTGAAAATGCATGATGGGCTATGAAGTGTGTTTGTGGTGTGGCTTTTCTGATACCCTCCACCCTCATTATAAGGCTCACTCTGGTATAACACTGATAAAAGGTCACTTTTAAGGTAGTTTACTCTCTATTACACAATAGTTACCTTCATTTTAAAAACTTTTTATAACATTAAAAATGTTTGACTCCAAAAGGAAAGTGTTATAAAGAGGGTGCTGAGTATGTGTTTGAAATCTTTTGTTGTTGTTGTGCACATTCACAAATGTCTTACCTCCATCATGTAATGCATTTTTGCAGTAATTTATTATTGGGTATATAGTCATCACTAAACAAATTGACATGTCTTATTTTCTGATGTCTTACTAAAATAGTAGAAGCTGATTTCTGAGAAACTGAATTAAAAGGGAAAAACCCATCTCTCGTTGTAGTTGAAATGCGATAGCGTGCAGTTTTTAACATGTTAAACCATCATTCATTTCTTATAATGGATTATAATTTTTTTACTGTAATGTACATTGATAGTTAAATTGCTTTTGCTTCCTAAAGGATTTTTTTTGTAAAAACCTTCCATCAATTATAAATTACTACTAAATGTCACTTTCTGAGATTTATTAGGGGAGTGCATTTACTAATTTATAATAGCATATTCAGCAAATGGACTTTGTTCCGTTGACAATAAAATTGAAAAGTTGAAATGGTTTCCTAGAAACATATATAGTACTAGTGAAAAATGAACTGGCATTATCCCATTATGTCAGTGAAACATAGTCTGCCTTGTTTATGTAAAATTTATAGCATTTGTTGATCCCCATAATCAGAAATTTAGATATATTTGGTTGGATTTATTTCATTATTTTTCTGATATTAAAAACGAAGTAAACCCTCTGTTTCATTCTGTATACAACCATGGCGGATTCTGTTGCTCTAGAGTGGAGATCAAAGTCCAACGTCATATGGCAATCCAGTTAATGATTAGAGGAGCCCTGGCTGTCAGTTGATTACATTTCAGATTATTTTAAATTTACATTCTTTAATTTACCTTATCTAGTGCCCAGTTACTCCAAGACCCTCCAGTTACTCTGTATACCACCCCTTATATACAGGAGCCTAGGTTGTAGAAGACCCTTGTGGACATCTAAGATCTTGATGAAGGACATATTTCCCCTTTCTCTCCTGTGTCAATTGAGCAAAACTTGCTTTGGTCAGGAGAGTGTAAGGAAACTCCTTCAATGCTGTTCATTAATGAGATATGGGAGGTTGTTGAAATAACACTAATCTTTTCCGCTTTCTCCTGATTACTGAACATGCCTGCTTCTGACTCAGGAAGCAAGGTCTGATGGGTTTTAACCAAGTAGGCTATTTTATTACATGTAAAAATCATCTAGTGGCAGTTTTACTGTATGAACAGAAAATGAAGTGCATTTTAAATGAAGATTTTTATTTTAAAATGCACTGATCACAGTCCAAAACAGAAAGGTTAGCGAATGTGATCAAATATGGCATTAATTAAAATTTACAAGGATTGTTCAAGCTTTGACAGATCTGAGCTCAGCTCAGTGTAAGTCCCACAGTACCAAACATTATTCTCTCTTGTAAACCTTCAGGGCAGCAAATATAATTTTTAGTTTCATTTTTAAAAATTTTGCAATATTGTGCAAGCACTTTAAAATACTACTTTAACAAATATCGAGGGAACTGATACGTCCTTTTGCAAGCTGAACAATTTACCATAGTTGTAAAAAAATTTCCTGTCATATGGCAATTTAATATTTTTATATATTTTGATGGAAAACATATACAGTATTTCAGATATTGTACATTGTCACTATTTAACACACACACACCCCTGTTATTTCCACTCTTTTATTGCTGTAAAACATTTTCTCAATGGTATTGACATTCTCTGCTATCAAGTGGCATTTTAATTTGCTTTGTTTTTTAATTTAAATTCACGAGTAAATTGGCAAATAATATGCACAGAAGCTGAGTATGTTGGATATTTTGTTTACCTGCCCTGTCCAGGATTTCACTCAACGGATATTTGAACAAGGCCATAAACAGGAAACGGCTCTCATTACTCTGTGCTTTGTGCATCATCAAGACTCCCCATCAGCAACTGTGTGTAACAGAAAACAAATTAAAACTGTAGGGGTTTTCTTTGTTCACTGTTACCGTTGTCCATCTGAAATGAGCAGAAATGCAGCTATGTTGTTTATTTAATGTGAAGGAGAAACCCAAATATCATTCCATGCTATAAATCAAGGGAAAGTGATTCTGCAAACTAGACACATCAGATAATGGGTAGTTTTTGTCACTTATTTGTTAAAATGTATTATTATTTATTCTACTTCAAATTTGTAATTGTCAAAGAGTTTAATGCTGTGAAAGGTGCCAGCTTGATATCAGTTTGAATGGAAATCCCAGCCTTAAAACAGGCCTATCATAAGAAATGGAAGTGCAAACCTCACTCATGCTTCTCTGCCAGTTCTTCTCACTGCGTGTCTGGGGAGATTACCTCTAGAAAGGAGAGAAGTTCAGTCTGTGTCCCCATTACATTATTAGAATTTACTGAGCTTGCTAGCCAGGGTGTTATTAATAAAGGTGGATTTTTAGGTAGAAAAGGTAGAAACTTGTTAGAAAGTTGCTTAAATGAGACCTCTAACCTTTCACGTATGCCACTCGTCAGCAGTCAGACAGTAATACCATTTGGTCACAACTGATGTGGTGAATATGAATCATTGATACATTGATTAAAGGGTCCTTTCTAACCCCTTCATGGTGCTCTGCTTGAGAAGCTTAACAAGTTTGGTAGGATCACTCTGAGTGTATGGCACGTCCCTGGGATATGGCACCTTGTTGGAGCCGTACCCGTCTTGTCTGTCATAAGGTATTGCTTTGTCCCAGGAGAAAATCCTGTTTGTTCTCACCAGTTTGTCTGTAGATTTTAATATTTTTGAGTATAGCGCAATGATCAATTGAACAGTTTAAAATGTAAAATTAAACTTCTAAGCTTGAAATGGCAGAGAAGGGATTTTGCAGCTTCCACGGGAAACCTCTCTATTTTTGTTCTATTGGGATATTAACAATCTTGAAGTGATGCAGTGTATTCCTAGTCATGATTAACCAAATTTTTGTATATGGTAGACCAGCCCATCATCATCATCAAATTCTTCTGCTTTGTGCAGTGTTTGCTGTATATTTTGTTTTTCTCTAAATATATATTATAAATACTAAAATTAATAAGTCATTAAATGACGCCATGCATTGTAATTCCATATGGTAAACTACCCATTATCATTTCAATGTAAGCTTTAATTGCCAGTAATTCTCTCAGCATAAGTGCACTTCAAATTTGTATTTTGCTGTTTTTGTGCTGATAGTGAAGTGCATTATTTAATTTTGAGTTTGTAAAATTTTACTTTAAATAATATTTTAAAGATATATTTTTAGGAATAAACCTTCACTTCCTAAATGATGATTGCATGTGAATAACTTCCCGTTTCTTTCTGTTTTCAAATGAACTGTTCAGTGGTCGGTGAAGATGGTAAGCCTGTGTGCTGATCTGTCTGCTGTACTTCTGATAAAATAGCATGAAATTAATCTTTTGAAATTGTTTCCATATCATAATTGCTTTGAATCAGGTGCTGAAATGCATTTTCAGATTTTTCACCTTGTATACGTGGTCTTTCTTTTTAATCATCCATGTACAGTGTGAGCTAATTAGACCTGTGATCTGGATGCAGTTTATCTATGACTTAGAGTGAAGGTGGACAGATTTCATGTGTTGGTCATAATGAAAATATATTTTATGATGTATCAGGGATTGATAGAAAAGCTGTCATATAGTTATATGAAAAGATTGTGCAAGTTTTATAAAGAAGGAAACATGAATAAGAATAATAAAGGGTCTTTTGAACTTAATTTGTAGTGGTTGAAGGAAAAATACATCTCTTTCCACTTGTATTGCCAAGCTCTCAATTTGGATGAAAAATTCCAACACACGCCTATCGGCATTTAGTTTCCTGGAGTGAATCAATGATATTCACAATAAGAGTCCTGTTCTTCTAATTTTACTATAAGGTACCACTAATGTAAAAAGGCGGCAGGGTGGAGGAGAGGGGCAGGAGGAAAGTTTTGTCCTTTCTTGTTTCTTTATGATGCGTAAAGAAAGCAATATGGTGGCGGCTATGTTTTTTACATTAGAAATATCAGATCTTGATTTCCTTCGTTGTACTGAATGTCTGAAGTAGTAGTGGAATGATGATATCACAAGTGACAAGGGACTGAAAACCATGCAGTTGAGAAGGGAAGAAATCTTGAGACACATTGTTTAAAACTTGGTGTGGGCTGGTGTTGGGTCAATGAATGCCCATTTAACTCAAAATCCTGACAGTTGGGAGAACTGCACTGCTTGTTAAATTCTCCCCTTTTCAGGTTGCCTTTAATGCCAGATTCTTTTTCAGGGTTTAAAACAAACAACCTTCTAAGTAACTAGCACATGAAGAATGCAGCATTTTTATCAATCGGTATTACTGTATTAACCCTAAGGCTTGAACCTTTTTTTTCTCCGCTCCCCGAATGCATATTCTCTTTCTCTCTCTCTCTCTCTCTGACATGCATGTCTGTCGTTGAGGTTTGGGCTTTTGGCAACAACCTCTTAAAATTCATATGTATAAATACCCATGCACACTTAATTGAGAGGACATATGGGGGCTTATTCCTGCAATATACTAAGGTGAGGGAACTCATAGTGCCCATAATCCATATTTTCTGTAACTTATTTGGTAAAAGGATTTGAGCATTTAAAGTTAGTTTTTATGCAGAATTTCAATAACCATCAATGTTTGAGCAACAAACTGTTCTTCGAGTAGTGTCCCAATGGGTGCTCCACTTATTTTTGGATGAATACCACGACTGTATTCTTTTCCTTTGGCAGTATCCAAGTAAAGTGGAAAACAGACACTCTAGGCAGAATGCAAACCATATAAACCTATTGCTTGCTGGATTTCAGTTGTAATTACTATTTGGTACAATATTTCATGCTGTCTGTTAACTTACTAAATTGGCTTTGATTGCAAGGGCTGGACTAGGAAGACCTATGATTCAGTTTTTCTGTGTAATTGTTTACAGATCCATAAATTATTTATTGTGGACCTAACCCAGCTATTGAAGAAACTGTCAGCATTTCTGTTGACTTCAGTGGGACCAATATTAGGCTGTAGGCATAGTTGTATCTGCAAAGTAACTTACAGCAACTAAACGTTATTTTACAGAAGTATATATTAAGATAATTGTGGAAATACTGATGATGGGGTGTAGTTCACCAATGTTGATAGAATTTAGACAGTATGAAAAAATGTTTTTTGGTTAGATACTGATATTGCTCCTGTTCATTAAGTGATTGTTGTAATATTATGAAGAATACTTTGAACTGGCATTACTGTACATGAAAAGTACTTAGGGTTACAAATTTTGCTGACTTGCACGTTTACCAGATCTGCCGTGGGCAAATTAATTTGCATGATCTATACTATGAAACAAAGAAACTAAGTCTAAATTTCCTCACAGCTTAGCTGAGATGGTTATTCATTTTGATTTATTTTCTGCTAGTGTGTATTCTAAGTCAGTTTATTCCCCATCATGTATCACTCTTGTGATATGTATCCTATAAAGATTTTATTAAGACTTCTTGTTTGATTATTTTTTGACAATGCCTAAAAGTGCGCTAGGCACTTCAGGATATACATTGAGGGAGAGATGGTGAGTCTTTCAAAATGCCTATAATCTAACTTGTCACATGATGTGACTGAACAAAACAGTAGGGAGTTGACAGAGTGAAGAACAAGGACTGTGACACTATGATCATACATACTCAGTTTAGATGTATGCTTGATATAGCCGTGTGTATAGTATAGTTGCTAAGAAGGTTCATCCTGATACCTCATGTCAGAGAAAACTGTTTGTGTGTGGATTGTCAGTAGAAATAACTATAGACAGAATTTTCCAGTGTTTAATAGTATTTAACTTTGTTGCAGGGTCCTGCGTTAGAAGATTTCAGTCATCTGCCACCAGAACAAAGACGTAAGAAACTGCAGCAGAGAATCGACGAACTCAACAGAGAACTACAGAAAGAAACCGACCAAAAGTAAGTGTGTCCTTCACAGCTTACTCCATTTTTTTGGACACCCTTATCTTTATGACCATTTCTTTCTGTGTTTCTTTTTATAAGCCAGAGTTTTCAAAAGTTAAACTACTCTAAGTAGTATGTCAATTGTTGGTCTGTCCACCTTTATAGTATATGTGCTCCATCGTTATCAACTTTGTTGTTCTAGCAACTGAGTATCCGTTTTATATTATAAATTATAAATACTGTATCTAGACTTGTGAATGCTCAACAACTCTGAACATCGACCTTAGGTCTGTCAAGCTGGGCATCTAAAACTAGTGGATACATTAGAAAACGTGGGCATTAATTCTTAAGAAACGGACCATATGCCAGGAACCAGGCAGCGGAGGTGAATTATAATGAGATTGAAGATGGGTGGAAAGACTCTGTATTTGAACTCTGTATGTCTTTCAAGGGGGAGGGCAGTGGGGGGGAGGGAGGCGCATAAGCACAGTGGGATGGAAGACAGGATACTGGGCTTTGCCTTTAGGGAGAGGCTAAGGAAATGAGGGCCTTATTTTACTCCGAGAGCGGAGGATGAGGGGACAGGACTGGGGCAGGAGACAGTAGCTTCTCTTGGGGCAGGAAAGAGAGAATTTTTATATTCGTCCTCTGTGTGTCTACGATGGTGGTGGTTATTTGTGTTACTGTAGAACCTAGGAGCCCCAGTGATGGACCAGGAACCCATTGTGCTAGGTGCTGTACAAACATTGTTTTAGTATTTATTGGACTGTTAAAGACAAAACATGTTGTAATGTAATTGTCACTTGTAATAATTCCTGTGCATTCATATACCTCACTACAGGGATGCACTCATCAAAATGAAAGATGTTTATGAGAAGAATCCACAGATGGGAGATCCAGGCAGTTTGCAGCCAAAATTAGCTGAGACTATGAGCAACATGGATCGTCTTCGAATGGAAATACACAAGAATGAGGTTAAAAGCTATTAAATTATTCCTTGGAAAGTGTATTGAAATAGGAATATGTTGGAGTTCCCTGTAAGTCACAAACATAGGAACCAGAAAATTTCTCTGTTTGAAGAAGTTAGCCTGATTCAGTTTTCCATGGAGCATCCTTCCCCCTCGTATGTTGATGTAGCTAGACTGAGATGATATGCACTGAGTAATTTAATGTAAATTATTTTCTACAGACTTATTTGTAAGTTATTCATGTTAAATGGTTCAAGATGTCAGTTTTTACCATTTTCTCAAAACCACTCCTGAGTATTAAACTAAGATGATAGCTTTGTGCTTCAAGCCAAGTAAATAGGAAACTTTGCATGATGAATTGGTATTTAGCAGATATCTATATATTTATTGGCACCTAAATTCTACACTGTTAAGTGTATTTGAAATCGTACATTTAGTGATATATAACATTTGCTGGTTGAGAATTCTCTGGTAATATTGACCCCAGATATTTTCTGACTTTTTTCCCATAAGGCCTGGCTCTCTGAAGTTGAAGGTAAAGTAGCAGCAAGAGGAGACAGAAGGCACAGCAGTGACATCAACCACCTTGTAACACAAGGAAGAGAGAGGTAACTATTTTAACTATTCCTTACGTTGAAGCTTTACTGGAGTTCTCAGTAGATTTTTTTATTTTTCACAGCTATTCCCACCATGTCCATCTGGCATTTAAGTGTGAGTGATACCCACCTCTTCTTCTCCCACATTCCCAGATACACTATGTATGTCCTTCAAATGGCATCTTTTGGCCATGAGGTTCTAGGTGTTACTTCTTTTCATACTTGCCACTTCAGTGAAATAATGAATTTTCCATTAGAACGCATGAGACAGAGTAGTCAGGTTTTAGGTAATTCAAGGTGAAAATGGTATATGACATCACCGAAGGGTCACTCTTTCAATTAATGTCCCCTGTTGACTTCTATAACTTCCCAAACATTTCAGATTTTTTTCCCCCATTTCGCTCCTCTGTCAGATCATCCCCATTGCTGTATCTTCCTTGTTAAATGTTAAATTTGGGCTGTTCTAATAGCAGAGTTCAGTTCAAGCCTTTAAAAAACAGCTCTGCTCCTTCAGAAAATAACATTCATTAATACTTAATCCATAATTAAATATTGCCAACCTGTTTTCCTGATGTGTTCACACTGATAGCCTAGAACAACTTTGAACAACCTTTTCTGAGTTGCACTAGGGTTCCGATATTTTTTTAGATATGGAAATGTAACTTTTAAAGTTGTGTGGGTGGTTTTTGAGAAATATACAGAGTCCTTAACTCTCCTCGTTGCATTATAGCCCTGAGGGGAGCTACACGGATGATGCAAACCAGGAAGTCCGAGGCCCACCACAACAGCATGCACACCATAATGAATTTGATGATGAATTTGAAGACGACGATCCCTTACCAGCTATAGGACACTGCAAAGCAATTTATCCTTTTGATGGTAGGGTTAACTCTGTATATTGTGCTTATTTGATTTTAAAAAACAGAACAAAAGACTGATGGATTATTTCTTACAAGAATCTTGCATCCCTGTTCTCTTTGTTTTAAAAAAAAATTATATTAGCAGCAGCGTTAAAGGTCATGAGAAGTATTCCATAGATCAGTTGAATTCTTTGGCAGAATAGTACTTTTATATTGTTGTAACACAAATATTAGAAAAACAGCTACTGGCGTATATTCAGCTTTACCACATGAGACCAGATTTTTGTGTGCAAGCCTATGTTTGTCCATATGTTCCCTTCCATAGATTATCAGTACTTCCTGTTTATATAACGCTTACTTTTAAATCGTGTCTGAGCTGTGAGACTTTTTTTGTCTGTTTTCCCAGGTCACAATGAAGGCACTCTGGCAATGAAAGAAGGGGAGGTTTTGTACGTTATCGAGGAAGACAAAGGAGATGGATGGACAAGAGCTCGAAGACAGAATGGAGAGGAAGGCTATGTGCCAACATCATATATAGATGTAACTCTAGAGAAAAACAGTAAAGGTGCAGTAACCTATATATAACAACTAAGGTGGCAGCTTACTACTCTACATTCCACAGGGAAAATACTGAATCACACAATTTCATAGAAAGTGTTAGGATATCTGAAGGCATTTGTGTGGTCTGTTGTTCACTGTGTGAGCTTGGCTAGAGACATTTTTTTTCCAGAGATGTTAGTACTAAAAGTAAAAAAAAAGTCTTAATTAAATTAAATTGCTCTGCAACATTTGCCTTATTTCTGCATTTACCTGTCTGAGGTCCTTTAGTGTTTTCATTTTACAAATCATTGGATCCGCTCCATTGATCAGGTCGTCTTGTTTTTATACTACTATTTTTAAATCCATTTTTAATATTCATTTGCTTCAGAAAGTAATTTTGATAAAATTCTGTCTGTATAACAATATACTTGAAAATAACCTCTGTTCCAAATTGCAATTTCTGAAAACCTCTTTAGGATCTATTGTTCCTGCATCAGCAACTTTAACTACCATATACGTAAAACTCCAAAACAAAAAATAAATAAACCACTCTACAACTGACTGAGCTCAGTTACTGAAAGTGTTCATAATTGTCCTTGCTTTGTAAATATACTAGCAGCTTTCATGTCATAAAAGGGAAAACATTTTCCTATTCTCAAAGGTAAAAAAGCACAATCTACTCAGGATGGTCCATTAAAGATAGAGAAAGTACAGTATGATGACCTACCCTTTTATTCTCCTTCCAGCAGCTATGAATCTAGAATGTTGTCTATTTGATACTACTTTGGCTTGGAAATGTTTTTGATGTTACTATATGGTTAAAACATAAAATGTGTCTTTCTGAATTCCCATTCTCCTTTCCACTCTTGAAAAGCTCTTAGTCTCTTTTTCTGAGTTCTAGTAAATGTTTTACATTCCCAGTGTAAAGGATCTTGTACCATAGCTAGAGCCTTTACATTTAATCACTTGTGGGTTAAAATTCAAACATTAGATCTACAGCCATTTTCCTTACCTAATTTTAAATAATGAAGGATAGGAAGGTACATTGCACTAGTTTATTACTAGATAAATAGCTGTTCTGGAATGTATGTTGAGAATAAGCTTGAAAGGGCTTTTGCTTGCCATCAGATATGGTTAATTGTTCAGGGATTAAATAGAATGGCTATTCTATAGCCATTTAGGATGGTTGATTAGAATTGAGAAGGCTTCTCTGTTTTCCAGACGCTTTCAATAACTCTGTTCTTTTCTTTTTCCTCTTGGACTGCAGGTTCCTGAAGCGGGTTTCTGAGAAAATGGGCGAGATGTTGAAGGAGGTTACATGCAGCTGCTTTTGGGGGAGGGCATTAGGCTGGGAGGGCCAGGAAAAAGAGGGAAAAAGCAAGTTGCATGAATGCATGCAGACATACATTTATTCACTAACATTCTTGGCATTTCCATACATAATTAAGAACATGTTACAAATTCTTAAATTTCTGAAAACTCCATTATGGCAGAATAGAAAGGCAACCAGATTTTAAATAGTTCAGACTCATGGTCCTAAGTTCTGAAAGATGTACAAACTGTTCATCAGTTTGTATTACATTTTGGCTGTCTCAGCTGTCTTCTTTTCCTACCCCATTTTAATTGGCAATTGGAACCCTGTCATTTGTCCACATCTGCCAGTGCCACCTCCATGCTCGCCCTAACCTCCTCCTGCATGTCTAGAATTGTCAGGCACCCCTGCATAACACTTTATTATTTCCATTGCTTCTCATTTTATTTTGCATTTGTAGCAAAACCACTTTGTTTAAATATTTCCAGCACTAAAGTTTTCATCCCAGTGTCCATGCGTGCTGCTATAACTATTCCAATGCAACCATCGTTACATTCCAGTTTTCTTGGCATTATAACTGATGTAAACCTTTATGTATTTATGTTGATTTGGGGAAAAGACTATATCTCAGCTCTAGCCCCTGATGCAGTCACAGGATCTCCAAGAACTGTGGTTCATCTTCAGCACTTCAGTAGCCTATTGTGAGCACTGAAAACCCGGCATAACAACAAAGAGAATCGCCACTACAAGACAAACGACTGTTTTCAGAAGTCAACTGCTTGCCACTCAAATGCTGCCTTAAAACTAGAGAGTGCCTAAATCTGTTGATTGCCAATCCTACCACTACAGTATCCCACAAAGGGCTTTGTGTCTCAGCTCAGTATGACCGCCTGTTACTCTTTCCAAAGTGCAGCAGCTGCTGAGGTAGCCAGGGTAGGTGTTTGTTTTCTAGAGCTCTACCTTAACATAATACATGGTGCATCATAAATTTTATGCATTGAAACTAAAGACATGTAAAAAAAATTATGAAAACTCTTTGATTGTTTTTTAATTTTGGGTTATGAGGCTCCAGTGGTAGTCTGTTTTTAGCTGATGCTTCATTGTATGGACCAGTTGAAATTTGAGTGATACTTTGTAATGATCTATGTGCACTTTTACTTGTAAACAATTGACATTTGGATATGTTTATACGTGTAAATATAGCTGTCTGCAGTGCCCCTATTGCTTATGGTGTCTTTTCTCCCATTTGTGATTCTATTAATAAAATAAATCTTATCTGATTCAGTGGGGAACACTAGAATAGGGGACGTAGCGGGAGGGAGACTTGTATCATTTAAAGCTTCATAAGCCCAGCCACTTGCTGTTTGTGGAATGAGCTAATATTGTCTCTTTCACAGGGTTTGAAGCAATACTTGGACACAGCAGTGCTGGATTTTTTTTTTTTTTTTTTTAAATGAAAAATTCAGTGTTGTTAGAAATTGTACTACCAGTAATACTAAATCTGAGTGATTTCTTGTGTGGAAGTGTATTCCTTTGTTATGTATACCACTATTACACAGCTGACCTAGTGTATTACATTTGGGAGCTATTAAACTCAAGTTTAGATTTTTGGATATTGTATACAGGGTTATTTATATAAGGTGACATTACTCAATACTGACAAACTACATAATGTAGTTTTTTTTTAAACAGTGCTTTTTTATTTTAAAGTTAGAGAAGAGGTGGAAATGTGAGCTGATATTTTGGCTAAGAAGCCTTTGGTTGACTTGGCTAGAAGCCTCAGAGGTCACTGGTAACACTTCCTGGTAAAGAACTAACTGTTCTTTTCATGCTACTGTTTGTTTTTCTAAAAGTGGAATTTGCTTCCTTTGGAGGCAAATTGCTTTCATGAGGGATAGTGCAACCTGTATGAGGGTTATTAAATATAGGGGGAAAATTTGTACTTGCACAGCTAGTTCTAACTCATTCTGAAATTTTGAACATGAATTGTCTTAATCTTACATTTTCCAGTAATTTTTAATCTTTTTTGTGCACATGTTGATTTCTTAAATGTTAAATGCTTTGTTTAAAAATAGTGTTCTCTGTTGAGAATATTTTAATGGAATAAAAACTTTTCATGGTCAAGATAGCTTCCTTTTTGTCTTCTGTTACAAAACCATCCCTGTACATCAAATTTTTTATACTGATCCATTAATAGAGGGCCACATTATATCACCCTTATGTACTTAGAGTGGTACGTTGCAGTGACTTCATTAGGCCTACTTGTGGCATGAGGAACAAAAGTGGCCGAATCTGGCTCTGAGTTGCTGAAATATATATACAGGGCAGTGACTCTATATGCCACAAAGTGACTCTTGTGATGTGTAACTTTCAAATACAGATTGTTATATAAATAAAACTATAGCCACAAGAAACACCCGCTGTGAATATATTATGAGGTTATGGTGCCAATAGTAAACCTGTCTTGAACATAGGCTTGTTTCACCTTTTTTTAAATGTGGCTGTATCAGGCCTTCCCAACGGATTAAAGCATGAGTTTGCCATTTGATGGGCCAGATTAAAATCTGTGCAGGATGAGGTGTGTTTCTTTGCTAAAATAGATTGCTCAATCTAAGGATATGCCTCAAGGGTATCTCAATTACTTTCAAAGTCAATGCACAGGAATATTTGTTCTCCCCCTCTGCAGGAGGGATTTTTAAGTTTTTACACGCATTGAGACATTAGTGCAATTCTTCTAGCTAGCCATCCACAAGTAAACAATCTACCATAATCATATTAATGCCTCCCTCACACTACAGTAATTCATTATCGCTTTGTTTCTAATTGTTTACTTAGAGATCTGGCTTTTGGGCCTATCATTTAAAATGCCAAAAAGGTCATTAACTTGCGTTCTTTCGCAAGTGGAGACAGTTAGTGTGCCAGGTAGGTCTCTGGTCTCAGTGGAGGAGAGGGCCAGTTTATGACTCGTATAGCGTGAGGTCCAAAACTGCATTGAGCTTTGTTTATATTTAAGTGTGGCCCTGGAGGAGCACAGGGGTGATTTCCATGTAATAACCTCAGTTATTAGTTTGCTTTTCCTCCTTAGTCCCCATGTGGATTCCTCTCCCTCCCCCTCCCCCCCACAATTATTTGGGTATTTGCATAATTAACTACAGCCAACAGTAATAAAATCACCTAGCTAACTTGAGTGCAGGGATTTGTGTAACTGAGAAATAACCACACACTTCAGTGGGCAGAGACATTTCTAGTTCAGTGTAAGATTTTAATCAGCATCATAACTTTTGTCACTGAGGCTGTGGTTATTTATTTTTCTTGATTGCTTATGGGGGTCCTAATGAAAATCCAAGTAAATTAAATTTGACTGACTGTATTTTTATCTACTATTTGAACTTCCTGAAATAATCGTAAAGCACTAGAGATGGTTTCTCTTGTAGAAAGCTGATTTCATTTGACCATTATAGATATTGCTATAAAATATGGCAGAGGTATACTACTCTTACAATGGAGATGAGGCTTCTGAGTAAGCCCTTTCAAGAGTTTATCAATTTAAAAAAAAGTTAAGAAAAACCCATTAGCAGCCACGATCTACATTGCAGCCACAGCTGCACCGACTCTAATTTGCTGTCTCCCCTATTTCATAAAATACCATCCAATGTTGGTTTATTACAGGTGAGCTTTTCTAGTATCTCCATGACTAGTTCCTCAAAGACTTGAACTCCACCACACTTTGCCATCAGATTATACAGCTCCTCTTAATTCTATACAGCAAAGATTGATTGATAGATTAATCTAGCTACTACTTACTAACCTCTGTTTCCTCCTGTTTGCTGGAGAAGACCTGAGATACAGGTGCAAACCTCTAGCTGATGGTGAAGCTGAAGACATTTTAATGATCTTGATTGCTTAGCTATTTGTTCTTCTCATCCCCTTGTTTGGGGTTTTCCCCCCCACTCATTTCCAGCACACATGGCATAGTTTGTACTGGAGCCTGAACAACAAACCAGAACACTCCTGAATAGTAACTTGTGCATTACAAAGTCCAGAGTAACTTCTAAATACTATTTTCCTGGGAGACAAATGGTATCAGCTCATGGGTGCTATGTACCTTGGTGAAAGAATATATCAAACTCTACCCTAATCAACTAGTTAATTTTCTGTTCCACTACAGTCTCAGCCCTTTCTTCCCCCCTCGCCAGGACAGTATAAGAAGGACATTTTCTTAACCGATCACATTAGTTCCTGTGATTATAGTGTACAATGACCCACTGTACAGTATTTCACAAAGATATATTTTAATTCACAACTATGTACAGGTTCATATTCATTAAGGAATATCATACAACTGATATTTTCTAAAATACCTATCGTTTTTTATTTACAGTACACTGTTTCATTATTGATAACATTAAGTAAAACACCAATAGTAATGACTAGTAGACATCAATAGACACTTTTGTAAATCACAAGAATACATTATGCAGACTATCTTAAATTTGACTGTTCAAGAAATCATTAAAATGACATGGTTACATATTAATAAATAAATTATTCATTTAGAAATCAGTAGCTTTTAAACAATTCATAAATGTGCATTGTGCAATTTACAAGTCCTAAAGATCCTGTGAATGCTAGAAGCTTGTACAGTGACAAATGGGCAATTTCTTTTAAATGGCAAACTTGAAGTAATCATATCTTAAGGGTCCATTTGATATTTCATTGCTCTACCTGTTTCACTGGAGGAGGTTCTAATTTTCGGGAGAGTGCAGTTAAAATCTGGTTGAATTTCTCGTATCTCTCTCTCTGATTAACTTGTGCTCCTTTGCTGCCCCATAACAATCTCATTTGAAATTCTGTCTTGAAGATTTCACTCATCTCATCATCTGGCTGAAAACCTAATGAGGAAAACAGAAAATGCATAACTGTGTATGACCTGAAGAAGAACTCAGTGGTTCAACAGCTTGTCTCTCTCAAAATTGGTCCAATAAAAGATAATACCTCAACCACCTTGTCTAACCATCAAATTGGCTTTTACTTGGTGATGGGGGCGGGTTCTAAGGTTATTGAACTTTTCCAAAAGTACATCTATGCTCAAATGTTGGGTTCTTTTTATACTATCGGCTTTATCTCCAAAATAAATATTTGGAGATATTAAAAAGCTGGGTAAATACTAAAAAACACTTCCATTGGCCATGCTGTGGGGACATGTAGATTGGTTTAGTTAAAGATCATTGGCACAGGATATACTCAGAACCAAGGAAAACTTCGGCTCTTGATAGTGCGTAAAAAAAGTCAGACTAGGAGATCATAATGGTCACTTCTGGCCTTAAAAATCTATAAAGACTGTTAGGTGAAGAGGAGATGGTGTAATGGCAACTCCTGAAAAATGTAGAGCTCTCTGAGAGTATATATTTGCCTGCAATAACTTTATTTTTAATTTCCCTGCACCAGCAGAAAATCTGTTCAGTGTGATTAATATTGTTCATAGTTATTGCAAACACACAAGTGGAGTCAGAATTTTTTTTTGCAGGCAAAATGTAATCACCTGAGCTGGAATTTAGTCAGATTGGTGGGGTTAATAGATACTGGTTTTGAAGAGCTCTATGGGCTCTTT
Organism: Chelonia mydas; assembly: GCF_015237465.2. Lineage (NCBI taxonomy): Eukaryota > Metazoa > Chordata > Testudines > Cheloniidae > Chelonia > Chelonia mydas. Next base: position 72,940,168 of record NC_057854.1, on the reverse strand, counting down.
AATGAGAAGGGTCTCAGTTTTATGGCACTTCCGGAGTACAGAATCCCTGAAAACCATGCTGGGTCTTTGCTTCCTGAGTCAGAAGATAGAATACCATCTACTGAACCACCTGCTTCCCTTGCCAGTCGTCTAGCCACGTACTAAGCCACTTTGACCGATCTTAAATTATATGAATGGCTGCAAATTGTCATCAGCTCCTTATCAACATATGTTGAGAGTCCTCTTAGCTTCTTATGTGCATATTTACTTAAAAGGTCACAATGGCTCTGACCTAACAGATAAATGTGTATAGTGCAATTGCATTACCATGCTGCTAACTGGATAAATACAAAATGACTGTTTAACTCGAGCCAGCCTGATAATTCACATTAGAGTGTATTCGGCTACCGTGGCCTGGAAGAGACTTTGATTTAGGAGAATCGCAGCCTTGGGAGAGGAGAGAAGAATGTATTTCTTGCAGCAATTCCTAGTCCACTTAAGTGGAGACCTTCTCAAAGATATTCACAGTTCTGTACAACAAGAGTTCCTACAGAAGATGGGTTAGGAGGGTATGAGCTAGTGACAAAACTTCAGCTAAGGGAGAGTCAGACACAAAAGGAATGTAGAGGATTTTCTTTCGAGAGAATGTAACAGCTAATGCAGAGACTGATTCACTAACAAAAGGCAATAAGAAGCCATGTAGGTTTAACGTGGAAATAATCCTTTTCATACAGTACGTTTCCTTCTGTAGGGCATGCTGCTGAGAATTGCACACAGTAGCTGTAGCATCATGCCCTCAGACTAATCCAGTTGAGAGGGGGAGATAGGACAAAGGCAAATTCCTGGTCAATTTACATGTTAACTTTTCTCAGATTTGCCAATTGCTGAAGAAAAAGCCTGTACCAGATTTTCTAAGCTGTTATTTCAGTATTTCAGTTAATAAGAGCCTGGACTCTTGGGAGAACATGCAGTATCTCTTCATTACTTTAACAAAACACCTCTCACATTCTGCTCACTCTGAGAAATATTGAACTGGTGAAACGTGCAGCAAGATTTTACTCCTGCCAGTGTCCCTACCTTCCAGTATCTTTTCCGCAGTCATTCGGTACATGTCAGCATTTTGTGCTATAAAACGGGCTGTGGCTAAATGCTTGAGCATTATTTCACAGCTTTGGTCGGTGTTTTCCCACAGGTCCATCCCATCAAAAATGACAATCTGTCGCTCCATCAAGGTAACCGAGGGCATCAGCAGGGGCACGGTTATGTTGTTTTGGGGAGCGCACACGGACTCTGGAAGAGATGCAACACAGCCAATCAACAATCGTAAATCCTGCTAATTTACAAGCTAACTATAGTACAACATTCTTCCCTAAACCAGTTACAAATAGGATTTGTTTTGAGTATTTTTCCCTTCTATAATATGCTTCTGTAATCCTTCAAATTAGCATCCTCACTATTCATCCTTGCCCCCCAGCTTCCAGTTAATATCCTGATAAATCTAGAATCTACTGTAATGCTGCAAAATTGCAGCTGGTGCAGAGCAATAGCTCGCATCCCATCCATGTTCTCTGCTGAAGTATTAGGAATCGAAGGCTAGAGCCACACAGGAATTGAGTGCATCAGTGCCACTTTAGACACTTACGTTCAAAATTCAGATCTTCAAAACCCCTCTCAGCTGCCACCTTATCTTGAAGGTGCATGAAGTCCTTTGGTGCCTAAGTTTCTGCCATTAAAGTACCCTGCCTGTGAGCATGTGCACAGCCACTTAAGTCCTGATGCAGGCAGGATTTACAAACCAGGCATGCAGCTCCTGCTCCTCCTGGAATGTGGATGCAGCGGGCATGAGTCTGAAATGGGAGCAACAGCAGCAGCAGCTACACGTGGGGCTCAGAGTTTATGGGGCTCTGAGCCTTCCCACAAGTAGAAGCAGCAGCACCCCCGTGACTTGACAGGGCCGGAAGAACTAGCTCAGGTGGAAGACCCTGATCCGCTTCCTTCCTTCTGCATGAAGATTGGTTTCCCCTGCTGCTTCCCTCTCACCTCCAGGATGCAGCGTGAGTAAGGGTATGGCTACATTGCAATCAAAAGTGCGATTACGGCTCAAGTAGACATACCTGAGCTAGCTCTGATCTAGCTACCTTGACGGGCAATAACAGTGAAGCTGCAGCAGCAGAGGTGACAACAGGGGCTGGCTGCTCTAATATATATTCTGGGTCCCCAGTGGGTTTGTAGAGCTAGCTGGGGTGTGTCTACATAGGCTGCAGTCTCACTTCTGATTGCAGTGTAAACATATAGGTGTCTGCCACACCACTGCTCTTCCTCCTTTGCAGGGGGAAAGGGAGGCTCTGCACAGATTTGCTTTCTACTAGTCAGAATCCCGGTGAAGCAGAAGGGCCTTGTCAGTTCCCCTGCCCTCCTCGCACTCCATAGTGGGTGTGGGGAGGGGAGATGCTGGGAGCACAAGGGATGTTACACTCTGGTTTGGCTAGCTATGGACTTACTTGCAGATATGGACTCCTCTGATTTTTTCATCCCTGTGCTGTGTTCCATCACACACAACGATGCAGTGTCACTTCAGCGCATGATCACACATAGCCACCAGAATGAGTGAAACACCCCTTCTGTACTGATCTACTATACTGACTGGGCTCGTCTGAGGCAGTCGTACAGCCTGCCTGGTCTGTGCTATGGGAGTTGAAGGCATTCACAAGCTAGTGTGTAGGACTATGCTGAACTGACTCCATTTCTGTGTATGTCCGTTATTACATTAATGGAGAGGGGAAGCAAGGTAAAGGCTATTCAGACTGAAAATCTGTCATTTGCAGTAAAGGACTTAGTCTGGTTCCCTTAATGAAAACATATATGGTGAAGGCCAGAGTCACGCACGTCTGGCTGCAATCCCACGTGCTGCACACTCACCTCTGCCTTCATGCAGAGCTTTGCTGAACGGCTTCAACTGCTTTTCGTAAGTAACGGCAGTTTGGGTGTAGTGGTGCCGTAAAGTCACCCATGTTTGTTCCAACCTTGCGATCTGTTCAGATGCAAAGAAGAGAGTCCAATTTTCATTTTGCAACAATTCTTATGTAAAGCCACTATGCCGCTTCTGGCAGACACCAGAGGGTTAATTCGGATTGGTCTGAATCATCATAATATGATACCATCTCTTGTTTAAGCTTATGCAACAGTTTGCCTCTTCCACTGGATCCTGACATTAATAAATAACAATACCTTGATACAACTTAATACCACTGAATAAAACATCCTAGTATTTAGGCAAAATAATTGTGCGCTCCTTGGGGAAAAAGCCACAACCCAATGTTCTGTTCCCATGAAGTGGCCCTTTCCGGTCATCTGGGACAAGTTTCAAATCACCACAGGCCAAGATACAGCTAACAAATTCCTCTCACTCAAAAATTAAAGCAGCATTCCTGGTGCCACATCTGGCAATCTCTCCTTGCAACTACTGTCTCACTTTCCTTGTGTAGTAGTAAACTTTCAGCCAAGCATTTAGCTGATGCAATAACAGCATGTTTCTCTGCTGAGTGATTTTAAAAGGGCCCTAAACTTAGATTTAATGTCAGGGGGGAAAACATCAGGGTTTTTTTTTTTTTTACTGGATTGACAAATAAATAATTGCTGTACCATGTCCATTTGCACATAACAAATGCACATTTCTTTGTTTACAGACCAGCTATTCTAAATACTCTGTGTTTCTAAAGCTGTTATTCAAGGATTAGATATGAGAACTGTCTCCCAACTGGCATGCGTGACTGGAAAATTTTGTTTAGATAAATGTTACTAGCTGAATTCAGATAACATCCATTCTTTTGGTATTTAGGGTTTTTACTGCTGGTTGCTCAACTTTCTCTCATCAAAGTGTTAATCTCAAAAGGTCATCTATACCCTGCAGGATCACAAAAAAAGCTTTCACCAAAGACCATAATAGAGATATATTCAAAAGAGGCAAATTTCTGTAATTGCAAAAAATAGTTATTTGTTTCCTAACAAATTTGTTGGTTTTTTTAAATAGTACAGAAGAAATGTCTTGATGCTATCAGACCCGCCTTGCTTTAAAATAAACAGACCATTGTTCTATAAAGCAAAGTTTTCTTCTAGTCCTGGCATTGAATGGAATGAGATTGTTACGATCAAAAGTATTGTAAGTTCATAATGGCTAAACATATCTTAGCTCTTATGACCATCTGTCTGTCTACATGGGGATGGGCCTTCTATAATGCCCATTCCTGTCACCTCTAAGGACTTGTCTAAGGGCTTTAAAATGTTGAAAAAAATTAACTAATGAAAATTAAGCTCTTTGAATACCATAAAGGGAACCTTGTTTTACCTGTGGCATTTCAAGTGCTTTCATGATAGCAGAGAATGCATACAAATCCCCCAGGGAGTCCTTCAGTTCCATGGCTACCTGGATGATCCTGTTTAATGTTGCAGCCCTCTCTTCTAAGTTTCCTGTGCAGCCCAAAATATCCACAGCTATTCCGATTGCCATGGTGTTGTGTCTAGAGAGAAGCAAGTCAGTGATGTCTAGAGTAAACTAATAAATGATAAGAAGTGATCAAATAACAAAGGCAACGCTTAAAAGACCTTAATGTCCCTAGACAGGATTAAATGGATGTTACTGACAATGCTGCTGTTACATGGAGCTCAGTGACAATGGTACGCTTATGTGATATAGACTGACTATATATTGGAGGCTTCAGGGAACAGATCTGCCCTTATGTTATTGCACACCTGTGATGGGGTGTCCACTTCACACAGTTCCTGAAGGGGTAAGGTGACTAGGTAAGCCACTTAGACTGCACCTAGAGGAAGAGCCAGGGAGCAAGGATTAATGAGAAGAGGCTCAGCTGGACAGGAACAGGTGGGGCCTGTATTAAGCCCAGGAACAAAGAGCAGCAAGGGGAAGTAGTTTGCAGTCACTGCCTGGGAGAAGGGAGGTGTGTTTGAGGCAAAGAGATAGGTAACCTGCAGTTACTCCCTGGGAGGAGGGAATTTGGGCTGGTAAACCCAGGGAAGAAGGAGAGCCAGAGAGCTAGGAAAGGCTCAGGGGAAAAGCAGTAAGAAATAGAATAGGGCAGACCTTGGATGCTGAAGAGAGGGCCCCAGAGCTGGAACCTGGAGCAGAGAGCTGGAACCTGGAGCAGAGGGCGGGCTCAGGTTCCCCTACCAGAATCAGACTCTTAATACCTGGTTTTTTCCTCCAAGCACTCCCTCCATGGAGTTGCCTGATGATCTCCAGGAGTCCTCCTAAGCACAAAGCTGTACAATATCTCTGTGTCCCAAACAATTGCCTCTCAGTGGATTTCAACATAGTATACAATACTGTAAAGTGTTTATTGGGGAAGGAGGGTGTTTCTACCTGGAGATATAAGACACACCAATACCAACAACAGACTGATATTCTAGCCAAGTGTCACAGAACTGAAGCACAATGTAACAAGAATGTATACCTTTCAATTATGTCCAAGCGCAACTGGTGTCCATAGGGCAATGTAATGAGCTCCAGACCTGAGCTCACTCCCATCCGCCTCCTCATCTCTTCAGAGACCTCTAGTATCCTAGCAACCTGTCAAGTGCAAAAGTTCACACACACTGATCCAGGAAGTTGACTTATTTAAGGAAAGGAGGAGTTTGATTCCTTCGTAGTGTTACTCTAACTTGCTGTGCAGCTAGAACACTAATATAAAGCCATTTAACAATATCCCCGTTAAACAGAAACATGCTGAGTACATTAAACACAATGAGGTTTTGTGCAGAACTTAGAAATGCTTTCCTTTAGTGAGACAAGTGTATGAAAACAAATAAGAATTATGGCCAAGAAATAAGGACTAATTCTTTGATCTGGTTTTTAAAAAAACAACAGAAAACAAGCAGCATCATAAGGAGATTTTCTTCTAGAGAAGAGAGCCGTAGGGCTTGTGTCAAACCCACAACAGATCTGATCAAGCACTCTACCAAAAGCAAATCCCCACACATCCAACAAAAGCACGGAGTGGTCTCGTGGCTCGATCTTTGCTCTGACGCGAACGCTCTGTGGCCAAGATACATAATCTCTTTGCCTCACTTTCCTCATCTGTAAAATAGGTATAATACTGTAACACTGCTGCTTCTCCACGCCACAGGACTCTTGTGAGGATGAATTAATGTACACAAAGCATTCTGAATTTGGAAAGGACTATGTGAGTGCTCCGTGTCTGACAGTAATTCATACCAAAAAAAAAAAAGCCTCTATTTTCCCTCCCTACCGCATTAGTCCTTGCCTTTCAAATACATAATGATTATTTGCAGTTTGCTACATCTATAAGACCTATTAATCTGTATTAATCTTAATAATGTTCATATTATCTAAGGAAATACTTACGGGTATTGTTTTAATGTTCATATGCTGACAAATTTCTAATCTAATATGCCTCTCTATCATCATAGCATCTAAGTGCCAACCTCTATCTGTAGGACTGTATTAAGGCAATATGGGGCCTTAGGCACACCATGACACTGGCTACCCCCCAGACGATCCCCATTCCCTCCCAGAGAGACAAGAGTGGTGGCAGAGGGCCTCATGGAGAGGCCAGGGTTAATCTGCTTGGGTGAATAGATCAGAATCACTGCTCATCTCCTCCTGCCATACACAGATCCCGACTTGAGTGGAGTTAGTGTGTGCCACCAGAGCACTAGGTCTGGGAGTTAACAGCCCATTGAGATGAATGGGAGAGTTTCTCCTCTCACAGCTATTGTTCCAGGCGTTCTACAGACAAGCAGACATCACTACCTCGGTTACACCTGGTAAATGTTTGAGTGTTCCTCCACAATTCTGAGGGCTACAAACTTTATTTTTTAAATGAAAGCTGAGATTCTGATGTAATCAGACTTCAGGAGCTGGGGTCCTATACACAGATCTATAGTGTGCAGGCTTTAATCTGGCCCTGTTTGTATGCAAATCTGTTGTAATACTTTAGAATTCGGTGGTACCAATAGTATATAATCAATTCCAAACAAATGGCAATCCTTCAATCCCAGCAGCACAGGCAGAGAACAAGCTGTCATTGCATCTAAATGAGTTCGATAGTCACAGGATCAGGGGGGAAAAGCAAGATCGAAAGAGAATGCACAGGCACTTTGATAGGGTCAAACTGAGTGAAGCATAACGTAGCCATCAGAAAGAAGCAACTCCAGCCACATTTGTTCCAGGTCTTTTAATGTTCCATCATGGAAGCAGAGTTCTTAATTAAGTTTGCTAGGCTAATTACGGAAGCTAAGATTTCCTATTAAACTAGGGTATATCTAAGGGAATTACTTCAGTCAACACACACTTTTGCTATTCGATTGCAAGCCATTCTTCTTGTTATAATGGTTTTAAAATTCCATTTTTTAAAACTTTATCTGCGGTAGAAGGAGAAAAGGTACTATATTAGTTAGATTGTGCCGGGCTTTGAAAAAAAAAAAAAAGGGTTAGAGAAGTGCTATTATTAGAACTATTAGTTTTCTGAAGAGGCTTAGAAAACAAGGCCTACGAGGATCGTTTGAAAAACTGGGCATGTTTAGTCTTGAGAAACGAAGATTGGGGGGGACCTGATAAGTCTTCAAATATGTTAAGGGCTATTATAAAGAGGACTGTGAACAATTGTTCTCCATGTCCACTGAAGGTATGAGAAGAAGTAATGGGCTTAATCTGCATTAACTGAGATTTAGGTTAGATATTAGGAGAAACTTTCTAACTATAAGGGTAGTTAAGCTCTGGAATAGGTTTCCAAGGGAGGTTGTGAAATCCCCATCACTGTAGATTTTTAAGTTGGACAAACACTGTCAGGGATGGTCTAGGTTTAGTAGGTCCTGCCTGATGACTTCTCGGGGTCCCTTTTAGTCCTATGCTTCTATAATTCTGTGACTGTAAGGAAGCCAGATTCTGGCATTTCTTCCGGAAGGGTGGTGCAGCGGTGTAGCTGCTGAGTGGAGGTTCCCTGAGTCATTCTGTGTATGAGGAACAGATGGGCATCGGAATGGCTCAGGAGGGCCTAGGGAAGCACATTCAGAAGCAGCCAGTGCAACTGCCTCAGAAAGAAACATTGTATGCTACTTCAGCATCTACTGGTGGATGCCAGCAGGTGGTTACGGTGAGTGTGCTAGCCACACCCCATACCTGGTTAATCATGCTCCCTTGGGGCTGTGGAGCCACTAGTAAGCACACTAGCATTGGGGGAGGACTAGCAGTAACATTTTGTTGGGGAAACTGGCACAGCCTGGTTCTTTCTACCTTACAGTGTAATATCCGTGTTAGGCAGGTTCACCTGTCATTACTCAATACACCTGAAATCACTGCTGCACTGTTTGTTCATTTTTATGGCTGACAGTAGTCACGTGTCCCATTCGCCAACCTGTCTCCTAAATGAGTCTTGGAGACACTGTGCAGTTCTCCATGTAAGCTATTAGAAACCACGGGGGGCGGGGAAGAGCCCTTGCTAGGTCACTGAGCACGCAAAACTCTCTTCTAAATCTCATGCTCAGTGAGTGGCAGATGAGACAAATGCTGTACCTTGATGAGGCAAGTTTTACAGCAAACATTGTAGAGAAGAGTTTGTTTTGAGTTATAACAAAATGATAGTCACAGCATTATCCATTTCTGCCTCAGGAGGAGCCATTGCCCCTCTCTGGATATTGGGCAGGTGGTGTACATTTCTTTAGCGTAATTAGAAACAATATCACTTCTCACAAATATAGTTCCCAAATGACTGACTGAATTAACTGATGCACTGATTTCACCTCATGTGAGTGCACAAATATGCCGTTTGAAAATCACTACAATGCACCATCTCTTTGGCCTCCAGCGCCCTTTGGAAACTAACAAACCTTGATTATGCTTTCACAGTAAAGCACTCCTAACAAGAAGCAGCAGGGCTGGAAAGGCCTTTCCATTCTTTCTGCAGTGGGCTGGCTGGTGCTACCGTTATTTAGACTCAATCAAGAACCACTCAATTCCAATGACTGTATAATAGACTGTATAGAAAGTTTAAAGGGGTGTAATGGAGCTGATGGCGGTAAGAAGGAAATGCTATTTGAAACTGTGCACATGTAACGCTGACAGACCCCGGTCGTTGGGCGGTGGGATTGAACCTGGGGCCTCTGGAGCTTAATGCATGAGCCTCTATCACATGAGCTAAATGCCACCTGGCTCTTAGCTAAGGCTGTAGAGCAGACTCATTAATTGCTCTCTCAGTGGTATCAGTGCCACTAGATGGGACAGAACACCACACCCAGGTGGTGTGTGGGTTACACACAGATCATGTCATTCGAATCACAGGCATTGCAATTATGACATATCCTAACTCCCCTGGATTTCATTAGACCCAGTGCTACTGATTTCAATGGGAATTGGGTGCCTAAATAACTTTGAGGATCTGGAACCAGGTTCACACTGAAGAAGTGCGAGGCATACCACGCTTCGTCTCAAATGCTGTGTTTGTAATGGATACAGCACTCAACCATCCACTTCAAATGACTTAGAATTCAAATGGGTTTCATGTTCCCTTTAAATAAAATCATTATCCTATAAAAAGGGCTGTTTGTACTTGAATTTCTCTCTTCTTTTTTCCATGTTGCTGATTCCAGAATCGCTGCTCAAAGATTTGCCAGTATAACCAAGCCTGCCTCCTTGTAAAAATATCTGTGTGCTTCTGATGCTTACCAAGGTGTGCAATAGAGGGTACAAATGGCATGTGAGGAGAGAACTGCATCTAAAGGCTCTGCAGGCCCATTCCACTACCTCTCATCCTGTCAAGGCCCAAAGACCCAAACAAGGGTTAGAAGAGCAGTACTCAGACAGGAAGCTAAAACAGATTGTATTCTATTCAGGTTCTTAGCTCATGCCCACCATTTTGGTATCTGAGTGCCTTCCAGTAACATGAGCAATGTGTGGTGTCCTCGCTCTCTGATATGGGATTCATTCCTTCAGAATAAATACCATTTTTCCTAATCTCAGTTTCATGATTCAGCATTTCTGCTGTAAATAAATCTACAACAAACAAAGAGAACATCAAATTTGTGTGGAATGGAGGGAAATATAGCTCTAAAATTAGGGACAACTAAGAAGGATTTTTGGTCCAGAGACAAATTTGTAATCATTCTTCCTAGGCTAAAAGCTCTTTTCCAACCCTACCCCTTGACAAATCCCTGCAAGTCCCCCAAGTAAATATATACATTACCTTAGTCCAAGATCTCTCCTTTAATTCTTTCAAATCTCTGTTTTAAAAAAGCTTAATCTGGCAGGGTATCCAGTGACATGCAGAAAAGTTAATTCCCTTTACAATTATTAAAAACCAAATAATTACCTTGCAGTCCATTCTAAGCATATGCCGGGCAATAATCTTTGGATTACTGTTGGTGAATAGCTCCTTAACTCTTTTTAACATTGGTGTTTCAAGTGGCTTGTTTTCAGGAGGAAGAAGTTTGGATTCAAAATCATTTGGTTTAAAACTGGATACTGTCTCAAGAACAGGTGCTACAAACATGCTGCCTTCTTCAGCCATCTCAGTCCAAGCTGCTAATGGATCCATTGAGCTCTGTAAGGCATCATCTTCATGGATCAGATAACTTGTTTCAGAGTTCCTGAATGAGAGCAATCCATTCTCTTTAGCTATCAGATGCTCCACATAGCTGCTCTTCTGAGACAGAGGTTGCTGTGTTGCTCCACAGTCTATGGAAGTGGCAGGGTTTAATTCACAGTAGTGTGCCTCTGAACTGTGCCAAGCTAAAGGAGACTGAGGTTGCCCCAGCAAGGGCACTTTGTTGGGTTTAGGCGGAGGCTTGGGACAGAGCTGGCTGTCCGATCCTCTAAGAGCTTCTCCTACTGGCGACTCGGAAGCGATCCTCTGAACTACTGTGGGGCTTAGAGTAGGTTCACTGCCTGTTCTAAATGCAGGGAAATTTGAACATGGGCTTGTATCTACTTCAGGTAACTGGGATGGATGCCTTGAACCTGTAGGTGAAGAACAGAATCATTTTTTATGATGTAATAACAGCATCTAAGGCAAAACTACATATAATCCTGAGATCCACTTTACAGTTCTTTTTTGTTGCTGTGGTTGTTTACTGGGGGAAGTGTTTCAGATTATGTAAATTCTTCATTCTGTCAAACACTGTTTAAAACGTATATTTTAAGAGATGAGCTACCAAGCAGATCCTCACAAAATCCCAGATACAGAGAGCAGCTGGGCTGTAATGTCACCCTGTGGTAACACTGACAATAACCCACATCCCCACAGCACACAAAGGCTGTACAGTCAGAGCTGGAAAGTCCTGGCTTGGAATGGGAGTGAGTTTGTAACTTGATCTGCCAGATAAAAATGGAATCTAGCTGCACCACACGAGGCCTGTGAGTCATTTTTAAGAATGACATGTTTTGAAAAGAAAGAAAAACTTCCTTAAAGTGGAGTCTGGGCATGTAGTGAGGTATGAAAAGAATGAACTTCAGGGATTCTACTTCTGTAACCCTAAAAGACAGTTGACTCAAATATGAGGGAATGTGTGTACACTGTAATATTTACACACATAGGCCCCATCCTGCAGTTACCACACAGGCAAACATCCCATTGACATCAAATGAGGGCTGGCTGCAGGATTCTTAAGACCAGAAGCGGGCAAACTACAGTCCACGGGCCACATCCGGCCCGCAGGACCATCCTGCCCAGCCCCTGAGCTCCTGGCCAGGGAGGCTAGCCCCCGGCCCCTCCCCCACTATCCCCCGTCCCCTGCAGCCTCAGCACGACATGACGCCAACGCTCTGGCCCGCCGCTCCTGCTAGGCAGCGTGGTGGCAGCGTGGCTGGCTCTGGCTGGGTAGTGGGGCTTTCCTGCTCTGAGCAGCATGGTAAGGGGCGGGGGTTGGATAAGGGGCAAAGGGTTCCGGGGGGGCAGTCAGGGGACAGAGGGCAGTTTGATGGGGCAGAGGTTCTGGGAGGGGGCAGTCAGGGGACAGGGAACAGGGGGGTTTGGATAGGCATGGAGTCCCGGGGGGGGGCCTGTCTGGGGGGGCAGGTGTGAATAGAGATTGGGGCAGTCAGGGGACAGGGAGCAGGGGGGTTGGATAGGGGGTGGGGTTCCGGGGATGCCTGTCTGGGGGCGGGGGTTTGGATAGGGGTCGGGGCAGCCAGGGTACAGGGAGAAGGGGGGTGGCGGTTGGATAGGGGATGGGGTCCTGGGGGGTGATTAGGGGCCGGGGTCCCGGGAGGGGTTGGTCAGGGGACATGGAGCATTGGATGGTTGCGGTTTCTGAGGAGGGCGGGAAGTGGGAGGGGGCGGATTGGGGGTGACGGCCAGGCTCTTTGGAGAGGCACAGCCTTCCCTACCCAACCCTCCATACAGTTTCACACTCTGATGTAGCCCTCGAGCCAAAAAGTTTGCCCACCCCTGCTTAAGACAGAAGTTCCCAAACTGTGGCCCACGGAGAACTTGCTGGTTGTTTGCAGAGAGCTGACTGATTACATCATACTTCTCATTACCCCAACTGCTACATTGCATTAAAGACCGCCCAGACTGTAAGGTCTCCAGAGTAGCGACTGTCTCCTACTATGTGTCTGCAAGGTGTCTAGGGGCCCTGCTCCTGACTGGAGCCTCTAGCCACCACCATAATATAAATAAATACATGAATCACACATGAAATACTTTCCTAATTTTACTTTTCAGGGTAATTGTTATAGTTACTACATCAATGTTATTGCAATCGTGAATGGGCGGAAGGCAGTTCATCCAATCACAAATGGCAGGGAAAGCAGTTTGTTCAATTATGTCTGCGAGTACGGTGGAGGAAGAGATGCGCATGACTAGACAATCTCTCTCTATTAAGGTGCGGGCCACTCCACAGAAATGTTTGAGAACTCCTGCCTTTAGAAATCAGTTTAAAATCCACAACACCCATTTCCTTTTATTTTATTTTTTAAACAGATTTAGTGCTCTAGAAAAGTTCAAGATTGACCGCCTTGGAAACCAAAGGCCAGAATTTATCCACAGGGCTACTCGCAACCTCAGCACAAGCTTCCTCACACAGTGCTCCTGTTTGGCATATAAGGGGGTGCCTTTACAATTTTCCCCTCTAGATATAGCTTGGAAGATAGGTCGGGGGGGTGGGGTGGGGTGGGGAAGGTAAGCAAAATTTCTCTGGCAATTGGGCAAGTGCTAGTAAGTCTTCTATCAGTGGGGTAATGCAAATGAAACTGATCACATTCTGGTAAATTTCATATTGCTGCCCCCCAGGAAAGTTACATGGGGCAGCAGCAGCGGCAGAATTGTGATATAAGCAGAGAGAGGAAGAGCAAAGGGGGATCAGAGGAACAGAGTGTACAGCTGCCCCACTTCCTCTTCCCTAACCACCAGCAGTAGCCAGGGGTGGAAAATAGCAGAGTACTGATTCTGCATTAGCTGCATTACCTGCGTCAGGTTTACCACAGCTGCTCAAGCAGCTATGGGCAGGATGGTATCAGTGAAACTGTTGAGGGTCTTGTAAAACTCTAGGGTTGAGATGGTGACACTGCCAAGAAGTGGACCTATTTGTGCCAATCATGATCATCATTTTTGTGATGTGTAAACCTAGGCACTAGGGTGCCATACCAAGCTGATGGGTGCCTTCTAAATAGAGTGCTTGACTCTAGTTATTATAATGAGCCTATCAACTCCATTTCCACGGGCCACTGAACAGTCATCAGATGCTAACTGTATTCAGTACCCTCTCACTTGAGACTGTGAATTTCACGTGGGCTCCAGTCTCTGAAAATCTCCAGCATTTTAAAATGTAACCTGAAGACAGGGTAGAAGGCTGACTGCTTGCTGGCATGCATCTTCTAAGGCGTTATTAGAAATCTGCCTACAGACATACCTATTGGCAGGTAGCTTTCTGACTGGTGAGCCTTTAGGGAGAATCTTTTCTCCTGGACGTGATCCAAACTAGCTGGCTGGCTACCACTTTTTTCTTTGTTTCTGAGGGGGAAAAAAGCCAACACAACAATATATCATTAAAGTGCAGTAGGACACTTAACATACAGGACCAACTTTCAGTTGTGCCAGAACTAAGGAGAGTCCTCAGCTTCCCACTTACAGCCACTTAAAGGGGCCTTGGTATGGGTGAAGATCTGGCTCTGAGCATTCAATACTGAGAGTTATTGCTTTGTGCAACATGGCGACAGGTCTGTAATTGTACAACATGGCAGGGCAGAAATTAATGCTTTAAGGTTCTCAACCTTTTGCATGCTGTGACCCCCTCTTACAGCAGAGGAAAGATTTGTGACTCTTTTTCTCTCCTAGCCATACAGGAAGGGAGGAGGAGTGTGTCCCCTGGTTGGAGTGTGTGTCACAACCCTCAGGTTAAGAACCCATTCTCTAACACAGTGATACTCAGACCTCAGAGGTTCAGGAGCCAAACTAACAATCAATATTACCCAAAAGAGCCACAGTAGTTTGAATTCATTGTTTCATTTACTATAGAACTATACATTCAGATTTAAACAATATGACTGGAGAAATATTTAGTTTATTCTCACAGCAAAATGGCTGACCAAGTATTATTATTATTTTATCAACTACAATTGGTTAATAACATAGTAAAAGCATCCTGATTGGTTAATAATTAAATCACACCACTGTTTTAATATCATGTGCTGCAAACAGCTGCAGGAGACACATTAAAGAGCCGCTTGCGGTTCGCGAGCCTCAGTCTGAGTATCACTGAGCTAACAGAAAAGAAAGCTGCCCTTCCATTTCTGCCCTGGTTCAGCCACAGGAGAGTAAATAAGGACATGCTTTGGTTGACATTCCCAGGAAAAGCAGATGCAGAATATTATTTACAGGCTTTGGATGAACGACTGCTCAGCCAACATGCAGTTTTCATAAAAGGCATTAACAATGTCTACCAACTGCATTTCTCAGTTCAAGAGCAGACATCATTAGCGGTCCAGACCCCACTGCTGCACAGGCAACCCCCTGCATCTGTCTGAAGTTCCATGGACTTCACTGCGACTCCTCATGGGCTAGCCCCTCCTCCCCCAGAGTCCCGTTCAAGTCAGGGTTGCTCCATACAGGCATAGGTGTCCAGCTGTGCAGATCAGATTCCAGGATCCGGGCCAGACTCCCAGACAATGATTTGGAATTTTTGTCGTCAAAAAGTTGCTTTAGCAGTTTGGTTCCCTTTTTTGTTGGCATGCTAAGACTTTTTCAATACAACACCTGAACTGAGCAGTAATGAAGAACTATACTCCATCAGCTGTCTCCTTCCAGACAGTCAGCTTTATTAGTGCACTTTATTTTAGTCATCTCACATTATCTCTTTTTAACTATCTTAACCCATTTGTGGCATTTTCTTCACAGCAGCAGAAGAAAGAGGGCTCACCTTGAGAAAAACAACAAACCTTTTACTTTTTTTATCCTTCAATTTATGTTTAGTATTTTTATTATTTCTAAGCTACAGCACAAGCTGCACCATTATTGTACTTGCAGAGCCTGAGTCTGATTTCACTCACTCTGGTTTGACACCATTAACTTCAGTGGAGAGGCTCCTGATTCACACCAGTGTGAGTGAAAGGAGAACCAGCACTGCAGAGACCAAACACCATCTCGCTGAGGAAACAGATCTCACTGCAAAAACCCTGAATCATGTTTTTTTCAAAGATATTTTAGAGCTGATTATTTTCAAAATCTGATTACACCATTCATCTAGTTTGTTAGAATATCTATACTTAAATTAGGCTGCTGCCATAGTCAAATGGCATCAGTAATCTCTGTGTTTTATATTAATATAATTGAAGACAGAGTTACCTTAAAGCTCCTTATTACAGCTGTTAGTCCTCTAGGGCCTGAGCCAAAGCTCACTGGAGTCAGTGAGAGTCTTTTCACTGACTTCACTGGGCTTTGGCTCAGGCCCTTAAAATGAGTTATTAGATGAGACTGTGAGGTCTGATTCTTTCCCCATGAAAGTAGAGGACAAAACTCCCATGACTTCAATGGGAGCAGGATTGGATTCTTGACTCCCCTTTAAGGATGATGGTGGAACAAGAGAAAAGTACCTTAAAAAATTTCCTCTGGTTAAGCTGTGCTCCTCGGACTGCACGCCGCATATACTGAGCCTTATTGCAGTCTCTGTTTTTCCTTCAGTGATATTGCATTCTCTTTGTCGAACTGGAGATACTCCGTACTTTTCCTCTAGACACCTCAGTGGCACGGTCCGGTTGATAGGCTGAAAAATAATTGCTCCACTCTGCTTTGATATTGGCCTGCGATTCCCCACATAACATCTCACTAACCCAGGGATGCTGTCGAAACTTTCAAGTTCGAACTGATACTGAACACGGCAGTAGGCTTCATTGAGTCTGAGGACTGTTCTGTTGATTTTGAAATGTTGAGAGATGTTTTTCCACTGACAGGTAAGAACAAAGTTTCCAGGACTGGAGAGAGAATCCCTAATCAGGAAATCTCCATCTCTCTGAACTAGGCTTTCTGCCACCTTAGAGAGAAAACATACAAAAACAAAAAACCCACATTTAGAATCAGAAGGGGAATACTCAGCCTGGGCTAGTATCACATCAGTAGAGTCTTGTTATTTAATCCTAAATGTCGGGCCCAATTCTGGCGGCGCTGTGAGCACATGTTTAAAACCAGAAAAGACAGGATGGAGGAAAAGCGTGGGGCAGAATGTTGCCCTCTCTAATTCTGGCTCCTTCTAAAATCCACAAGCCATTCCACAGACTTTCTACAACAGGAGTCTGGGAGGACCTTCTAGGACAGGGCCAGAGAACGCAGTTTGTGCGCATATTTCCCCAATTTGTCAAAAGAAACTAATCTGTGATATACCTCAAGAGAGACAAGAGTTATTTTTAAAATGGGTTTCACACCATTCTTCTCTTTGTTTTGCAATATGCACATAAAAGCTGAAAAAAACCATTTCTTTTTGAACCAAGCTGGCCCTTCCCATTGGACAAACATTAATTCATTACTTTTCAAACCACAGAGCTGCCTGCTTCTGGCTGCTCTGCCCAGCGTTCAGCATCTGCTGATGGCAGCAGGAAAGCTCATAACTGTGAGAACAGCATTTGCCAGGTGCATGTTGATGATGAGCCAGCAGGGGGAGCTCATGATGTTTTTCCATTCATAGAATAGACTATCAGGGTTGGAAGGGACCTCAGGAGATCATCCAGTCCAACCCCCTGCTCAAAGCAGGACCAATCCCCAATTTTTACCCCAGATCCCTAAATGACCCCCTCAAGGATTGAACTCACAACCCTTTTTGGTGTAGACAACCAAAATAAAAAGATAGCTACTCCAAATAACTATTAATCATTATTACTACTAGTACGCTGTTTTATCATTTCAAACTAAAGAAAGGGAGAAGATTGGAACATTTTAAAATTCTGGATAATCATATTAATCTAAATTCAGGCCACCAGCTGAACAACAATATTAGAGGACAGAGTGTAGCTTGTCTATAGCACAGAGGAGCATTCTTACCTCTCCTCACTGGATGATTTTTTATTTGTTAAAGTATAAGAAACTGGATTTCTTCCCTCAGTCTCATTTCTCACCAAGGCATATTAAGTAAACTATACCAGACACTGTTTTTTTCTCACACTGGAAGGCATTCCTTTCTATTGAATTGCTGATCTCATGCAGCCTCTGTAACACGCCAGTGTTAACCTGTCTGTATCTGTATATGAAAGCCCACAGCTTTGCCTGTGAAAGGAAGACCCAGGAGGGACGTACCTGCCGAGGAATGCGTCCATGGTACCAAGCATGGCTACGTAAGTCTTCGCTGCTCAACTGCAGCTCTTCCTCTAACTCTTTCTTCAGCTTTTCTGGGGTGTTGTCCATAACCTGCCTCTCTTTAGAAAACTGCAATAAAGATTAAAAGGTTTGACTGTGCCAGGTTTAGTCATTAACATTTTATATCACTCAAAACTTTCATCCCATATGTCACACACTGCAATAGCTACTGGAACATGGGTGCTACGTTTAACAAGCTGACCTGCCTTTGATCTCTAAGCTGCACTTGCAAAAACTAGTGTCAGGTGAGAAGGTGCGTAATGACGACACACTGTACTGAGTGCATAATAAATTGCCCATCTGTGTATCGAGAGATAACATGCACCTACTGAGCCACTTCAGTAACTGCATCTTCCCAGTAAGAATTCCATATAAGATAAGAAGCAGCGATGGGTCAAAAGCTTCTGCCCCCGCCCCAAGACTTTGCAGTTTAATTCAGATCTGAACTTTGCTTTTTTGCCCCATTCTAAGAAAGAATATCCTAAACTATCAGGACAGATACAGAGTGTACAATTCAGTACTTATGCTGCATGTGAAATATCTGCCTTATTAAAGGCAAGTTTCCCTTAAAACACTTACTTCTAAGTAGAAGTACAGACTTACTGAAGCCTGCATCTTCTGGCATTTCTCCGTATTCCTTCCTGAAGAGAGCAAAAATCTTGGTTCCCGTTAGGGCACCTCCCTACAATGTGTAAGGTCTTCTGGGGGATTCCTCTATCTCTATAATATAACAACCATAAGATCTTCTGTGGGATTTCTCCCCCTTTCAACAAGCGCAGGATATTCAGGGGGTTGCCGTGTCCCTCTATTCCCAAATGACGTACCACTTCCATCTTAGTCTTAGTCCTTAGTCTTTCTCTGGAGTGTGACTAGGGTGACTAGATGTCCTGATAAAAATCGGGACTGTCCCGATATTTAACCCTTTGTCCCGCATCCCGATCAATGTACGATTGGGACTGCATTTGTCCCGATATTCAGGAAAGGAGGCGAGCGGGAGGGGTGAGTAGGCGAGCAGCAGGCGGGGGCAGGTGTGAAGAGGTAAGTGGGGGGGGGGTGAAAAGGCGAGCAGCAGGCGGGGAGGGTGAAGAGGTGATCGGTGAGCCAGCGGCAGGCGGGTGGGAGGCGATCAGCGAACCAGCAGCGAGTGGGGGTTCTCGGGGCAGGCATGGGGGTTTCTGGCAGCGGAGTGAGGAGGTGAGTGGTGGGTGGCGTCTGAGGAGGGACGCAGTAAGCCAGCGACAGGCCGGTGGGTGAGGAAGGGCACGGTGGCGGGACGGAGGGGCCGAGCAGGGAGGGGCTGGGACCTGGGGCAGAGTGGGAACGGAGCCTGGGAGAAGCAGGGGTGGACTGTGGGCAGGGTCAATGGCACCCCAATGTGTCCCGATATTTTACTGTTGTGAGCTGGTCACCCTAAGTGTGACTTTGGGGATCCATGAAGGGTGTGGCTCCTTCTCCAGAGAACCACTAAGGACACTGTTGTCCAATTTTCCAGAAATTCTCAAAGGGGAGACGTTCTTTGGACATTCTAACTTCCTCTGCAAGGCCTGTGATTCAAACCCTACATTTAATGTTGCTGAAATGCCTTCAGAAAGCCCCATATGTTCAACTATCAAATATTTTAATGGGATTTGGCTATTTGTGGAAACCGACATGATGCTACATTGATCCTGGAGAGAGACAGATGCTACCTCCAAAAAATAAAATAAACTAGTCAGAGCTAAAGTGACACGGAATGTTGGGCCCCTGATAGGAGGTAGGTTACAATGAAACAATAACCACAGAACATTTTTCCCCCCATGGCCAGACACTTTTTTTTTTTTTTTTAAGTTATTTGGATGGGATCCAAGGCGCCCAGATTCCTTTCACAGGACACTTTGATTGAATGGTACAATTTATGCATTGTTTATAAAAAGACTGGAGAACACTGCTGTTCACCCACTGATCACAGTCTTTCTGTGATCGCTGTGCTCTCTAGAGTTTCCATCATTGCGTCCTTTCAGCATATAACAGAGAGCGGATGCTGTGTGTTTTGCGCTCCCATCAACAAGCCTCGGTGCAGCCTGGAATAGACCAAGTTACAACTGTTTGTTAGAGAGCATATTCTTGATGGAAAAATTTCAGGAGAGGTGGGCGTTCTGCTGCCCACATCATTTAAACAGATTCATTCTAAGATGAATTTTCTTCCTATCTCTTCCAAGGAAAAACTATGTGCCTTTTTAGACAATAAATAGTTGAAGGTTTAGTTTATACAGTTGAGGTCAATGAAGCACTATAGTAGCACTTTAAACCCCCCTGCAATTTTGTTTGTCAGCCATGTTACCATGCTGTTTACACAGGTGAACATGGTTAACAGGGATACTCATGTTGTGCACCAAGGGACAAGTCCCACTCCTTCTCCTGCAGCCAGAATGCCTCTCTGCTTCAGGGATCGGGCAGGATTTGGGGGTTGGGTGTATATCCTATACATGGAGCTCCCTGCACAGCAGCATGCAGTGATGGGAGGGCACAGAAGGCCACAGCTTGGGTGCAGAAAGAATCATGCAAGGGGCTGCGGCAAGGACTCCGGCCATTGATGTAGAGGAGTCTTGACAAATCAGCTCCCTGGTTGCGTTGCAGCCTGTAGAGGAGAGGATTTGTAGTCTCCCCATCCCTCACAATACCTGTGTTTGGTGCCTGGCTCAGCTAGTTGGGCCAAGCACTCAGTGTAAGATTCCTCCCACATGCACTGCATAATTTAGAAAAACGGGGGCATAGATATAAACAATAGGCCAAGTCATCCCTCCCTGCAGTAAAGCAAAGTAAATGAGCATTGCACAGGGGACCTTCAGAGGGGTGGGGTGGACAGAGCCATCCTTCCTGCAGCTGTGGCCTGTGGAGCACTAATGAGTCACTTTTGCAGCTGCTACTTCAGCTCTCCACAGCTGTTTCACTCTCCCCTGTGGTGCATGTGAGTGTCTGTGCATGAATGAGTATCCAGTAGATCAGCAAATTGGCAGATCCACTGAACACAGCTCCAGCATCGTCATCACTTAGCTGCCCAGCGCAAGATTGCACCAGTGATCTTTAAATACAAGGAAAGGTGTGAAAGATTAAAAATATTATCCTACATTAAATGGGTTAAAGCTAAATGAGATACAATTATAGCATCTGTATGGACTAAAGAGGCATACTGTTGCATCTGCATGACAACATCACGCCAACTATATATTTGCAGTTACTTAGGGAAGTTAGTGTCAGGGCGGGCTCCAGGCACCAGCTTTCCAAGCGGGTGCTCGGGGCGGCATTTAGAATGGGGCGGCAGCCCGTGTCCCACGGCGGCAATTCCGCAGCAGCTCCGCCGCTCTTCCTGCCTCAGCGGCAATTCGGCGGCGACTGCTTGGGGCTGCAAAATTGGTAGAGCCGCCCCTGGTTAGTGTACAAATCTAGGATGGGATTTTCAAAAGTAATTAAGGGAGTTAGCTGCCCAATTCCCATTTTAAGTGGCTAGACGTTGGGCACTTAAATTGCCATAGGGAGTTTTAAAAATACTAGCCCAAATCAAAATAACTTGGTGCACAAATGTAATTCTAAATATCTTGTATATACATCTACTGTATTAGATGGAACACATTTATCAGACAGTATTTCTGTAGTGTAGTTGTTCATGGATTGTAGCTCCTAAATAAAGAGTTTTGATGTAATCTATTGCTTACTGCAAATTTTCTGGATATAAAAAAAGCAGTATTTATATCATTAATCAAGGGTCGCTCTAGAAATGAGACCATTTCAGTGGTGGGTGACACTATTACTGTATAATGGAATATGACTTTGTGACATGCTACAGGACCAATCAGGATGAAAGATGCTACAGGTCTATAAAATATAATCATGCCAGACCTTCAGCTCAAGAGTGAATTTCAGTCATAGTGAACAATGCTGACAACTAACTTTTATCTTACAAATGGAGGCTGGGTTATCTATCACAGCTGTTCTCATCAGGATACAGGAACATATTTAATATAATACAGGAAATAAATCATGGGTAACTGGATTATTCACTAGCTTTAAAATGAAAGTAATGAAACAGTGTGCTCATCATAAGAAAAACATTTTTAAGGAATCCAACTTAGCCAAATAGTTAACATTCATGATCAGCCTTTTAAACTCACAACAGACTGGAACCTAGAATAAAAATGGTTAGATTTTAAACTCTTCAGGGGATGGACTGAGTCTTCCTATGCATCTGTGCAGCACCTTCCACAACAGGGGCATCCTACAGACAGTACTACCACTAGCCCAAATCTATTTATAAAACGGTGGTGTTTGTACTTAGAGAGCAACAGCAAATAAATCATAGATTAGATTCATTTGTCTTGACTTTTTTTTTTTTTAAATTGAGCAGCATTTGTCTTAATTTTGTGTCTTGGACAGAGACAAATGCTTTGTCAGCAGTTATCTAATAATAATAAACAATAAAGAGGTTTGAATGGAGCGTTGCTTCTACCATGCATTTGCAGAGAGACGGTGGAGTGGGTGATAAAAGTCTTTTCAACCTCTAAATATGATCCTATTATTCCAATCCGTGTTGTGACATAACTCACTCGGACAGAGAAACAAGGAAGCATGCAGCTCAGATTCCTCAGGATCTCCAACCGGTAATAACAACTCCTTCATATGCAGCCCTGATACTGCAAGGAGAACCACGTAGGCAAATCCCTGTGCCTGCACAGAGCCACTTTGACTTCATTAATCCACAAGGGCCTGCCCAAGGGATTCCCTCAGTGTTGAATTCTGCTAAGAATCCCAGTGGGAACACATGGTCCCAAGCTTTTAATTTTCAGCAAAACGTTTAAAATGACCACTGCAATTATTTTACCATTCTTCCAATTAAACTTGCGGCGTTTATCACATTGTACGAAGGATTTCCCCTCAAGTCTCATTAAATCTAGGATCACAACCTGTCATTAATTCCATAGGCTTGTTTTGATACTATATGTGATTTTGCATTTCAAAGGCAAATATAAGCTGTTAGGTGCAATGAAGATTGGAAAATACCAGTGAAGTTCAAGAAAATCAAATTCTAAAAGATTCACTCAATTTTGCCTGTTTAGGATAAACGATCAAAAGTGACTTGGATTATCATCATATATTATATGTATGAAATTTGACAAACCTATTGTTCTGGGAAGACCCTATTAAAATATACTATTCTCACATCCAAATGAAAATGATTATTTTTATTTGTGCAGATGGGATTCTTCCAAAGAGACCTCTCTACTACAGCAGGCCCTAGTTCTTAATCCTCCATTCAGAACGAATCGCATTAGGATAATTTTGAACGGTGCCCATTGCTCTGTCGCAACTTTGGGCAGGTCTACACTACAGCCTAAAATCAATATAATTTACGTCACACAGGGGTGTGAAAAAGCCTTCCCTCCCACCCCAAGCGAGGCAAGTTTTGATCTGTTCCACTGACACAGCTTCCACTTCTCACTGAGGTGGAATAATTATGCCGATGGGAGAGCACTCTCCCTCGGCATAGCGCGTCTTCACCAGATGCGCTGCAGCTGCGCCGATATAGTGCTGTAATGTAGACTCGCCCTTTGTCTGCAAGCTAAACTCATAATTGTTGTTTATCCTGTAGACTAACGGGGCAGATTCCACTCTCCCCTACACCAGTGTAAATCTGGAGTAACTCCATTAAAGTCAATGGAGACACATCAGTTTAATACGAGAATAAGGAGGAAGAGAGTCAGGCCCACTGTTTTACATACATCCCCAAAGCTTATGTTGCTTCTGCTTTGGAGGCTTATCTCAATTCTAATGGGAAGCAATAAACCAAATCTGGTTTCTATCTGAGTTTGAGAGTCAGGTATTATATAGTCAGAGGATGGGTAGAACAAATTAAATAATCTTAATTTACACTAAAAATGGATAGGAAGCAACGATAATAATAATAAAACCTAACCTAATCCAAATTGGCTGGAATTGTGAAGACACAAATGGTTTTCTTTATAAAATATATGTTGGAAACTGTTCAAGATGTTTACTGCACAAAATCTCCAGATGCATTTTTGGTTACCCAGGGGATTCACTGTCATATCTCTGTGTAGCCTAAGGACTGTTACAGTTGTTTCTGTAGGTCTCAACTTTCCTGATAAAAGGTAACCCGAAACCCTGATGAGGTTTTCATCAGACCATTCGCTAGCGTCTTCTGCTCATGCAGCTTCCCTTATGTCCTTCATCCTCATGATAGTATTTCAATTATTTCCTGCTGCTATGGGCACAGTTTAGCTAGCAGACATTTAAATTAGCCCCAAGAGGCAGCCTTGTTATTTTCTGATTCTTCTTGCTTTGAAAGGAAAAGCTCAACTTTTGAGAAGGCTTCAAAGCAGAGAGCAGTATTATGATTAGAGATCAATGAATCAATTAGGAAAAAAAAGGGGGCATCACCTGAACCAGGTATTGAACCAACCCTACACCTTGCCCAAGGTTCTAATAAATTCAGCTACATATCCCACAAACCCATCTTTTCCGCAACCCCCCACAGGCCTCCTGCTCTTGGTTAAGTCCATCCTGAAGTCTTTGCTAGCCTAGTTGCAATCTTCAGATCTCACAAGTTCTGGCACTTTCTTAGAATAGATGAGGGGAGGAGGGAGATATGCCCTGGCTGCAGATACGGGGAAAACCCCAGAATTCACATGATTTGAACAGAGCAGCTGTCCAGAGTGCTAGACTGAAAACTCCCAAAGGAATAGAAGCACAGGTGAAAGGGATGTTGGGGATTTGGGAGGTGAGGGAGAGCAAGACAGGAGAGGATAGGAGATGAAACAGAGGAAAAGTATTGAGGAAAAGAAAGGGAAAACTCACAAGGTCTGGAAAAGCTTCCAAACTGTAGGGAGTGAGTGGGGCTCATCTGAGTCCAACACCAGTTTTCTCAGGTTGCTCCTCTCTCATAATAATAAGAGAAGATTTGGCCTAGATAAGGTAAGAGAAACTCAATATTTACTGTAAAACTCGTGGCTTCCGTTTAAAATGTACACTTACTGCAGTAAGTTTAACCTTGCCTTCTTTTGACAGTTGCTGTAAGTACCTGGCACTGCATGTATAAAGATATTTAAAGGTATTGGATCCCACAAAACATCCTTTACAATTCCCTAGCCCCTAAACTACTAAACAAGACAGACTTGCATCAAGTATTTCACATGTATAGGTGTAATCACCTGCAAAAAAATCCCTAATGGGATGCTATTTGAACTTTACTATTTGAAAGCATTCTGTTTGGTCCTTATTCTCTCCTGCCTGGTGGTTTTATTGCACTTAGCCTGTAAAACTGCAAGCATGCAAAACCCAGACTAATTTCACACACTGCTTTGGGGAAAGTGGAGGGATGGAAGACTCTCTTGCTAAATGGTACATCTTGAACCACAGCCCTGACTTCTCTGCTTAGATTTCCCTTAATTTCTCACAAAAAATGGAAAATGTTTGTGGAACTAAAATGGTGTGTGACAGATATCGCAACCACATGCAACATCTTTGGGGATCATAGTACATTAAGTGTGTGAATGGTTTATGTATCACTATGGGCCAGGAATTGTATGTAACTCCAGGAAGAGGGATGCCACAACTCCTCCATGAAATAAGAACTGTGGGGGGTGATTAAGGTAAATCACTCCAGGACAGGTGTAAACACCTCTAGAGAGGTACCAACCCCTGGGGAGGCTTGCATATGCTAGTTCAAACTGGATTTTCCAGAGACCAACAGATAAAGAAAGAACTTTTGGCATAAAAAGGCTGTATTTAAACAGACCCAATGCCTTCTTTCTGATCCAGCAAATGAATAGGACTTTCTGTGCAAGCGCCCCCACCCTTGCAGAAGGATTTGGCCTAGTAGAGCCTCATATATTGATGCATGCAGCTTCTTTTATTGTTTTTAATGTTTTCCCTGTAACGCTTTTACCTGAGGAATAAATGTGCTTGTTTAGAAGAAGCTGTGTGTTAACTGGTAACTATTGTTCAGAGCCCCTGAAGGGAAAGCAAAGCACAGGTGCTGGCCTTTAGCTAGACTGGCTTGCTGAGGATATTGCAGTGTAGGGCAGGGAGCTGTGCAGCCTTAAAATCCCCAGTCAGAAGGGACTGGGACAAGGGTCCTCAGCTAGAGATAAGTGATGGCCGGACACGTGAGAGCTGACTGGGCATTCCTGGACAATGTGAAACTTTAAGTAGATTAATACAATGGCAGCAGCTACAAGAGGGGCACATCTTGACTATAGCACACAGCCCATATTTTTAGGTCAGGTACTGGGAAAATCCAGAGGAGGAAAGAAGTTTTCCCCAAGGTAGCGTTCCATGGCTGATACTGCAGATTCAGGGCTTCAACACACCCTGCAGCTGCTGCCCTCCCCAGTCATGGAGGAGAATGGCAGGTGGCTACCCATTTCCACACTTCACAGAAGGTGTGGACCCCTGCATAATCTCCCTGAAACCCATGCCCCAGCACAGTGGAATCACACCAGTTCGAATGAGGTCAGAGCCTTCTACATGTAGGGGTGCATGAGACAGAATTTGGCCAAAAAGAGGGAGACATAAAACTGATCTAAACTGAATGATATAACAAGGCAAGGTCAGGCTTGTTCAGGAGAAAGTTTTGAAGTTCAGACTGATTTAACTCTCCCTTTGAGATGTCTCTATCTGATTCACTCTACATTTGAGATGGCCAATATATAGATCTTAAACTGAGCCAAGGGAACCCTAGAATTAACCAGAGACCTGAACTAAGTCAGACAGAGTGGAATGACATTTTATGGAAAACCCAAATGGGCACTGGCTGAAGAATCGTGAGTCTCTAGTGTCAGCTGGGAACTTTTGGAGGAACAACTGGTGAAAAGTATCAGTAACAGGCAAACTTCAATCATCATCTCACTGACTTTCTTGAAATTCAAGTCAGTCACACAAGCTGAGTGTCCTTTGCCCACCACAAGGCAAGGCGCATGGGGCCCTTCTGACATGTATGGAGATGTTCCTGAATGGAAGAGCCACATGGACATTGATCTGGTTTATGCCCAACAGGCATTCAATACAATATCACAGGGTTCAGTCAAGTGTTCACTGAAACCAACAGAAAGAATCTCATTGGCTCCAGTGGGCTTTGGGTCAGGCCTATGTTGTAAAATCCTTCACTCCAGTAAGAAAATAATACCCTCCCCACAACCCAACTGTAAATATAACTCAATCCTTAACTGCTGAAACGACAGCATTCACAGACTAGGGAATATGGTTCACCTTTAGCTAATGGAGCCTAAAGCTTTGAATTCTTATGTGTCACAATCCTAAAGTTCCTATTCAACTGTTGAATGGTACTTGCTCAGGAAAAATTCCCCTTAATTGCAATGGGGATTTTTGCCTGAGTAAATCTTAAGGACTGCAAGATTTGGCCCCATGTGCTTATGCAAATGTATTTGAGAAATGCTTATGTCCAATCTATTACTAAGAAGCCAAATGCTGATGTATGTACTCACGTAAAGCTCCCACTTCAGCAAATGGGAATAGGCTGAAGCAAGTACAGAGTAAAAAGTAAGCATGGAGTTTAGAAGTTGGAACAAAGAAGGAAAATTGTGGTAACAAAGGCACAAAGTAGGCTTGGGTAGTTCTCAAACATAAAGACAATTCTTTATCTCTTTTAGCAACACATTCCGTGCACCATCTTCACTACACCCACTATAGTCATGCTCAGAAAAAGAACTGGGGTAGCACAGATATCAGTTACGTGTGTGTTAGAGGGCATGTGGGAGTGGAAACCTTATGAATTATGTAAAAGTAGCATGAGAACTCAGAGAGAGGAGCTTTCCCCTTGGAAGATCTTAGGACATACAGACAGGTCAAGAAGGAAAGAAGATCTTTTCAAACCTGATTTTTTTTTAAAAAATCAGCCTTGCTACCAAACCTCATTGCAGATCCTGAAGTCAATGGGGAGCCAAGGTTCAGAGAGTTATGTGAAATTTCACAGTATCTTGGTAAGTTATTCCTTCCCAGCCCAGACTCTCCAACAACAACAAATTTTATGCCAAAAACAAAGATCCAAAAGCTGGGCTGTGGTGACTTGCTAGCTCATGGTATCAGACTGAATATCCTTCATGTGAATGCTGAAACTGGATATGTAAAGCCCAAAGATACCAGTGAATCAGATTTAGATTGTCACGTAGTGAAGAAATATTAGTTAAAAATCACCATCTATAAAAAGCCATTGCAAAGGCCATCTTTCTCTTGGATGAACTTGCAAGGGTGGCCTCTTATAAAAGGCTGCCTGCCTGGGTTACATTCATAACATTAGGACATTACTGGGTGATGTGGTAGCTCTACATACTGGAAGTTTCAAAACCTGGCAGCAATGAGAACTTGAATGGCTTTCCCCTTTTGAACAGCTTCAGATGAGGGTGAATCATCAGCTGTATAATTAGGCTGTTACGAACAAATATAGTATTTGAACAGGTTCTCCCCTTCCAATCGTAAAGAACATATTAACTGAATAGAAGTTGCAACACGTTCAGGGCTAAGATGGCTGTTTACCACTTTTACCATGGTTGCATCTGAATTTCCAGATTCTGAATCCCAAAAAGGACAGATAGAACTTTTAAAAGGAACCATTTTCAGTGGCTTGAAGCTCACATAATAAATGAGCACAGTTTAGGGGAAGTAGAAGTGCCTCTGCCCATTTCTACAGACAGCTGCCAATCACACTGCAGTTTTCTGTAAATTGCAGTAAACATCTGAACTAGGTGTTGATCCTCATTCTTACTTACTGTTAGTAATTGAACAGGGGTGCACTTACTAAAACACATACACACGCACCCCATTATCATGATATAGCGTTATTAGGCTATAGAGTTTCTGAACTAACCATTATGTTGGACTTTACACTCCAGTAACTAAAATACCACTTTAGCTGCTGTATTTCTGATTTTCAAGAGTCACAAAGGTATGTATAATGCATTATCAGTGCTCAGACCCCGTACATGTCACTACAGTGCATGGTGGGACATATATCAGTGTCCATGTGCTAGGCCAGATTCTGCTCTCAGTTACAACTCAAGTCAGTGCAGTTACTGTGGATTTACCTCAGTGTAACAGAACAGAATTTGGTCCTGTGTCTCAAATGCATCCCTGGTATAATTCTACTGATGTCAGAGGATTTATTCAGAATGAACTTGTCCTCGGTAACTGCACAAAGCTGATCCCTAACAAAGTTAAGGATAAATCTCATCTAAATATAATTTTTTTCCATTGAAGTCAATAGGTTTACAGTGGTGTGAGAGAACAACTAGCCCTGAGTTCTTTATCAATGCTGGCACCGAAGTGCATTGGCGTGCTAGAGAAAGGAGGCATTCAGCTCCCTCTCTTGGATCTCATGTTCTCTTGCCCCCTACCCATTTCCATGTCTGACTGTTTCCCCCTCAGCAAGGGTGACCCATTTCCAAAATGTAGGCATGTCTAAAAATAGCAGTTCATTGGATTTAATTAAAGATAAGTCAGCAGTGCCTTCTGGAACACATGTATTGAAATCTATTTTAAATGCTGGAAATCTCTTTAAATAGAACCTTATTTTTGAAAGAGACCAGCTGTAATTTGTTTCTTCATAAAAGGCTTTATTGTTTTCCCATACAGCAAACACTATTAATGTTTCGGTTTCTCCAGAGACTATATGGATTAGACCAAATGGAAAATTACCATGACAACACCAGTGTTATTTTAGATATTAGAAATACATGCCAAGTTAAACAAAGGGCATGGACAAGAATGATCGTTTTAATTCAGTTCTGATAGCAAACAATAAACCCCAACTTCATTTTGAAAGTTGTAGAGCAACAGAACTACAGTGAGAACCTTTAAAATCCCAATTAAAATGAAAAGCAATAAAGTTAACAGAACAGACTCTCCTTTCTTTGATATTGGTGACTACTTCAATGTGGTTGCATCAGTGAAAAGGAGAAGAGAATCTACAGTAGGGTCAAA
This sequence comes from Chelonia mydas, assembly GCF_015237465.2. NCBI lineage: Eukaryota > Metazoa > Chordata > Testudines > Cheloniidae > Chelonia > Chelonia mydas. The sequence goes on along the minus strand of NC_057854.1, from coordinate 72,910,394 downwards.
TTTTCAAAAGTGCCAAAGTGATTCAGGAGCCCAAATCCCACTGACTGTCAGGGAGACTGTCTTTAGGCCCTTACGAGCATAAATCTCACTGAAAGTCACTTTTGAAAATAGGACAAGGCTCCTTAATCACTTTGGCACTTCTGAAAATGAGACCCCTAATATTTTGAAAATGAAGATTAAATATTTCAGGAGGGTACATACATAGTGAATGGAAGGTGAAGAAAAACTTAATTACCAGCGCACAAAACACGCCTGCACTCTACTGAATGCAGTTAGCTTGGGCTGGTGGGGCACTGTGCACATTCCACTCGCTCGCACTGTCAGCAGCATTAACAGGCTTGGGAGAGACACACAGCCTGCCTTCCTCAGCAAGGTAGCTGTTTGATGCAATCATGTTTGATGCAATCATGCAGCTACATACCCGGCTTGTGTAACAATCTGTAGCATGCGTTTTTGTTTTCAAACATAAATCAGGGATCAAGTCTGGGTTCTAGGATGCATTTCAACACAAGCTAGTCTGTAATAATTACAGGAAGCCAGTCTTTAAAATAATATTAATGTTTGCATTAATTAAACTGTACAGTGGCTGCATTGTGTCTAGGTAGTGAAGGCATCTCCATCAGTGAGGACGCTGTCCAATTCTAATCACAATGACAATACCGTTTAATGCTGACAGATGCTCATCTCTGAAAGCCTCAGTGCATCTTCTTCACACAAACAAGCTGCCATGTGGGCTCACATATCTACAAACTGAACCCATGAGAGCAGCTCAAATGGAGAACCTGTTTATATGGTTTGGCTATTGTGGTTTTTATTAGGGATGGGGCTGAACTGTAAAACTGATCCAAAGCTCTTTGGAGAGACTTCGATCACAATTGATTGTGGCTCATATGGAATGCGTCCCACTCAATGTCTGTAAAGCGCTTAGCGTATTTAGGATATTACATAATCTCACATTTTAAATCTACAATAAAATCGGAATTGCCTGTAGGGTTTTAAAATAATACTATAATAAAAGAAAAACTAATGACCTTGACCCAATACAAGTGTATGAGATGCTGTCACTGAAAAGTCCCTCCTATTCTTTATAGCATTTTGGCTCCTTTGGATCAATACCAAGGCTTAACTTCTGAACACTATTACCTGAATAGAAAGCAAACACTGAACACAGTGGCCTAAATTTTCAAATTTAGGTGCTTACATTTAGGCACCTAAATCTATATTTTGGCATCTAAATCAAAGCAGCCTGATTTACAAGGTACTGAGAACTTGAAGCCATAGGTGCTTGAACTAGGGGTGCGGCCGCAACCCCTGGCTTGAAGTGGTTTCCATCATATACAGGGTTTACAGTTTGGTTCAATGGCTCTCAGCATCCCGCACTATACAAATTGTTCCAGCACCCCTACTTGAAGTTACTATTTAATTCCATGGGATCTGCTGCGGCTCAGTATCTCAAACTCAGGGCACTTTGATTTAGGTGCCTAAATATGGATTTGTGCATTCAACTTCAGGCAAGTAAGTTTGAACATTTTTAAGCCTCTCCTTCAGCCGACAGTACACTATCAAAAGGTACTTCCATTATATGACCATCAGACACTGTATCTAAATGTCATTTTAAAACAAGCACTGTTGAATATCAACTACTATGCAGTATAGTTACTGTTATTGCAGAAGGGCACCTACCTTAACTCCAATAATGGATTTACGGTGATAAAAACAGCAAAGAGCTGTTATGAGAGTTTGAAAAACATTACAATCCTTAGGCATTTTCAAATCCTCTGTTCTGTGGACCGTTTGGATTAAAAGCAAATGGTTATCACCGGCAACTTTCAGGAGTTACTTGTGAGCTCTTTTGCATTGCCCTCAGCCTGCCAGGGCTCATACACTCCCCCTTACTCACACATCAATCTGGGACTATTTCCTCAGCTAGTGCAGATACTATCAGTTCAGTGGCTTCAGGCATGCTAGCTTCCAGCCTGCCATGTAGAGAGTGCCAGAATCCTCATGTGATCTATCACACTAACCAATGAAATTCTAACCCTCTGAGAAAGTGCCTCTATTTGGGTATCCCCTTGGATCAGAGTTGCAGTGTACAAATTTTTGAGCCACAGGCTCATGGCAGACTTCTTCTTCTCAACAATGTACAACACCTGAGTCACTCACTGCACTCCTAAAGGTTTGATTGCTCACTCCTGCTGTCTCTGTTCAGTCACAAAGTATCTACATGTTACATAAATAATTCTGTTCAGCACACAAGTGATAAGGAGAGAGACGGAGAGTGGTTGCCTAGGGCTTGCATGACTCTGTTACTCTTCATAATCAAACAAGATGGTATATACTTAGAGTGTAGATAACCAAGGAAAATGTCAAATCTGTTTATTTTTAATTAGGAAGCTTCTGGCAGCCAGTCACAGGAAAAAAATTGGGAGAAGGCAATTACATCAGCACAGTCATTATTAGCGACATAGCTAATACAACCTTTTGGAGTTTAATTAAGACCATCAACAAACAGCCAGAGCCTGCTGCAGGTCCCACGTAATTGGGCATGCTGTTAGAAAGGAGAACATACTGTGTAAGTTTGAAAACTTCAACGTGGATATAAAGTTAAACCTTATCCTCACAGAAGAGGAAGCAGTCATATTTATATATATATGCTGCTCTTCTCTTAGAGAGCACAGTTCCATCCGGAGACCTCTGCAAGGCTGTGGCTGTTAAAGTATTCCCTTTCATCTGTTTCTTTTAATCTCTTCTTGTATTGTGGAAAAAAGTAAATAAAGCATTGCTGATTGGCTCTCTCAACACGGTCATATTTCCTCTTCTCCTAGTCTTTTCCTTTCCAGTGCATTAGTTCTTGATTATGCTCATAATAAAGAAAAAAAGCAGCACTTAAAATTTTCCTCAAGAAGATACGGTCACAAATGGATTAGTCACTGCCCTCTACTGGATGGAAGCAAAACTGGTCAACAATATATCTTAGTCCCTGTGTAACTAGGAACTAACAGAGAGTCTTCTCTAACTCAAGTGTTAGGGACCTGTGCTTTTGGAGGAAAGACTGGATTTTTATACAACTTCATTACTGTGACAGAGTGTCATGCATGACAGAGTGGCTATGACATGCAGCACAGCAATAGCTGTGAGATTCCTACATGACAATGGAATAGTTACAATATTTTACGAAGTTAAAATCTATAGTACCAGTGGAGAGGAAAATATTAGGAAATGAAGGATGAACAAAGGTAATGGCTGTAGGCAAAAAGCTGGATTTAATTTAAAAAATAATTAACGTCCACAACATAAATAGCTTCTGGAACTCACTACCACAGGATACTAGGGAGGCAAATAGTTTAGCAAGATTCAAAACAGGATCGGACATTTTTATTTATGATAACATCTGCAGATGTTTAATTTTAGTCATTTAATTTTAGACGGATTTTTTTTCCAGCCAGAAGTATTTGCTGAAACAGATCCACTGATGCTTGTTCCAGAAGCAGTTCAGTAGGAGCTGGTTTTCATGCAAAGCTCCTTTCCACACCATTTGCCTGCTAAGATCCTACAAACACACATACTAAAAAAAAAGAAAAAGCCCTGTTGCCCAGTGGGTGCCCGCCTGCTCCTGACCAGGGTGTGAGCAAGAGAGCTCTGAGGCTCATGTGCAGAAACACTGGCTACTGGCCCATAAACTCACAAATTGTTAAAAAAAAGCCCTGGTACCAAAATGTGGCCACTTCTTATGGATACAGAGCACAGCAAGGTTCACTTCTCTTAGTATTTTAAATGGAAATGAATTATACGACATTGCAATTTATAGGCCTGATCCTGAAACCCGTACTTATGTGAGTATCTCCATGGGAATCAATAGGCTAAATTCTGATTCTGTCTCACCTGAGTTTTTCCAGATTTACACAACTGCAACAGAGAAAAATTGTCCCAAGGTATGTGCATGTACATGGATCAATCATAGAAGACCAAAGTTTACTTGTGCAACAGGGGCTTGATCCACTGCCCACTGAAGTCAATGGAAAGAACCCCAAAGTCTTCAGTGGGTGTTGGATCAGGTCACCGCTCTCCAAGAAGTCCCTCACTTCAGAGCTCTACGAGCTGTCAAAGTTTTCAGTTATTACTCTCTTAGTGAATGGAAACCTGCTGCCCCCACAACAGTACATCCGTTCCAAACATCTGTGCAATGTTGGAAGTAGCCGACCATGGAGATAGATAAAGTTTGAGGGCCTGATCCTTTACTTGAGGTGCGTGTGTGGTGTGTATGTGTGTCTCCAATGAACTTAAAGGTGCTCATCTGCATGTCTCAGTGTGGGACTGGGCCCTAAAGCTGCAATTACCCATCTAGGGAATTCAGAGTCTGCGATTTCAAACCATCTAGTTCTTTGACGACTAGCACTCTCTGTTCCAGTATTTATTTTAACGTGCAATGATTTAACTCTAGAAACCACAAATTTGAAATGCAGGCAAATAAACCTGTACATTATACTGACTGGGTCTCCTTGGGGCTGGTGTGCATGCTGCAGTTCTTCACTGGGGAATAAACAGAGAAAGTCAAGTCAGTATTGACTCTCTCAGCTTTGCTTTCACCATCCTCTTCCTCCCTTTAGTAAAAACATGGTTTCCACCACCTGGTTTCAGTCTGGTAGGGAACGAGGGTACTATCGCTACAGAAGAACTGTCCAGATAACTTCCATTTTAACCATGGACCATCTAGTCATCGTGGCACACACAAAGTTCTGCTAGTTCAGGAGCACTGAGTCCAGCGGCTGACAGGAAGGTGATGGGTGGGAGGCCAAAAGGCTTCTAATAATAAATAATAATAGTAGAGCACACTATTTTGCCCTTCTATGGTATATTTCATCCAAGAAAGCCAAAGCATCTTTCAGATATTACACTTGGCCCTGCAGTACCACTGTGAGACAGGTATTATGGGTACAGATGGACAAAGTCAATCACCTGGGGCTAGAAATTCAGAAGAATTCAAGTCCCATCTAGATACCTAAATAAAGGCTGTACTTTCAAAAGATCTGCACCTAGAACCTCTCATTGTGACACTTATGGCCAGACTTTCCAAAAACACTCAGCATCCTACACTGTCAACTTTGCTGAAAATCTGGCTCATTGTTTTGGTGCCTAAATGGGATCTCAGCCTTTTAAATAATCTGGCCCAGATTACGGATGCTGAGCTCCTCTGAATGTCTGTGTGGCCCACAAGAGCTGCAATGATTTGTCCAAATCCGGGATGATTTGTCCATGCCGGGGCAGAGCCAGGAGTGCAATGCAGGGTTCCCGATTCCCACTACTCTGCTTTCACCAGTAAACAACACTGTCTCCCTTTTTTAGCTGACCACAGTCACTACTCCAAATCAGTGGGTATGATCAAGTTTTTAATTCAGATACAAATTCTGACTAATTCCTTCATGCAAGCAACTACAGTACAGTCTATCACCAAGAAAACATGACCGGTTGTGAAGAGGTTCAAATCATGTCATCTTTAGGACTGGTTCTAAATTCACCCTCTCAGATACCTAGATATATTAGATACAAAAAGCACATAGTTACCAGTCTATGTAAACATGGGGCTTTTAAATATATGGGAATGGGGGAGTGTGTGAATTCTGATCCCACCCTCCCAGGTTGAGGGGGGCTGGCTGAGAGAGGGACTCTAATAAACTCCTTCTCAAAACTGCACCTTCAGCTGGGCCCTGCAGCTCCTCTCACACCAGTTACAGACATTCAAAATATCTATCGAGGATTCAGAGAGAAACGGGCATTGGGAAAGATCCAACCACTATCTTGGAGTTTGGCTTTTTTCATGGTCAGGTCTAATTTAGCACACATTAGTCCGTGACCATGGAAACAAGGGCATTTCAGGCTACCTATGGTGAATAGCTGTTCAGTTAGGCCTGGTCTACACTATGGGGTTAGGTCGAATTTAGCCGCATTAGGTCGATTTTAAAATGAATGTGTCCACACAAGCAACCCCATTCCGTCGACTTAAAGGGCTCTTAAAATCGACTTCTATACTCCTCCCCGGCGAGGGGAGTGGCGCTAAAATCAACCTTGCTGGGTTGAATTTGGGGTAGTGCGGATACAAATTGACGGTATTGGCCTCCGGGAGCTATCCCAGAGTGCTCCGTTGTGACCGCTCTGGACAGCACTTTGAACTCCAATGCACTAGCCAGGTACACAGGAAAAGCCCCAGGAACTTTTGAATTTAATTTCCTGTTTGGTCGGCGAACTCAGCAGCACAGGTGACTATGCAATCCCCCCAGAATCGCAAACGAGCTCCAGCATGGACCGAAAGGGAGACACTGGATCTGATTGCTGTATAGGGAGAAGTATCTGTGCAGGCCAAACTTCGATCATAAAGAAGAAATGCAAATATATTTGCCAAAATCTCACAGGGCATGTTGGAGAAAGGCTGCAACAGGGATACACAGCAGTGCCGCGTGAAAGTTAAGGAGCTCAGGCAAGCCTACGAAAAGACAAAGGAGGCAAATGGTCACTCTGGGTCAGAGCCCCATACATGCCACTTCTGTGATCAGCTGCACGGCATTCTAGGAGGGGACCCTACCACTACCCCACCATTGTCTGTGTACACCTGCAAGGGGGGAGTCTCATGCAACAGGGAGGAGGATTTTGTGGATGAGGAAGGGGAGGAGGAGGAGAATGCGCAGCAGGCAAGCAGTGAATCCGTTCTCCCTGTCAGCCAGGACCTTTTCATCACCCTGGAGCCAATACCCTCCGAAGGCGGGATCCCCGACCCTGAAGCTGGAGAAGGCACCTCTGGTGAGTGAACATTTGTAACTACAGTACAGGGTTTAAAAGCCATAGTGTTTAATGTTTGATTTGCCCTGAAGAATTTGGGATGCATTCGTGGCCAGTACAGCTACTGGAAAAGTCTGTTAACGTGTCTGGGGATGGAGCGGGAATCCTCCAGGGACATCTCCATGAAGCTCTCCTGGAGGTACTCTGAAAGTAGTCTGGAATCATTGCAGCACAAAGCATGGCAGCGAATGGTCCTGGGTTTTGGTTGCATTCAAGCAACATTCGGTCTATATCTTTCTGTGTTGGCCTCAGGAGAGTGATATCATTCATGGTCACCTGGTTGAAATAGGGGAATTTTTGTACGGGAACAGTAAAAGTACCCCCGTTCATGCTGGGCTGTTTGCGCTTGGCTAAAAGGGATCATCTCGGAGAATAGCCACGCGGTGGGGTGGTGGGAGACGTGTGCTGCACATCCACCTGAAAACCTCAGTCCCTCCTTTCAAATGTGAAACCCAACTGGCATTGCTTGCTATGGGAAAGGATGGCACTGCAGTTTGAAACCATTCCCACATGTTATGCGTAAGAAGCCAACCCCGCATATCCTTTGCCTTACCACGGCTGCCTGGAAATTCTGTTGCCCAGCCATGTGTGATGTGTCACCATACCAGCAGGCGCTCAATATAAAAGGCAAAATGCGACCTTGTACCCAAAGCTCATGTGCTGTCTGCTGTGAATTGCTTGATTTACTGTGAAAGAGTCTCCCTTTTGTTCTCAGAAATGTATCATCTTAAATTTTACTCTCCCTTTTTATCTCCCCCCAGGTGCAAATGTTTCTATGCTCCCCCTATCATCTCCATCCCTGAAGTTATCGCAGATTAGAAGGCGGAAAAAACGCACTCACGATGACATGTTTTCCGAGCTCATGCAGTCCTCCTGCACTGATAGGGCACAGCTGAATGCATGGAGGCATTCAGTGGCAGAGGCCAGGAAAGCATTAAGTGAGCACGACGAGCAGAGGCAGGAGGCGATGCTGAGGTTAATGGGGGAGCAAACGGACACGATGAAGTGTCTGGTGCAGCTGCAGGAAAGCCAACAAGAGCACAGACCCCTGCTGCCATTGTATAACTGGCTGCCCTCCTCCCCAAGTTCCATATCCTCCTCACCCAGAGGCCCAAGAACGCTGCGGGAGTGGGGGAAGGCTCCGGGCACCCAGCCACTCCACTCCAGAGGATGGCCCAAGCAACAGAAGGCTGTCATTCAAACAGTTTTTATTTGTAGTGTGGCTACAATAAGCCATGTGGCCTTGTCCTTCCCTCCTCCCACACCCCACCCGGGCTACCTTGTCAGTTATCTCCCTTTTTTTTTTTAATTAATAAAGAAAGAATGCATGGTTTCAAAACAATAGTTACTTTATTTTGAAGGGGGGAGGGTGGTTGGCTTACAAGGAATTAAAATGAACAAAAGGGGCGGGTTTGCATCAAGGAGAAACACACACCAGCTGTCACACCGAAGCCTAGCCAGTCATGAAACTGGTTTTCAAAGCCTCTCTGATGCGCAGCACGTCTTGCTGTGCTCTTCCAATCGCCCTGGTGTCTGGCTTCTCAAAATCGGATGCCAGGCGACTTGCCTCAGTCTCCGCCTGACTCTCTCAGATACTGTGGAGCACACAACAAGCAGCAATAACAATGGGAATATTGGTTGTGCTGAGGTCTAACCTAGTCAGCAAACAGCACCAGCGACTTTTTAAACGTCCAAAGGCACATTCTGTCACCATTCTGCACTTGCTCAGCCTATAGTTGAACTGCTCCTTACTACTGTCAAGGCTGCCTGCGTATGGCTTCATGAGCCACGGGAGCAAGAGGTAGACTGGGTCCCCTAGGATAACTATTGGCATTACAACATCCCCAACAGTAATTTTCTGGTCTGGGAAGTAAGTCCCTTCTTGTAACTGCTTGAACAGCCCGGCGTTCCTAAAGATGCGAGCGTCATGCACCTTTCCCGGCCATCTCATGTTGATGTCGGTGAAACGTCCCTTGTGATCCACCAGTGCTTGCAGCACCATTGAGAAGTACCCCTTGCAGTTTACGAACTGGTTGGCTAGGTGGTCCAGTGCCAAGATAGGGATATGGGTTCCATCCATCGCCCCACCACAGTTAGGGAACCCCATTGCAGCAAAGCCATCCAGTATGATCTGCACATTTCCCAGAGTCACTACCCTTGATAACAGAACATCAATGATTGCATTGCCTACTTGAATCACAGCAGCCCCCACAGTAGATTTGCTCACTCCAAACTGATTCCCGACTGACCGGTAGCAGTCAGCTGTAGCAAGCTTCCACAGGGCTATCGCCACTCGCTTCTCAACTGCCAGGGCAGCTCTCATCTTGGTATTCCTGCACTTCGGGGCGGGGGAAAGCAACTCACAAAGTTCAGGGAAAGTGGCCTTACGCATGCAAAAGTTTCGCAGCCACTGTGAATCATCCCATACCCACCACACTATGCGGTCCCACCAGTCTGTGCTTATTTGCCCGGCCCAGAATTGGGGTTCCACTGTATCAACCAGCCCCACTGTCACCATGATGTCCCAATTGCCACAGCCCGTGCTTTCAGGAATGTCTGTGTCCACGTCCTCATCACTGGTGCTGGTGTCTCTTAGCCTGGTTCTGCATATACTCCAGGATAATGCAAGAGGTGTTTACAATGCTCACAATAGTAGTGGTGAGCTGAGTGGACTCCATGCTTCCCATGGTATGGTGTCTGCAGGAGAGCAGAGTTGCAGCGGAAGCGGTGGATGATGATGGATGCCACGAGAACAGATATTTATACAGAACAATGAGAGGACCTGCGAGGTGGATTCATGGCACCAGAAGAGCAGGAGAGCAGAGTTGCAGCGGAAGCGGTGGATGACGACAACATGGAGAAATTTGCTATTGAGACTGAGCTCATTTACAAGAGCAGGAGAGCAGAGTTGCAGCGGAAGAGGTGGATGATGATGGTTAGCAGTCGTACTGCACCGTCTGCTGACAGCAGCACCCAGGACACAACAGCAGCGGTGACAGTGAGCTGAGTGGGCTCCATGCTTGCCGTGGTATGGCGTCTGCACAGAAAAAAGGCGCGAAACGATTGTCTGCCGTTGCTTTCATGGAGGGAGGGGCAACTGACGACATGTACCCAAAACCACCCGCGACAACGTTTTTGCCCCGTCGGGCATTGGGAGCTTAACCCAGAATTCCAATGGGCGCTGGAGACTGCAGGAACTGTGGGATAGCTACCCACAGTGCACCGCTCCGTAAGTCGATGCTAGCCACGGTAGTGACAATGCACTCCTCCGACTTAATGCGCTTAGTGTGGACATATGCAATCGACTGTATAAAATCAATTTCTAAAAATTGACTTCTATAAAATCGACCTAATTTTGTAGTGTAGACATACCCTTAGTTGCTAAAAGCAAGAGAAGTTTAATAATGCTGATTCCTTACGAAGAGGGAGTAAAGGCTTAGGACAGCAGAGAGGGGAAGAGAGCGTCTGATGTGGGTATTTTGTAAGTTGTTACTACAGTATCTAGGCCCAGTGACTAGAGTGTAGTCCAGACATCCAGCTATAAACAAGGACGATTACTGACCCTGCACTATGTATATGTAGTCCCCATGTAAAATGCCCACAGCCATTTTACAGGTACATTCATGTCTTAAATGACAAACTAATAGCTTTGTAAACTTCACTTAGGGCTTGTCTACATGGGGAAATTTACTGGGATAATTATTGCGATATAATCATACAGCTGTAGTTTTACTGGTATAACTCACCACGTGGATACTTATTCTGGAAGACAAGTGTCTTTTTCCGGTTTAGCTTATGCAACTTTGAAAAATTTCCTCATGTAGACAAGGCCTTAAGGCTTAGAGAACGATTGTGCCAGCTCTGCTCACCATCAGTGATATTTTGCCATTCACTGATTTCCATGGAGCTCTATGGAGTGAGGCACTGCTCAACATGAGAGGAGGTGGCAGAATCGGGCCCTTAATGAAGAGCAGAAATGGCCAAGTTCTGCCCTGATATACATCATGGGGTTTAACAAGCTCTAAGTCAGGGTAGAATTTGGCCATAGATTGCAAATTTGACCCAGATCAACTTCAATCTCTTTCGGGTTTTCAAAGACAAACCAAAAATCACAACCAGAGATGGGAACAAGGACAGGAGAAGTCTGTGAGATTTCCCTTATGTGGTTTCCTTCCAAATCTTCTGAACGAGACCTGGTTGCCTCTCTTTCCTTCTCCTCTATAAAAATAGAGGGGTTGGCCCTGTGCCTCCAATAGATCCCCAAATGGGCCCAACCTCCTGACTTGAATGGGTATTCACAGATATAACTGGATGTGATTTGGCCCAGTATGTTTTGATGTGGAGGTGCATGTTTCTCTTTGGAAAGGCTTGTTATCAAGCAGCAAATATAACAAAGCTAAAGTATTGCATCCACAATCTGAGCTGAACAGCATGGCACAAATAACAAATAACTGGCAACTCATTCTGTGACAGTAAAGTAAAGAATCTGTTCAGAAGTGACTACTCAGAGTGGGTGAGTGCCAGTAATAATGATCCTGGCCCTCAAGAAAAATAATACTGTCCAATTTAATATGACAACTGCTGGCATCCTTTACAAAAACAGCAGTGTAACTGTCAGGAAATAAAGACATCTTTCTTTCGGTAATGAATACTGCATCGTTATACTGAATTAATCCTAGCCAACAAGCATGTAAAAATGGGATATTTGTATTTATCAAGGCTTAATGCCAGTCTTGCATTGCTCTGTTTGTGTCTGTGAGAGAGAGAGCATGCACATGGGCACCCCCTCCACAAAGAGTTAAAGAGTCCCCCTTCGAGATGGGGGACTCTATCCTGGGAAGCAGTGCCTCTGAAAAGATTTGGTGGTCATGGTGCATAATCAGCTGAACATGAGCTCCCAGTGTGACGCTGGAACCAAAAGAGCTAATGTGATCCTGGGATGCATAAACAGGGGAATCTCGAGTAGGAGTAGAGAGGTTATTTCACCTCTTTATTTGGCACTGGTGCAACCACCGCTAGAACACTGTCTCCAGTTCTGGTGCCCACAGTTCAAGAAGGATGGTTGATGAATTGGAGAGGTTCAGAGAAGAGCCACAAGGAGGATTAAAGGATTAGAAAACATGCTTTATAGTGATAGACTAATGGAGCTCAATCCATTTAGTTTAACAAAGAAAAGGTTATGGGGCGACTTGTTTACAGTTGATAGGTATCTACATGAGGAACAAGTATTTAATTGGTCCTTCGATCTAGCAGAAAAAGGTACAACACAATCCAGCAGCAAGAAGCTGAAGATTGAAAACTTCAGTTTCTAACTGGAAATAAGGTGTAAATTTCTAACTGTCATAGTAATTAACCATTGGAGCAATTTACCAAGGGTTGTGATGGATTCTCCATCACTGACCATTTTATAATCAAGATTGGAAGTTTTTCTAAAAGATCTGCTCTAGGAATTATGTGGGGGAAGTTCTATGGCCTGTGTTATACAGGAGATCAGAATAGATGATCACAATGGTCCCTTCTTGCCTTAGAATCTATGACCTGGTGTGACAAGTTACTGAGACACAGGACTGGAAACTGGCCTGATTTGTGGCCTCTTTGTGTCGCACTGCTGGCACAAAGCAGCCATAAAGCTGGTGTAGCTGGTTATGGGAGAAACACCAGAGTGTGAAGGAATCCTCTGTTAGCGAAGAAAAAGTATAGCAGCTCCTATGAACTGCCAAATACCAGTAAGCTGTTCGTAGTCAGCCTTTGGGCTGCTCTAATTTACATATGGAAACCAGCTTGGTGCACAGATGACCTAGGAAAATAAAGGATCCAAAAAAGTGGTCTAAAGCCATTTTTTCACCATCCCATCCTGCATACATCTTGACAGCAACCCACGCTCTGGGTCGCTGAGTGCAAGAAAATAAATTTCCTGTGTCATGTACCTTCAAAACGTCAACTGCAGATTTAAATCGTCCCCCCACTCAGATCTGGGGCTTTTTCAGCCCCTTTACACTGTTCTGGCCAGACATGCCAAATCCACGGAAAAAATGCAGAAATTGGGCTTGTTTTTGGCTTAATTGGCTTCTGAGTTGCTTGTTGGCTAGTGTTTGGCTTGTAGCTTGTTGCTTCTTTTTTTTGATCGGCTCCCGGCAAGCAGGGAAAAAGGGGGGGGGGAAGAGAGAGTCAGGGATGCACAGCGGGGTGCTTATTTAGTCAGGGTGCTTATTTACCACTTGAAAATTGGCAACTGTGGTTCTGGCCTTTTTATGTGGCATAAAGGGCCTGGGCATAAGGGACAAGGGTCTTTTCACCATCCAGGAACTGAAGTACTGCAAGAAGAGACGATCCTGCATTTCAACATAATAAATGGCTCATTGAAATAATTTATAACAACCTTATGAAAACAGACAACTATTTGGTAAGGACTGTGAGCAAATGTGTTATGAATGGAATCTGAAAGCAAAATTAACCACGTGATTTAAAAAAATCCAATCTGAAGCATCTAAACCAGAGGTGGGCAAACTATGGCCCTTGGGCCACATCCAGCCCACTGGACCCTCCTGCCCGGCCCCTGAGCTCCTGGCCCTGGAGGCTAGGCCCTGGCCCCTCTCCTGCTGTTCCCCTCCCCCAGTGCTCTGTGCTGCGTGGTGGCGTGGCTGGCTCCAGCCAGGTGGCGCGGCTGCCTGTCCTGGTGCTCTGGGCGGTGCAGCTGTAGTGCCGCCAGCCCCCGGTGCTCCAGGCAGCGCTGTAAGGGGACAGGGAGCTGGGGTGTGTGTGTGTGGATAGAGAGCAAGAGAGTTCAGGGTGGTGGTCGGGGATGTGGATAGGGGTCGGGGCAGTCAGAGAGCGGAGATCGAGGAGGTTGAAGGGGGGCAGGGGTCCCGGCGGGGCAGTCAGAAAGGAGAGGGGGGCAGTCAGGGGCAGGGGTTCTGGGGGCAGTCAGGGAGAAGGGGTGGTTGGATGTGGCACGGATTCCAGGGGGGCAGTCAGGAAAGAGAGAATGGATTGGATGGGGCGGTGGGGGTTAACCGGGGCAGGGGGCCCAGGGGTGGTCAGGGGACAGGGAGGGGTAGATGGGGCAGGGGTCCCGGGGCGGCTGTCAGGGGACAGGGGGGATTGGATGGGGCAGGAGTCCCGGGGGGGCTGTCAGGGGGTGAGAAGCGGGGTGGGGGGGAGGTTGGGCCACGCCTGGCTGCTTGGGGAGGCACAGCCTCCCCTAACCAGCTCTCCATACAATTTCAGAAACCCGATGTGGCCCTCATGCCAAAAAGTTTGCCCGCGCCTGATCTAAACCCTAGGATGGCAATGCTCTTAACTTAATTACAAGAATTTCCCTTTCCCTTAACAGGGCCCTCTTTATTAACATGTGAGAAATACACAATGCAGCTCATTTGTAGTGGCCATCATTGCCATCAGCAGAGCTCCCACTCCCCATTCTTCCTTGTACTTAGTCCGGTCCCGTCCCATCCCCTCTGTTAATCTGCTGAGGGAGATGCCTCCACACAGTGGCACCACCTCCCTAGTTATTCACAACAGAATAATGCACATAGTTTACAAAGCGCAGGTCATGGGAAGGGAAGGGTGGGATGATGTCCAAAATGGAAGGGGGTGAAGGCACTCCTGAAACCGCTACCTAAAACTAGCCCCTTCCTAATTCAACTGCATGTGGATCTAAATTAAATATACAAAAGCCTGGTACCAAAATCCCATCACTCAGCTGTCTATGTATAGGGCAATCCTTACTGGGATTGACCTTTTCTTTCCCATACACTCTCCACCCTGTTACCTTTGCTTTTGCAAGCTGTTGTAGCTGTGGCTTCTAATCATAATTCAGTAGACACAGCAACAGGTGTAATCTCACTTGTTTGCACTGCAGGGGAGTGGTGTGGGAGAGGTCAGTGTAATTTCCTTTTTCTCGGTTTGATGGTTCTATGAGGCAACGTAAGAAACATTCTATAGCTGTCACAACAGTGCCAGAGATGGCAGCCTGCCATCTATCTGGTTTTCAATACACTTTGGGCCAGATTTTTGAATTTTGAATGTATTTAAGTGCCTAAGGATGCAGATAGGTGCTTAGCGGGATTTTCAAAAGTGCCTAACCAGGTTAGGCACCTGACTCCCACTAACACCTATCTGTATCTTTAGGAACCTATATAATCTATAGGAACCTTTGAAAATCTGGCCCAAATTTATAACTACAACTGGCCATTTTCACACCAAAACACACACCCACACACACCCTGCAAGAGGCTAAGCTGCAGCAACCTCTTTCTTACCCCCTTCAGCCACCTCCTCTTCTTCCCTTCCTCCTGTTAAGAGCTGATGTAAAAAGCTGCACAGAGGAAACCATTTGCAGTGCACAACACCTGCAAGTTTTATTGGTCCTACAACACCCAAGAATGATGCTGCATGTTTCTCAGCACCATCTGCTGTCTTCCTAACTATTCGCATATATACAGATATAGATGACTTGTAAAACCTCCCTCATCTCTTGCTTCACTCTTCTTTAACTTAATTTTTAACTTACCCTTCAGACAGTTTTTCTTTCATTGCCATCACAGTTGGTTCACATTCTCTGTCAGCCTTTGTACCTGGCCTTTTCTCCTCCCCTCTGTTGCTGACACTGTGTAGGCTGTCACCAATCTAACACCTGTCTTGCCTGACACTATGCTGAAGGGGCCCTGCCTCTAAAACGGATTGATTTCCCACAGCATGGCAACACCACAAAAATGTTTCATGTTTTAACGATCGTAGTGGGATTGTGATCAGCTCAGCAAACCA
This sequence comes from Chelonia mydas, assembly GCF_015237465.2. NCBI lineage: Eukaryota > Metazoa > Chordata > Testudines > Cheloniidae > Chelonia > Chelonia mydas. The sequence goes on along the minus strand of NC_057854.1, from coordinate 72,894,797 downwards.
GAACCAGTTTACTCTGGCAGGGTGGGCAGTATTTCCAACAGTGGAAGCCTAAAGTTTTAATGGTTTAATTCATATGAGACATCTAAATAAATGATCAGATTTTCTAAAATGCTGAGTACCCATCAGCTCCCACTGATCACAAAGGGTTGTTGGATGCTCAGCACTTTTGAAAATTAAATCTATATTTAGGGGGCATAAGAAAAATAGCCTGGGAGTTAGTTTTAGACTCCATTTTAAAAAATCTTGACCCATGAGTGCATGTGTTTGGGGATGATTGGATCTCTTCTATTTACCCACACACAAAACTTGGTGTAGTTGAATAGAGGCTACAGGATCATATTAGCGCTCTGAGTAGATATTATCTTTCAACAATTTTTATTCAAGATATTGGGATTTTCAGAAAAAAACCTGGCAACAATTGGTCCTGGATGACCAGGGTAAGGCATTTGCTGAAGTGAAATCGTAACATCATGGGTATCCAAGTAAATGAATCCAAAAGAATTCAGCCAACAAAGCAGCTGGAGCCCTCACACTGCAGCATGTGCCTACCCTAGAGCAGATGGGAGGTGACATCACCCCACCCAAAAGAGCACTTTGTTCCACCTAACATTCCCCCAGCTACTCTTCCAACCCAGACCCACTTGCAACTCAAGGAAGGAGGGAAGAGAAGGGAACTACAACATATTAGGAGGGTTTGAAGCAGCTTCCCCCTCAATGAAGTGAGTGAGACACACCATTTAAAAGGAACAGTTTTATTCAAATCAGATGCACATATAGAGAAAACTATAGCTTCATGCTACAAAAGATAGGGGAAAGGAACTTCAGCCTCAGAGGACCACTCCTTGAATAGTTATACAGCCTGAAATTATTACCATAATCTGCCTGGCAACAAATTACACTCTAACTCCCCCTTGTGGCTCACAGTATATTAAAGCGTTCTGCAAAGTCTGTTGCAGAAAAGTACAGCTGTAATCTGGTTTCCTTCCAGCTATGAAAGAGTCAAACACAGGCTCTTGCCTTTTCTACACTAGACAACTGAACCATTGTTGAACTGCTCTCCTTGAATGAGTGTTGACGACAGTATCAGAGACAAAATCATTTCCAACACCACGTCAGGATCCCTTGGATGGTGTGATCCACACACATGGATTCAGCTACCACCTTTTACCATCCTGGGTAAGGTCAAAGCAACGCTCACTGAATGGGGAAAATGTTTTGAAGAACAAACCAGGATACTCTCCTCCCTTTCTTCAAAGCTGTCTGCCCCTATTGGTCACAGTGGTGCCAAGCCTCAGCATTCTGTTCAACTCAGCGCTTAGCCTAGAAGACTAGGTACCATCAGTGATTAAAAATGTCATCTTCCAACTCCAGCTTGCTAGAGAACTTGCTCCCAAAGAAGGTTCTGGCCACACTGATCCATGTGCCTGCCACCTCCACACTGAATTACTGTACCTGTATCTGGGGCTGAAGGAGACAGCAATGCCAGGCCTCCAACTCCTCAATGGGACTGGCTGCCGCAGGTGCATAATACTGTTGCTTTGATCCCTTCTTCAGCTCCCAGTCCGCTTTTCTTGCTAGTGCAATTCCTTTGTCCTGATCTTCAAAATAATCAATAGATCAGGACCTAGCTACCTCAGTGACCATAGCTCCATCCATTACTCACCATGACCACCTGCACTCCTCTGGGACAATACTGCCCATAAAATGCAGGATGAAACGGGAGAATTAGAGACATTTTGCTCTCGCTCAAAGGAAACAATCCCAGCAGCCAAGAAAGGTGCAATACAGAAGGGATAAGACTTCTGTGCCTGTATGGATAGCTATCGAAATCCAGCTCTACTGCAGGTGGTTTCACTATTTCATGTCACAGAGAGAGAAACAAAATCAACTCAGAACACATTTTAGCAACAATTCCACTTCCAGGAGACTCCATCAATGAATACGTAATCAATCAATTTTCCATTGTGTTAATTAATAAATCAATTAGTTAATGTTTGTATGAGCCTTTGAAAATCAAAAATGTTGTACAGGTGCTAAGTATTACACACTGCATTGCCTATTCATCCCCACTTTATACAACATGTAGTGACAGGACTCATGGAAACAGGAGACCCATGAATGACAAAAGAGAACAAAGACCACAATGTGCATATTGTTACCATTACCCCCTTCTCCCTCCCCCTCCCCTTTATTATTTTATTTTATTATTTTTAAAGAAATGCTCCTGGCCTGGAGCCTGATGCAAACCCCATTAAAGTTGGTAGGAGTCCTTCCATTAAATGTAGTGGGCATTGGATCAGGCCCTGGTGCCCAATGTCTCATGGCTTGTATCATGTCAATAAGAAACATGTTTTGTCTTGCATTTCAAAAATAATCATGCAAAAGACAATGATCTTCAATACAAATTTATGATTTTATAAGGTGCGTGATTCTGAACCACAAATAAAATCTTGTGTGGTGTCATTCCTTAAAAGTAAGCATTATCCTGTATTTTTAATGTCTTTGAAAAGCAGATGGCCACTCTACTGTTACCCACACTTTTGCCTCATTGGCAATGCCATTTTGATTCAATGACATTATTAATAGCAGCATATGACTCTCCGCATTTGGAAGCCATAAATAGGGATATTTTGAAGAAAAATAAAGGACACTCCAATTTCTTCCAGTGAAATACACGGGAGGATTAAGAGTATTGTCATGAAAATCTGGACAGTCCCTGAGACATAGAAACAGGTGGTATGTTTCATAGAAATACAGACTTTAACTGATGGCATTTACAGCAGAGATTTATGTTTTCTCTCTCAGCTCCTGGAATACTACTTCTCCCCCAAAAGTAGCACTTTTAGCCAATTCCAGGGATACACAGCAATGGAAATTGGTTTGCAAAACTGTTGTTTACCACAAAAGAATGACCAACAAGAGATGTGTGGCTTTTACTATACAACAGGGAGAGATGTTTGATGCCTTTACTACAGATAAAGCTGCAGAGGAAGAGGGATTTGGTGGACTGAGCATGTGTTTAAGATTCAGAAGTTCCTGGTTTCTGCTACTAGATCTGACTCACTTTCTCCATCCGGGAGAAATGGGTTGATAATAGTTATCCACCTCAAAGGGGTACGGTGAGGATTAATCAGTTAGCAGATGAAAGCACCACCTGAGCTCTAAGTATGCCTACTGGCGCCAAGGTACCATAGAAAATTGGCACAATATACTTTTATAGATTTTCAGCTCAAAGCTCAGCTATCGCAACTGTAGTGAATGGATAAGCTTTGATGTTTCAGGATCAACCAGAACTTAGAGTTAATGATTAAAAATAAATAAAATCAGAATGTGGTTATTAATAGAGTCAGCGATGAATAATGAAACTACAGAGATAAGATTATTCTTTAACATGCAATCCCGGAAAGTAAGCGATAGTCACAGAAACATCATTTTATGCATACCCAAGTCAGCAAAACTACAGCAGTATGTAAGAATAGGCATTGCTCCATACACCAGAGTCACCAGTCCTACCTGCATCAGTAACAAAAGTGGAGAGAAAGAGAGCAAGAGTCAGCACTACAGACGGATCACCCAATGAAAGGTGGGGGGTAACTTTCTATTAATAACGACCGCCATCCACTTTTGGGTGAACTAGAACCGATGAGATGGTTATCACTCAAAAGAGAGAGAATTCTAATACCTACCATGTATTCAAAATCAGATCTTAGTGAGAAAAACAATCAGGAACATCTAGGCATGGAAAAATCAAAAAGACTAGTGTAGGAAATTGTATACTGGCCAAGCATGAATTAGACATGCAATAGGAAATTGTATTACATAGTTTTACATAGTGGTAGGCATACTTTTTGCATATTCACTGGGGAAAAAACAGCTTGGATTTATGTCACTGTAACAAAAAGGACTGTATGTGAATTACTATTTTCCAACTTTTCATCGTAGACTTACCTGATGTCGACCACATCGTCAAAAGCTGTGAGGATACCCCTGAAACCTATATCTGCATGGGTAAAATTCCAGCAACAATCATGGACAATATTATTCCATTGAGAAATTAAAAAGATTTCCATGAATTTAAACATATAGGGTGCAATTTTCAAAGGCGCCTGGGGGAGTTAGCTACCTAGTTCTCATTACATTTTAATGGGATTTGGGCATCTAACTCCCTTAGGCTCCTTTGAAAATCCTAGTTGTAACCATGAGACCAAATACACTGGGCTGATAGAGCTTTTGTGGGGAACAGTAGAAACAAATATTTAAAAATTTTAAAATAGGGAATGTTCATCCTAAGAAACACAAGGCATATATGGATCCAAAAATGTTTAACAACGTAGTTGTCATTTTCCACTTTGCCTCAGAAAAGCACTCTCATTCCACAGTAGAGATAAAAGCTTTAAGTCTTCTGACAGCCATGCTGGAAATGAATGACTCTTGCTATAAGCCATTTAAGTGACCATTCTTTCTCAATTATCTTTATGTTTTTAAAGTGAAAAACTCTATTCAGTATCATTCTACCGACCTACACTAGAGGGCAATGCATACCATCAGGCACTCCTCAAGTATCACATTTTCAAAATACTTTTTTTTTTTTTTTTTGGTCTGGAGACAAATAGATAATGAACTGACTCAACAATAGTCTAAATTACTGACAATCTCTTCTGTCTGAATTGTTTTGGTGATCCACAAAAGGGTTGTGTTAAAGCCACATTTTCAGGTGAAGTTCTGTTGAAAAGTTAAATGTAAAAAAACTCTTTCTAAAAAGCTTCCCGAAGTGACGTTATGAAATAGCCTCCATGCCAGTGGGTTTCTTCCAGTTTGACAGTTTGTTCATAGTTACCACAGAAGCTTTGTAATGTATGTTTAATCAGGTATGTAGGAAGATTTCAGATTTCTACTAATGGAGGCATATCCTCATGCTGCTACCCTTATTATTTGCCCTCCTATCTCCTGCTGGCGCCACTATTGTAACAGAGGCAAAGAAACAAAACTGAAAAATTTTGGATCTGAAAGGAATCCTGTTGCTGCTTGGTGTTGACAAATTCTATCGGAGTCTCCATCCCAGCTCTGATTCTTAATGGATAATGCTCACGGACAGGGTTAGAAATCTGGCAAACTCACTGCTCACAAGTCATAACATGCATCTCATTGTGCAAGTCTCCAGAGGACAACATTAAACAGAAGCTCATTTTATCAGCATGAGCAGATCTAGATGATGCAGTTGGGAGTTTTTCTGGAATGGGCTGATTTCTGGACAGGGTGAGGCTTCTGTAAAAGATTATCACGGTGTCTTGGGGGACAATACTGCCCATAAAATGCAGGATGAAACGGGAGAATTAGAGACATTTTGCTCTCGCTCAAAGGAAACAATCCCAACAGCCAAGAAAGGTGCAGTACAGAAGGGATAAGACTTCTGTGCCTGTATGGATAGCTATTGAAATCCAGCTCTACTGCAGGTGGTTTCACTATTTCATGTCACAGAGAGAGAAATAAAATCAACTCAGAACACATTTTAGCAACAATTCCACTTCCAGGAGACTCCACCAATGAATACGTAATCAATTTTCCATTGTGTTAATTAATAAATCAATTAGTTAATGTTTGTATGAGCCTTTGAAAATCAAAAATGTTGTACAGGTGCTAAGTATTACACACTGCATTGCCTATTCATCCCCACTTTATACAACATGTAGTGACAGGACTCATGGAAACAGGAGATCCGTGAATGACAAAAGAGAACAAAGACCACAATGTGCATATTGTTACCATTACCCCCTTCTCCCTCCCCCTCCCCTTTATTATTTTATTTTATTATTTTTAAAGAAATGCTCCTGGCCTGGAGCCTGATGCAAACCCCATTAAAGTCGGTAGGAGTCCTTCCATTAAATGTAATGGGCATTGGATCAGGCCCTGGTGCCCAATGTCTCATGGCTTGTATCATGTCAATAAGAAACATGTTTTGTCTTGCATTTCAAAAATAATCATGCAAAAGACAATGATCTTCAATACAAATTTATGATTTTATAAGGTGCGTGATTCTGAACCACAAATAAAATCTTGTGTGGTGTCATTCCTTAAAAGTAAGCATTGTCCTGTATTTTTAATGTCTTTGAAAAGCAGATGGCCACTCTACTGTTACCCCACTTTTGCCTCATTGGCAATGCCATTTTGACTCAATGACATTATTAATAGCAGCATATGACTCTCCGCATTTGGAAGCCATAAATAGGGATATTTTGAAGAAAAATAAAGGACACTCCAATTTCTTCCAGTGAAATACACGGGAGGATTAAGAGTATTGTCATGAAAATCTGGACAGTCCCTGAGACATAGAAACAGGTGGTATGTTTCATAGAAATACAGACTTTAACTGATGGCATTTACAGCAGAGATTTATGTTTTATCTCTCAGCTCCTGGAATACTTCTTCTCCCCAAAAAGTAGCACTTTTAGCCAATTCTAGGGATACACAGCAATGGAAATTGGTTTGTAAAACTGTTGTTTACCACAAAAGAATGACCAACAAGTCATTCTTCAGTGCCTCAGTGAAAGGATTCTTTCCCAATCCATTAACATTTGTGATGCCAATGGGTTGAAAAAAATATTTTCTTCCTGCTATTCTCATGGAACTCTTTCTAAATGGTCTTTTTGGCATGTGAGTGACAAACAATGGCAAGAAAATCAGTAAGAAACCATGATTAATGCCAATGTTCATATAAGAGCCAGACAGCTGCAAAAGTTAGTTCTGTTTAATTTGGGAATAGTAATAAAAGGTATGGTCTCTACAATATTTTGATTTACCACCCAGTAAATGTCCCCACATGAGCTGCAATGCTTCCTGTAGGGGAGATCACTCTATAAAATACTGGACAGCAGCACTGCAAAGCTACAGAAAAAGTAGGTTGACAGAGAGGCTCTGATGCCAGGCAAAGTTTTGTTTTCAGACACATTAGGGTTAAGCCCTTATAATGCTGCTGCTCTCGCTATAACACTGTTACTCCCTGGGCAAATCTCACAAGTAAGATGGAATAAAACCTATAGAAGAAAATATAGTTAGGTGATATGGGGCTGGGGTAAGCAGGTGCAACTCATTTTCAATGGAGTGTCACAAATGAAGGATGACAGTACTGCAGTTAGAACAGGAGGACTTGTGGCACCTTAGAGACTAACAAATTTACTGGAGCATAAGCTTTTGTGAGCTACAGCTCACTTCATCGGATGCATAGAATGGAACATATAGTAAGATACACATGTATACATACAGATAAGTTGGAAGTTACCATACAAACTGTGAGAGGCTAATTTTGTAACTTCTTTATGGCAGCGGTGAAATGGTTTCTCCACATTGATCTCTAAATATAAACTTTCTTCTTAATCATACTCAGCAGACAGTCACAGATTTTGTTATTCTTTCCATTGAAGTTTTAACACACATTTCCAGAGTAAGCCCACAACTCATCAGTGATGCATTAAATTATTATTTCTGTCACTATCAGCACACTGCACGGAAACACTACACAAGATTTCCATGTAAGGAAGCAATTAATCCATTCTTCCATCTTCCCACCCTCTCCTAGCTATAACAACAGAAAATCAACACTTTATTACAAAACCTCAAAGATCTTAGTAGTGGAGAGGGAAGTGGTGGGTGGCTATATTTAGTTCATACAAATTTGATTGCAAAAGCTCAAATACAGTGCTGTTACACATTCGCAGCTGGCACCTTTTGATCCTTCCCCCCACTCTCCACAGGACGATGGAGTTCGTTCTGTGGATGTGCAGACTCAGGCACACACACACAAAACCCAACAAAAAACCACCACAACCCTTGCATAGGCAGTCAATGCCTCCGTTATTTGGTTCATCAAACTTGTAAAAATCTCACAGAATGTACAACGTTCTATTGTTTTTATAAAACTCTTTCATGACTTTGTTAGCAGCCTAACTCAAAGTAGACTGGCCTGTTTTCACTTCTGGAATGAAAGGGTATTCTCAAAGAGCCATTTAACTGTGGCCATGGTTTCAGCAGTACTGTGAGCACAAAGGAAGGGTTGAAGTCATGTTGCAACTTTTCAGTACTCAGGCTCCAACACATCAGTACATTTTTTTCCCTTAGAACTGGTTTATGCATAATTAGCTCTCTTTTTATCAACTGGATGACATAATGCATCATTATTCAAGATGCAATAAACTGCCATTTGTGAACTTTAATTTAGATTCAAGTATGAGAAACTCTATAACATGCCTATAGAGTCTTCTGTGACAAAGAACATGTTCAAAGGATTAATGTTACAAATAAGCAGTCTAAAATATCTGGTGTCATTGAGCAGAATTAATAGGAAGGAAAACGAATCCTTTTGCTGTCACTCTTGGTAGAGCATTTTCTAAACAGGTCCCTCAATTTACCTCCAAACGCAACTAATTATTTACTTCAGCTCCAGGCAACAGTTTTTGGCAAGGAGAGACAAAGTACGGATGAAAAAGTAAAATGATACAGCAAACCTACAAGGGTGTGTTAAATAACAGATTATAAACATCTCCATCTTTTATGGTGACATCTGGCTGCAGCTCTTGGTGTGCGTCTAACACCGCTATACTTTGTTTATTGTGCAGACACTTGGCGTATTGTAATTTTCTTGAATCCAGCCAGTAACTGTGTTATTTTTTTCCTTACTCCACAATGAATCCCCTCCATTCTATTTAAAACTGAATTGCAGCTCATCTGGGAATGTTTGTCATTTCCAAGCAGGAGCACTTTTTGAACCAAGTACTCCATGGCAACAAGCATAAGTGACCTTCAAACAAGCATATGTGCATACTACAGGCCGACAGAGCCCAGCTCCCCAGTTCACAAATAGAGGACACTGCCAGGAAGGAGGGGGAGCTGGAGGGTTCCCAGCACACCCTGAAGGAAGGAGGCGGTATGCAGGAAACTCCATACAAGTCCAGTCTGCCCAGCATCATCGAATCATAGAATCATAGACCTGGAAGGGACCTCGAGAGGTCATCTAGTCCAGGCCCCTGCACCCAAGGCAGGACTAAGTATTATCTAGACTATCCATGACAGGTGTTTGTCCAACCCGCTCTTAAAAATCCCCAATTATGGAGATTCCAGAACCTCCCTAGGCAATTTATTTCCAGTGTTTAACCACTCTGACAGTTAGGAAGTTTTTTGTAATGTCCAACCTAAACCTCCCTTGCTGCACTTTAAGCCCATTGCTTCTTGTCCTCTCTTCAGAGGTTAAGAAGAACAATTTTTCTCTCTCCTCCTTGTAACAACCTTTTATGTACTTGAAAACTGCTAGCATGTCCCCTCTCAGTCTTCTCTTCTCCAGATTAAACAAACCCAATTTTTTCAATCTTCCCTCATAGGTCATGTTTTCTAGACCTTTAATCATTTTTGTTGCTCTTCTCTGGACTTCCTCCAGTTTGTCCACATCTTTCCTGAAATGTGGCGCCCAGAACTGGACACAATACTCCAGCTGAGGCCTAATCAGCTTGGAGCAGAGCAGAAGAATTACTTCTCGTGTCTTGCTTATAACACTCCTGCTAATACATCCCAGAATAATGTTTGCTTTTTTTGCAACAGCGTCACACTGTTGACTCATATTTAGCTCATGGTCCACTACGTGACCCCCCAGATCCCTTTCCACAGTACTCCTTCCTGGGCAGTCATTTCCCATTTTGTATGTGTGCAACTGATTGTGCATGCTGTTTCTCCCTCTGGATCCCAAGACTCAGGGTTGGGGG